>NC_090981.1:18550816-19205191 GCF_040807025.1 Struthio camelus
GCAAATTCTACGTGCTCCTTAAGGATAAGTTTACTTTGAGTCTTTACAACTTACAGTGATATGACAGCGTGCTAACATTTTGTACTTTCTTCAACATCACATCACGCGCAGTAGAAATGCAATCCAATGGCCTGAATGGAGAGGAAGAACATGCTGGGCTCCCTTCCCGATTCTGTCACTCGCTAGCTCATTGATCTTGCGCAGGTCATTCAGCCTGTCAGTATCCCCTGCTATAGAAATTATGATCTTTCTTACGCCTTTTGAAAACTATTTTGAGATGATACTATTGTGAGAACAACATCATGTGTCCCTTAGCAGTTCTTTCGGGGAATCAGCATGCTTGTAAGTATGTTCATCTAGACACTATCCATCAGCTTCGATGCAAATACTGAGCTAGATGGAAATGACAAAATAAAATTTCACAGCTAGTTAAGTACACAATCGCAACGTCCAAACACAACTGCATGTTTGTGCCAGGATCCGCGAAATCATTTTGCTGGCACGAGGGCAGAACGGAAAAGCAGGCAGCAGGATGCTAAACCAAGGCAGTGAACAGCCTCCAAGCAGGGCAGCTCCAGAAGGGACGCGGCCTCCCATAGAAACAATCATTCCCTCAGTTTCTCCCGATTAATGAGACTCCAAACTGATGCCAACATAAAATCAGCATCATTATACAACCTGCCCCTTAAGCTTTAAACTTTAATAATTCACCGCTATACTACAGATACAGAAGACATTAGCTAACAGCAAACAACTGATGTGGCTTAGAAGGTACACGTCGCAGAGACTCGCTGCGAACCACTGCAGCGCAAGGGTGCAAAGGGTAGGGAAACGCAAACTGCATGCACTCGCTTGAATACATAGTCCTCCATACTTATTTGTCAGCCTAATGCTTGAAGTGAGTGAGAAAATATCTATTGATTTCCACCTGCTGGGCTGAGTACTAAGGTTTGGGTAACGATCCATCACTAATTTGCCCTACAAATCATTGCTCCTTTCAATTACTTAAGTACTATAGTATCAGAAGATGCCTGCACAATAATAGTGCAGGCATATACTAGGCCCCAGTTTACAGTTCCTTTATTCTTTTACTACTGGCTTAATTTCCTAAAAATTGAAAACCAAATGCATTTATTAAAATCTAAGAAATAATTACTTGAAACAGCTATTCGACTCAGAATGTCATCTGTCAATAACAAACAAACAAAAAAAAGAACAGAAAGAAAAACAATCCAGACCATCTCAAATGTAAAAGATAGCTTGCTTCCCTGCAGTTTATTCCAACACCTGAAACATGAGACTGTTTCTGACTAAGCGAACAAAAACTCTTAAAGACAGAGACACCATGATCCCAAAAGCTGCCAACTGTAGGGTAAAAAAGAATTTTCAGTGCTGACTGGTCTAAACTTATATATTGCTTTCATTAGCTGAAAGTAAAATTAATTTCCATATAAACATCTCTGGAATTTTTTTCCTAAACAAGCCCTATCTTTTTTTAAACCATCAAACACCCGAATGTTTGAATAATAAAGTAAGGACAGAAAGTGCTCATTAAGTTACAGAAGAGCTGTGAGTGTCAGAGGAGAGCAAAAGGATCTCATTTCTGTGAAGAAGTAGGAGACAGGGAGCATGCACATAATCAGGACAGGGGAACAGAAGAGCGCTGCAACCATACCACTATGGGAAATATAGTGGTATACCACTTGGGTCTAGCTGATATTCATCCCAATGCAATAGTCTTGAGATTTTCCAGCTAGAAGGAATTTTATAGGGGCAGTGACAATCGACAACACGGAAATCAACCTAAGCTGAGCTGAAATCAATGGACCTGTGCTGTTTTACACCACCTGAAAATCGGCTTACTGTTTCACAGAAACGCGAGATTGGTCAGGAAAGGAACCTACTGGAGTTACTCCAAATTTACATAGCGTGAAATAAGAAGCTATAGCCCCAAAACATTTATGGCCATGGTAGGGCTTTCCAAATACTTCTAGCTGTAGCATGATAGTTATCTAAAAACATAAAAAAATTTCTAAACTTCAAAACAACTCAGGAAATTAAATGCTCTTCAAAAACTGTATTTTACATTTCCGCCTACTTTTCAAAGCTAACAAAAATGAAATGTTAATACATTTTTGGTTTGATCACCAAGATATCCAGAAAATAATAAATTTATTCTTTTGGGTTGCTTTCTCCGAGTAAGAATCTAAAATTTCACAAGCATCCTAAAATACTCTTTCTATCAGTAGGGAAAAATATTCACCTGAAAGACCTTTGTGCAGGAATATTTGGAAGACCGTTTCAAAATCAAGAATAAAGTTTTATCTTTCAAGGGTATTTCAACATATGTTTTTGATTTTGAGGAAACTTCTTTTTGGTTAACAGAGTTCTTGGTTAATGTTAACTCTAAACCATTAAATCATCATATAAATCACTCTGTTATTCTAAGACACAGTGAAAAAGTACTAACTGAAGAGTGCACAAGCCCTGTACTTCAAGCAGAACACAACAGGAAACATAAGAGAAATGTGTAATTTGCCACCTAAATACAGGAAAATTTTGTCTGTATAACTGAAAATTGGCACATATTCCAGCTGGCTTAAGCGGGCACTCATGTCCAGTTTGAAAGCTGTGATTCTTGGCATTTAATGAAAAAACAATAAATCTAGTAATTGTCCGTGTAGTATCCATCAGTGGGAAGAACTATGCTCCAACATGACAATCCTTTCCAATAATGAAATCCATTCTGTAACGTTCCTTTCTCACGACTTTCATTTCTGGATTGTGTAATGTGCTACAAAGAACACCTTGACTGCCTCACGTACATGTACAGTTATGTTAGCACATCGGAGAATTGCCTGATTACTCTCCTCACAGTAGACAAAAGTCTCTATTGGGGTTTATCCATTTTTTGTTCTTTTTTTTGCAAGCTCTGGACAGCTGGGAATTGTTCAGTTGATACTGCATTAGCATTTTTCATCTACTTCTTTTGGCACATTTTATAACTTACAGCATGTTAAACATTCCAGGAACATGCTGCCTTCTTTAGCCTATAAATGTGTTGTACGAAGATCTATAGAAAGATCAAACTTCTGCTTACCTTTTAATGAACTTTTACTCATGATCTAATCTAAGCCTAAAAAGCAACTTTTGAATGTTCAGAACCTAATGGGAGCAAAAGCAGAAATATAGGATGCTAAACTGAAACAGTCATCCACCTACAGGTACTCTCATGTCTTTATATCTAAAGCTGCAATCCTAAAAATACTGACGTAATACGTGCATTCTAGTAAGATGATTTAAATATTCTCTCCTAGAGAAAGGCACAACGTTCTCCCTAGTTTTTGAACACTCTTCCTTAGATTAGCTCACAGACGATGGCTGATATATGTTTCAGAGAGATTATCTTGATAATAGCGAGCACGGGCCCACACAACTGAAATGCACATGGAAAAAATGATACATTGAATTTATGGGAAAGGTGGTATTTCAGAACTGTATTTTCATCCATTCATATGGAAAACTTAAGAATTATATTCATATAGCAACTCTTGGAACAGCAAGAAATAAATGAACTTGACTTTTGCCCCACAATTCAAGTTACATGGGAAGAGCTACACATACAAACGATGCTTCAATTCCTGAAGAAAGCAGTAACCAATAATATCCAGTGTGGGGAAATCAGCCCACAAAGTGCAAAATGAGCCAGACGGGCATTTTGCTCATCATCATATTACTACTGCAGACCCATAGTTTTCTGCATACTTATCACCAACCTATTGCCTCACTTTCATGTTTCATCCAAGGTTCCTCATCACAGAAATCTGACTGACCAATACGCCAGCCAGCTCATCTCGCCTCACTTGCTGTTGCAGGGACAAATTCAGAGACTAATAGTCATTCTAGTCCCTCCAAGGTTCAACTAAAGATGAAACATTTTACAAGGAAAATCCTTTGAATACATTCACTTAATCTGTGACATCCAGATACCAACCTACTCTAAGAAACCCGCTTTGCATAAATATCCAAATGGCAAAGGCTTCCCAAAGGAGCTAATGGCTCTTTTAGGAGCTAATGTGACTTTTAGAGTCACATAATTTGCAAGAATCACTGCTTTGAGAGACTTCAAAATCCAGACAATTTACATCCTCGATGCAATAATTTAATATTTCCCATCCTAAACTCTGCATGGGGAAATCCTGGCTTAGATATATTGCCAGCCCTGATCTTCAACTCAGATACTACTAAAGGCTTTTCTTGTCAGATCACTTCCTCTTTTGGGCGTAAAAAAGTGTTTTCCCCTCACAACACAAAAAGAAAGAGCCTCTGAACACTGCACACACAAAATTCACCTTAGGTCAAGGTATCAATTAGTGGAACAACACTCGGCATTTTTAATCACTAACCACCGTGAAAAATGTTCCACCAAGAAGTATTCTTCATTTAGAAAGATTCTTTATTGATATCCTCCTCGAACATACTCACATAGTCTTGGGACAATAAAACAGTAAGAAGACTAGCAAAAAGGGAGGTAATACAGTTTAGATCAGAATTCTCTTCAAATCTTTGCTACTGATACAAAACAAGTCCCCCCCCCCCCCCAAAAAAAAAAGAAAAAAAAAACTATTTCTCCTCCACCTAAGAGGGAGCACAAGCGTGCCATTGTGAATCTGACTGTAGACTACAATAGCCAAACAGTCCCTTACTGCTGTGCTTATCTTACTGAAACTATTTAGATTCTGAAAGCTTGTATTTACTTAAAGAATCGTTACAAGCTGCCATCAACCAAATGAAATTCTAGGGTACAAACATGCCATTCTATTCTAAATGAATAGAAGCTCTATCAAATCAGACCAGAATTAACTTTGAATCTTTCATGTCCAACATGGCAATTACTACCTCTCCCACCAGACCTTTATACTGAAAAGCTATCCTCCCAAAAGTGTGAGCTAAATTAATGACTATTGATAGAAAAACTCTATGCAGCTAGCACTCACTTAATAGCAGCTGCCAGAAGAGTCTTGCACAATAGTTCACATCCTGTACATTTCTGTAAAGTTACACACTTAATAAAAACCGTATTACTCCGTTGTATTACATTATAGTCTTATGAAAGCTTTCTAAAAATCATAGGCATATTCTGACCAAAGATAAATCCCCTGCACGCTAAATACATAATGAACATCCTCATTTGGATTGCCATCCTTGTTTAGTATTAAGAATATTAAAACAATTCAGTATTAAAATATCAACAAGATTAAAAAGAATAAAGCTTTAAAGGGTTTGTTAAAAGAATGAGATAGAAATAAATTCACTTATATATGCTAATTTGTGAGCAATGTATGCAAATATAACAAAGTAGTATTGGATTTTAGACATCTTTTGCATTTTAGCTAGGTTAAAACTATCCATCACAGATGCCGTTGCATTCTTTTCGCCTCACATATCTATAAGTCATTTTATGAAGCTGTCTATATAAACAGTCTCTTACATATATTTACTTACCAACAGTATCACATGGTTCGTCTTTATGTACACAGAAATCCTTCCTAGAATTGGGAGGGGGAAAAAGAAAAATGTTAAGCAAGCCAAATGATCATACTGGTAGTGACTCTGTGACCTATTTCCAAATATTTTGTATGGCTCAATGAATAACTACAGAACTCCATTATCTCAGCAAAGATCATGGGGAAGCAAAGGCCAGGATTACCCAGAACACTTTAACATTAGTTTAACCTCAGAAGAGATCTAGGAGCAGTCAGGTGACAAAAAATGTACCATATATTTAAGTTGCATTGTACTTAAGTCCTGCTTTTTCCCCATTCCAATCTCTTGAAATGTAACAAGTCTAAAGTTAGTCTTTCTTTCACTTGAAACAAAAGCATCTGCAACATCAAATTCAAAAGCAGCACTGACTTTATCTTTGCTCTAGAAGCTTACAGACAGCTTTTGTGCTCAGAAGAAAGCAGTAAAAATGACTAGAAAGAAACATAGAATAACTACATGCATTTCTGCTAGGGCATCCACCCTATTGTAGTAGAAAATTCACCATCAACTCACTTGGCAAAGGCCCAGTGTTTATTCCAGGCATAGCTCTATAAAATAAGACGATTTAACTGCATCAGGTGGAACAAACATTTTATCCATATGTTAAACAACATCTGCTTATGATTCATTTCAGTTTCACATGTATTTTACCTGTTCTCAGAGACTAATGACAAAGTCATCAAAAGAATACAGGAAAAGCTTCCTTTTAATGGAATGTTGATTTCGAAAATCATGTTAATATTTTATTTTAAAACAAGACAAGGCTGCTGAGATATGCATAAAATGAAAAAAACATGCATTGCATCTACAGAATACACTATTCACCTGAAGTTTATTCGGAAAAATATTCAAACAAAGCTTTTGCCATTTTGTTGTACCAGGGAGTAACTCTCCCTATTTTGAAGTTGGCATATGGGCCAGAGATATCTCATTTTTTTATTCCATCTACGAAGCTAAGGGGGTGGGGGAGCGGGTGTTACTATGTTACTAATATCTGAGACATCCTGCAAAGAATTACTATATATATGGATTTCCTGGTTCCAATATTGATTTAAGTTATTGGATATTATTCCATGCGTAAAAGTTGTTGCTTTTTATAATTAGAAAGCTTTAAAGTGTGCATTTGATGTGTGCCTGTAATCTGAGGCCACTACAGTCAGTTAACCCTTTATTAAGTTTTTTAACCTCTTAAGGCAGGGCTAATATTCTATCCGATAATTACACCTCCTAATGGCTCCACAAGGAAAACTAAAGTTAGAAATCAGTTAAGCAATCCTCTTAATATGGATTAGGCCGCACCTCACTTTTCCTTCCCAAATTTTGCCTTTTTATGGAACAGCACCAAATAATGAAAGCCAGTTTTCTTTCAAAAATGTCTTATACGGGTGTTATTGTCCCATAACTAGACGTTTGTTAGCATCTGCAAGAATTGCTTGGCGCTTGAGATGAGAGAGCAGGCTGGCGATAGTTGCCGTTTTTACAAATGCAACTACTCCAAGCGCCTTTTGTCTGTTGCGTGTTTCCCACAGACTATTCCCACATAGTGACTTAGGCCCAAAAGCAATCTTGAGAGGCTGGCAAATTTTTGACGCTTCTTTAAAGGCCACACAGCCAGAGACATGGGGTTACAGCTTTTGATTCTGCAGTCACCACTGCCAGACAATCACTGAGCAGAAAAACAGAGCAACAGCACGAGAAACTAAGCCCCAGAATAAAGTGATAAAGAAACTCTGGGAATCGGTTAAGATGAGCCTTACAGATGGAGCCGCAAGGGGTGAACAAGAAACTATAATCGGATACAGAAGGAAGTTCTTTTTTCTGCACGGGGTTGTAATACGATTCCTTGCTTTGTGCTATGTCACACAAGGGACTTATTGTATTGTTAAGCAACACGGCAGAACAATTAGAAATATGGTACTTGCGGTGAAGCAAGGGAATGCGCGTAGAGACAATCTAAGGACATAGATTGGTCTCCCATGTACAACTACCATAAATACTAATTGGTGTTACAAGTAAAAAAGAGAGAACATGCCTGCAAATTTAAAAGGCGGCCATCCGACATTTTAAAGGTACCAAGGCCCAAGAAGTTTCTGCTTATGTAATAGCTTTGTTCTCATATACCAAGTTGTTTTTGTTTTGTTTTCCCTTCTTGGCTGACTCCAGCTATGGTTAAACCACGCATCCCACAGTTGGGGAAAACGGCACTGCTGTGTTTCAGCAAGAGGGAAGTGCTATAAGCCAGTCTTAGTTCCTTATTTACATTGAAAACAATGTTAAACCTTCATTAATTTCCAAATATGAGGATGCATTACACACATTTGAGACCAGGCTCCTTAGCAGAGATTTACAGCTCTAGCTAGACCTACCAATGACTCGCACAGAAATTGTTCTCTAATTCCTACAAGATAGCTTAAATATATCATATTATGCTTACATTCCAGTATGTACGCACATGTGTGTATATATACACACACACAAACATATGTATACACACATACATACACCTATATACTCATATATATCTCCACACCTGTTGTCACTATTAAATGAAATTTATCAGTACAAACTACTTTATGGTCTACTATTTGTTAAATTCAATTCACATGCTGAAACTATGCAAAAGAGATATGAGCACTTCCAAAGCATCAGATTGCATAAGCAGAGCAATAAAGCACACTACAAAGCCCTAAAGAAAGTCCAGCACTGAGATTACTTGCCTCTTCCTCCCTTTTCTTAGCAAAAATAAGGCCTTAGCCCTATTATTTTGCGTTATATTAGCATTACCATCAATGCGTATAGAAGATTTTGTGGCACAAATAAATAACTCTGATGCTAACATCTAAAGCTGGAAGCTGTGGTTAAAACACACGGAAATCCCTTTCCAATCAGTATCCAGCACGCAACTTCCATTACTCTTAACGGTTAGTTAGCATGCACACAGAAGGGAAAACAAGCCCTTATTCAAGTGAGAGAAAAGAGGAGCTTTCATTAGATTTATGACAGATTTCCAGGCTTGAATGAACTGGCTAACAGCAGAAAAGAATTCTAAGCAAGAATGGGTAACTACTATTCCATTGTTATAAGAAATTACATCAAGCTCGTGAATTTTTTAAACGATCACATATAGCGTTATAGAGTGCCTTCAAGCTGAAACAAAGACTAACTACCCAGTTTCCAAACATGAAGTATCTCATTATATTTTTTCAGATGGCTCTTGGTTAAAATAATTCCTGATGTGTAGATGGGATATACAACAGAAGACATGAAGCACAGCAGAGGAAGAGTAAAGAAGAAATCAGATTTACTCGCTATGAATAGTTTGCATCAATCTGTCCTTTTAGATAAATTTAACTCTTATTTTAAGCATACCAATCAAAAGATCTATTTCTTGTCCCAACTAATTTACCATTTCTTCCCATACAAAAACATGGAGGACAGATACGGATTTTACCTGCCTACCATATCTTCATTTCAGTTTTCACCCTACTTTCAATTTCCTAACTTCTCTAAAGTTGATTATTTCAAAAAGTGTAATCTTGGTAGTCCTGGAACTGGGATCTACAGCCAACAAAATTCCTCCTGCTGTCATTGATGTAGAGTCTAGAACACGATTTTTTTTTTTTTTTTAAGATGCAAGAGATTTGAAGTTTAAAGTCCAAGCAAATTTTCACAAATCACAAGGGTTTTATTTAGCATAGTTGCAATCAGGGGCCCCCGTTGGCAAATAACATTCTTACTACGTTAAAGATGCCTTCATTTGAATTGTACTAAGTGGAAAATGACAACACTGTAAACCTTCCTGTCTTTTCACATTACGGAGTGTCCTGAAAAGAGTTCAACATGTAAACTAAGTCCATGAAACATACTAGCCAACTAATGCACTTTTTAAAATCTATATTAAATCAGAATCACTTTTGGAAGGTGACAACCATGAGATAAATTACACCCTATTAGGCTGGCAATTTAAACAAACAACCTTTTTCTCACAGGTGCTATTTCGGAAACTGCTTAGTAATTTCAGAGTAAGCCTTGAACGCACTGTGTATTTTAGAAAAATCAGGAAATACTATAATTAAATATTTAAAGTAGTTGACAGATAGACACTTTTGGCTCCTTAAACTTGAACCAAGATTAAAAATGATGATACGAAAAGGTCTTCTTCTAACGGTCATATAATGTATGTCTTGTAACGGCTGCCCAATTAAAAAGCAGCAGCTCAAAAGCGTGGCAGGTGAATCGAGTATGGAACTAACAGAGCTCAAAACCAAAAAAGAGATGTAAGTGAGAAAGCCAAGGAAGGTGTTTTTGAATGGAGTCCTATAGAATCTAGACTTGGTATTAGGCTTGAACAATGATCTGGAAGGAAACAGAGAAGCACTACTGGTAAAGTTTGCAACCAAAATTAAATCTGGTAGAACACATTTGTGGCAATAAAGACAAATCCGATTTTTTCAGACGGCCCATCTGAAAAACTTGTATTTTAACAGAGCCAAAACTAGACCCCAAAACCAGATCAGATATTGTAACAGTGTGGCACTAGAAAAGGTCAGAAAAAAAACGGAAGATGAGCATTTAAAATCAGGCATTAGTTTTATACAAGAAAGTGAACATTCTCCTTGGATACAGATGCAGGAAAATATCAGAGATGGCAGTAGCACGAGTACAACCACTCACATTCTGCTGCACCCAATTCTGGTGCTTACTGCTGCACCCAATTTTGGTGCTTAAGCTTCAAAAAAAAAATTTGAAAAACAGAAAAAGGTTTGCAAAGAGCTATGCGAATGATTACATGCCTGGGAAACAGGCTTAAAAAGCTCTCTTACTTAATCTAATGAGTTGCCACTTGATCGCAGCCTACAAGTATTTACATAGGGAGGAGCTTTCTAACAGCTCTTTAGCTGCAAAGGGTATAAAGGCATTCACGGCTGAAAGCTGAAACGACACAAATTAAATTACTTTCAGAATTAACAGTTGTGTCACATTTCTAAATACCCATAGCAGCAATTTACTTCAAAACATGATTCATCTTCCTTTATTTTAAAATCTTTATATTAAGACCAGCCACATTTCTTATCCATAATGCAAATCAAATGTAAAAATAACTGACTGAATTTAATGTTAGGAGGTCAAACTAGGCAATCAGAAAGAGTTTTAAAATCAAGTTGAGGTGCATGTAACGGAATATAACAGCTCAGTAACAGTGAAAGACATTACTGAAGGGGACATGTGTAGCCTGAACTCTACAGCTCTAAAGAACAAGCTGACAGGGACAGGTAAAGTTATGCAGAGTTTTCTCATATAGAGTATTACCAGTATTGTCAAGTTCTTGGACACCTTGAAAGACAGAAGAGAAAAATAAATAGCCTATGAATGACTTAATTAGCGATATTTTTAAAATAGACAAGATTAAAAAAAATAGAATTCTTAAAATTGCGATAAATGCACTTTTTTTTTTTTAAACTCAGAAGGTTGGTTTTTTGTTTAAGATCTGCGTGGTTTCCAGGCTTCCTTCTGTACCTGCAATCCTATTAAGAAATAAACAGAAGTAAGGAAGAGTTGAGGTTCTCATGAACGCCCTTGGTATCTGCTGCTCATGTCATAAAAAAAGGAGTAAATACTGCAAAACTTTGCAAAAATCTTGGGAGAGTTGACAGTACTGATATTATGATGACGGAAAAAACTACAAAGATGAAATTAAGAATCTTTTCCTCCCTCTCTGTGCTAACATGCAAGAATTCCTTTTTACAGAGTTTTGCATTTCCGTGGAAGTTCAAAGTTAGCAGCAGTAGTTTAATAACCAAATCTCCATCCTTTTATGTTTTAACAAATCTGGATAGCCAGACTCAGCAACCTTTTCTGGGAGACCCCACCACGGTAGCTTCTGTGCAGGGGCAATTCACAGCTTTCCACTTCCCATTTTATTGAATATGAAGGACTTTTGGTGCAAATCATTTTCAGAAAAGTAGTAGAAAGCAAAGTCAGAAGAGTCTGAACTCAGTGTTATACAACTGTAAGGAACGGTAATCCTCTTGTGTGTTAGAAGATAACAGCAATGCTTAATAAATTCTTGTTCTAGCTTTGGGGAGAATTTTCTGGAAACGTCTGAAAAATGAAATAACATTTAGACAATCTAAGTACTGTTTAGGTCATTTTCTACTGTTATAGAATCAATCATTTCTAAGAGTGAAAACGTCTCATAATATTGTTTCACTAGCATACAATCTGGAGTAAAGAAACTACGGATACCGCAGATAAACATGAATAATCTACTGATTTATACTGCAATACTGCATCTTCACAGTGTATCAGCCGAATATTAAGACAGAGACCTTTTCGTGACAAACACACGTTAAAAGGGCAGCTCAGAGAAGGTAAGTACAAGTGAATTTTTTTGATCTGCATGTTTATATGTTTTTCTGAAAATCACTATGACACAGACCTACGGACTAGAGAAGCAGCTAGACACGATTAATCATTTTTAAGTGAAGTTAGGTCCTGCGTCATTCCTGTACCCTCTTTTTCTATACTTAGGTTTGATTATCTTGACTGCAACAGGGGTCATGTAAGAACTCAAATATATGAACAGAGAGCAACTGAGGATGCCACGGGCCTTTTTCTGCCTCACTTTCAGTTACACTACTCAGACCAGACAATCTGCAGACACATATACATAGCAACTAATCATATCCTCTCAGCAGTCACAAAAAACGGGGCTTCTCTCTGTGCAGCTGCACTTTATAACTTAAAAGGCAAGGAGGCACTGCTGATGTACCAAAGTAGATTTCTCCACAGAGGAAAATACTTCCTGATGCATTTGGTCCATATTTGGACCATTTGATCTCCAGAGGTCCCCTCCAAACCCAACTATTCTGTGATATGTATACATCTAAAGTAATAGTGCTAATTTATAACTGTGAATCAGATCGTTTTATCGAGACAGTCCTTAAAACAATTTCTGCCTTAATTCACACGTTCTCCTTAAAACAAACCTCCCTGGCGATTCTTTCTAAACACGCTACTCAATCTTTTTCTTTTCCTCTTCCTTTTACTTTATGGCACCACATTCAAAACGCGCCATTATTTCATCGCAATAAGTCAACATAAAGGAAAACTAAACAAAAAACTCATAGGCTGAGATAGGACTACAGTAAAGTGAAATGATCAAACTGATAACATATTCATAGGTAACATTACAGCCCATTTTGGCATCACAGAAGGTAAAAATCGGGGGGGAGGGGTTGCTTTCAGCTCTATACAACAAATACAAAAATAAGTCTTGAGAAGTACCTTTTTTCATGAAAAAGCTATGACAGCTCTTTGACTGCTGAATAACAGTCTCTACTGCATGCACATCTTGCTCTTCATAGTTAACCATTAAAAAATAGCTAAGCAGAAGACTAATACTCAATACCTTATTCCCAGCTCCTTTGGTTACTGGAAACAACTGGCATGAGAAAGCACAGGACAGCACTTTTCAAAGCACTCGTGCTGCTCTATTATCACGCTACACAAAAAGGAGCGCTAGGTAAGTTTTAGGAGGCCTGCCACGGAACGCGTTAGATAATCAAAACTTTCCATTTTTGCTTTAAAAATATCAAGCAGTTGGTGTTCATCTGTCTAAACAAAATTATTTCTCTCAATAAAGCAGGTCTGCTGTCCAAAGCTGTTTGTAAGTTATGACAAGGGAGCCTGTTCTGTGTTTGTAAAACGGAATGAGACTCTCTGAATTAACAAAACACACAAGTGTAGCCACACATGGGGTTAGCTATACCATAAACCTGATGATGTGCAGAGGGAGCCTGGATTAGCAAAACATTCCCACAGTCAGCAAACCACCCTGGTATGATTTATTGGTAGCTAAAGCAGCTCTGAGATGGGAGGCAGTAGAGTGCAGAGAATAATATCACTGGGGGGGAAAAAAAAAAAAAAAAAAAAAGAGTCAGAAGAACAGATCTTTAATTTCTGGCTCCAGCACTGACTTACTATCTGACCTCTGGCCAGTCACTTCCCTGCTCTGTACCTCTAGGTCCTTGAAACTGAGTAGTACATTTACTCTTGAAAAACAAAACAAAACAAAAATCATTAAAACTGACAAGAAATTATAAAAGAAAAAGAAATAATAACGTATAATTATAAATTATATAGTTTTCTTTATAATTATAAAAGTAAAAGAAATTATAAGCAATACGAATCAGCCTATCATTGCTACTAGAAAGCACATCAGAAAAGCATGTCGTAAAGCACGATTAGGCTTTCCAAAGTTTGGAAGCCCTTTCGCCACGTAGAAATGTTACCTGAAATTCAGAAAGCTCCGTGGCCAAACACAGAGGCTGCTGAAGACATCTCCAGACCACTGTCTCTCAGTTTTTTAACTACCACCTCACTTGCATCAGTTCAGAACTCTTCTGAACCTTCCACAGAGGCCGATTCAGGCAGAAGAGGGAAAACCAGAGGACAGGGGTGCTGCACGCTTTTTCAGTTTCTCATTGCTGAGATGAGCCTCACAAGCTAAAGGAGTATGGCCCGCAACAACAGACTGAAACTGAGACACAGATTTGAAGCTTACACGTGGAAGAAAGGCTAATGTCACGAAAATATGGCATGTTAAATCCCACTCTCCTGGCAGAGCCCGAGATGCAAGTCTGAAGGATTCGGGGCTCCTGTTGAAGATGCAGATATTTTTGACTGTCTCCACTGATTTAGGAAGCAGGGGATAGGCAAAGAGGGTCACTCAACATCCCATATTTAAAATTCAACACACCACGGTCACTCATTTATTCTTGGATATTCACAAACAAACTAGATACAATAAGTTCCACTTCTCTTCTGCCCATCAGTCTAATACCATGATCCTCAGTGCTTCTTCATGCCTTTGGCCCCAGCTCACTCTTTCCTACTGCTCGCACCTTTTCTTCTCCATCTACAGTCTTTCCTTACTAATACACTAACTGCTGTTAAAATCACATCCAATCATTAATCTGATAATCTGATAAACTCCTTCCAGTCTGCCATCCCAAGGATATTTTCTGATGAGCTAACAAATATTTGCTACAGGGAGCATTATTTTTTATTATACTTTATTACGTCTTCCACAGTAGTTCAGAGTAAGTTCACAGAGTGAAGGATTACCGGTCAGCTAGTACACAAACGTGTAACAAAGAACGACCTGCCCCATCAAAGAACCAACAACCCATATAACAGACAGAACGCAGTAAATAAAGCGGGATGGGATAGGTTAAGAGGAGAAAAGGTATGGGCCTTTTTAAGGAAAGGAAAGGGATTAAACAGCAGAAGCAGCATAAAGGCTGTAACCACAGAGTTTGTACTTCAGTATCTCCCACTTCCAATATTCTTTCCTCATAATTACCATAATACGGCAAAGATCGGGGAACCAGGGAACAGGGCCAACTTTTCAGGGTTTGTTATCTTATTACCTCCCCAAAGAAGCAGAGAAGTTTAGGAAAGCATTTTTTTCTGCTTCAGGAAACTGAAGCACTCTATAAATATTGCAGTAGTTAAGACATCAGCTAATTTTAACTACAAAATGTATACAACTCCAAGTGAGGTTGTCCTGAATAAGTGTTATAAAGTTGTATGTAATTTTGAATGCTACACATGGTTTTAGGATTCCACATGACCAACTAACATGGCAGAGTACAATCGTATTGTAATACATAGAATCACAGAAATTTTGGTTGGAAGGGTCCTCTGAAGGTCCTTGTTCAAAATCCCCTACAAAATGGGACTAAGCCCCACCCTAGACCACAGTTCTGTCCTTCCCTTTACAATATATGGGTAACGGGCTGTGTGTTGACTGAACATCAAGATGCTTCCCTCTGTGCCATCACTTCAAGCCCAAACCATGACAGCATCCGCTTGGAAGGAAAGAGGTGAACTGGAGGCATATTTCCTTCCAAACGTGTGCATAGCTTCATATTTAGTGCTACAAAGGACTACAGACCCAGTATCATACCCCTGGGGCTGCAGAGTATGTACCACGTACCATTACGTACGGAGGCATATTTCCTTCCAAACGTGTGCATAGCTTCATATTTAGTGCTACAAAGGACTACAGACCTAGTATCAAACCCCTGGGGCTGCAGAGTATGTACCACGTACCATTACGTACCTCGAGCACACAATGGAACATACTAGTCCCTGATCCCTTAGTTTCAAGGCAGGTAGCTAGCGTTTGCTAGCTGGCATCTCAAAGACCAACTTCCTTCCAGAGAAATCAAAGTGTTATCGTTCACTTTACAGATGAGGGAACTATAATACAGTGATGTGCCTCATGTCCAGTTTTGAATGGTCTAAATATGCTTTTGTCTTTTAAATGAAAAATATCTATGGGTTGTGTGTGCTGTCTTTTTTTAAATGAAGGCACATGCAGAGAGCTATCTAAACTGTGGCCACATAGCTGAAGAAGAAACAAGAGGTGACCATTTCACGCTTTTACCATCTGGAACGTATGCTTTCTGAATGATTGATTCTCTTTACCACCTTTTTGTTAACACTTCAATCTCTAAAAAGATCTCAAATTAACTTCCTTCTTAAAACTCTGGAAAGAAGCGTCTAGCTACACTCTTCCCCATTGCAAAACTAAACACAAACTATATTAGTCACCCACCACCTCATAATGCATTTGAGGTATTCTTGCTCCGTAATGTTCTTATTATGCCACTGCCTATTTTTTAATGCCCATCTTTCAGTATTGTACCTTGTGATAAGTATAGCTGCATCAACTGAAGACATGTCTTCTCCCCAGCTTGTTGACATTTCTAAGTGTATATCGTTCTTCTTTCCAAACTCTTCATGTTGCCATTTACAAAAGCTTTCCAGCATTTTTTCCCCATGATGTCCAATATACATATCCGCCTGGAAATAAAAAGCAATTGATTTTGTTAAAACTGTGATTCTATACATAAATTCACTTCAATTCACTTCAAAGAGGCTGGTGAAGACACTGCACTCAGATGCATACAGTGGATCTGTTCACCTAAATTCATCTCCTTATATGTGCTGGTTTTTCACTACCTTTAGGGAAGAAAAGCTTAATGATGTGAAGATCCAGCATTTGAATATGAAATGAGACTTCTCCACTTGTTGAGAGGACACTGAAAAAAGAAATACTTTCTTATTCATTAAAAGGTATATAGTCTTTTAAAAGGCACATATTAGAAACATGGATAACGGAATACCTTCTTCCCTGTTAACCAATTAAAATGTGGAAGGATTTCAACAATGCTTTGTAGAAACAAGAAAATAAGATTATATTTTCCTGAAATATTATATACAAGCCATACGTCACTACAAAGTGTCATTCAAGATATCTGCTGGACTCATCCTTTCTTAAAGTAAAAAGAACAGGATCTGAGATGAACTTGCCTGAAATATATGCAATGAAAGAACAGTGCTATATCACAGCACTGTTTGTCTAATGATTGGCTGACAAAGGAGTTCATAAAGCAGAATGCAGAATATAAGTGGGTTCTGGGCTTTTTTGGGTTTTGGATTTTTTTGTTTGTTTGTTTGTTTTAAGATCTAGCCAATTTCCATGGGGAAAACAGACCACTGCTTTTTATTTTTTTGAACTGATTTTCAGCTGGAGGCACAAAAAAAAAAATCTCAGCATGTATAGCACACAGTTCAGGAAAAGCTTAACCTTTACTGGGGCCAACCTTCACTGTAAATGAATAATTAATGTACAAAGAAGCTAACTAAGAAAATATGTCAGCCTTCAAAAGTGATTGAATATCGCACGCCTTCATGGGGCAGCAAGCAAAGTGGCATTGCCCTCTACAGGCTAAGACAAAGGTAGTATATTCTTACTGGTGTCTCATGAAGCAGGACAAGCTTAGTCACCCGAAGATTCACTTGCAGTCCAAGGCTCTTGTGCTGGAAAAGGTTAAAAACCTAAGATAAAAAACAATAAATAAAAAACAGGTGCTTGTATTGCACACAGTACACTGTGGACTAAAACCATCAAAACTCACAACTCAACGAACCTCACAACTTTATGATATTCTCTATTATTTGGACAGAACCTATAACCACCTGATGGCTATTATATTGCGCTGGATAGAGCTTAAGTGGTATTTGGTCTGGGAATACCAAAAGGACTCTAACGACCATGATCACTTTACAAACTGTAGCCTGTTTCTCTAAATACTTATACATGCAGGTAACACTATTCACATGAAAATTCATGCTCTGTTAAATGCAGGATCACGGCCCAAGCAGGCCAAAGCCAAGACATGGCAACAACTCTTCTTCCTCTCGTGCAGAATAGTTCAAGTTTTCACTTATTCTTCGTTGTATGCTGCTTCGCTGGTGATTTACCTTTCCTTGCATATCACAGTGCTAATTTTCATTGCCTTATGCACCAAACCAGTGTACTATAGCCTCATTTACAGCTGAGAGGGGATGTAATCTTCTGAGTGCATTACCCTTTTTCCCTTCAGCCACTATGAGGATCACATATCTTCTAACTGACACTGTCACCTCTTCATAACAAGCACAGATGATAAGAATTCATCCAATACCCCAGCTTTCCAAGTAACAGCAAAAATAATTTCTAAAAATCATCTTGGTCAGCTCCCACCTCCCTGCTTCATTGCTGAAGATACAAGACCAGACGATATAGACAGGTCTGCAGCATCATGTTTGATGCTGCAAAACATGCACGGTAAACCCTGACAGCCTGCTGATGTTCACTGACTTACCCCCTTAGAGGTGGTCAGTCAGAATAATTAAAAGGAGCAATGAAATCAGTCCATTGTGCATGCAGTTGCCAAAGTGAATTTTAAATTTCCTACCATGTTTAAGATGGTTAGAATAAATCTTCTGGCAGCATCTGTTCCATGATACGAAACCATAGCTGGATCTGCGACCACAACAGTTTCTATATTGTACTCTTGAGGTAATTTGTAAGAGTATCTTTTTCCTCTTCCACTCTCTGATATTTTTTGATTCTTGGATTTTCTGTTATCTGTAACACAAAAACATTGCTTGATGAACTCATCCTTCATGGTATTGGCTTAATATAAAGTCACTCTGATACTTTTAGGATTTGCTACCCATGAAAATAACACAACTGACTATGCAGAATGTAATAACTACGAACTCTGATACATACTTATTTCGCACTGCCAATGCAATCAGGCTCAGATGGAAGGCCTGGACTATGTGTAAATGTTAGTTCATACCAGTGAAGCAGGAATCTCATCTGGCGGCTTAAATAAAGCCAGTCAGATTCTTTGCATCCTTTCATCTAACATATTTATAAATGAGTATGTGCCTCATGAGTATGTTTGGCTTGCGGGAAAAAACTAAATTAATATTAGGTTTGATACAAAAGTAGTCTCACTGAGACGGCAGAAATACTATCGACCCATCTGCAAAACACACAGAAAAATATGTCAATGCAATCACTGCTTCTTAGCATTGACCAATTTGGATTCACCACGATTTCAGCATCAAGAAAAGACACGGAACAATTAACTGATTTGTAAAGATGAAAGATCAAACTATTTTAGATGAATGATGTAAAGAATTATATGTAGCATTTAAATTTACAGAAAAAAAACTCTTAAGTTTTGCCATCAGGACTTCCAACGTCAGTGCTGCTCGCATTATACGCAGCTAAAATAAGCCAATCAAAACCAAACCCTGGTTACAAGCTTCTAAACCTACAGAAAGCTCCAAATCAAAAGCTTGTTACATTTATGGCAAAACCAGAGGTTACTGCTCTCGTTAAATTCAAATTTCCTCTCCAAAAATGTGACAAAATCCCCCTTACTACTTCAGAAAATACAGAAAAAAAATATTAATTTATTACACAGAAGCAGTTTGAGTGAGAAGGTGGTCTGATGCTCTTGGTATGCAGGAGTTAGCAATGCTATTTAAAATAATTTAATTTAAAAACAAAACGTAAAACAAAAATCCCGGTTGTAACAGCCAAACTCTGTCAGATCCCCTCAAAGGACAAAATTTAGGGGACTGATCTTGTTGAAGTCACTGAAATCAATAGAAATTGTTTTCCAACTTCCACAGTGCAATACTGGACTCTCCCTTTACAACAAAAGTGATGCTCAAGATGACTATTATAAACACATGTTCTGGAAATAGCCAAACATTCAGAATTTTGAAGGACATGTTTTCCAATTATTCAGTCCCATCTCTAATAGGAAAGTTCCTGCAGTCCACTTTATAACACAACACTCCCCGAAACATAACGGTCACTTCTCGTGAAAGTGCTAGACAGAATCACAGAATCACAGAATCGTTTAGGTTGGAAGGGACCTCTGGAGATCATCTCGTCCAACCTCCCTGCTCAAGCAGGGTCACCTAGAGCATATTGCCCAGGATCACATCCAGACGGGTTTTGAATATCTCCAGCGAAGGAGACTCCACCACCCCTCTGGGCAACCTGTTCCAATGCTCTGTCACCCTCACAGTGAAGAAGTTTTTTCTCAGGTTCAGATGGAACTTCCTGTGGTTCAGTTTCTGCCCATTGCCTCTTGTCCTGTTGCTGGGCACCACGGAGAAGAGGCTGGCCTCATCCTCTTGACACTCCCCCTTCAGATACTTGTACACGTTGATGAGATCCCCTCTCAATCTTCTCTTCTCCAGGCTGAACAGGCCCAGCTCTTGCAGTCTTTCTTCATAGGAGAGATGCTCCAGCCCTCTAATCATCTTGGTAGCCCTCCGCTGGACTCTCTCCAGGAGTGCCATGTCTCTCTTGTACTGGGGAGCCCAGAACTGGACACAGTACTCCAGGTGAGGCCTCACCAGGGCTGAATAGAGGGGCAGGATCACCTCCCTCGACCTGCTGGCAACACTCTGCCTAATGCACCCTAGGATCCCATTGGCCTTCTTGGCCACAAGGGCACACTGCTGCCTCATGTTTAACTTGTTGTCCACCAGCACTCCCAGGTCCTTCTCGGCAGAGCTACTTTCCAATAGGTCAGTCCCCAGCCTGTACTGGTGCATGGGACATATGCCTTAAAAATCACTGAGCTCATACAAGTTAACTTGAAAATATAAGATATCAATGGAATAATGGATCTGTGATTTATTATAATATGTATAAAATTGTAAGTAAGAAATATAAAGTATTCATGCTTTAAAAAAAAAAAAGTATTCTTTTACTGTAGTCATTTGTGAAAAGGTAATAAAAGCGTAATTTAGTCCATCCTGCTGTATCTTAGAAAGGCTGACTGATTCCAGTGAAGTTAGCAACAACACAAGAGTTACAAACACTAAGAAGCATACAATTTTAGTAAAAGAAAAAAGCATATCATTTACAGAAATAAATGAAAGATTTAGTGCTTGTTTGCATAAAAATACAGACAACTGACAAATGCACAAACTACGTAACGCTAATTTTAACCACTCTGGTTCTGACCCTTCAAACATTTGCTTTACCTTATGCGTACGACCAGCCCCTAGCCTTACGCGGGCTTGTTAACTGTGGAACTATATAGCCTACTTTGAAAAACATAATACGTGTTTTTGCCACTCTTTTGAGAATCCTTTTTAATGAAACTTCAGGGTCAGGATTTGCGCCAAAAACACACCCTACAAGCTATACAACTATGACTTACCATACAAGCATTTAACGCTGCAAGAGTAGGCTACAGCTCTTACGTTTAAAGAGTAAACTCATTTGGGTTAGAAAAGATCTCTCCTGAGCCATCTGGTCAATCCCCCCATCCTCTGAGGAGCAGTGATTGCTTCCAGCCAAGTTTCCAGCAACAGAGTTTATTCATTGTTTGCTCCTTTGTTGCAAACAGCAGCTATTGGTTAGAAACTTTTAATTTAATACCAGCATGACTGTTCAGAAAAGTCTGCTGACATACTTCTCCGAAAGCTTTAACTAGCTGTACCTTTTTTGCCCAGAACTGACAGTAAGCAGTCCACAACAAATCACAGCGTTGTGCTTAAACACCAAGATCACCGCAGTCTCAAAAATCGGTCTTCAATGCCTCTGCCCCTCGGGATTGTAGAGGATGAGAAGCCTGCACAGCTCTGCAGACAGGCTGCCTACAAGGGGCAGTGCCCATCATTTGCCTCAGACCGCTCTCGAGTTAACAAACTGGACGACAGCTTGTTCTTGGCCAGACAACCTTTTCAAATTGCTGGCTGGATTCGCCCGTCACGTGCAATCTCATTTACCTGAAAAATTTTAGCTCTTCCATAAGACCTTTAACTAATATAGTAATTGCGATTAGTAATTTTGAAACTAGTAGCATTTGAGTCACTGCCATGATAACTGCTAGATAACAGGCGTTAAGCAAAAACATCCATTACTTCACATTTCATAAACAGGTAGAATTACAAAGAACTGCTCGCTATTGAAGGTACAGGGCATAAGAGACAATAACCCCTGCAAAAAAACATGCCTATATCAATCATGCATGTATGCAATTTGCATTTTAGAAGTAATACAATTCAATCTACCACAAAATACAAAGAGCGGCAAAAACGTATACCTTTCCAACAACAACATATAGAAGTTATTAAGCAATGGTCTGATTTAAAAGAATATAAATGAAGCTTTTAAGTAGGTCTTTTCTACACGCTTATTATTCCTCATTAAAGAAAAAATAGGTAAAAGGGCCACTGCCAATTGCTTTGTTAACCACTGTAGAAAACGCCAATTCTCTGGTCACAGACGCCGCTAGTTTAGCATTTAAGGTCCCTGCAGTGTTGCAAGTGATTATTTTTAAATATTGTTAATTCTATTACTCCACTGGTAAAGAATGCCTGACTTACTTGGAATATGGCAGTCTTCATATTGAGAATAAAAATTAGATCAGATGGGAAAGTTGCTTTTGGGATTAAAGATATATAAATCCAGTTTAAAAACTTAGTTACATTGGCAAAGTAAAAATTAATAATAGAGGAGGGTTCTGTGCAACAAGACTTCTAAGATTTTTTTCTATAAACGCAAAAAATATGAAGAAGCCATATCAATATATTACTCAGACTCACGATCTGTGACTGAAATGAAGACTAGAAAGAGTCCGGTGTAAAATAAATAAAAATAAACAAACCAGATCTTTGTGCTTTAATCTATGACAGTTTTTCAGCAGACCACTTGAGAGTGATTACTACATGGGGTCCTCAGAAAGCTAATCATATCTCATGCCAGCTATCCACTTCCTTACATCAAGGTGCCCAATTATACATATCCCAAACCAGGTAGCGTGCAAGTACATTTGACGTACAAAAAGAAAGAGAAAACAACAACAGACTAACAAAAACCATCAAAATCATAAAAATGCCCCTTAAAGGGCTGAAAATTCAGCTACTGTAAGAAGAGACTGCCTCCAATCTGAGTCAACACTACAAAGAGTCTAAGACTACAGGACACCTGAACACTTACCAGCCCTTGAGTGCATTCCCGGTACACCCACATGAAGCCCAGATCTCAGAGCACATCACCATCATTCCCCAAACTTTCTCTTCACCGGGGAAAAAAAAAACTCTGGATACCCTAGCCATAAGGAAATTGCAGTGCACTGGACAGGTCTCTAGCTGACTATTAGGGAGCCAAGACGACAAGCACACCATCGAGCACACTGCTATTATAATTTAGACATAAACGTCTAAAAGTTGAGTGACAACTTCCTTCTGACCCAAGGAACAGAAACCAGCACCTCAAGCAACACCAGTGTCCATCTCTGCATTTTATCTCATGATTATTACAGGTAAACAGACTGTGGAGCAAGAATCAGCAGAGCTCTCCCAGCCGACTGCCCAGGCTGCAGCACATAAAGCCAAATGTCTGCTTCTGACCCAGTGAAATTTGCATTTTTTTCCCCTGAAAAATGGCATTACTTTAAGCACAGTCGGCTCGTTACCCAGAGACGAATAAAGCTTTGCTTCTGGTCAGAACTGAGAAGTGAGAGAAGAGGCTTTGGGTGCCTCAAATGCAGAAGGGACTCACAAATCGGGAGGGACCGCACCACGGACACGCACTCTTACTCGCTAGCCTGCGTGCGAAGGGATCACCATTCAAAGTGTCCCGTGCTCTACCATGAGTTCGGTACGCTGTACGGACAGCTCCAGGCTGGAACAAGGGCCCCCGACCGGGCACAAGGAAGAGAGCTTAGTTTTGCAATCCGGCCTTTTGCTCTAATAGCCAAGTGTCTCTCTAACAGACTTGTGAGCTGGTGTCTTTGAAAGGTTTCATAGGCCATGTGCTAAGAAAGGTGTGGGGTGTGAGGTCTGTACGTGTGCGACTGGCTCACATACATAAATCTCTCTCTCACACACGTTCAACAAAAGGATATACAGACATACTCATATGTATCCAGAAAACATCTGTTTCTCTCGGTGTGACTCCCCCCTCCCATTACTAGGGAAAGGAAAGAAAAAAAAACACCACCAAAACCACAAAAAACAGGTTCTTTGTCCTCCCCAAATGAGTTTGGTGGTGCAGCACCTTTCAATCCAGCCCACAACAGTAACGGACATCAAACAATACCTTCTTTGATCGTCTCTTCTAGTTCTGCATGCAAAGCTATCAGTTCCAACAGTAATCCTTCAGCACCTCTAGCACAGACATTCATTCCTTCTAATAATTATTAATTCATCATTGGCGATACACACTTGCTCCATTTGCTTGATATGCAGCCAGTCTTTGAGATCAATTTGGCTAAGAACCAGCAGCATAAATACCTGTCCCAAAATGCCTATTCTGACAAACACGAATACATGTTGAAGAAAGACATCCTATTGCAAGATAGGTCCGTATTGCTGAAAATTGCCAAGACAACTAATTTCTCCGTGTCTCACAGCGACAAATCTACCAAAAGCAGCAGTGCAAAATTTGACAATATCGGAGAGCACCATGCTCCACCTGATTTATAGTTGCTTCAGTTTAGGATTTGACTTAAAAGTCTCGAATATTGCTAAAAAAGCTTTTTTATTGCTTCAACCTACCTTTAAGGTTGTGCCCATATCATGAATGTCTTGCTGGTATTAGCTCAGTCCCTGTCATACCAACTATACACAAAGCTTTTAAGTAATATAACTTATTCCAGCCCCATTAAGTAAAATAACCTGCAATAGCCTCAGTGAGTGAGGAAGCCTCAGCATCAGCTAGGAATCACAGATATTTACGCTCTCCTGGCAACACAGTTATGCCAGCAGATGTTAACCAATTATGCACAGCTTGAGTTACTCGGAAATTCCAGGCTAGCAGCAAAGATAATGAAACTTGTTTCAAACAAATGATTGAATCTCTGTTGACAGGCTATTCGCACCAAGTCAGAGCCTTGGGCATAAGATTATTAGAACAGAGTAAGCTGACTATTCCATCTAAGAGAATAAGAGAAAGTGAAAGGCTGACTTGTAATGAACATGACAGGAAATTATGTCCTTACACAAGGGTTTGCATCTTTAATCATTTTCATACACATCATGGACTGTACCAGGTGCCCCTCTCTCTCCTTTACCACACATGCACGTGCACACATCATTCATCTTTTCATTTTCTCTCACCCTCAAAACACACGCAGGCATGTGTGCTCTAACTCGTTTACCATCGCTAATGGGGAGGAGTTACCAGCTTTACTATAAGCGAATGATTTTTGCTGATATAGAAGGCTTCTTTTTTAAGTAAGCAGCAGCAATGGCACGCAATGCCTAGAAGAGAAATACAGAGCATGCCGGAGGAAGTTACGTGTCATTTACTGAGTGCCTCTTAATACCTATAAGAGCTTTTCTTCGCTAAATCACCTTTAATTTCAACCTGTGGATAGAAGCCTAATTCTCAATAAAAACAGCATTTCCAGAATGGAAAAAAAAAAATGTTGCATCTATTCTGTAGCCATGTAAGTCTGACAGAGCTGCATAAACGTTCAAAAAGAACCACGGCACCAAAGAGTAATCTAGGCTGGAAGAGACCTCTGGGGGTCATCTCAGCCAACCTCCTGCTCAAAGCAGGGCTAACGTCGAAGTTAGATGGGGTTGCTCAGGGCTGAGTGCAGCCAATTTCTGAAAGCTTCCGAGGACAGAGACTTCACAGCCACTCTAGGCAACCTGTTCCAGGGCTTCATCACTCCCGCTATGAAAAATTTTTTCCTTACGCCCAACTGAAATTTCCCAGAATGCAAGTTACAGCTGTTGCCTTTCATCCTGTAATAGTACGCCTCCCAGAAAAGCCTGGCTCTGTCTTCTCTCTACAACCCTTTTAGGCAGTGGAAGACGGCAGCTGCAGCCCTCCTTTACCCTTTCTTCACTGGTTTGAACAAACCCAGCTCCTTCTGCCTCTCCTCAAATGTCACATCATCAAGCTCCCTAGCCACTTTAGTGGCTCTCCTCTGTTGTTTCTTTCCACCTTACCAGTATCTCTTATACTATGCTAGCAGACGGGAAAAAAAAAAAGGTGATTAAACGTGAAAAATCATTCTGGTTTCTTCCTGGAAAAAATACATTTTTCACAACAGCATTAAAATTACCCTCGGCTTATCCCAAGGTCGTAACACTTAGATCTCCTCTCTCCATTGGAGGAAAAGAAGCTGATGATGAAACAGGACCAAGAGAATGTCATCTTTCACAAAAGCTTTTTCTCCCTCCTCTATTGAACATTATTCAGGGATCAGTAAGTGCCAAATTTTTTCTGAAACCCTTCTATTTAAAAAATTTTTGCAACTCACCATTGAGGAAGATGCTTTAGGATTATTTCTCACAGTTCTTTTAAGTGTCAATCATAAAACAAGAACACTATTATAAAGACCATTTACATTCAGAGTGTCACTCCCATTTGAAAGCCATTACTGCTTTGAGATGTATTAGCAGCTGAAACTGGGATAAACTGCGCAAATGTTTTCAAGCTGAAAATTAAGTGCAACTACTGCATGTAGTAGGAAAATCAGAAAACGACCAAGACAACAGAGAGGGACAAGAAATAGGCTGTAACTGTTAGATTACAGTAAAAAATAGCCCAGAGTTTTCCACTTTTAAATACTGAGGCTCATTCAAGAAACAGTGTTTCTTCCTCAGTGCTGTTTAACTTGTCAGAAAAGGGAACTGTCCAGTCCCAGCATGCCACCTCTAAGTCCAGCAGAAGTTACTACTACAATAATAATTAGATATGCTTTCGCTGGGGTTTGTTGGTTTTTAAACTACTAGCTACATCCCTTACAAATATGTCAGCTACATTAAATCTGTTCAGCGAGATTTGTATATTACCTGTAACAACACCACAGTACTGATTTTGAGAAGCTGGCTTTTCAGTAATTTTCTCCTCTACGGACCTTTTTCGTCTGTACACCCTGTGTGCATGACCTGTCACAGCCAAAGTGCGATTGAGTGGCTCAATAAATATGAAGTCCTCATTAATCTGTATAAACCCCATCTGCAAAGGAAAACAAAAGGAACATATAAGATAAAAATTTAAGAAGCTACACAAGTGTGCATATAATCCTACAGAAGGAAAAAAACTCTATTTAAGAAAACTTTTTTGTTTTTAGTAACCTTACTAACAAGGTGACTATCTTCATATTTTATAAACCTTTTTATTTCAGTGAACTACAATAAATTTCATTTATTTCAACTAAAACTGTGTGGGTGGGTGGCTACATGCCAGTAGCAGATGCACGGTAAAAGATCTGGAATGTTAAAAGCTTGCTTTGGGAGACCCATGGGGTCATTTAAATATGTACAGCATGTACAGAGAAGTCTATACACTAGTTTTACAACTCAGTGTATTGTCACTTTTTTTTTTTGACAGCTATACTTAATGAAATATGAGGAATAATTCAGGGAATAAGAATACATCCTGAATAATACAAAGCTGCAAAAGACTTCAAATGATACTCCTTTTACACATTTTCAAATTTTTTTTTTTTAAATAGACAGCAATCCCTTCCCAGTTACAAGCAGCTAGAACAGAGAAACACTGTATTACAACTATTTAGTTGGTTGGCTTTTGTTTTGTTTTTTCTTTCAGCATGTTTATGCACACACACATGCATAAAAAGCTGACACAACAGATGCATATCTAATATTATAAGAGTGTGGCCAAGATTTAAAAAAAAAAAAAAAAAAGTATAAAACTTACTTATGTAAATACCATACAACTCAAACTCAATGCAAATTGTTAGAAGTGCCAACACACACAAGTTTCTATCAGAATCACTAAAGCCGTGGAAGCAAGGTGGTTTTTTCCTACAAAATGTCATCAGCAAGGCTGACATTTAACTTTCTAATTCTGTAAACCTTCAAATCTATTAAACAGTTTTACTACAAAAAAGATAACAAAATGGCACCTCTGGCTGAGGGAAGCAAAGAGCTATTCTCTACCTTTGCACGCAATACGAATGGACACAGATGGAAAAGAACTGTCTCTGCTGAAATTATGTAGATGCCATTATCACGCTGAGGCTCCTGCCTGACTTATGGCTAAAATCTTCAAGAAGAAATTCTGGTCCAATTGAGAATATGAAATTAAGTTGTATAGGCAGTGTACATAAACTTAAAGAGTACCTGGGTCTATTTGGCTGCTCTATGTCCTTTCTGCACTTATTTTTCAGGTCGGTTTCTCTTAAGTGTGAGCTTTAAATGTTATACATTTAGAAGATAAGCTACATACGTATCATAAGGCACTTTCTGCACAACTCTCAGGTGCCATTTATAGCAATGTTTTTCTAATGCAACAACTAATTACTCTAATATAATTATAAATAATAATTTAAAATAACATTTTGTATTTGAGAGCTACACTTTTAAATAATAGGTAAAGTACATAAATCAAACTGCTTTTCCCTTGATTTTTGTGTCTAATGTTGAATTTCACTCAGACATGAACTTTTTTTTTTTTTTTTAAATCATTATTTAGCCCATGAAAGAGGCTGACAAGCTCTGGATACAGAACAGGATTAGCAGCACATCAGGTGGCTGCAGGTTTTCCCTGTCCACCTACAAAAAAATGCCTTAGCCCATCTTGAACAAAGATGCAAGTACAGCACGTTTGCCTTATTTGTTTCGTCTTCATTCTCTTTGCTGAGAGAAATGAAAACACAGCTTTACAGTGCTATTCCTCAGGTTGCCAACTGTCTGCTGAGAAACTGTGCTGGGATCCCTGACTTGTTTTGTATTGGCTTTTGGCAGCTTGCATAAACCGAACATTAATCCACTGGTGGAGAACTCTGAAAATTATTCCCAGTCTCCTGAGTCAGAGGTTAAAGAGCTGAAAACTGATATAAAGGTTATTGAATAGCATTAACATCAGCTACATATATTCAAATGGCTAATTTTCAGATAAATCTGGATAGCCAAATAATCTTTGAGATCGTTTTGACTGCTTTTGTAAAAAGCATCACTGTTGTTACAAATTCTTTGCCTGGGTCACTATTATGTCCTCCATGTCTTGGACAATTTTAGGGGCAGAAAAGGGAAAACGAATCTCTATCCTTGCCAGCCATGCTCCTGATTTTTCATAACTACTACAAGTTATGAAAAACTTGTAGTTTTTCATAAAACTTTTTTTTCATAAAACTTTTCATAACTTTCATAACTACAAGGGGAGTTAAGAACACCTACCATAACCCTGAACACAGAGAAAGTAGAGAAAAGCAAAGCCGTACATCAAAGCACCACAGATACCGGGTGCTAGGCCCAAATACAGGTCAATAGCAATGAAGACTAAAATGAAGAAGCAATGAAGATTATAGTCAAGCAATGAAGATTAAAACGGGTAAAAGTTATTGTGCACCTGGAGAAGATCTGGATAACTTGCTGTAAGCAAGTTCTGAAGAAATGATCCAGCTCATGCTGATTTCAACTGAAAAGCTACCACTGCTGCTAGCTGCAATGAAGCCGGCCGCCAGGAAGGTGCGCTTATCTCATGCAGAGATAACATAGCATGCACTTTTTTTTCCTGCATGCAGGTATTCCTGCTTTTTCAAGCATCTTATCTGGAGTAAAACAAAATGTAAATGTAGTACACACACATCTTAGTGAAGACCAAGCCCAGGACAACTTCACTCGGCAAAGACTCCTGCAGACCTCCCGAACAACAACGAACTTAGTACTTGCTCCTGCCTCTTAGTTACTCATATACAATAGACTGAGGGCTCAGGAAAAGGCTGGACTTCATCTCACAAGCATGCACAGTGTTAGACGGCACTAAGCACGGACGCTCTCCAATGGACACGTGTGCAGCACTTCTTTTTTAAATTAACGAGGAGAAGTGTCCACTTCAAAAAAAAAAAAGCTAGCTTTCTACATCCCACACTCACATCATAGCAAACCCTTTTCACTTTATTAAAACAAACCAATATTAAAGAGCCAAGTGGAAACGCGAGTCCTGAATGCCAACTAACCTTCTGCTTCATCTAAAAACAAAACTAGCTGACTTCCGAAACACGTTAATAATCACGAAAGGTAGGTAGATCAGAACTGTTTTGAAATACATCTTTTTTTCTTACACTCAGTTAAAAATATCATAGATCAGAGGAAAAAAATGCCCAAAATCTAAATATTCTGGACAAGCACATCTGATAAAGGATGTTAAAAGATAACGAAGAAAGAACAGCATTTCCTTATTTTCTGTTTGGAGCATATATAAGGACTTGACATTCTGTCATTTGCTCTGTGAAATTCTAAAGCAATTGTACTATTTCTAATCTAGTTATATTAGCATGAGAAGATATATTAAAAACAAAATTGAAGTAAATTGGTGAAGGTGGCCTATGCATTCAGATATCAGATACTGTGTATAAGCCGATATACAGAATTTCTTAACGGGCAAAGATCTCTTTAGACTCCAATATCCTCTTCCTTGCAAACCAATTCAGAGTGGCAGCTCGTTATTATTCCAAGTTGAAACAATGCAGATTTTGAACGTAACATTGTTTCTTGCGCAACGTGACACAAATGAGGCAGCAAAAGGAACGCAAGAAAAATGAGTATGTATGTGTCACACACACAAACACATTATATGTTACTTCACCAAGAACAGGAACGGTGAAGAAGAAAAAAAAGAAGAAAATATATTTTGCCTGCTATCATGATCAGAAAAGGAAATGAGATAACAGAAAGAAGAATGTCCATTAGCATGTACTATATCCAGAGATTAAACGGTCCCATTTTAATAACCCTGAGTAGAGAGGGGGCAGAGACAATGCTGCATCAAAAAGACGACATCAGACAGGACAAGATGAGAGAGCATCCTTACAACATGTTGCTTTGTTTTCATCACAGAGATTGATTAAAATGCAATAATAAATGCAGACGTAACACAGATTTCAAAGAAATGTCAGCGCATCAATGCTTTTTTTACTGTATGGTTTTCTTCGTTCCACTTGATAACAAAGTGTTTTACCAGCTCTAAAGGATGAGTATCAGTGGTCTACAATTTGAGTACTAGCAGCCAGTGCAGAATTACTTTCTAACTCTGCGACTCCATACATCAAGCTAAAATATTTCAGTCACCACATAACTTGCCATTAAAGAAAAAAAAAAACTATGAAACAAGAAAAGCACTTCAGATAAGCCCATCGCACTGCTCACACTGACAAATGCATTTATAGACAAAGCTACAGAGAATTACACATTCTTCCGGCTCCTGCAAGTTATTACTATCAGCTGCATGTTTCTATGTACACAGATGTATCTAATAATGGTGTCTTCCCCCAAAACAAGTAGCAGATTCACAATTTCCTAATTCTCAGCTGAAAATAACTCTTACCGTCTTACATCTTGCTTTCTGGCTACTCTTTTGTCTCTACGTCCGTTCCCTGGGCATCTCAAGCTAGATTCCAGTGATAAAGGGATATAAAGTTGACATTTTATCACAAAATTCTCCCCACGGTCTCATTTCCATGTTCTTGTGAGGAGGATATATGCAGTGTGCAAAGTTTCTCCTGTCATTTGCCGGCATGCAGACAGGCTGTACAAAATTGTACTTCTTCACAACCTTCCCAAGCTACCTAAGACAAGTGCCAATACTATCACAGGAAAAACACATTCACATTAGATGCACAAAATGTACATAAAGTTTAGTAAGCATATTACAACCATTAGCACCAAAAACACTACCGCTATTGATAGAATAAAGACCAAAGGCTTTCTTCAATATACAGTGTAAGAGACAATTCTGATCTCAAACTTACTAGTTTTAAAACATAGTTTCATAATCTCGGGCTTTTTATGCTTTGAAGTTTAAGACTTAATCTTGATTTTAAAAGGTAGTTGTTTTTTTTTTTTTACTTGCACTCCAGTGTCCCACTCCAAAGGTTTTACCTCATGGTTTAAAAAGTCAGAATTAAATTCAGTATCTCGACTCTAACAACGCTCCCAGGACACGACTTCAGTTGAAACATAACAAAAATTAAAAATCTCCCACTCTTAGTAAAGCATGTAACAAAGCAAGCTCCGACAACTCGTCAAATTGTGTAAATAACACAGGAAGAAGTGAACATGCTCTCGCTGTTCAAATGCACCGTAACTTTCCTTCTTTAAACGCCTTCCTTGCTGAAGAAACAATTCATAAGTGCCAGTAACTTCTGTCTTCAATTAACTGCATTTCCTGACTTGGCACAGTATACACGCTGTAGTTTTTCCTAAGAGTTTGCTCTATCTACCTGCTCAGTCCATTTTGCTGTACAAAATCAGAAGGGGCGGGGGGCACAAGTATTATCTCTTGCAACTGGCTTTCAGTTGTCGGCATAAAATTTAATCCAACCCTTTCTAGGCTTTTTTTACCGGTAGGATTTTGCCCTAAGGAAGCATACATGTAAGCGTAATTCCATACCTTATTGCCCTGACAGAGGAACAGCATTTTGACTGTTATGCAGAGACCACTGAGTTAAAAACATGCTTTCAGGTACTGGCCCCAAAATTTAGGATCAGGAAAAACAATTTTTCCACGGCTTTTTAAATTCTCATAAACCAGATTAGAAATTGAGGAGTTTAAGTTACACATTGCCCTGAATCTTTAGGAGGGAAAAAAAAAAATCATTCCTTATAGGAATCCCCTTCCAAAATGTTTAACGTGATGGTTAGTTTTTTTTTATCAAAACAAGCTGATGTTGCACATGCAAAGGAATTTCTTCATTTCTATTAAGTATGAATGAAGTAGCAGAACAGCGAAGCATACAAAACGCGGAAGGGTTTGCATATTATGACGCATTTCAACGGGTGTGATTATTCACGTAATCTTACTCAGCTGAGAAAGCATCTCTCAAGCCGAAAGTGGAGTGAACTGTGAATTGCTCACAGAAAGGACACAAATCCAAAAGGAATCCAATTTGTTGAAAAGAAAATGAAGTAAAGGAGCCCAGTGGATAAAGAAACTATAGAAGCCAGGTCTTTTATAGTTTCTAGCCAGGTCCCCTGAGGGAGTCTGTGGTTGTTCCCCCTCAAACTTCCATTTCCCCATTAATTCACTGCCAGCCAAACCCTAAGATGTTTGGCATTTCCTCCAGATTCCAAATTTCATGTTTCCTAGCCAGAAATAAAAGATTTCCTTCTTTAGACCTAAGTCTCCCTCTATAAATACATTATTAGAAATTACTTCTGTATTTGGTACAAGTGCTGCTTAAATTGCCAATATTCTACGATTGTCTATCATTTCTAAACAAAGCCTCATCTTCTTAAGAAGTAAGCATCTACCACCACAGTAAAGTGGACTACTTCCACAGTAAACGTTTTAATAATGCTGTGTAAGTGCAATACATTATTTTTCACACAGGTTTATCTGAAATACATCACAAGATATTATCATATTTCAGGCGTTAGCCTTACTGAACGTATATCTTTAAAATAGATTTTTAGCATTTGTGCCTTTATTATTTGGAGACCACATTTGACATATCTTCATCTCTCAAGAGATTCTTACAGGAAAATCCTTCAACAAAAATATGCAATTTGCAACATTTTTTCAGAATTTATCCCTTTCTCAAATTTTGACAAGCTGCCAAGAAAATCTTTCAGCTAGCAAAGTGGTCCTCACCTTATCCTGCCAGGCTTCCTGATCATCTGCACCGCTGAGAAAATTGCCAACTGACAACGTTAACAACATAACATCTGTACTAAGTACGGATGAACAGCTGGACTGGAGCAGAAGGCCCAAAGGTCCATCATGTGCGGCATCCTCTCCCCGACAACACATAAGAGCAGATGCCTAGCAAGAACATAAGAACAGAGCAAGCATGTAGTTCATGCTCTCCCAGCCTCCAGCAAACCACAGCTCAGCAGTCAGTACCAGTAGCTTTACAGAACACATAGACTTAGCTGGAGTAGAAATAAAGAGAACAATTCCTCATTCCTGCATTTATTCATTTGCAAGATAACAACAAGCACTATTAAAGTTTTATTTGTCGTGCAGGCACGATTCAAGCTCAATAATTACAGACAGTCCACTTCCTTTTGTCATTTATTTCAAAAAGCATCTTTTCTTTCCACTTTATAATGAATAACATACCCATACAAATGAATATGTTCACATTCTTATAATCACTTCATTGCAAGTGCTCATAGGCCACATCAGCCAATTCCAGCGCTGTTCTTCAGCAACAGGTCAAACCAGAACTCCAAAAAGCCAATAAATCTGGAGTTCTGGGAATGATTCAACGTTATCAAATATTTACTAGCGATCTCACAGCTGATAAATGTTGCCAGCCTCCTAAGTATCTCTCGAGCGCTGTGACAAATCTAACGCACCTTGGAAACAAGATACTTGAGGCAACATACTACATGGTCACAACCGTGAAACTGAGGGGGATGCAAAATGCCTTTTGACTTTTATCCAAATTTTTCAGATGTTCAACACAAGCTCAAAAATGGCTGCTTTGAGGCAGCTATATTTTCCCCATTAAACTGAGGAATCGTTTGCATCTTGCTGTCTGAAACCCCTTTGCACATCGCAGTTCTTCCCTCCCCACCCCACCAATGCCTTCCCTCATCAACTTACTCCACGCTCCCCACCCTCTCAAAATAAGACCTCGATCCCTACCATCTCCTACACTCCCAGCGGCAATACTTTGCTTCCCTGTCTCCGCGCCGAAGTTTGCCTCTTCCCTTCTGGGCAGCTGGACTGTCCATATTTCTTGCAGGTGACGTGAAACACAAGAAGCCACTTCTCTATGCAAGGCACTGCCATACAGCTCATCAGCGGTATCTTGCCTCTGCACAAGGCAGAGTTTCCTAACGCTCCAATCACCACCGTATGACAACAGATACTCAAGGTACCTTCTAGTCCACTGAAATTGCCTCCGATTTTATCAGAAATTCATTGAGGTGGTGTGACTAATGAAAACATACAATTCAGAAGACACTTGCATTAACTTCTTTTTTGTATCTTAAGAATATTTACTAATGGTAACATTTCATATTTATGAAACTCAACTGGAAATACAAGAATTATTGCTCGATTTGCATCAACTCAGAACAGCTGTACACTCTGAAGATTACCAGGGAACATTCAGTAATACCGTTTTAAGACATGTCAGATTATATATGGTGAATTGCAACAAGATACAGGCAGAAAGAATTTCCCAACTCCCTTTCTTCTTCCATGAAAATGCTTTGGGAATCTATTAATCCTACTTTAACTTTTCCCTATTCTTTCTGAATTATGCTTATAAATTAAAGTTCCAACTCAAATCAGCTGCATTAGAAACCCATGTATATTTTATTATACATGCAGTTAAGCTGTAACTTAAAACAGAAAAAAATTCCAGGATAGCAAATACTGCAGTACTGCCAAAATAAAATTCCAACAGCAACATTAACTTTTGCTCACACTGACTTTTTATGATTTTTAACTCTGCAACATGAATGCTACATTAACTTTTCTTTCCCCCCGTACTTAAGGTAAAACAGCTTTTCAAAGTAAAACGAAAACGCGCCATGTCCTTTGCAGATGATGAGGAAGCTCTTCCTGCCAGACCTGGAAAAGAAAACTTTGTATCTGGCTGTACAGTGTGATACTTTCAATCACCTATCGAAGCACCTCACTGAAGAGGCACCAAGACGTGGCAAACGTGGTTACGCGTCCTCACCAGGGGCATATTGGTTCATATGCATGCACCAAACTCGCTGTCTACAAGTTTCCTAGGTTATTTTCAGGCTCTGAATTTTAGTTATTCGGTCCTCAATGAGCTGCAACCTCTCTTGTCAAAAGACCTTGGTTTTTCCAATGGTATTTTGCCAAAACGTAGCTGCGACAAGAAAAGACGTTTGAGTTGGAACTTGGAAGTCGGTAACAGGCTATTTTCTCTGCGAGAATCCCCCAGCTTTGCAATAACCTGCTCACCCAGCTGGTCCAAAACAGTGATAATCTGCAGAATGAGAAGTTTACATTTCTCTTCCCCAGACATTTCAAAATCCGAGGCTAGAAGACAGACCGTTAAGGAGAGAGGGTAAACCTTTAAACTGCAGTGTGCACTTTTAACCAGTTCAGACATGAAAGAGACACAAAATCCTGCACGGCCTTATTTACCCATTGGCCACTTACAGAGTATACATATCCTAAGTTGTTCGGATAGCTTTTTATATTTGCGACATATTTCAAATCCACACAAAAGGCATCTGCAGAAATGTTTATGTTCTGTTTAACGCATTCTTGGTAAGGGACTTAGCATTTTTATCTCGCTTCCAGTAAAATCATCCATGTATTTGGTATCATTAGGCTACAAAGTTTACAGCTCATAGAGTATTCAGACCTCCAAGACAAAGGCTCAAAAGTTAGGATTCGGGTAGGGCACGTGGGGAACCGCCCGTGTCACCTGTCGGAAAACTAACCCTGAAGCTGCAGGGAATCTGCACAGCTTCAATACAATGCCTTCAAAAGTACAGGGTGCATTTTGCGCAACTATCAAAAACCGACCTCTATCACTACTACGCTATTATCTCTCTGTCCCTCTCCCACGCATCTGTTTTCCATCCCGCGTCGTCACCTTCATCATCTCTCTTGGGACGACCGGGTTTACCGCAAAGGTTCGCATTGCTTCTGATTTCTTCTCTCTCCTGGAGCTCCCCAAACCCATAGCAGCCTGCCTTTCTCCTACTCTCTCTCACCAGGGTGACGCTCCAAGGGGCACTCAGCAAGCGCCGCCACCTCCTGCGGCCCCAGAGGACGACAAAGCCACAGCCAAGGTCTTCCTGCGTTTCCAACAGCGCTGGAGCCCGGCTGCCCTCAGGGAAAACGCTGATGTGTGGTTATCACGCGTGGGTAAAGAGGGGATGAAAGAACACGAAGAGTAAAACCAGGAAGCGACACGGAGGGGAGGTAGGTGAGAAACCGAGGAGGAAACCAGGAGTTACGGGCATGGGTGAGGAGGAAGGGATGAGGTCACAGGGAAATCCGACAGCACAGAAACCAAAATGTGATGGGAGGGAAAAACAAATACGACCCCTGTACGAACGGCAGCGTCTGCAGACCCGGTGTTTAGCCGCTGCGTCGCTGTGGCTCCCAACGGGCTCGCGACGCCTACGCTGAAGCGCACGGAAACACCGAGACGCGCGCGGCCTTGCGTCAGCACGGGAGAGGAAGCCGCGGCAGGAGGCGCGCGGGGAACGCAAGGCACAGACTTCAACCCGCTATCGGGGGGTTTCCTCCCCCAGACCGAGAGCAATGCCGGAGCAGCAAACAAGGCGATGCGGGGTGCGGGGAAGGAAGGCAGCTCTCTCCTCGAGCTTAAAGCCCGCAGTCGCCTCGCATCGTAACACCAGCCCGCCGCCCCTCGCGCGAAACCCGCAGCCTCCTCCCCAGGGCTCCTCAGCCCTCCCCCGAGGATACAGCAACTCTCAGCTAATTAAGACATTTCCATGACACATCCCGCCTCCAGGAGCATCACGTCTCTTCACCGCCTTTCTTGCGGTATGTGGGGTTTCCCGTCCGACCAATTTTATTCGACCGGAACCGAATTCAGCCACGCTGTCAGGAGGCAAAGCAACGCGCGCCGCCCGGCAGCAGGGGCCCGCGCTGCCCCACGCCTGCCCCGCTGCCCCCGAGGGCCCGCAGCAAAGCTTCAGCGTAGAGGAGGAGAGCCAAAACCTCCTCGCCTGGCCACCCCCGCGCAGGACAGCGCCGGCAACAGGAGGAGAAACGATAAGCAGAGATACCGCCGCCGCCCGACTCGCAGGCGCCCAGCCCACGACGAGGCAGGCCGCAAGCGCCCGCTCCCTCGAGATGGAAATCCAGGGGGGTCCTCAGGACACAGCGCATCACCGTCATAATTAGTGTGTAGCCAGCACATCTCACCCGTATTTCATCACCTCTAATCCAACTGGGCTTTAGCCAGCATGAGGTCCGCTTAAGATTTTTTATTTTTATTTTTTAATCCAAGTATTACCCCTGAAAGTGTGCGTTACCCATTGGTGCACAAAACTCCGGTTGCTAAAGACTAACAGAAACTTTCAGACCAAGCATAAGTTCCCTAGTTTCTAGCACTGTAGATATCCCTCTTTCATAGTTACCATCTTAAAGCAATCCTGTTAGTTTGAAACCCAGTAATTTTCAGGGAATAACTTCTAAATACTGAAATAACTGTTGCCATCGCTTCCTTTGCTATTTCATAGTGTTTGACACTGACTACGCCCGCAAACACACAACTCCTCGCTCCCTGAAAAGTCCATGTGAATAAAGGAAAAAATCACTCTGTTTTTAGGTAGGGCAGGCATTACACTTCTCACTAGTAAAAAGTAAGTTTTGCACTAGTAAATAGTGTAAAATGTTCACATTAAATGTACACTGTTCACATTTAAAATGGTAATGCGCAGGAAATACAGAAAATACAGCAATTCCAATTTCTCTCATTTATTTTAAGCGCATTTGTTAGACTGTCAATGCAAGTATTTCAAACAAAACATACTTCCTAAGCTCGTGGCGGTGTTTTCAAAATCAAGCGTTCACTATAACCAGCAGTGAGAGTCAGGAACCTGACACAAAGTCCCTCGAGTACCACAGCTTCAACAGGCTGGTCATCAGGTTCGAGCGAATACCTCTTCACGTGCCAGCTCAGATCAAAACTACTCTCCGTTCTTTCAAATCTTTGACCAGCTTACTAGCAGTGTCAGCAGACTGTACACCTTGGCAACAAGTACTGCCACACCACTGAGGAAATCCACTCGTTCCGCTCCTGTTGCTCTTCCCAGAAAAGTCAGTCTATCTTGAATTATCCTACACTTGCCCCTTCGTCTCCCGAAGAATTCAGTAGACCAGATAAACCAATTATGAAACACTGAAATTATCTAGGCAATCCCCCTTTCTCTGCCCAAGATGCTCTTGCCCAGGACCTGCCTGATTTAGCTGTGGCTTAGCCAAAGAAATATTTAAGGAGCACCTGCAAAAAAAGGTGCTAGAAAGCAGTAGGTGGAATCGTGGCAACAAAAGAAAGCCCAGGAAGGAAAAGATCGCTTACTATGAAGTAAACCACTTCCACTTGTTCAGTGCTGAGTGGATCACTTGGTATTAATACTGGCCATTTTGTCCAAGTTTTGCATAATAAATACTGATATTTTTCTAAATAAATTACAGTGTTTTAAGAAAGTGCCAGCAGAGGGAACAATCTGTCAATGCCTTTAGTGAAGGAGCTTGCACAATGAATTCGGAGATTTTTGTATTGCCTTCTCAAAGCTGGAAAAAGTCATCCGATCTTTCTGTTCTAGGAAAGCAAGCAGACAGAACTGTACATCACTCACAACACTGCAGGTTTGCTAACTAGTTTCACTTGTACGTTTAAAATAGATTCAGTTAAACCCCACTTGCTAAATCAAATCCAATTTTCTCTATAGAAATTAGATTCAGTTGAATTCTGTCCTCGCTGTAGTCTCCATTCCCTACTGCTTGCAATTCATTATTTTCATTATACTATTTTAATTCCTACTGTATGAGCTCTACCATATTGAAAAAATAATAAAAGATGAGAAAGTCTACTACAGAGAATATAAATTGCCTTCATATTTTAAATGTGCTAAATCCACAGATCAAGTCCAAACCCCTATATGTTCAAGACTTTGTAAAACCCATACATACACCATTATTACTTTGTAATACAGATACTTTGTAAGCCTGGATTTCTTTTTAACCTTTTTCCTTACTCTCACTGTTAATTAAAGCAGTTTTAATGCAACTGCTGCTTTACTTCCACTATTCCTATTGGAAATTTGCTGCAGATTTCTTCTGTTCCAGTGGTTAGAAAACCTTTCAGCTTGAATGTATTCATGGCCACTATTTTTATACCCATCTGACCCTGGGTCTACATTGTTTTCCTCCTTGACCAGCTATTCAGGCTCCTTGATAGTAACTCTCTCCAAAACTGTATCTCGGTTCTGTTATATGAAGTGAAACAAGCCAACCATTGATGGTCTCTTGATAAAAACAGATTTTATCATCATAATTATCCTTGCACTCACAATTGAATTCCTCTCAAACATCAGTAAACAGAACCACAAGCCATTATTTCAGCTATTGTTTCACCAGAGCTTTGTGAAGCGAGAATGAAATTTCTCTATCTCCACTGAAAGTACTTTACCAGATCTCTCTCACATCCACATCATGCCTGATGGCTCATAATCATCCTGTGATCAACAAACACAAAATCTTTTTCCTCCTCTGTCACTGTCAGCTCTGTCATCAGTCTATATGGCAAATTCTTTCTACAGACAAGCTCCTTGCATCTGTACTAATGAATTTCATCTTTTTTCACTGTTCTGGTTCTCAGGAACATCCATAATGTTTTTTACAAAACATCAGTTTTGTATGATCAGCAAATAACATTAACACATTTCATAACTACATTGCGAGTTAACTTCACAAATGAAAATATAAAGAACGGTTACTTATGGTATCACTTGTCTGAACTTGTCTGATTCAGATTGGAGTTCATTTAATTTTCCTTTTACTTCTGTGTCATTTTTTTCCTTCAAAAAATGTGTGCTAAAGTCTTCCAAACATGAAGAACCACCTACTACATTATCTTCTTGAATACTAATGCTGATTGTGAAATCAAAAAAAAAAAAAGAGAATCAATGTTAAAATTCTATCATATCATTTTAAAATGCCAGCACCAAAAAGTATCTGACTTTTACTCTTTTGAGGAGAGAGGATGGAGGGAGGGAGAAACGAAACTGCCTGTAGGGCAGGGATAGGAATTATAAGATGATGGAGGAAAACACATAAAAGCAAAATAAGCAACTAAGTCATAAAAGCACAAAAAGAAACATGATGAAGGAACAAGCAAACTAATGTTTTATCCAAAGGGTGAGCACACTCCCCCATGAGTAATTCTGAATATTCAGCAAAAAATGTATGGAATAAATAACACTGGCATTTCCAGTACATCTGAATGCCAATGAAAGGTGGAATATATAAGCTTATTATTCAGCCTAACGGAATTCTGCCTTTTAAAGTATGCCACACTCTTTCAATATCAGTTTTAAATTACCTGTGAATTATGAGGAGTACGTACTCTTCCATTTATTTATGTCTGTAGACAATAATTAAAAATGTGAACTGAATTTCTCCACTCTGCGGAAGAGATAATACATGGCCACTTTTTGATATACTGGAAAATACTTTAATACTGTTCCAGAGGACTGGACTGGCCTCCCTCTTACTGTCTGCCCTAATCCTCACTCTGTGCAGGGAGACTGATGAACCCAGGAATAGAGTAAATGTACTGGGCATACACATGACTGCTAGAGAGAAGGGATATTAGCATCCAGTATCCTGCTGAGCATCAGTCCAGTCCCTGATCTGAGCTCTTCCATATGTTCCTCAAACATTGAAGCTACTTCAAGCAGGCAGCAAGATTCCCTTACTAGAGCTTCCAAGAAATAAAATCTGCAGGGACTCAGCCTTAACATCTCCAATGGTCATGACACTTGAGAAGTTAAACGACAATCCCCTAGACCAACTTTCAGCAACGGTCCCAAAAGAGGTATGAATGTCGTAAGTCACACTAGAAGCCATCTATACCATCCGTTCATCTGTGTTGCGCTCCTGAATTATTATTCAGCTCTAAACTTATTACCACTAGAGCACAAGTCAGCCCCCCAGCTGTTGCTTCTGACTTCTTCTCCTGTTCGCATGAAGCATCCAAGCTCAGTTCTTCACAACTAAGACTCGCCAGTTTTCCAGCAAAAGAATCGTTTTTTCTTGGAAAACATTGAACCACCAAATTCAGTATGTTCAGTTTCACCTAAACACTGTGTTCTGTTCATATTCACACAAACCAAAGTCACACTGAAATATAGGCCAAATTTTGCTGGCATCCTGTCTCTCACCCTGCCAGCCTCCTTTCCTGAGAATGGGACATTCTGAAAGAATGATCACCACAAGTTAAACCAAAGGTGCACCTTGCTTTGAAAGGCAGCCAACTTCACGTGGAATATAATGGATCTTCTACAAGAAGTGGGAAAGCACAGAATCACAGGCAAACAAATAACTATAAGATCATTAGACATAACGTGACCTGTATCATTTGCTATTTCCAAACTGTTATTTTAAGGTCACCATCACAGCTAACATTTTATTTTTTCTTCCAAAACAAAGGTACTTTTGTTCCCCCCTGAGTTTTCCAGGTCTAAGTAGTTTTGTCCATTAGTCTTTGATACTACCTCCTTTTCCTGTACTGTAAGGCATACAAAGTCTTCTTACTAGCTAGATATGGTGAAGAAAATCAAGCTTCTCCTACGTAATGCGCCAGCAGGTTCATTACAACATCATACATACACTTTCACAGATTCTTCTTCTTAAAAAAAAAAAAAGAATCTTTTAAGAGTACGTTTACTGAAATTAAACATGTTGTTCTTTTCACAGATTTATTGCTTCAACAGCGCACTGTAAATGGACTTCACTGTACACTTTTTTTTGGCAGCTATTACCCAGAGGTATAGTTTAATTGTAGTTTGCTTTAATCAAATCAGTTGTGTCAAAACACTGGAAGAGCCACAATGCATTAAAATCCAGAACTCATCCCAAACCCTTTTAAGTCTTGCACTGAGAAGACACAGCACAATTTAAACATAAAAATTTCAAAATCACTAATGCACTATAACTCGAATTTCAAAATATTAAATGTTAAAAGGAGGTAACAAAGACAGTGGCATTCAGTGAAACCTTATCGTTCTTAAGATGACTCTCTCTGGAACAACTATAGAAAATTCTATAAACAATTGCTACCCTACACAGACTGTCCCATGTAAAAGATGTGCATACGCTGTTCTTTCTCTCCATAAAGACAAGTCTAAATCTGCTCCAGTCTGAGGTAACTGAACCATCTTTAACAACAATTCATTGAAAACTACTAACATAAGGTGATTCTAAGTGCCATTTTCAAATGCTTGAAACAGAAATGTAATAAATATGAGTTACAAGCCCCTCAGGCTAAATGTGCCACGAGATGTGCTAAACAGCCTAGTTTTCTAAAAACTAGACAGCAACGATGCCAGCTGTGTCTAACTGCAGAGAGCATACTCCTCGTGTATCACCTGAAGAGACCTTCTGTTACCTAAGGATTTGCACTGCAGATAGTTGTGACCCTCAGACTGTCAAACAAAAATCACGTTGAAGAGAAACGACTGGCTAGAACGTCACCTATCAGCTAAATAAAAGCACAAAGAATAGGAAGAGCCAACAGCAGCCTTGAGGGCTTCACTCAAACCACAAAAGCTTAAAATGATGGAAGAATGGGTCTCAGGAGAATACTGACCATTCTCATGACTCCACGGTAGTGCCAGCCAGCCAATTTAACTCTGAAACGTAATGAACAAAATTAAAAAAAAAAAAAAAAGTCCTTATGGCTTTTACAAAGTAAACTAATCAGCATACAACTAGTCATTGACAGAAATCTCACAAAATTCAGCAATGCTGAATGTCCCCCTGGGACAGACTCTCCCCCTGCACTGGTGCAGGCTGGGGGCCAGCTGGCTGGGGAGCAGGTACCTGGAGGTCCTGGTGGGCCAGAGACCAAGCAGGGAATACAACAGGTGACACACAAATAAAGAAGCAAAAGCCTACTGAAAAATCTATCAAATCCTACTGAATTGTAAAATATATTCAGGAAGAAAGAAAACTTACTCAAATACATTTGTCCAAGGTATTTAAAAAAAAAAAATCAACTGTGCTTCAGTCTTGCATAAATAAAAGATTGCTGCTTTATATAAAATTTCTAAAAGATCTAGCAGTTCTATCAGTACCTCCTCAGATCAGGCTGAGTGATTCTTACAACTCTGTTCTGGTGGAATTTGTTTTCTCTGGTAATAGCAGCTGATTTATGCCACTGCCTGCATCAGCCTCACCTCCTCTCATGAAGGAGACACGTTCTTGGCTGTGATGCTGTACTAAGTTGATACTGTCCTGAGCTCTAAATTCAAGTCCAACTCTATTATTTACTTTTTGTCTGCCATTGTTTTCAATTCTGAATCCTAATCTTGTTCTATCGCTGACTTGCAATATAAATTTGGCCAAGAGATTTATGCTTACATATTCTTAGCTAGCATCCAACTTTTAGAAGTGTATACGAACCTCAAGTTCAACACTAATGATCTGAACCATTCAAACTAGTGGTTCTATTTTAAAATTTTGACCTCAACCTCAGTTTAAAGCCTGTTTCAACTGCAACATCTATAAAGCAACAATTGCAGTTACAGGTGCTATATACCTGCAAAATATTTGATGGAAATATGCATACTTAAATACTGTATTTTTTTCTGTTAACATGTTACACAGCTATAATTGCTGTGTAAGTAAATATATATTTACTAAATTGCAGCTACCCAGACTCAGAAAGTACCGAATGTGTTTCCCCTCAGCTATGTACCTACTAATCTGTCACGTGTTTAGGTCCAGCCCCTTTATAGAAAAGGAACAAAGGAGAAAACAAAAAAAAAAAAAAGAGAGAGAGAGAGCGAGCGAGAAAGAAAGACTATAGAGTATAGGTACAATCCAGACTTTGAAGTCTGCAATAGTTTCACACAAGGAATTCCATTTTCTTTCATGCACACACACAGTTTCATGTTCACACATGAAAATTTTTCCATAGCTATATCATTAAAACTATAAATTCAAAATTATTAATAACTAAAGATTTATACCTTGAAATTGCAACCAAAAAAAAAAAATGTAGACTTACCGCAGGCATACGTTCTTACTTCTTTTCCTTATGCATCACTTTGGAAGTTCCCAGACTATAGAAAACCTATTATCCTTGACATAAATAACTTCATTTATTTTATACAATTTTAAAATCTAATTAGCATTTCTAATCCTGCAAGCCCTTGCTGAAACAGGAGGTCAAATTTTACATTAGAAACGTGACAGTAAATTTGAAAACCTATTTTTGACAGGCATCAGGTTAAAGAAACACTGAAAAAAAGATATTTAAACTAACTTGAATTCAAAAAGTGTACTGCATGCATTTTCTTTGACTAACTAAGCAAACTGATTAATATCACTAAGAATATACACAGATGGCTATTGACAAACCAAGCTTCATGAGTGACATCAACCATGCAATATGTCCATAAACGCACGCAAAGCACGCTCCACAATTCCTAAAGAAAAAACAAATATCATATTTTCAAACCGACTGCCTAACACAATACAGATTTCATGGCAACCAGGATTATGTCACAGACTGAAACACCACCTATTCTGCCAGCCTCCTAGGTCATAAATTACTGGTCTGTGTCTTATCACTTCTTCCTTTGCTCCACAGCCCCTACCCTTTATGGGATGGCTCAACTGACTAAAACAGTTAGTCAGACTCTGAAATTACTCTTACCTTGTAACTACTTTTGCTTCTATTTAGAGGAAACAGAAACTCTGAGGAAGGGCTAGAATGCCTTAAAGGTTGTCTATTTATTTCAATGGCATAAGCTGAATTAATAAAGTAGATTTCTTGTCTTCCCAAGTCTGGCCTAACATGACGTATTTACTTACACAGCTTAGCCACCTGAACAGCTACATTATTTTTAAAGAATAACTACACAAAAAAAAGTTCTCTGCCTCTTTCAAATCATTGTGTGTTATGCCAATTACAACAAAGCCTTGATACTACGGTAAGAGTGTAACCACATTACAGTGAAGATCAGAAGAGGCTTTCTCAATTTCAGAATGTTAGAAGGGAAGACAAATGAGAACATGGTATGGAAAAGTAATTTTATGGATGCAATCTATCAAACTGCTGCGGTAACCCTCAAAACCCAACATCTGTTCTGGTCAATATATGCTTAATAAAGCAAGATACAGTATGCCACCCTCTCTGCCTGAACTCTAAACAGATCCAGATCTGATTTCATAACAATTTACATCAATAGTACTGCTGTGATACTATATATAAAGTTATGTTATACACCAAGACTCTGCTCTTACAGTGCATAGAAAAATACACTGCCTGTATCTTTGCATTACAAAATTAATTGACAAAAAAATACACCAATAAATGGAGCTGGAGCTGTAGTAGAGAGAAGACAACCCAGAAAGCTACGCCTATGCAAAAGTCTTTAATTGGCCACCCACCTTATTCCTATGTAGATATTCCACTTGCGTGAAAAAAATACTTCTAGGCAGAAACCAACTTAATCAAAAAATAATTTATTATTTAAGAGAACACAGAAACAAATTGTCACATCTAAATGCTTCAATGCAACTAGGACATTTTAAGAAAAGAAAAAGAGGTCCTTTTAATGCTGCCCTGGCATTCTGGCCTTCAGGTTTCATATTTTCAAGTTTTTTTAATCTGTCTTTATATGGGCTAGAGAACTACTTTTTTATTTTGATGAGTTCCCGTTTTAATGCAGTCCTACGATTCAAAAAGCTGGAAGACACAATAACAGAGCGGCAACTCAGAGGTCCACACCTTCACTGTGGTTCATCAGTGCTGATCACAGTGATCAGCAGTGATTGCGGTTCATGCAGTGAACCATGACCATGGTTTCTGCAGTACTTACATCACAGCATAACTGGCAATACTGCTCAACTGCAATATCCCACAGCGCTCAGCTCTGACCAGCACATCAGGTTGTGTTTCAAAAACCTGCCTGTGACTTCTCAATAAAGATGTTTCTTATCTGTTCCTTGAAATGTTCTGGGAAGCCTTCCTTTATTTTGCTCCAAAATTACGTTGGAACAATATGCTCAACCAACCACAGATGACTAATACAGAGCAATAAAATAAAACACAAGCAAACTGAAAACCAAAATGTAATCTATGCTTCAACAAGCAGGATATAGCCCTTTATTTGTAAAATGCAAAGCCAAACTGACAGAAAAATCCAATTTTTAAACAGTCACCTAAATTGCACATTTTATCTACTAGGTTGTCAAAACTGGGTGATACACGATGCTGAAAATCATTTGATTTTGCTCATCAAGTCCATACCTATATAACATTAAATGCAACACTGCTACTGATTTACTACTTTTGTATTATTTTTTCACAGCCCCAACCACCTCCTCTTCTCTAGGATAAACACAACAGCTCCCCTAAAGTAAGCCAGGATTGTTTAAACTTCACTCCATAGAAGTCAAGTTGAAAATTCTTTACAATGAACTGGCTTAGTGAAACTCCGTATCATTTATTACACAACAGCATTTCAGTAATTATTAATATCAAATAAGAAAGACTATAGCCCCTTTGCATAGCTAAACATGACTAGTCCTAGAAAGAGCATTGCCTATGGAAAACTATTACCTTTGGAAAAAATCCTCGCAAGACTCAGTGCTTATAAGATGTGCTTCTTTGGAGCATTTTACTGTAATATGAATAAGTTCAGCACTTCTTGTGGCAAGGCTAATAACCACGCTTCTGGAGTATGAATCAAACTGCTGTACTTTTGCTAATGAAACAGCATTAACCCCATTTCTCTAGCGTATGCCTGGATTTAATCCCATCGAGCACTGCAGTGCTATTTTGAGCAGGCAGAAATGTAACAGTATGCAAGGGATGAGCATAAAACATTGAATATTAACTCCTGTGCAGGAGATTTAGATGGAAGACATAAGCAGCTGTGTATTAAACCATACATTAGATACAACACATAGCCCAGGACTAAAAAAAGATCAATGCAGAGGATCCATGTTTAAACAGATTCATTGGTGTAAAACCCTCCAATAGCACATATCAATGAGCTACCATTGTTCAAACCCACACGCTTTTATGGCGGCCACAGGGGGATGTGGCACAACTCCAAAACCTGCCCACGATTGCCCACAGAGAAATTTAATCTCTGCTAATCCTTATTGAAATATCTATCCACCACTCCATTATTTTGGTTTACTTCCGAGAGAGGGGCGGAATCGCATACAAAGACTACTTAATTCAAGGCAACACTCTCTACGAAACACAGTTTTGTTCAAATCTACAATTTGCCGCAACTACTAACTGTGGAAAACAGTAAATCAAGGAAGAAAAATAAATGTTATTTATGGGCACGGAAATATAACTCAACAAATCAATTTAGTCAATCTACAAAATAAAGGGATGCTTCGGCTTTTTATATTTCGAACTAGCGTCCCATGAATCCAGAACAAGTAGTTTTAGAGAAATAAGTAAGACTCTCACAATTCAGTATGATTTCAGATCCATGTTACTTCCTAGAGGTAAAAATATATAAAAGTAATATATTAGTATGACTCCCAACCCAAATTCATATCTAAAGTTTTCTCTGAACTTTGCACAGCTGGTTGCTTTAAATTTCTAAGTCTAAGTTCTCCTTCCTTTTTTTGAGGGGAAAAAAGTAATGAAATTTACTTTTTATTACACTTACAAACTAAGATTTTGGTACCTCCAGGAAGGAGGCAGCAGTGTTTAGAGATTTTTCAAGAACTACTATTTATTTTAGTTAAGACAAGAAAAGATGTTGTAAAAAGACCCTTTCGTCTTTTTTTATGTTTTTAAGCTAGAGAGCTCGTCTTATTTTCATATATGGTTCCCCTGATTTTATATGAAAATGAGAAATGATGAGCAGAATGGAGTTTTGCTAACCTAGAAAGAGCACCATACTAAACCAAGTAGCATCAGGCTGACTGGTCACTTTGAAACACATTTAACCTATATGAAACTAAAGCAAAAGATTTATCAGATAGTACAACTCAGGCCTAGAAGCAAGGAACAAAGAGGGAAACAGGCTACGGCTGCAAGTCAAAAACAGAAAAGCAATGCTATATGCAGAATTGTATCCCCTTCAATCTACAACCCCTCTTCCACCCTAGTTCCCTCACTCCCCTCACACACCACTTCCATAAGTAGTTCAAGTAAGGTCCATTTATGTCACAGAGTGACAAAACAGGTTGGGAATCTGTGAGTAAAATCACTTAAACAACTTTATATCCCCGTTTTACAACAGGCCTGTAAGTTCTCAGAAAATTTTAAGAATAGCCTAAGTAAAGTCAGAAGAGTTTCCTGCAAAGCTTGCTGCAGAAGCGCAAGATTCAGGCAGATTCCTGCCTAGAGAGTATTTTTAAAGAGTAAAATTAAAAGGGATTACAATTAAACAATAAGGCCTGAGAGAGTATTTGTACAAACCTCATTTTATGTTCCCCATGCACACCCAAAGCGCGAGAACCCTTCCTCAGCCCACAGCAGTATCTCCAAATAATAGGAATGTCGGTTAGATTGTCCCTCCCCATCTTCAAAAGAAAAACAAAGCACTTTATACGAGGAGCCTTGAACCAGAGCTACACCTGATCATCAGGCTAGTCAGGGCTTGCACTGGCAAACAGAGCACCGAGAAGTTTAAGCAGATCTGTAGCACAGTTTAACCTTTATATAAAAGACGGCCCTCTCCTCAGGCAGCATCCCCTCAATCCCAGCACACAAACAGCGTATTTACTTCATAGCGAATCATAAAAAGCTGTCCCCCGCTGAATTAACAACATCCCATGCAAAAGTACCTGTATCTGCCTTAATGCACAGCTATCTAAATAAGCTCGACCTGACTTGACCCAGTTAAACTTGTGACATCTAACAAGAACTTAAGGTAGTACAGCTGAGATCATAAAATAGCATATGCGATTGTTGGAGGATAATCACATAGAAACTGAATCACTTCACGAGTCAGTTTTGGGCGCATTTCTACATTTTTGGATGTAAAACTCATTCAGAAAATAATTCTGACTGAAGTGCTGGTAGACCCAAGAAAAACATTCACACAGCACAGGCTTCCAAAAATTTTACTTCGATTCACTTATGTGCAGATACACGTATTACTACATGTATTAAACTACAGTTATGATACTGATTTCTAATCCTAAAGACATGGTTCCACAATTAACACTGGAAATATTCTTACTTGTCTTTCTTCCAAACAGTCCTTCTTTGTTTACCTATGCCATCAGTAGAAGCAGTAGAAATAACCAAAAAGACCAGATTGTCCAGGCAATGACAGGTTAACAACGAAAGGTTAACTGAACTGTTAATGCAGCACAGATGTACCTCTGATTTTAAATCTAATACAGGTATTTTGTGCTATTAGTTTATAAAAGTTTGACCAGCTACTGTCTGAATGTGCAATATAACACATACATACATGTGCTCAACATATTTCACACCATTGCCATTACACTGCAGCCTCTGCTTAACCAAGAGCAAACAAATCAACGCTCACACCATGTCCTTAAGTTACCAGTAAGAGACTTGAAAACCAAGAAAAAGCACACATCCTGCAGATGAAGCGCTTCTGCAAACATCCCATCCTCCCCAATAATCCAAACAGCTTTGACTTATCCCTTACTGTCCAAGTAGCTGTCTCCGTCCCTTAGCAAAGATGCGTGTGCATCACCCTCAAATCACCTCTGCACGATCATCACCTTTCCCAGGCTCCTTCTCCAATATCTTCAGCTACTGCCACCCCCACAATGACCCTCTCACTCCAGAAGCCAGTTCCCTCCATTTTTCCCAAGTTCCCTACTTCTTATGGTATTATATCTTGGAAACCACGGACGCTCCTGGTTTTGCCCCATCACAATCTATCATTAACTACTAAACCGAGTCTTCATTCTTGTAGATCCAGAGGAAAAAAAACCTGCTTTTTAAAATAAAGTTACAGGAGTTGCAACTTGTAGAACATTTGTTAAAATTAAAACTCCTGACTTATGTGCTACAGACCATACCATCTGCACTTGTGCAGACACGGACCTTCTGCACTTCAGTCCAGACATGGACTGAAGTCAGTAAAGCAAGACTCAGAGAAAGTAGCTGGTAAATACGCTAATCAAATTTCGCTAATCTGAACAGTTACACCTGGGCAAGGCTCAGCCCTCTCTCTTTTCTTGTTAAAGTAGTTTCCTTCAAACTATGTAGATCAAAACCTTACTAATTGAATTAATGGACTTACCCCTTTTTTCCTGATTTAACATCTTACTTCTATACCTTGCAAAAGAACACTCAAAATTTATATTCATTGACTAAGGGAGCTTTTTAATAAAACTGCTCTGGAGGTAGCCTATTTCTAATTGTGCTTTCCTAGCTTGAAAATTCATCAGAAAGGACATGTTTGTTTTGAAATGAAGCACTTCAGGAGAACAGCAGGCTATTATAAGCACGACTGGAATCACAAATCAAACCTGTCCCAGAATGGAGTGATTACATGATTATAGGAGAGCTCTTTAAAGGAGAAAGGAATCATTACCACATGGTCTGAGGCATCTTGGCCCACCATCTCACATACCACGCCGCAGCGTTTAATATTGAAGGAAACGGAGATCATTGTGGTTCAAATATAGGCTTGGCCTCAATCAAAACTGATTTGCTAAACTTTGCTGCTTTGCATTAACAATACTGCTCCTGTGTTTAGAAAGATTCAGCCCTATTGTCAATTAACAAGAGTTTTGAGATAGGCAAAACAAAACACAAATGCAGCCAAACGTTGTGTACGTGCCAAGGAGGAAAACAGAACCAAAACGGCTTTAGATCTCTATCTCTACAAAGACCTTGGTGTTTTTATGGCTGTTAATGACCATTAATCAAACATTCAGAGTGATATCTAGTCTTCATTTTATCAAAAAATAAAAAAGAACCACACAGAGATAGGAAAGTAGCGGTTTGGGTTTTAACTCATTTGGTGTTCAGGTAGGATAAAGCGACATTTGTTTGTAAATTGTGCTTTGATTTGTAAATAGTGCCTTACTTGTACATATATGCTGGCTATTCCAGCTGGTCATATTCGCTATCTTCATTTTAATTTTCTCTGGCTTCCCTATTGTGTTTTCAGTTGTGCTTAACTAGATATTTGAGGTAAGACTATAATTAAGGGATTTTAATATAACAGAGGTCAACAAACACAAGAGAAAAGCCTGTGCTGGGGGGAGACGGGTCTGTGTCTCAGCCTGCCAAAGTAAACTCACATAAACAACTCATTTAACTATGAAGTTGGAGAAAACAACTTATTTAACTATAAAGTTGGAGACGAGGCTTCCTAGCAGCCTGATTACCCTTCTCTTTCCCATGTTCCTTTTCCATGTAATCTGCAACTGATAACTCCACAAGGAACACATCTGATTTGATTTCAACTGGCACAAGGGAAGTATGCATTGTCTTCTAGGAGCACCTCCACACTTCATTGGTTCTTCTATTTTATGCAGAGGCGGGAAGCCTCAATTTTGGTCCAACATTTCATTTTCCCAGGGGTGCTTCTGGTTTTCTGCAAGGAAACCCACCTTTATAACAGATCAAGGCTGTTTTCTGCTCAGGACCGACATTCATGTCCTGCCTAGTTCATCTGTTTCTACTGCTGATAAATTTGACGGTGCCAGTTTAAAGATGGTTAAAATAAAAATAAAGAGATAAGTTAAAGTCAACAAAGCAAAGCCCTGTGAACCTGTCACCCCTCCATAAGAGATACTCACCGAGTACCCTCCTTCACATCTTTATTTCTGCCCCTCCCAGCAATGTTTTGTGTCTTTACCAACTTACACTGCAATAGTAGGCAGACTGCAAATAAGAGTTTAGCCTTTCAAATAGGTAACTGAACAAGCCTCCAAAGAAGCCTGCGATTTCCCACGTCCCTCTCTCTTGAGTTAGCCCCAGTTTTTAAAAGAGGGGATCAAAACAAATTTTTGTTCTTTGTCATCTCTCTCTGTTTGAGGATCCCAAGAAGCTGGACTGCTAGGAGGAGGTAAACGCGTACTTCATTTCATCCTGCCAGACTTAAGGACAATCCCATTTAACGTTATAATCCCTCTTCTGCAATGTGAAACTTTTGCCCACATGTATCAGATGGGCCACAAATACTGCCATCTACCTTCTTCTTTCTCCTTCTCTCAAAAACTGTTGGCGATCTCTATGCTCTAGTGCTTATCCTTAGCACAAAAGAAGCTGTAATTGCGTCCAGTTTCTTTTGGAAAAGCATCTGGCTCGGAGGTTTAGCGCGCAACTCAATACTGATGTAACCGCAACATCACAAAAGTGGGGAGGGAGAGATACTATTTTCTCTTGACAAGAGGATAGGCTTGGTATTTAACCCATTTGAGGCTTGTCTAACGGTAAGATGTTATCCAGGATGTGTAATGGGGTAGTCATTCCCCAGCTTGATGCAAAACCTTGTCTATTAAAAAGTCTCAGTGCCTTAAACCAGGAGCACACAACCTACGACCCCACAGCTCGCCGCAGCAATTCCTGAAACCCAAGAGTTGTTCCCAGATAAACTGTTCAGGCACTGGCGATCTGCTCTAAGAGCCCCCCTCATGCCCAAACATGCAGTGATTTACCTTGCACGTACACAGCACAGCAAACATCAAGTTTACTACCCACCCCGAAGCTGAACGATCTACACGTTCCCCGTAGGTCTAACTCTACAATGAGAAAGGAGTTGCAGCTGGTAAGCATTGCAGCACCACTGGAAGAGGCTGTACGGCCCAAAAGGAGAAGCTCAGTGCAGCTGTCTGAAACTACCAGTAGACTGGTCACCGCCAGACACCACTGCCGTTGCAGGTAGCGCCAAGCAGTAACCAAGAGCTACGCTGACTGGGAATCTGCCTGTGTGAAAATGTTGAAACACCGTGGCTAAAATCCTTCTCTAGCAGAGCTGCTGGAACAGACATTCAGCCTGCAAAACAGCACAATGGCATCCTCAGAAGTGGCTGCGCGCAGAATTGTAGACATGCGGAAATCAATTTTTTTTTCCATTACCATTGTTTTATTACAGTTTCATTCTGCTCATTCTGAGACAATCTGCAAAGTCCAACTACAAAATGATAAATCCCAGTTTTGTAGAATGTCTTATGTGCCCAAAATTTAAAAGCCTCATGTGAATATCTTAAAAAATATTTTAAAAATATTTTAGATGCTTCATGTGCCATTCCCATACTACTAGCTAATATCAGTGATCTGCAAAACACAGTTTGCGTCAGAAGTAAAAATTCTGATACATACTCCTGTAAACGTACCTTAATTTTTTTTTTCAAATCTTACTGAAACAGCACGCATGCATTCCATAAGCTAAAGGCGGCACATAATTTTTTTCACATCCGAATTTATTTCAGTTTTATAGTGCTATACTATTCAAAGTAGGGTTGTTACCACCAAAAATAATTCTTAAAATGTTAACACCCACCCAAAGAGAGCTGGCATTTCTCTTTACCACACAGAACTACCATCATTCATTCTTTTGCTGACACTGGCAGCATTGCTTTGGATAATGCCCTTTAAATATATGTATAACAACCAGAGTAAAACTGTGACCACTTGTCTATAAACTACTGATCAGGTTTTGAAAGAGCTGGTTGTGAAAGGCAACAAGGGCTAAAAAAGGCCTGAGAAGCACCCTCTGTTTCTCAAGAAAGGGCTGTTAGTTGGATTGGGTGCAAGATGTGTTATGGCTTGCTTCCGCTCAAGTTGCTGGGAAAACGCTCATTAATTTTCATTGTAAACAGTATTTGGCCTGTAATCTGCAAAAGGGATTTAGAGAATCATAAAAAATGCTTTGTGCATATTGCATCCTTAAGATCCAGTGGACACATCGAACCACGCAGACTAATTTTAAAGCTTCTCTCCAACAAATTAACCCAATCAGTAATGCTGTCTGTTTGGACAGATCTCCATGCATTTTCTGTCGAGCACTGCAGCGAACAGCACAGCTGCATGGGCAATTGGCTGCATTCTCCTACCCCTCCTCAATGTATATGTTTGCTCTCCTTTGCATCTCCTAACAGACTAAAACATACCCCATTGCTTTGGGTGTAAAAAGACATTTAACTGTTTCCTATTTATTGCAGGCAGCTTCAGTTAAAAAAAATCAAAAAATAAACTTTAGGAAAATCCCTGCCCGAACCACTTAGCCCTAGAGTACTACCTAAGGCCTGAGAAAAACAGACATTAAACGCCTCTCTTTCAAAAATGAAAGGCGCAGGAGATAGATAAAGTAGGCATATGCCCTGCTTACAGATGTCTTCTGGGAAATGTGGTGAGCCTACTCGGACTTCCTCTCTAGCAGCAGTGCGGATTGTTGGGCAAGAACTGGTAGCCAGATTTTTCAGTTCTAAGTTCACAGAAAGTTTCTGCTACAACATGCTGTAAAAGAATCACCAGTTGTACCTTGATTTATATTACCAGTTACAAACAAAACTATTCAAGAATGTTTGACGTGCCTTTTTTTTTTTCCTTATTTCAAATATTATGGCAAAAAACAAGCAAGCAGTAGAAACAACCATTTGAATAATTAATGGTCTGGCTCTGCAATTCATCACTTTCAAAAGAGCAGTCTCACTAGCATCAACAGGACTGCCTATATCCCAGTATTTGGCTAACCATGAACAACTAGGCAGTCAGCATACAGATGGAGCATTCTTGGAAACCTCTCCTTATTAATCTTCCTTTAACACAAGCGCAGAATCCCAAAACATACTCGCAGCAAATCCTGTCGAATTGCAAAAGGATCTGAAAACCCACAAGCGTTTCACAAAAGAGCTGGAACAGGCTCTCACCACTGAGCGTGCGAGCTCTCAGATTACACCAAAGTCATGGCAATGGAGTTTTTAGACAGCCCATGTATCTCAGACCTTTAGTTTGATTAGAAATTATCCTCAGAGTTACTCTTCCTTCACTTGTCAAGACAGGTTGCCAAATGAAGCCAAAACTGACAGCCAGAATTTGATGAGGCAGTGCAGCTCTCATTTTTCATTTGTACATTCACATGAGTAACATGATACAATATTATCTCTGTTATTATCACACCTCTACTGCTGGCTCTTGACAAAAAAACTCAAGAAAAAAAACACAACTGTGAAGCTCTCAAGAACTTGGAAATAAGAAATATGGGGAAGCCATATTTCTTCCCCATGTACCCTACGTGCTTCATCCAGCTGCAATCAGCTGAACTTTTCAGAAGGCACCTATATTCATTTTCAAGGGGAGCAGGTGCTCAACACCTTAAGAATATTCCTCTATCTTTCTGCCCATAGAAGGAGCAGTTAGATTTCTACATAGACATCATTTAAATTTCCTGGCTGTCACTGGCACATCAGTGCTCTCCATGCCCTACTTGCGAACCAGCACCACAGGCCACTTGGATGCCACGACAATTTTATGCAAGGCTTCTTTTTCTTTCTTTCTTTTTCTTATTGACGAGCCTGTATCGTTTCACAGAAGTAGCCCTACAGCAAGACTTCCCCCGAGCTGCACACTCCTTCGCATCTATATTGCTATGCATGACCCCTTCTGCACAAAATGGCCAAAGCCTTTCCCGCGGGCCTTTACACGCCTCCATCCTTCCTCCTGTGTAACAAAACCACTGCTGTCTGTCAGGCTACAGTTACTCTCCTTGGTGAATAAAGAGATTCCCTAAAAGGCTACTATCTAAAGAGCAGAATGAATGGTGGAAGTTTTGTTGTCACAGGGAGACGCTGTTTTTTACTGAAAGAAAAACTTTTCTTACTGAAAAGAAAAATTGATGAGTGGAATGTAAGCAGCACGCTAAATGACTTATTGCTCCTTTCTTTGCCTTTACAAAGTGTAGGCAGTCTAGCGATCTTAGCCCAAAATTTGCAAGGCTTGGAAAAGACAATATATCTTAGACATTCATGTTACGTTTTCTCTAAAATTTCTTTACATTTCAGAGTGAAAATAATGAAAAATATTGTAATTGTAAAATATTGTAATTGTGAAATATTATTCATAATAATGAAAAAATATTGTAATTCAAGTAACTACAATAAAATATATGGCGGATCAAGTTTCAATGGATTTTTACATCTTAAAGCAGAAAAGGTAGTTTGAAATATTGCTTGGCTCTTTTGCAGGGAAAGGCCTAGAGGAAGCAGGACGGAATATGCAATGTACGTATGATGTTTTTTCAAGACTCTTGGAAAAAGAGCAACTTACACATGTAACAGAGCCCAAGCAACGACCGAATAAAGAATGACAAATAACTTAAGGTTCCTTGTGACAACTTTGACATAACAGCACTGTGCAAATTTTTTTAACTGTGTGCTTGATACAGCAGCACGCTCAGGAAGAACAGCTTTTTAACTATTTCACTGCAAACAAGACTACGCAGTCGAGGATCATGACAACAACAGCAACAGTTTCAAATTTTATCCGAGATATATAAAACAGAATTTATATTTCAGCTGCGGCTATCTGAACGGGGAACACGATCAGAGCATGGGCATGCTCAGACTGTGGGTAGGCTAGGAGTAAACTCTTACGCCTACAAAAAGTCTGACTGATCCCAGAAATTACTACTGGGGCTCCCAAAGACCTGGGATCTATCTAAATGATGAATGCCAGCTTATAAATCAAGTCAAAGGAATTACAGATAAATGATGATGCACATCATTTTTGAGCAGACATTTGCTGTAATTATCTCTTAGTGACAGTCAGTTTCTTCGCAAAGATTTTCTCCATTCTAATTTTACCCATATGCAACGTAGAAGGAAGTAAAATTCTAACAAGAACAAGGAGTATAAAAGTCAAATGCTTTTCCAGAACATAAAAAGCCTCTACCTGATTGCTTTCAGACCACCTTCAGTTGACTTTCAATATATTTCTCCACAATTAACTCTGCTACCATGCTTTGGAAAATCTGACAAAACGTCAATAATTAGATGCCAACCACCTAAGAGTTGTGTGAAACTTGGCGGTTTCACTTTGCAGGAGTGCAGGCAAATATTTTATTTGGTGTCAATCCACATACGTTCCCTCTCCACCAGTTCCAGTTTGAGTTTTGACTTTTGAATAAGCCCAAACAGGCAAATGAACAGGCAGTCAAAATTTCCACATTTTACCTGGTTTCACTTCACGACCGCGCAAAGGAAAAACAGGCAGGCATATCTTCATGAATCAACAATGGATCAAGTTAGATGTCCAAATTTATGGAAGAAATATAAGAAAGTATCTGTCATGTGATTGTGGTGATTTGCACCCATCTAGCTACAAAAAAAACCCGTAGGGTTGTGATGCTGTTAACTCTTTAACTCTCCCAAGCGCCATTACTGTTCATGTTCTACTTTCTATAAAGTGCTGCAGGCGTGTGCATTTATGACGCTATATAAAGGCTCAAAATGAGCATAATAGTAATAATAATTGTTTTTGTTTTAAATCCTGCCAGGATTTTACATCATCCCAGCTGCCTTCCACTCTTTCCATCCACCCCCAAGTATCTTGGGATTGCAGCTCACTGGAGCACCACTGCTGCTGTCAACGTGCCCAATTCCGATCTTTATCTGGTTAAAATCAGGAGTAATCTAACAGATTGCTAACTACAGCAGGTGAAGTTTGTTTTACATAGGGAGGTAAAGTCAAATGCCACGGAAGCAAAAACCATCGGAAAGATCTGCCTGAATTAGCGTTCCCCCTGAGAACATACTTGTTGCGTACTTCTGCAAAGGAAAAGAAAGGAAAGGAGAGTATGACTGGGGTCCCATATCCAAGTAACCAGAGGTACCACGTATGTGGAGAGTTTGTGGGGTAGAGAAAGAAGGACAAAGGGATGAGAGGAATGAAAGAAAATGAGGAATGAAGTTGAGAAAGTAGGCTTAAAACATTAGTAGAAGGAGAAAAGACAGAAGAGGCTGAAATCTGAGATACAGAAGATAAGGTGTAGGATGCAGATGAGAAGTACGGTAACTTGAATACAGAATGAGAATGAAGAATTGCAGATGGACTGGAGAAGACATGTTGATACTGAAAAAGCAAGGTGAGCGAACATGGAGGTAATTTCAGGAACACACTGAGGACCAAGATAAAATTGGGGATGAAGATGAGCAAAGTTGAAGGAAAAACAGCACAAGGATGAAAAGGAGATCAGAGAAAGGCAGGTATGAGACAGAGATGAAAGTACATTTGGGAATGGGACAAAGAATACCAAAACTTTACAGGCTAATGGCAGAAGCAGCGCTTGAGAAAGATTATAAATGGGACACTGAAAGTATGAAGGGCAAAATGGTTACAGGTAGGGATAAGTACAGAGGTAGAATTGAAGAGGATATGAAAGAAAGAAGACACCAGGAGATGGATGCAAATGGAAAGCAGCAAAAAAGATGACACTGGGATGGAGACCTAGGCGCTCTTCATGCATGCAAAGTCGCCTTACCAATCCACCACAGGTACTGAAGGACGCGAAGGAGCCCGGGTAGCGGAGAACAGCACCACTGTAGTAACAGGTTCGCTCAGGTTGAGGCTGTGCAGCACCAGGTGGGCTTTTGCCCTCGCCCCTGAGCCTCTCCTCCACGGCAAAGCCAGGGGCCAGGAAGCGGCTGTCCCTCTTGAGCAGCAGGTAGAGCTCCCGGGCGAAAGCCGGGATCCTCAGCAGCACCTCCTCTCCATCTTCAGACGGAGGTGGCGGCGGGGGGGAAGGCGGCGGTGGCAACTGCGAGGCGGCACCGGAGCCCTGGGGCAAGGGAGACCAGTGGTAGAACTCCTGCGACTCGTACTCATCCTCCGTGTCCTCCTCCTCTGCCGCCTCCCCCGCCGCCTGCGCCTGCCCCTCCACTGAGGAGGACACCGAGCGCACTTCCCGGGAACTGCCTGCCGCCGAGCTGGGGGTGACGGGGACGCTGGGGGTGCTGCTCCGGTTCCCACAGCTGGGGTCGGCGCTGCAGCTGCCTCCGCCGCCACTGCCACCGGCCGGCTCCTGCTGACCCCGGCTCCACAGCGCGGGAAAGACGATCTCCCACTCCTCAGAGTCTTCAGAAGCGTGGAGACCTGTGGGAAGGCCAGCAGACGCCCTAAACAAGCTGGGCAACCGACAGCACACGTCACGTGCCAGAAACCTACCTACGCCCAGGACGACGCGCTCTCTCCAGCTCCAACCCCACCAAGCACGCCACCCAAAACCCAGCTGGGCTCCATTTGGCCCTTCCATCCTGTCTTTGCATATGGGAGATCGGCCAGCCGCTAGGTGTCTCTGTGTCTGTTCAGGAATTTGAGACGCACCATGGTCCTGCTAAGCACAGAGAGAAAGCTGGAGCTCAGGCCAGGTAGAAGGTGTGCCTGTGCCAGCTGCTGGAGGTGGCTCTTCATGACCATCTACTTCTTCATGACCATCACCTCCATGCAACGTGATCTGCACGTCCCTTTCTCTATATTTAGACAAAAAAGCGGCCACCTGTCCAAAAGGTTCCAAAAAACGTGACGTTTTAGCACGGAAAACCTCAACAACAACCAACACGCAGATCCCAACCTTGTTCTCAGCTTACTCTGTAGGATCCACTACGATTTCAAAAGAAGGCGGCCAAACGCACCCGCACGTGCGCGCCCCCGCCGCATCATCCCCCTCGCGACCCCGCTGAATTGCAGTCAGCAGCCTCCGCGCCTTGCCTTGCACCTTACCACGCTCCCACTGAAACTCCCGGCGCGACCTTACTCTCCGCCTTTAAGCACACCAGCGCGCACAGTCCCCGCGGGCCCGACAGGCAACGGGCTAGTTTCGTTCGCAGCCTCACCGTGCAGGCGCCGCGAGTGACACGCCACCGAGATGCCGCGGCCGGCGCAGGCACACCAGCACCGACCGCGCGCACCGGGCAACGCGCCCTCCGCGCGGGCGCACGCTACGCGCCAGCACCCGCCACGGCTGGAGCCGCCCCGCGCGGGCGGGCGGGCGGGCAGGCGGCAGCCGCAGCGGGGCTGCGCGGGCGCGCTGCCCTCCTCCTCCTCCTCCTGCTCACCCCCCCCCCCGCCTCCCGCTTACCCCTCCGCGGCGCGGCGCGCACTTACCTGCGGCCAGCCCGCTGGACAGCACGCACAGCTGGTAGACAACGCAGCACACGCGGCTCAGCCGCATCCTCCCCATCGGCCCCGCGGAGGCGCAGGGCAGCGCGCAGGGCAGGGCCGGGCCGGCAGGCGAGCGCGGAGCCCCGCGGGGGCGCAACCACCTGGGCGCCCGCGGAGAGGCGGCGGCGGCGGCGGCCACGCCTGAGGAGCGCGTCCCGGCGGGGCGGGCGGCACCGGCGGCTGGACGTGAGTGTGAGTGTGTGTGTGTGCGTGTGAGTGTGAGGGAGGGCGGGCGGAGGCAGGGCGGGCGGGCGGAGGCCGGCAAGCAGGCAGGCAGCGCGGCCCGTGCGCGCACACAGCGCCCGGCGGGCGGGCAGGGGCGCCCCGCGGCGGGGACCGCGCTGCCCCCGCCCGCCGCTCGCCCCCACGGGGCGGGCCGGGCCCCGCCGCCGGCCCCGCCTCGCACCGCACCGCCCCGCCGGGCACCCCCGCCCCGCCTGGACCCGACCCCCCCCCCCCGCCGCCGCCGCCGCGCAGCCTCCCGCGGGCCGGCGCGCCCCAGCTCGCTCCCCCCACCCCGGCCCTGCGCGGGGCGAGCGCGCTTCGCACCCCGCCCGCCTCAATTAGCGCGGGCACGCAGGGGGAAAAAAAAAAAAAAACCTCTGGAGGAGAGGGAAAAGAAAAAGGGGAGGAAAAAAGTCTCCTTTCGCCCCCGTCTCCGCAAAAGCTTAAAAGTTTCTCTTCAAATTCAAGGGACGGCGGAGATTGACCGTTTCTGCCTGGTTTGGTGTAACTTGACTCCCGGCTCCCTTTTTGCCCCCGCCACGCCGCTCTCCATGGAAACGCAACACTTCCCACCCCAGCCCTGTCAGCGGCGGGGTGATTAAACGAGGAGCCGAGCCCAGGCTCTCAGCGCGCAGGATGCAACTGCGGGAGCCACAGGTAAACACCGCCCTGCCCGAGCCGGATGCCTCCCTCACGCTGGCGTGCAGCGCTTTACCTACTGCTGCTGGTGTCAAAGGGGACTGACTGGCTGCGCCCCCGCGGCAAAGCGGCGGAGCAACCGCGCTGGGCGAGAGAGGGCAGCTGCGAAGGCGCAAGGATGCCTTCTGGAAGTTAGGTGCTTAACATGAAAAACAAAACAAACAAGCAAAAATCACGTGTGCCGGCTCCACATTTTAACACACACACACACACGTTGACGCTCCTCAGAAGCCAAAGGCAGCTGGAGGTTTGCTCGCTGCGGTCTTCAAGGGCTGTCGGGAACCTACGCAGCGAGGGTGCTCCCAGCTACCGCCAACCAATATTTGTGATTAGTTATTCGCTTTTAGGGAGGGGGAAAAGTTACCGCAGAGCGGTCCCTTCTTGGAAAGTGAGCCAACTCTCACAAAGCAAAAAATCAGGGAAGGTCAGTAAAAAGAGGATGGCAGATTTACATTTAACAGTTTACGATGAGGAGTTTTCCAGAGACTGCAAACTGGTATTTGCGTGATAATTACGTTAACTTTAAAACGCAGTTTAAGTGAAACTTTGTTTCCCAGCAAAATAACGGTGATAACAATACATACGGATTTACAGTGGAATTAGTAGGCCCAATACTGCAATACAGCCAAAACCCTCTTTACAACCAACGAGCAAATGCTGTAAGATGTGGCTCTTAAGCTGCTGTGCAAGTACTAAATACCACTTTTGATTATGTTTTTTAAAACAAATGGGGATATATAGACAAGATATAGAAATACACACACTGAGAAAACCTGTACTTGCAGGGCATACAGTTATATCCCAAAAGATTTAAATGGAGAACCAGCAGAAAGGAGGGGAAAAAAGTCATGGCATGTGTGTTTGCTCTTTTTAAAACTGTGAATTGCTGTAACTGTTTTCAATCTGCTGAAGTTAAGTTAGCCCCTTTGGACCAAATTCTGCTTCTCTTATTCACATGTATAATCTTACTAAAAAGACAAAAGAACTACTTTTGTCAGTAAGGTAAGCAGAATTTGGCCCTTTCAACATAAGCCACAGGGGGTAAAGAGACTGTAGGAAGCCAATTGAGCAGGACTTTAATATGTTTGACTTTATCACCAGCCGGGGGGGGGAAGAGCAACATTTTGAATCAGTCTCCAAACATGAATACAAAGCAAGCTAAAGTTGACGTTTGGAGCCACAACAAATTCTTCAACCCATTTTATGTTTTCTTTTTTATTGTTTCAATAGTTAAAGCAAAAATATAGAGGGAAGTTCTCTATGCTTAACTTCGGGGAAAGTGCACTATAAAACAGAGCCCCTACTGGTGTTCATTAGTTTTAACAAAGAGTCTGGTCATAGGTTAATACTGGTAGACGGTATTGTAGCCCACCACATGCTAACTGTCGTCAATGTGAAACTAGTGCAGAGAAGTCTACGTCTAAAAGAATAAGAATTAAAAGAACAAAACAATGGTTTCATACTGCAATTATTTTGCAGAGAGAATAATATTGTATCCACATGTACTGTACGAAGGACTTTTTACTTTATTAATCGCAAAGCCACCAAAGCTCTCTGCAAAAGTTTTTACTTTACTGCATGTATTGCATGCTGGCTGGAATTCACTATGCATTTGTAAAATTAGAAGAAATACTGTCTTCTAACTCAATACAGAGCAAAATGAAAAGAAATACTTAGTTTGCTCCAGGAGGTTCTTAAAACTGCACTTCATATCTAAAAAGGGTACGCCTGTTGGCACTGGGAGTGACTCCTGCAGAATCAGAAATGTATTACCAAAAGAATGTGTTGATTTGTAGATGCTGAAGTCTAACAATGATCCAGACCATCTCACTGACAGAAAAAAAAATTGCAGAGAAAGAGCTAAAGAACGCATATTTGTCAGTTCTTCCTGATTGATGTAAATCAGTCTCATTTCATGGAAATCAAGGGAGGTTTGGCAATGTCTCTCTCGTAGTCTCTCCTCCGTCATGTTAAGTTTGCAGGATTGCACAGAGACCGTCCCTTTGGGGCTGATAGGGCAAGGGCCCTCTCAGGTCCCACCAGGGACTGAGAACGTCTAATTTTGGCAGTGTGCCGAAATCCTGTGTCAGTGCCTGCATCACTGGTGACATCCCATCAGCAGCTCCAGGGGTCTCTCGAAGACAGGGGAAAAAGTTACTTTCTCCCTTCATCTTTATGGGTTCCGTTTAAATCCGGCCTGCTCTTACTGTCTTGCCTGTATCTGAATCATAATGTTAGCAAGGGCAGAATTTTTCCCCCATCTCATAGTAAATCCATTTCAATGATTTCAGTCTAGTCAACATGGGGCAAAAAGTGCTTGTTGAGTTTAAAATGTCAACTCCTCACGATACAGACACCACCATCAGTCAGGGACTTTCCTTGGTTTATTTTTTGTCTTTAGTTAATCGCCTAGCTGTAAAAGCTATCAAGCTTATGCATACAGAAGTGAATTAAAATTACCTCAGCTTTACAACATATAATAAGATTGCCTCAAGTAATTATTACCAAAAACCCCCCAAACCTTTAATCCTCTTCACAGGGAATTAGTTGTTAATTATTTGAGCATATGCTTTATATATATATCTGATTGATGATATCATTGATTTTTTTTTTTTTTTTTAAGTCTTTGGGTACATTTGTTTCAAATTTTTACAGCCTAACAAAATATGCTAGATCAATGGAAGAAACAGTTCTGTTTTGAATGGTGCTTACTACCTTAAGGCCACATATCGTATGACCGTTGAGATTAGAAACAGAAACTCGTGTCTTCCTGTTTCTAGGGTGCTTTGCAAATGTTATCTCAGTATAAATAAACTTGTGCAAAATGCAGGTTGAACAAAACCTTTTTTTTATCTGCAAGATATATGTGAACAGATGCAAATTTTCTCCATTTAAGCATGAAAAAATGAGAGTTTTTTCCATTTTAGAGAATGTTGTTCCCTGTCCCTTGAACTAAACAGTGAATTTCCACTGCCTGTTAGCTCACAGACTCTGAATGTTTAGTCTGTAATTCTATACTGTTATTTACATGCTCAAAATGAAGGGTTTATTTAAAATGTATGTATTTAAGACCACTTCAAACAACTTTTCTTTAGCAAACCTTGCTTTAGAGCAAATCTCACGCTTATATCTCAACTCAGTAGTACAATCAGATGACCTGTGGAGTAAGATGTGTGTCAAACTATTGTGAGCTTAATACTCTATATTCACAGTGTTGCTTCTACTGCTTTAAAGTGCAAAAATTTTAAATGTGCAAAGCTAGGTTCATAGCTCAGTGCTATTACATCACTCTACCGATTCTTATAAGTCCTTCTGCATTTAGGGAATTCAGTGAAATTTCTCTAAGTCACGGTCCTTAACTTGTGAACTATTTCACAAAGTCGTATTGTGAAATTACTCAGGATCTTTGTGGGTGGCACAAAGCAAGTAAAAATAAAGTAAAAATACGCCTTACTGTAATTAGAAGACACATACTATGTACTATTTGTACAGGCTATTTGAAAGAGTCATCGTGTCACAGACTTTGACAGCCCCTTGCATTACATCCTTTTCCTTTGGCAACTTCTTCCTCAGAAAAATTGATGCTCAGTGCTGACAATTTGTCAGAAGGTTCAGTCTGCGCAGTGAAAGGGCTGCCCAAGGGCTCTACTCATGTTGAAGGCACTTAAAGAAAAGATAGCAAAGCTCATTATGAACCCGAGTTCCCCACAACTTGTAGAGCTAAGGTCTCCCACAAAGAAGAGCTCCCTCCAAATTTCTAAACTAGAAATCATCTGTCACACAAATACCTTGCTCAAGTACAGGAAAAAGGCTTATGTAGAATCATCGATTTTGCCACTGCATACTCATAACGAATAGTTCCCCTTTTGGGAGCGTCTTCAAAGAACAGGGCTCCAAACTTGAAACGTTCACGTCACCCATTGAGGAAAAAATTTACTAATTTGGGAAGAAGCTTCCCTACGTGAAGCAGAAATCTGACCTCACCCTTTTGAATATAAGAAGAAAGCTAAAACAACACAAGAAACAATAAAATATATTGAAAAAAAAAAAATCTGAACACAGATTCTTTCTCCCAACTTCAAAACACTGCCTGTGGGCATTGGTTTCTTTTATACAATAAAGATTTAAAAGCTCTTGATTTCTTCCATGACAAAAAGAGAGCCTTTCGTCTCCATTAAAATTCTGAGCTTCTCTTCAAATTTAAACGACTTAATCCTAAGAAGAAAGTCTATTTGCTGAATTTTTAAGAGCATTAAACACAATGTCTGTATCAATTTCTTCCTCGTTAAGTAGATGGTAGAGAAATGCTTAATCTGCATTTTAGTAAATAGCTGAGAACCACAAACAAACGTTCAAACAAATGCAAAGTTCTAGCTAAAAAGTTGTATCTTCAAGCAGAGAGAAGACAAAAAATAGTAACTCAAGACAGGGTGAGGCATTGGAAATCTCTTAAAACTATTATTTTTGTTGGCAGTAAAAACGCACTTGCTTTGATTCAGAAATAAACTACTCAGTTTTAAAAATTTAGGTAGAAAAATAATAGAAAACATGATGCATCTACATAATAAAAATAGTATTTGTAAACAGTAACATTTATTAGTCTCTTCTTCAGAATATTGTCCTTCATGATTTCAAAACTATCCTTGGAAAGGTAAAGTAGGTGAGAGCACTAATCTTTAAGAACTCTTGGAAACGCATTTTGAGTTAGACTTTGGTAAAAATTAAGGGCCTCTAGGTAAAAATTAAGGCCCTAAAATTTCCATGATTTACATAAATTAGTTTACACAAGTGAATAATCCTTTTGAGCCAATGTGTATAAGCTTAAAATTGTTGTTATATTTACGTGCGATTGCAATCCTGTTCTAGTCTTTATAAAACTTGCCCATATTCAACACCATGTGCAATTTAACCATCAAAAGCTGTAAATAGCTATTGCTAATACAGGACACGGAAGAGACGCTATAGCACGAAGTACTTACAGAGAATACTTGCACACTATTATTTGACACGCTGCGTGGTTCTTCTTGATGATTACATTTAAAAATAATAAAATGAATGTATCTTAAGATATTCTTCTCCTAGGAATAAATGCTGCTTATGAGTGTGTTATAATTTGTAAATGCGTATGTGCACACTGAAGTAAACATTAACCAGTGGGGAGGAAAAAGCAGATTAATTGCATTGTCATTTATACGTAAAGAGACAAATTTTTAGGCCCGCTCTCTATCTTTATGTGCTGCCTGAGCAGTAACAAAGGAATATCTTGACGGTAGCTTGATAGCTATGAATTCTCATAGCAAAGGGAAGCCCTTCTCTGAAATAAAGATGGTGAAACTGACTCTTGTGCCAAACTGTAAGAGCATGTTAGGAGATCAAAGGAGTTTCAGATAATCAAAAAAGGTGCAAAAATAGAGTTCTGCTCCCCACTAGGAAATTATTCTCCTCCCATTAGGGACTGTAACGTTACTATTTAAAGACTTTATAACAGTTTCTAATTTACGTCAGAATCCAAGTCAGGGAACTTCACCAGGTTTCTTCATCTTCTCCCCACCCTCACGTCCCCACATTAAAGGATGTGGGGACAGCAAACAGAAGTGCAAACCACAGAACAAAGGAAAGTCTTTAGCAGGAACTGCAAACATCTGGGACCAGGTTCAAAAATCTACGGCATTTATGGTCAAAGCAGAAAAATTGACAAATATATTGGATTATTAGCGAAAACTATGTAAACTTATACTGTATTTAAACTAGTAAGAGCTTGAGAGGAACACAGTTAATGCAACCCTACTAGGTAACTAGTCTATTTCTGAATTTATCCTAATTCTATACAGGGGAATGGGGCAATCATGTTAACAATTACATAATGAGTTAAAAATACCTTTGCCTAACTTGCATATTCAGTTTAAGCAGTGGTCTAGTACAATCATAATGTACAAACACTGTTAATGCTTCTGGAAAAAAAACAGTATTTTTTGCCAATAAGAATAGTTTGAAAGCATATAAACTTGACCATAAAATTAAGAACATGAGAATGGGAATGATAATATGTAAGTGAGAAATATGAAAGGGAAATCTTGTAGAATGTGAACCATGGCTCTAAGAAGGGGTTAGGAAACTCAGTGAGTTTTAGATATTCAAGTATTTAAACTGCTCTATGGTTGTCGGTGTATTACTGTTTTTATTTTACAACTTAACATATATTGCACTATTAATTTACACATAAACAAAGAAGGCAAGAGGGAAGAGATCAGATCCAGGATCAGAAGGAGCCACTACAGAGGTGACTGAAAGCTGATCAAGATAACAAAGTCAAAGAAAACAAGAGTGGATGAAGAGAAGATACAGCTTCAAAAGCTGTGAGTAAATCAGAGGAAGTGGTCCGTGTGGCAAATTCCATTTCCTTGCTGTTCTGTAAGATGAGACTTATAAAACAGCCTTCTTTTCTGAAGTCCATATTTCTCTCCATGTAGATTTAAAGCAAACATGCAGTAGGGTAGGTGAGCAAAGATAATCACTGATTTCTGGACATCCCTCTTCAAATTGTCACCTAGCTGCAAACACTGAAGAGACCATGAGGCTTATAGAAATGAAGTTAACTAGCCTCCAAGTCATTATTCATTTAAATGACTTTGCGGAAATCCTATTTGCACTTTCCCCTGCCGCAGGAGAGAAAGATTTCATTATGCCTACCAGATAAAAAACAAACATTGCAGAAATGATTTATTTTTTCCTATCTAAGGGATTTATTCATAAGAACTGCTATGTGGTAGCCTGCAGAACAGGCTGCCTTGCTCTTTTAGCCTCTGTAACTGGGAAACCCATTAAGACCACATGAGTTGTCAAAGCGTACAGTATGTTGCACTCTGTAGGAGCACTGCCCACAGGCGCTTGCTTTGAAGGCAGACCAATGGCAAACAGTGGCACCGGGAGACCCGCTAAAATATAGAGAAATCAAGGTGACAGAACATAAAACATAGGGTGTGCAATGCTCTTGTTAAACAGGCAAAAAGCCATGGGCACATGGCTAAAGGGTTTCCAAGCTACTCTCCTCCCTCCGCCTCCAAACCGCTTGAGTCAAAGGGGAAAAAAAAAATACTGGTGTCATGAGAGATGTCCTTAGTTTTGCTTTACAGTTCCTATCTCCTCCTTCCTCTCCCTCCAGTTATGCTGAGATAGGTAAGAATAAAAGCAAAGAAATTGGTGTGCTTAAGCGAGGTCAGTAGAAATAGGCTGATAAGCTGCATGACCATCATCGTGAGCCAAAGCAGGGAAGCGTCCGTCACCGCAGCTGGTCAGAGACCTCCACTGGAGTGGGGTGATTTATCCAAAAAGCTGCATCTTCCAAGAAAATGAAAACTATTATGTATCATCAGAAAACCTTGGGATTACTTGCAAACAACTTTTCTGAACCAGCTGATGTAAATCTGGTGCCCATGGTTGCTCCTGCTTTTTCTGCCAGTGTGAGAGCTGGTAGACCAAGGGTTTCACCTGCACACAGAGACAGCAATATAAGACTGTTTCATGACCAATATGAAGGAAACAGATTTCTAGTTAGTCAAAATAAATACTATACAGTATAGTACCTGGGGCTAGTATAAATTTATAAATTTATTGTTTATTTATTATCATTATTATTATAAACAAAATATATAATATAATATGTATTATATATAATAAATATGCAACTATATATTTTATAGTATAAATTTATGCCTAAACAACTGAAAGGATGGCAATCCTGTCACAAAAAGGCTAGCTAGCAGCTATTCTTAGAAAGAGAGGAGGAAATTTCCTAATAATATAAATATTTCTGAGAGACAATCGACATAATAGCTTATTACAAAGCAAATTAAGCGGTACTTAACCCGTAACTTTGTAGGCCCTACTATCCTAGCCTTTTACAGCTTTCAGTATTTTATTCTACTCATATGCCTGTAAAATAGGAACGCGTATTTATATCTTCACTTTAGTAGAACAAAGAGCAAAGACACAGTCAAGTGATTTGTTGAAAGCCACACAGGAAGGGCAGTGGGAAAAGGAACATTTAAAGTCATTTAGTCATTTTCTAAATGTATAAGCTTCTCTGCATACACGCACATACTTTTACCTTAATTTTAACCAGAAGAAAAGGAGAGGACCAGGCTCTAGAAACATATCCGTAGGGGTGGTAACTGACTAGGTAAGGCACTTGACAAAGTGACTATTTTTCATGGATACATCTGACCACAACGTACTCCCACGTGTGAATACACATGTGATCATCTGACTGCCACTTACTCTTGGTTGTTACTGACTTAGGTCTGGATATGAACTCTTAGTTGCATATCACCAACAACTTTTTGAGCTATTCAGCTGGACTTTTTTTCCAATGAAATATTGTCTTCCTTATACACAAATATTTAAGGTCTCACTTTCCCTTTGTACAGGATGTCTCCCCTTGGACACATGCAGCTGTTCCTCCATGGAAGAATTCTTGTGAGAGGTACAGTCATAAGGCGGAAATAAGCTCAAACACGTGGAAGCAACAGTTCTGCAAGGGCTTCACACACACCTGATTTCTATGCAGCTTTTCCTGACTCCAGTTTCTTTGCATGTGCCTTCTGACCAGCCAGAGCCTTTGAACGCATCTACAAGGAGAACAAAAGGTTGCAATCCATACAAATCAATTCTGACCATTAGCTTACTTTCCAATATCTCACATGCTCAAGGAAGTGTAAAAAGGTGGAAAAACGCCACAGAGAAAGGCTGAGCTATGTTTCCCTTTTCTGTTCCTCTAGAAGCTAAGTTACAGAGCTATTCGTCAGGCTGGGAGAGGCAGGGTCAGCATGCTGCAGAGCTTCCCTCTCATTCACCTCTCAGCATCATGTAATCCTAAAAAAATAAGACTAGGCAGGCCACTTATCCCTCTTCCCAACCAGGAAACGGTTGTAATACCATTGTCCCACCTGACAAGTGCTTATCAAATCCATCAGGACATGAAAACCTGTGATGGAAAATACCTGCTCTCCAAGGGGTATCAATTCGGGCATTAAACTATCACAGCTGTTAGAAAACCTGTTTTTCCGTAGGTCTGATCTAAATTTTTTCGTTGCACTGCCAAGCCATTACTTCTCTAGCTACAGGTGAGAGGAACGTTTGCTTACCATCCCCTTTCCAACAGCAGCCTTCTGCACATTTATCACTGCTCTCTGGGGCCTACCTATTTTAGACCAAACAAATTCTCTCAGGCTTTTCTCACGGGTCATGGTTCTAGATTCTTGCTTTCTAGACCTCTGATGAGCACTGCTGCTCTCCTATGGACCCTCTCAAACTAGCCCACATCTTTCTGGAAATGGCAGCTACCCAAACCAGCTTCTCACTGAAGCCTCACCACTCCTGAATAAGTGAGAGTAAAAATCACCACGTAGGTTTTGAGGACCTTACTCCAGTCTGTACTTCCACTAGGGATGTTTTAGACTCCCCTGGGCTTTTGGAATTAGAATATGAGCATTCAGCTCATAAAGAAAGTACTAGTAAGGTTGTGGGAGGTCTCACAGATAAGTGAATCACCTCAGTTATGCTTTTCAAGCTTCACATATCAAAATAATGGTGCCATAGGACATAAACTCAATTAGATACCTTATTCTTAGAAGCAGGCACAGATATAGAAATAAAATTAGACAGCATTATAGCTGCTCAGTGGAGAATGCAGCACCTCTGTGCAAGTGTGAGGTATATGGGACTTGAAACTAGCCTAATCTGTTGTACAGATTAAGTTGTCCATAAATATTCTCAGAAAATGGCTTTAAAGGGAGATTATTATTTTAAATGTAACTGTTGTGCATATCCGGCCTGTGCTCCTTTTTAAAAACGGGAATAAACCTTTTCATCTTCCAGTTAGCTAGGAAAGGTAACTATTTGCAAAATACAGATCAGTTAATGATATTTCTTGCCTCAGGAAACCTGTATTCAGTATCTGCAAGTTGGTGCCAGAGCAGCACCTATAGTTTCCTTGTTAATGTAGTGAAATTTCTTTGTACGTTACGTGTACTATTATCCCCTCATCCATCAGTCTGCAGATATTAGGGCAACAACCTCCTTTGATCTTTGGAAATAAAGACCTCTCTTCTGGAAAAGTTTCTCAAATATTACAAGGAGCCAAATAAAATATTTTTGCAAAGCAAAGAAGAAGGGGGGAAAAGGCTTTATAATTCAACCTGTCAGGTAACAAATTCAGTTTATTACAGATTAAAGGGGAGAACAAGTTCTAAAAGTCAGGTGCCTTGCAGACGATGCCTAACTAATAGCTTCCTTCTTCGTAGCTATAAAGAAGGGTGCTCCAGGATAAACGGCCTCTTATGGCCTCTTCAGCTGTGGCTATAGAAGTTTGGAGGGCGGTAAATTATACAGGGAGGTCTCAGGCCATATACTCCAAACCAAAATCTTAAATTCATCTTTAAACCAATGGCTGGCCAGAAGAAATCCGAATTCAGAAACCTACATACAGGCTTAGTTCAGTGCTATCAAGAAGGAAGGTAAATATGTTTGTTTATAGTATACGTGTGATATAGTAGCTATTACTGATACTTTGGAGTGTATTTAAAAGCATCATTGATGATATCCGTTTTCCAGTTGATATTCATATAAAGGTAGGTAAATTTTTATTCCTTTCTAGCCTCAGGCCATGAAGATTAGAGTCCTTTCAGCTTCGATACCCAAGAAACACGCGTGTTCTTACATGCTTAGACGATCACACAGTTGACATTCTCGTTTCGTATGACTTTGAGAGGAAAAAAAGCAGAGGAAGGCACAGCAAAAGCAAACGGGTATATGGTTTGATTGCAGGAAATTATGTGGAAATTGGCCAAATAAGCGAGCTCTTCCTCTAACTGTCCCTCCTGACCTATGAAATGGCCGTCTCAGTGGTGGAAATAAGCCAAAAAAGCAAGTTGTTCCTCCCGTCCTCCCTCTTGGCCTATGAAAAAAAGCTAGTGAGAAGGACTACTGCCTCATTCAGAAAAATATACCGAGCGGTAAAGCCCTCCCCACCCCCCCCTGCCCTTTTCTGCACTGCAAACCATTTTGTAGCAAACTGTTCATTCAGTCCTTAGTACACGGACGATCAGCTGCGTTTATTGAATCAGCACTAAAGTGCAGTTCAGATGTGCCTGGCAGCAAAGTGTCATTTTGCCCATATTAACACATCGTAATTTTTCCCTACTTTTCTTCCTTTCTTGACTGCTTGCCAGCACACCAAAGCGAGTGTGTCTTCTGTTGAGAACTGTGATTCATGAATATGAGCAAAGCTGATGAATGAGTGAGGAGACAACTTAAAAAGGAGGAGGGGGGAAAAAAAAAAGAGAGAGAACATCATTTTCCCTTTAATGGTTATGGAAGCTGCAAGGTTCCTTCAGTGGCTCGCTGACATACCAGCTCTCAGCTTGAAGCGTGCTGAAGTTTTGGGAACCTCCAGCGCTTTGCAAAAGGCACAGTATTTTAAGGCCTTTCACTAGCCCAGCTGCTGCAAATTCTCTTCTAAAGCACTGTTCATGTTACAGAAGCAGCACCCTTTAAATAAGTGATCCAAATAGCTGGAATCCCAGTTTCATCTTTTAAATGACTGATTTAAAATTCATAATGCCTATCAGTAATTTACATTGTTTGATTCCCTAACATCTATAGCACTAGTTTACATTGCTTAACAAAAACAAGTGTCATCATTGTTTTTAGGCAGATGAATATGCATCATAGTAGACAAACAGTAGGTACTAAAGTTCTAAGGTTTTGGGGGCTCAGTCTTGAAGAAAAAAATCCCATCTTAGGATTTCATGTTCCAATGTGAGTTGTGTGATTTTATAGTTCACAGTGGAGGCAGTCCCGTATTAATGACAATACTCCATTGCTGTTCCTCATACCTTTAGGATGACATTGGCGATTGATGCCTTTATTACCCTTTTATTATCTGTTTTATTTCTTGTTACACCTTCAATAGAAGATTTCATTCAAAATATATATTTATCTTCTTAATGAGACATATTTTTATTGTATAGGAAATAAAATACAGCAGCAAACAATTAGCAACTCTAAAAAGTTGCTGCTTCATATCAGATATATTTTAATCAGTATAAATCATAAAAAGGATACAAATCATCAAGATAAGTGAAAAAACTTACTAAAAGAGCAAATTGATATCACTTAATGAAAGGGATGCTACAATCAAGCTTCATGGTGAGATTAATGCATTTTCACCTTAGTAAAAATGAATTTATTATTTTGTTAAATAGTTTAATATAAGACCAGCTTTTACAGAAAAAACTGACCACACTGCTCAAATTAATGTACCTTCCCAATTCACCACTTACCAATTTAGCAATTCCAATTATATGCACGCTGCAAAAAGAATTATCTGACTTTTTTTTAGTGGTAATACAGTAGTTATCACCTTTTTGAGCAGGGTTGTTATGTTTGCTAGAGGGTAGAGGTGACTGTACTTTTGAAGTGATTTTCAGACATCTTTTCATATCTTTTCAAAGACAGAAATATTTTTCTCCTCTTTCAGATCTGTGATGACAATAACATTGCTCTATCATATAGATAGCTTTCAAATTAAGTTTGATGCCCAGGATATATAGTCCTGACTGCTGAAAAAAACACCCGTGAGAAACACCACTTTTTAAGAAAACAAAAAGAAAAGCAGTTGTACAGCCATTTCAGGAGACACAGGATAAAATGAATGTGAAGAACAAAACTCTGCTAGAGGGAGCTCTACAGCTACATATTTACTGAAGTGAACTTTGCAAGGATTTCACCATCTACCTACACAAAAATCAAGATACACCAACACAAACTAGAAATGACATACATATATTATGTATCACCCCAAGCACAACATCTAGGTTACTGATGATCTATAAAACATTACTTTTTGCTTTGAACGTTATTTTGGATATCAAATTAGAGCCTGCTTTCAACAGCAGTATCTTAAAATGGAAGTGCTGTCAGGGATGCAAGAGCGTGAATAAGGTTATGCAATAAAGAATAACTTCCTGTCCTATTTTCAAAGCTAAGTGTAGACAAAAAACATGCTATTATCCAAAAAGCGCAGTGAAAAGCCTGACCCTGCGTTAGGCAAAGCATCCGTTGGCTTTAGGACATGACCAGACAAAACACATAAGCTCTGAAGAAGCCACAAGATCTACTCAGGTACTTTGAGCTGAACAAGAATTCAAGTCCTTTCCTAGTTGAGGGCCATAAATTATGGGCAAATCGCCTTGGTCCACTTGATCTGCTAGTTCCTCAGCTGCTAGGACTGCTTCCTTTTCCACAGTTTGATTTACTGCCTAGGTACATCTATACTGCCCTGACTGCAGCTCATGTACACCTACCAGGGTCAGCTTTACGTCAGCCTGTTTTGGCATTGCTAGGAGTCAGGGTAGCACAAAATTGCCACGTGCGAAACGGCCCAAAGGCAAAGCCTGCATAGAAAAAGAAAACACTCTGGCATTTTACCTGTGCTAAATTTTCTAGCTTCTCCAACTCTGTTGCTCGCAGACCAGCTAATTTAAAGCTATCTCGGAGGACTCTATCCTACACTGCCGTGCTATGCACTGAGATGGCCTCTACATGAAGCAAAGCACAAAGCTAAGAAGCTTGTAGAGAAAATATGAGAGTTGCTTTACTATGGCTTTTCTTCAGTGAAAACGTTTTATTTGTCAAGCATTGCAGAGAGAGGCTCTATCACACTACTGACTTCTAACTGTATCTCATTCCCGTGTACATCTTACAGAGTGGAAGGTATAGTTCAATGTAAAAGAAGAAGGAAGAAAAAGCTGCCTATTATGAGATATTAATTACGTACTTCAACTTACTGTTATGCTTACAAGAAAGCTTTAGAATAATAACTCATTAAATGTAAGAGAGCAAATGGTTCCAAGAGGAGGTTATTGCCGTGAATAAGATGGCATATAAGCAGTTATAAAATAAATAAAGCAGCAGTGTGGTAGAAAATTTTTCTCCCCTAAAAGGGGAAGATATAGAAATTCTTATTTAGAGCTTATTTAAATAGAGTATTTTTGCAAAGAACTTGTTGTTTAAAAAAAAATCACAGAAAAAGATCAAAATAACCAGCTAAAACAATGGCCTCTTGAGTCTGAGCATCTTAACAGATGGTTTCTATTAAACTTCCATTGCTTCTTCAAGCAAAATTGCTTTAATGTCTACTACAGCTTTATTATTATTATTATTTTGAGAACATACCTACAGCATTTTAGACATATAATATTAAGGGCAAAACTATGCCAAATATCTGACAGAAGCATTTCTAACAGGCTTAACTTCTACCCTTTTTTCAGCTGCTGATTCAGGTCACGTTTCCATTTACTTTCTGCTACTGTTGGAATTGATGAACGGTTCTGTTCAACAGGAGGCTCTTTCAGCACAGTTCAGTTTCTTTTCAGTATTTCCTCATGCTTTTCTTCATCAACAGCACATTAGAAGCAAAAGTTCTTGAAAAAGAATTTCTTTGGCTTTGAAAAAGCACAACTCTTTAGGACTTAAAACAAGGTATCCAGCAATGCGTATGGAAATTTGTTGACATAGAATTTGGTCCTGATCCCAGACAAGAAAACTCTCATGACTTTAAAACTTTTGTAAGCATAACAGCTAACTATGCAACATATTTATCTTGTGTTATTTCATAGGAAATGTATTCCAAAATGACTAAGTGATATAAGACAGTATCGGTACATTGTATTCCAGGACAATACACCATTTCTTTTTCTAAAATAAACATTATCCAAAAGCAAAGACACGTAGACATATGAGTGATTTTGCTATCTCCAAAAGACCAGTGGAAAAAAAAAGTTAGCACTTAGAGCGCTATTTTATTTTCTGTATTCTGCTGTTAGAGCAAAATGAGCGACGATAACAACAGAGTTCTGAGCGTCCTGAGTGAGGTATATTCTTTATATCAGCTGGAATAAACGGCATGTAAACTTCCCCAAGGCGTACTCGATAGGATGTTCTCTGCCTCCCTACGATTTTTCATATCTTTCAGATTCAGCGTTAGGAAACATTATGGTGATTTGTTATTCTCTTCTGGGGATTTTGTATCCATAAACCAATGAATTATGCTTATCCGCATGGCCATTTTATTAACCTATGACAGCTCTAAGACCTGATTTTTCAAAATGGCCCTAAATTTCAAGCGTTTATGGAACTGGTAGGTAGAAACATTTCAGCGAACATCTCTCTCGGTTTAATAGCCAGCAAACAACCAGAAAGAAGTTTTAAAAGCTTATCTCATGATACAGTAAATAGTAATTTTTCAACAAGCAATCAGAACACAGCTCCACAGAGAGCACAAAATCTACTAAAAAAAAAAAAATTTACCTTTTTCTCTAATGATCTCACCAAATCTAATCTAATCTAGTTGAATGCAAATATAGCGAGCTCACCAAATGTCTGCCTCCAAAAACACCATGATCGCTATTATCGTTACCTTTTTTGGTAATGACAGAGTTGCACACTGCCTCATGATATTCATGCAGAAGGAACCCAAATTAAGTTTTGTTAGCAACTATTACTCTGATTGTCCCAACCTTAGGGTTATGCAACCAAGATCAGAGAAGAATATTTGCTAATACAGTACAAGCTTATTTTCATGAGCCACCCGCTGGAGGGAAGTGAGACATTTTGCTAGCGAGGTCAGATGCTTAAGCTCTGGAAGGGTAGTTAACAAACCATCTCCACATCATAGTCTTTATGTTTTCCTCGGTGTTTTTGCTTTCCCTCTGTCCCCTCCTAATCTTGTTTCTCTCGCCTCCTGTTACAAGTGGTACCTCAGCCACTGCTTAGCAAGGCCGTACTCTGGGGAGCTGTTTGTGCATTTCTCTTTTACACTCCCTGGAAACAAGCTGCAGCAACCGTCCTGCTCTCCATCGCAGCGCCTGGCACCGTGGCGATTAGAAGAAGCGTTTAAGAATGGGACCCGGCAAGTATTCGATACCCTTTATCGTGGGCAGAAGTACAAACTCTGCTTGCGCTACACGTGGCCATGCATTCACTAGCAAACAGAAATTGCCTACGATCTCTGTGAAAACCTAGGAGCAGACACAACTTATAACTGTTATGTGAAGGTGGAGCACCAGAGCAGGTGGCAATAGAGAGATTTGACTTTTTTTGTTGGAGAGATATGACAGAATTAGTGGGATACTAAGAGATGTTTTATTACAGCAGTGCAGGTTAGGGTGGCGCCACAGCACGAAACAACAGCACAGCAAGATCACAGTGAATATCTTCTAAAAGCACCCACAATATAAGTAAAGTACAACAGTCTAGAGGAAAGAAATAATACCAAAAACTGGCTTTGTGGTAAGGAGAGAGTACTTAGAGAGAGCTAAAACCCCCACGATATGGCATCAAAAATTCAGTAATTACAATCACTCAGCTCAGCATGGAGGCTTCTTAAAAACATCGCAGAAGAAACACACAACCTCAAGCACAGGAGGAAAATAAAAGCCAAAGAGGATCTTAAAAAATAATTGAAATCCAACCCTATCAAGAAAACGCAATGGGATATACATTGTGTCAAGGACAATGCAAGACTGAAGTTTTGGAAACTATCAGGTCTAAGGGAATTTTAAAAGTTTAAAGTAAAAAATTAGCTCATAGCAGCATCTGAAAGCCAGAAGGCTAAAACAGAAAATTACATTGCTAATAACTATAGATAAAATAACAGGTATAACGCACACCATGGAAAGTCTGTATTAGCCTGTCAGTAAAGATGGTTTTGTGTCTATATAACCACGTAAATGGTAGAATCTTTCATTAGCTTCAATAACTGTTGGATCAAGCACTAATTTTGCCTATTAGAAAGCCTAGGCAATCCATAGGACAAAAAAGTAGGAAAGCAGTACTGCAAGAAAGACACCAAAAAAAAAAAAAGACACAAACCAAAGATAATCAACAAAAAAACCAAACTACGGTCGAGATTGAGATTATGAGCAAGTTTATTTCTGCGCACACATTGCATTTCCATACTTATAAATACTTGGGACCTAGTAAGAGCACCAGGGTGTCTGATGGCCCCTGTTTTTTTGTTTTGGTTTGGGTTTTTTTTATTTATTTATTTATTTTACACAGTGGGTCAACTACAGTCAGACTTACTGAACCAGTATGTGTTTTAGCTCAGTGTCCCATTAATTGAATTTCAGTTCTAGAAGATTTTTCTTAACCCTTTCCCATGAGAACATCATTCATTTCATTCACTGCTATTGCCTAAGAGCTAATTTTGGATTATTTCTCACCACAGTTGTCTCAAAATTGTAGTTCTCAGATTTATGACAGGAAGTGACACGAGTGGGTTATAATATGCTCTTAGATCAGCCAGTTTCACATGTTAATATAGAAGTGAATTCTGGTATTTGCAGTGTCCTTTCAAAACCAACCAAAGTAGAACTATAGTTTGAGGGATTTTTTTACATCCTACTTGTTTCAAAATGAATACTTGATGTTATTTTACTTTGGAGATTATTGTTTCAATTGCCCATACCAAAGTAGGTCTGCTTTATACAGTGTTTTTGCTCTTTGTTTGATGACAATGAATACTGACATTAATCACCTTTAGGTGATGTGAACTGGCACTGATATATTAAAAAGATTCAGTTTCCATTTAACCAATACCCCTATAAAGTCCCAAGAGTCAGCAGTGAACATGAAGTGTGTGTTTGCATGCTGAGGAGAGGCACACCAAGAAGTTTGTATTTTTCCAAGTATGAACTGAGGATTCCAGCTGTGGGGTGCCAGGAACAATCCAGATGTATGGCTCTATTGTGTTGAAAGATGTTTTTTCCTCTTCAATCAATTACTATAACGAGTTATTGAATTTGTGCCAAAAAAGATGGAGGGAACTCAATGTCCAGTTTTGTTCTGGATGTACAATCTTTGAAGCTTGCCTTAGATACTGTGCAACAAAAACAAAGATACCAGGAAAAATTTAAAATCTCATGAGATCATGAATAGTTTCCCCCAGGCATGCCCCCAAATATAATACTTTCAATAGGTTTTAGTAAGTGATTGTGAAAATTACTGGGACCCTACATACCAGACAGATACAGACACACACAGTGTCCTATACAACACTTCAGTTGAGAGGAAGGAACAGGATCTTTTACCTTTGAGTGTGTAGGGTAGTTTTCAATAGGTTGAGAGGATTTATGAATTATGGGAGTGAGGGGGAGGGAGACCAAAGAAAAGCTGGGTCATAGCCTTGAAATGCAGCTCCCAGGAGGCTGCGAGAGCGGAGAGCCACGCTCTGCTTTTCTCTCATTCGTGAAGGAATTTGGGAACGCTGCCCAAGTGTATGGACAAACCCAAAGGCCCTCAGTAAAAGGAGCGTCCATACTGCACGTGGATACGCCTGCACACAAACACCACATCTGGGTTCCCCCTTCTCAATTGATAAATGTGTTGAATAATTAATAAGGATGTCCTGAGACTTCCTGGAAGCAACAATCAGGAAAACGTCAGGCAAGAAATTGAAACAGAAGGCCAAAATAAGGGAGAAGAGTCAGATGGAGATTTATCTTTGTCAAAGAGAAGAGGGCTCCCTGGTAGTACGAGACACAAATAAGAGAGCAGGAATTAAAAAAAAAAAAAAAGAGAGAAAAAAAAACAACAGACCTGTAGCAAAACCAAGAGAAAAATTCTAATAATGACTGGAACAAACAGATCCAATACCAGAAGATACCAAACAAACAAGCGGCAAGGACAACACACTAGAACTAGGATTTGCTCCAAAACAGTACAAGCTTCAACAAAAAAGAAAGAAGCTGGAAAGGCTGCATAATGGGAAACCCTCTAACGCAGCAGTAGGAGGGCATGCAGGCAATCCCACCAAATCGCAGCCAGAAAGGGCCAGACAACCCCGGAGCATTAAACTAGAAAACTTGTGTCAAAGGACTAGGCTCTTTAATCTCCCTGTTGACATGGCATAGACAGGACAGCAATCATTTATTTGTGACCCAAACAAGAGGCATGCTGAGGATCCTGCCAAGCCTGCCAGGATTACCCCAGTAAAGATTACAAATTATGACAACTGAACTGGAGTTCCTTTTATGGAAAAGGAAAATTCTGCATGGATTTCACATATACTGATTAGCATCTTCCCAAACATTTCAACAACCCCATTTAGGGTGTTTAATTATGAAAAACCCTTCATTTGAAAAGATTTTGCTTCCAGTTTGTCATGAATAAAACAGTGAATATTTGCTTGACTACTTAAGGTTCTCTCAGCTGCCACAGTAGCCCTCTTCTAAGAGAAGCCATTTTTGATTTATGGAGGAACGAAGAAACTTATGGAGATACAAGTTTTTTAAAAAAAAAACAAAAACCCACAGACCCTAAACTCTGTATTGCATCTGGAAATGAGTTGGAAGGGCAAACGTTTGCTTTCTGTGAAAACACTTTCTACGAGCCACTGTAACCCTATCAGCTGAAAATTTGCGTGTCAGAGTCCCCAGTTACAAACCCTCCTAATAAAAGGCAGAGCTCTCTCAGCTCTTCGGAGTAGTTTTTACAAGGGTAACTTTTCTGCATAATTTCATTCCCTGTAAACTTACCTGCATACATGCCCTGAACAAGAGAGACAAGGTGACTCTTGGTATGGTACCTAGTGATATTAAAATGTAAAGTTGGGTGATAGGCGCAACTATTATTATTATTTTTTAAAATCACCTTCACACTTTGCCTTGAAAACAGGAGTAAAAGACACAGAAGATTGTTCTTCGGCAATAAATAAGTAAAATGGTCTACTTCAAGCTGGATTTTTCTCTGTCGTGAAGGGCTATAGTTATAACCCCTTTTGTTCAAATAACAACAGTAACTTATGGCGCTAATCAGATTTTGAAACCTGATTCTCATTTATTGTTAGGTGGCAACCAGACATTAAAGATCAGTGCCGTTTCGTGCCATACAAAACCATAAAACATGAGAATAACCAGGATTTAGATTTTTTTGCTCTGACTGCATCTGCTGTCACAGAAGAAACATTTGATAGCAGGTTAGTAATTAGAGAATTTATCAGTGCAAAAAGAAATGAGGTCTTAAGCTGGTTTTCACCGGTTTTAAGTACAAATAGAATGGTATCTTGTTCTCCTCCCCGACAATTTCATTGATCAAAAACAACTTGTGTGTTTGACACATATCTCAGTCTGAAACTGCCCCAATGCTTCTAGAGTCTCACCAAGAGATACTGTTGACCAAAACTCACGCCAAAAAACCATTTGTCCTTTCTGAAGCCAGCCTTTTTCTTTGCAAGCCAAAACTCAAGTCTGAGTTTTAGTGAGTTTATCCAAGTATAACAAAAAATCCTCATCATGAAACACTCAACCAACCCCAAGAGTAGACAATTACTTGGAACTAGTCAGTGACTGAGATGTTACAGATGTCATGGAAAAAAAAGCTCATATATTTTTTCTTGAACAGTCATGGCATAAAACACAGTCTTTACCAGTATCTTTCTCCCTGACACTCCAGTTATCACCTGTGATGCTTACTTTAGGACATTGCTATGCTAAGTCTTGAAAAGGAACGCTAGGCAACATTGCAGCTATAACTGTGAACACATCGGTTTAACAGTGATTTAATAGGCTGCAAAACAACTCTTTTTCAGATTATTTAAAGTCAGTCCAGATCAGCAACCAGTCTAGACTGTAACAAGGAAGTCCTTAGCCATAACGGATTGTAGTGATGTCTAATTAAGTTCATATAGAATATGGATTCTGTATACTGCTCTTCTGCTGTATCCAGACCAGCATCACGAGCAAGATCCAGAGAAGGACCCACTAAACACACAGGGTCCATAATGACCTTCATTAGCTCCTTTGTTGCTACTTACTGAAACCTGAAGTTTTGAGCCTTTTCTGAGGAGTCAGTATTCATACGGGCACTAAAGTATTGCCTAGAGCAATAAGTTTCTTTGCTCTCAGTCCACAAGCAGAAGTATTTTTTTTAGCTAAATGCCTGAAATTATTTGATATAATTATTTGATTTAGCATAAAATATTACTATTTAATTAAAAAAAATTTGAAACATCCTTTAAAAAGTCTCTTCTGTAATCTCCTGAAGCAAGGAAAGCAAGGAAAGTGTTATCAGTCATCTTACTTAGCAAGGCTTTCACCTTTGTACCAGCCATGCAACCAGAGACATGAAACTGAGCAGTTCAACAAATAGCACCCTAAATTAAGAGCAAAATACTATGGATATTTGATGACAACTCTTGCTAGGCTGAGGACATCTCATAGTTAGCAGTGCGAGTAAAACAGCAAGCAATTATGGTAGTGAAATCAGTGTACCTATAACGCACCACTGGATAACAAGTGAAATCTAACAGTAGTGCGAACGTTAATGCTCAGAAACGGTAGCTGATGCTGTAATATTATATTAAACCACTCAACAACTGCCTCCAACTAATCAAACACCCTAGTATTAGGTAAGATACCACGCACTCAGAGATGAATCAGAATCAATAAGCTCGGCTTGGCAGCTTAGACTTGATATCAGCATTGCCTACAGGAAGAAAAGCAGCAGCTCAAAAAGCAGCAGCTCAAAAAGCAGCAAAGATTTTAATGCAACCTGTTTGGCATGTCTTTATGCTGGTCAGCCTAATGACCAAGAGTGAGTGACTCAGCTGGACATTGACACGTACAAATTTTAATTTTATTGGTATAAGAGGATTACTGAAGTGTGTTACTCTTACTGTATGTGAAAAAGATGTCATAGTACAACAATAACACAAAAATCTTAATCTGGTTTTACAGACAAATTAGGCAGTATGGAAAAAAGGCATTCTCTCTGGACCTACAGATTGATCACAGGGTTGATTAACTTGTGGAGGGTAAGTATGGAAGTGATCCATAAGGATGGGTCCCATGTGCAGCACAGAACTGAGAAGTGACTAGGTTGAGGTTTGTTTGTTTTTTAATATCTCTTTTTGTAATTTCTTTTTATTAAGGAAATACAGTGTAGGTAGACAGTGAAAGCAAATCACACTTAATTATGTGGTTTTATCTGCTGCGGAACAGGTGGACTTCACATTTATATTTTTACTATATTTTTAATGCCACAACAGAAAATATTTTCTTTATACAACTAAAATATTGTTATGAAACCAATTGGCTCTAAAGAGAGAAATCTTTTTTAAGAGTAGATGATCCATAACATTTTAAACCTCAAATACTGTACTTTTTTTTTTTTAAAGCAGATATAGTGCAAAGCACTCTAGTTTTAAAGAGCTATGAAAAGACGACAGACTGAAAATTGAATTACAATGAAGTAACAATAAACATTATAACAGAGACTCTAGGTTACACTTAGGTTACTCTGTTACCGAGTTACAATTAAATGCAGCATTTGGCCTAATGAAGCTAGATTTGAGACCAGCTCTACGCTGACAATGAATTTTATCCTGGATATCGGCATATAGCTGTTCAGAACTTCTCGGATTTGACCACATCATGCCCTTTTTCCCTTACCGATATTGCCTGAATGATCCTGGAAATCATGCTGATTTCAGTGATGATTAAATAAGACCCTGACAATGGAAGGCCCTCAGTTTACTTGAGGAATATATGTTACCCTAGTATCCATAAGCAGTTCATGATTAAAATTTCACTATACCGTCTATTATCATGTTCACAACGTTTTTCTGTAATAATGAACTTTGAGGCTGCAACTTTCCATTCTTCACACTGTCTGAACAACGAAGTAAGTTTAATTTTTGAGTAATTCAGCAAAATTCCTGTAGTTGCTAAACTAGAGAAGAGAGCAATATATTTATTTCTCATTTTAATGTCAGCAAGGATAAAGCAGATATATGCAATCAAAGTGAACCCTATACCATCCTCTGGGTGGCACAGCAACCCCAACTTAATGTTAAAGCTTATTCTCATCCAGGGGTTTAGCTTTATATATAAAGAAATAACATAAGATGAATCTAGATCTATGTTCAACCTTTAAACCTACTGTTGAATCACGTTGTCAAGCTTATATAAGCTCACTATAAATGAATGTGACTCAAGAAAAGAATCCTACGTTCCAGTTGAGAAGATGAGAATTTCTTACCCTGCTATAGACTTTAATTAGGCTTTTAAAAAAGCAATACACAGCTTTATAATAAAAAGTATGTGAGACTTTTTAAAAAGGAGTTGCCTGCAGGCTCTAACTGCAGGGTTGGGCACGACAGAGAAACGCTGATGGGTTTGCTGCTGCTATTTGATTGTATTCTTTTTTTACTGGAGACCATCCCAAATTGATTTAATAAGGCAGCATCTAACTCTGCTTACATACTGATGTCTGTATCTTAAAACAAAAAGATTTTTAATAAATATGACAAACATGACCAAAATTATGGACAAGTCCAGGAAGGATGCAAGGACCTTAACATATCCTTGAACCTACAATTTTTAAAGATCACTGAGTGAGATTACCAAAAATAGTTTCTTTCCTATTTTGTCCTGCTTTAACACACACTTTCCAAAAACTCGGCCAATCACAGATGTCTTCTCATGTTACTGAAATTCTTATTGTGGCTCTTCTTTAAAATATTAAGCTGTCACGGACTCAGCGAGATACTGGCGAAACTTCCTCACTCAGGCTTACTGGTTTTATTATTTCAGATTCCATATTTCTAAATGGATCTTCAGATTTTACAAAGATCTTTAGCATAGAAATCTTCCTCCTCATTTTTTTTCCAGAGTAACTCATAGAGTGAGGAAGGAACTTTACGAAAGTATTTGCAAGGAAGAAGATGCAGATTCTGTGATTACCTTGTATGTAGCAGGCAAGAATAGATCTCTATAGCCCAAAAAAGCACAAGACTAGGAGAGTCATAATGCAGCAAGAAGATTACAAAGTTCCCCTGACTTGAGAGCGTTAAAGTGAAAGCAGAATTTCACTATCTTTGACATAATAATTTCCAGTTCCATTCTCTTATGCCCTCTAGCCATCCTGCCTTTTCTCTTGAATTCAACTATAGCATCCTTCTTGAAAGGTAAAATATTGACCTAATTTTGGGTTATGCCTCCATTGCCTTCCCTTTCAACTCTGTTTTTGCTGCTTTTTCTTTGTGCTCTTTTTACTTACATGACTAAAGAAACTATCATTGGATTCAAATTTCTCTGCACGGAGATCTTCCAACTCTATTTTCGGCTCCAAATAAAGATATACATTCTAAGACTACGGTACACACGAATCCACTTTGTTTGTTCAGGGGCAAATACCCTTGGTGAAGGATTGCAAGCAATCATTTATGATTATATTTCTTATATTTTATGGAACTTTTTAAAGGGAAAGTGGCTGCAAAATGCTGAATATTTTTCTGAAGGGTAACAAAATCTTCCTTTAACATCGGTAGGAGATAAAGAGAGAAGGTTGCTCAGTCTACAGACGATATCCATGGCTATCATTATTAATTTTATAAACACATAAGAGCCAAGGTGATGCTTTGTGATGACCCACAGCTGACAGTGAGCTAGGCCGTGAAATCTGAAAATGAAGGGAAAAAAAAAAAAATCAGCACTATTGAAGAAAATCTGATTCAAACCTGGTAGACAAATTCTCCCTCATTCCTTGCCTTTATCACCAATGAAAGTGATCTCGTTCCCTTAGTGCTCACTGCTGAGGTCCTCTTAATAACAGCTCATGGCAGCAGGTCAAAAAAGAAATAGCTGCTGACAGATCTGCCAGCTGCAGGTCATTTTCACAGCAAAGATGAGGTCTTCATTTCTAAAAAAACTTCCAGCGATTGTGCTAGGAAAAAGAGCGGGCATGAAATAAGCTCATGAATTGCAGATTGTTGAAGTGCAGAAGAGACTGTGGTCATGATCCTCCACAACAGAGATTTTAATTTTAAAAGGTGTCTATAAGGAGAGAGTCCAATACAGACAGCAAGGTAGCTGCAAGCCTGAAGACACAGAGATGCCAGTGATAGAAATCTGAGTCCAAAGGCTGCCGTGCTTTTATTCTTGGAGTATCAATAGTCATGCTACCTATGGCCATTTTATATATCAACAAAAACCCAAAATTATATTCACAGTTCTGCTGATACATAAAAAGTTGTTTTATTCTGTAAGAGCTTCCACCACATCATGAGTATTTCAATAATATTCCCTTAGATTAAATAAGTTGTTCGTACACATATTTTAACTGTGAACAACTCAGGAATTGTAACCATTATTTAGCCTAGACTATGAAAGTTTTAGATCTAATTACGTTGTCAGCCATCCTTGCTAACTTTTAAAATCCATTTGCAAATGTGAATAGCACTACAGTCAAAATAAGTTTTTCCACAATTTTCAGATAGATGCTGTAGATCCATAAGCTCTTTCTTCAGTTTGTAAACTGGTTTGTATTTTGAGGTACCTATCCTTAAAAGCGTCTGTTTAAAATTCCCTCTAGAAATGCATTCTTCATACACCACCACTAGCAGGATGGTTTCTGCCTTCTGGGAAAAAAAAGACAGATTTCCCGGTGTTTTTTTGAACAATAATCCTTTTAACTTCAATAGCAATTTAGATGGAGTAATAATCACAATATTTGACCCAACGTGTCTTGCTAGTTGCTTTTTCAAGAGATGAAAAACCACAGGAGTGAGACAGGTAACTGCAGATTTACACTTACTGCAGTACACGGCACATCCATGTAGGGACAGGATTTTCAGAGAGTTTCGATGTCTTGTCCAAGCAAAAAACTCTCTTGGTCAACCTCGAGGAAAAGGTAAGTATTCAAATAGAAAGAATAAAGCTGGCGACAGGGATGATCTAATAGAAGAATTCATCAGGGAAGCTCAGGCAGTTGTTTTCCAAACCAACACCCTTCTGCAGTTTGGACACAAGCACTAATGGATATTTTCTAAATTAACTGCAAGCATCTAAAGCTGTGTGGGCTAAAGTACAGCTCACAAAATTTGCCAAAGCCAAGGTCAGCGGAGGCTCCCAAAAATACTAAATGAAATTTTGTTTTCAGGTCCCAGTATATTTATAAGGCTAGAAAGGTTTTCTTTGTTTTTTTTTCCTTAAAAGCTAATGAGCTCTTCAAAGACAGAAATCTGTTTATTCCCATTGGCAACTAATAACCCCAATGAAATAGATATGTGTTTTCCATTGGGGTTTATACCATTTGCTCTAGCATTTATATTATTGGCTTGTACAAAGGAAAGAAATAGTAGCTTGAGCTCATAATACGTTGGGCAAAACATCAAGAAGATTAGGCCACATGGTAGAGCAAACTCTGATGGAAAACATACATTTACTGCAAAGAAATAGTTATGCCAGAAATCTAAGAAATTTTACTGCAAAACAGTGTCTGCCTTGTATTGCGCTCTCTCTCACTCCATCTCTCTATAAGATTTTCGTAGCAAGAAGGTAGGCTTTAACAGAAAGGGTCTGAATAGCAGCATACTTGAAAAAAAGATTTGGAGAGCCAGTAGATGAATAGGGAAGGAGAAAGACGGAAGCAGAGGAAATCTAAACCAATTTTTTTAAATAAAAATATTTATCCTTCTCTGGTGTCATCAAATGACGACTGCCACAGATACTAAGTGAGCTAGAGATGCTAAAGACAACCATCAAATGTGCTTTACAATGTTTACCATATTTATTATTATGACCTCATTTGAGATTCAGTCTAGTAGTAATTACACTCTGCAGCTGTTAGTCCACTGACAGCCTTCTCACTTGCAGGGGGAATAGGGATAAAGCTCCTGCTCTAGCATGTCCATGAAAAACAAGCCACATTGTTAGCTGGACTGTTCCCCTCCGCATTGCGGGGCTGCAGACTCCCTCTGCCCTGCTCAGCCCATAGGCAAAACAAAACCCCGAAGGGCTGCTGAGCAGCCCAGCATCCACCCGTATCACTGGAGCGCCGGCAGTGGCACCCCTTTTCTTGTGTCCTCGCGGCTGGAGCCTGCTGGGAGGGGAAAAGCTCTCAGTAACATCCTGTTTCCTACAGACACAAATCTGCTGGGGAAAGCGCAGATCATCCTAAAGCCTTAACGACTTCACTGTTTGCTTTGGATTTGGGCTGTTGAAAGTTTACAGCTTTGATTGTAACGGTTACTAATGCTTCTTTGGCTGGCTATCTTCCAGTTTTCTTGTAGTAAGGCATAGACTGAAGGGGCTTTTTCTGCCCTAAAACTAAGAAGGGTCCCTAGTCATTCTGCCTTTCAGGCTGCACTGAGTTGTAACTCAAAGCAGGACAGCAGTCCTCTTGCAGACTTTACTGCCTGAATTCATTCTGTAATTCTAGCAAACTATAGATCAAACCATTTGCCACATAGTTATGTTGGTTAAATATTTACCGATTTTAGAAGATGCTACCAAATGCGTTGACCCTGTTGTGCATCTTTGTCTTAGTTTCTTTGACTTGAGATTCTTCTGACCAAGAGGAGTCTCAACAAAATACAAACATCGCCATAACAGTTAAGATGTGGCCAACCACTGAAATTTTAAAATTGAGCAGTGCCTCAACAAATGTGTGCTCCCTCATCAGTTCCTGACCTCTTCCAACTTTCTCCTGGCTCTGGCCATCACAGCAGCCTTTTCCCTCCTCCACACTATTGCCTTATGGCCACATAGGACTGCTTCTCTCCCACAGCTTCTCTCAACCCAAGAATCGCTCCCTCACAGCCATTCTTCCCACCCAGTCACATCACGTCATGTCCCATATCCTATCCCATCTTCCTCAGATCCTTAATACTGAAACACAGCCGTAAGAGGGTGGAAGCATGAGGGGAACCTCTATTGACGTATGGCACTGGAAGAGTGAGACTGTGGTGAAGAGACAGTATGGGTAGTAAAAAACTTGGTGCGTGTATTGAAAAGATCTCCATAAGTTCAGGTATTTGTGTGCAGGATTTCAAGACAGTTGTGCTCTCGTTCATGCCCGCCAAAAAACAGGGCTTCCGCATTCTTAGCGGCCAAGCAGATCATAGATGTATGAAGAGATGCTCAAAAACAGAAAAAGAGAAGCCCTGTTGCAAAACAGCTCTGCTTTTTTCTTCCTTTGAAGCTTAAAAAAAAAAAAAAGTGAAACACGCTGTTTTGAAAAGAAAACAATACATTTAAGGTTAGTTTCAAACATATATAAACTTTTTACAAGATGTGTGTATAAAATTGAAGAGATTAATGACAGTCATTGTGTTGCTTTATTGGTTAGTAAGATTTACTGGACAAGCTAATCTAATTTTTGTGACATGCGTGAAGTAAACATCAGCAGAGCCTAATATATCCATTTCAACATTTCCTGTATGCTAAACATTTTATTTCCGCTCTACTGCAAAACAAAATAGAATTATCACTTACGATGCTGGATGCCATGCTAAACCACAAACCATTTCCCTTCGTAATAAATCTACACTTTTTGTGCTCCTCTTAGGAAAATTCGTGGGATAAATCCTGCTCTCCTGACCTGTTTCACTGTGCTGAATCATATGTCACAAGCAAGCACACTATTTGGCGTGCGTTTGGAGTAAAGAAACTGTAGGCTCTGTAATTGTTTAGAGCTGCAACAGAGCATGGAGAACGACGGGGGATGTAAATACACAGCTCTATAATAAACCTCAAGACTTTCAAGCCCATGTTAGTAAGTAAACACGTCCATCAGCCTGAAATTCAAAAGGGGCTAACTTGCAATAACACCCAGTAGGTTTGTTTAGGGGATCATTCCTAAGTCCAGTGAAGTTAATAGCAATCTCTTATTTTGTAGCTCTTGCTGCATCTTCATGACAGTTCTATTGCTTTACGTATTAATGCTGTAGTAGTTCTTTACATTTTCTGTTGTTGTATAAGCATTAACTGATTAAACTTCACATCATCAGTAGGGGGTATATGCCTCCAAGGGCATCTCTCTTTCAGTAATATCAGATTCAAGCTCTTTACACTTGCACTGCGTCTGGGTCTTCAGGTCCCAGTAGGCCCTAAAGGTCCCAGAGCTGCCACCTTGCAACCCCCTGTCCTAAGCCTAGTTCAAGCTGCCCACAAATCCCTGTGGGAGATGCCTTCGGGGACCTTCCTAGAAGAAGGCTGGACCTCCTTGTCTGCCACTTATCCACTGTGGGATACCACTACAAGAAGGAAACAGAGTCTGCTGGCTGTCCCTACAGTGGAAGGGGTGACCAGAGTGGCATGCAGTCCCTCCCATGGCTTTGTCCCTCTCTCATCACCTTCTGTCGTCTTCTGCATCAGCCTTCTCTCTGTGCTTATATATCTGTTCATTTGCTGGCTTTTTGGAGAAATCTCAGAATCCTGCCCCATATTATATCCCATCTCAGCTGATAAAAAAAGCTCTTACCGTCTTCACACTTTAGATGCAAAACCAGAGCTGAGACTTCCCGCGATACGCCCTCATGTTTAAAAGCAAATTAGTACTAGTCACACTTATGGGTCTTCACTTCAGCTTGATGCGAGGAGTAGACAGAGGTTTAGTAGCACAAAAGTGCACAAGGAGTCTATTGCAAGCGGCCCTCGGTAGGCGCTTAGATTTTAAACAGACTGCAGACTGAGCCTACCACAGCGGAGACAGCACATGTAACTCTTTAGTGGCAATAGCTGGGGTTTGGACAGACATTTACAGATCAGGAAATTCAAAACATTTGGTGTATTCTAAACGGCATGGGACACTCATCTGGGAAAGAGACAGACTTCCCACAATCTCTGGCAGAGAAGCAATTAAATAAACTAGACGAAGACGGCCGTATTGTTCTGGAGTTGGACAAAAGGTACGTGTGTTTCCCTTTCTTGTAAGTCTGGCTAGAAAAAAAAATTATCTTTAAATGGAATTAAATGTGACAGTAGCTGTATTACTTTTTTAGGAATGATGGCCATTTAGGCAAAGCCTACATGATCCTGAATTTAAAAAAAAAAAAAAAAAAGTCTAATCATGAGTAATTCTTACAGTTTTTAAAAATTCCTGAATTTTATCTGTCTGAGAAAGTCAAACCCCTGGGTGGGTCTTCAAGCTTTTATTCCAAATTTCAGGAATTACGTGCACCCAGCTGCAGAGCAGCAATGATGTCACGTGACATGTGAAAAGCAGGAATGCTCAAAGTTTAAAATGAATGCTCTTAAATAGCCAATTACTCCTGAGAAAATAAAGCAAACCTGTTTCACAAACCTGTTACTACTTCAGATTAATATCTATGTATGATCAGGATATATATAAAAAAACTTTATGTGTATAGATAGAAGAAACATATATAAAAAGATACTTATATTTTATATCCTGAAAAAATTTCCTTGCTCTTTAATATAATGGTTTATTTGCTTCATAAGGCTTTTGTCAAGCTGTTTTTTTTTTTGGGGGGGGGGGGTGGAGTTGTTAAGAAAGTTTCTACAGGACTGTCAAGAGGAACATATGACACAGATGCTTATAGCAATTGCAACAAGTGAAAAAAATGTAATTCCTGCAGTATTTATAACCTAGTTACAGCTCATAAAAGAGCTACGTGGAGTGGAAGCAACTGAGAAGACAAGTGGAAACCGAGAGGCCAGAAAATGAAGTTTCTTAACAAAGCAGCTCTTGCTCTGGGAATAGCCATATCTCATGAGGAGGGAGACACGAGCACATATTGTGGTTCCCCAGCTGCCAGGGAAGAGGAGCACAAAAGCAGAACAAATCGATATAGTCCAGGCTGTCCTAGAGAGAGCAAAACCCAATAGTAATATAGTTGAATTTGAGAGTCAGATTTTTATGAGGCACAAAACCAAACATGTCTTCCTGAACGTATGGAACAGCCAGACTCTGAGAAGCAATAAAAATAATATGCAATATGCAAGGTCCCTGCTAACAGCTGTAGGAAAACTACCATTCCGAGGAGAAGCATCTACCAACAGTTTATAAGAATTATTACGGGTGCAGCTTTGTGGTTGTACTGTCCTCATGACTTTCAAGCTCTGAGAGGCACAAATAACATGGCATATTATGCGCTGTAAGGCAAGGTGTTTGGAGAAGCACTTCATGAAGTGCTTTTGGTATATTGGTTACACATCTTACACGGTGACATGGATTCTGCGGTTTCCCCAGTGGGCACCAGTACTGCTTTGGCTAGGGATGCTTCAGGGACCTGTGCGCTGTGGTAGGGCCGTGTCCTCATTAGTCTGAGCTTGCTATCCCTGTTGGTTAAAACCTTTTCATGCAAAGTAACAGGTTCACGTTGTCCCTTCTCTTTCTTCTTGCAGGATGCTGGCATGGTATGACCTAACTCTCGTCAGCTGCTATCTGCCAAATTTGGGGCAAGCTGCTACTATTGTTTTCCCCTGTGAGATAACGTAGTCTTTTTGGTGTGTGGAAGTCCTTCAGATGCTGTATGACATCGATTGTTTTGTTTGGCCTTTTTTGTTTCTTTTGTACTTCTACAAATCTTCATTTTGTCTGGCATTAGTTTCCAATAGAAAACTGCAAAAAGTGAGCCTGTACTATTAAATATGATGCCAAAATATAGTTTGATAATGCTAAATATGAATGACTCCACATGCTTTTTCCTAAAGGTGCTATACTGCTCAGACAGTTTTCTAGTGGGACTGGGGCAAGCGGCTATATATCTATACCCAAATTTCACTACCTGAACTCATGCTCACCGAGCTGTGCATTATACAGCACTGCTATGTTAGCTATACCACGTCTAGAAAAAGAAGGTGCAAAATCACCTCTATTTCCTAGGAAACCTATCACTGGGAAATGAGATTGATAGCCTGCAGGGAAGCTCTAGGGACTGTAGGTTTTCTTCGGGTATGTTTCCCACCCACCTCCAATCAATAAACCAGTTTTTGACTACTTTGCCCCAGGTCTAATTTTTCCTCAGACTGCTAAGACAGACTGTTTTGGTTGATTTTTCATTTATGAGATATGCAGGAAACTACAACAGCTTCTTCTAAATATTTTGCCATATATTAATTAAAGATAGTTTAATAATCTGTCCCTGTTTTTTTTTTGTCATGTTCTTGTAACCATTTTTGGTGGGTACAGAATAAGGTACTCTTCAGTAACCTGACTCAAGATTTCAAAGATCTGCACCATCCAGTATCTTGATTCCAGTAGCTTTGCATTTACATGTGATAATTCTCCACACAGAGTGATAATAGCCTCTGAAGTGTAAGTCTTTTGAAGAATTATAGCAATTTCTCTGGGTACAGAGTGTATTTTCTAAGAATTTACATATAAAACCATTGTTTACAAATTGATCTTTATTTGAAAGATGTAATTTTACCAAAGTAGAATTCATGATAATTTTTTCTAGTCTTAATTATTTCGATAGAGGGGAAAATAATAGGTTAACTTTTTTTTTTTTTTGGGGGGGGGGGGGGGGGGGGGGGGGAAGGGGGGCAATCTCACTTCCTCAAAGGTTCCAGCATCTTGCCTAACTAGTTAGAAAGCAATGAAATATTGTAGGTTACCTTTGAAGACATTAGGATATAATTAGGTTAGTTCTAAATTACCGATGTACCAGCTGTCATGACTTTATACAGAAATGAGCAACAATTCATCTCTACTCTGAGCTGGAGCTCTGGCTGGACTTTTAGAAAATTTTCATTTTGGAAACATATAGCTAAGGTGCTTGGGCAACCTGATTCCTTTGCTGTAATTACAGCTGTGTTTATATGGGTTTTAGCTCACAAACAACCTTGTTCTGTTGTCCTCTTAGGCAATACAAGCCATGCCACGTTAGCATGGCATAATTCCTAAAATAATATACACTGCTTCACAGCAGGGCTTATTAGCTTGGGCTCTGAGATACACTAATGGCAGTTAAATGGCTTTTAGTTGGCTCGGGCTCAGGGAAGAGCTTGCTCATGTCTGTTGTAACATACCATTTAGCAATACCTCATGTAATAAACATAAATTAATTTAACTGGCCATATGGGTGGTCTACTTTTTTTTTTTTTTAATTTTGGCACAAGAAATAGAACAAAGTGACAGGTAGCAGAGTATTTTGCCTATTTTTTAGCTTGAATTGAGTATTTGGGATTTTTATTAGTTTTTTAATAATTCATATTTTAAAGTGTTTCAAATCTGTACATGTTAAATTCTCATTTAGAATGCAATATTTTTGAAGTATCTTTTTCAGGGGGGATGGGGGATGGTTTCTAATGATAAGCAATGCTCACAGATTGACAGAAGATGCAGTAACCTGCTGTGTCAGATAATTACATCGAGTCCAGAAGTAATTAATATACTAGATGTTTACTGCCTCATCTTATTAATGCTATGTAACCTTTCACTAAGGGCAGGACAGAAAGAGATGTTTAAGAGTTTCCTAGTAAGTTTTTTTTTTGGGGGGGGTCAGATTCAATATAATCAGAACTGAAATTTTTAGCAGGAAAGAATAGTTTCACAAATGATGGAAAAGCTTTGAAAAGTTTTAACAAACTAGGTTTGAAAGGTCTTGAAAAGTCTCAGTGTGGGATGATTCCTTTTGTTGTTGCTTAAAAATTGAGAATATTTAATGGCTTGGGAAAACCACCTCTACAGATCTGTGCGGGAGATCAGGAGAGACAGCGGCTCCCCTGACTCTTATTTGCAGGTCAGACACCTTTATTGCAGAACCTGACCTACATTCATGTTTAAACTAATATTTGCTAGTTTTCTTGTGTTTCTCTGCCCAATAATTTTTTTCCAAAACCTTCGCTCTAGCTGCTGGGTGATTCTCCACTTTTGCGACCGGTTACTCCAGAAGCTCCGAGCTGTCCCTGCCCCTCGGATGGTGCCGTCATTGCCTGGCTGAGCCCTCCTTACCTGCCCCAGTGCAACGCAAATGGTTTAAGACCGTTTGTGCAGTTCAGATTAAACCTGTTGAGAACCATCCAAAAAGGAATTGCTTCTCCACCTATGACGGAGTAGCTGGTTTTAATCGGTGCTTCCTAGTCTCCTTCAGTGCTGAGCTAACCAGGCTTTCTTCCTTAGAGCTGAAATGGAGAGGGAGCATCCCTGCTATCTGTTGGGCCAGTGGGGTTGTTAAAGCTGTTTCTTTCCTCCTGTCTCCTCTCCCTCTCCACTGCAAGTTTCTGTACGACACGCAGTCGCTCCTCCTGCCATCCAGCTTACACACAGGGGGAACGCAGCTTTAGTCAGGGAGTCAGACTGTTGTTCAGTACCGAGGAGCTCTGGGCACGATCTTTGGGCTCAAGAGGATGACGCTGACCAGTAAAAGACTTAACACTGGTGATTAACAGCTTAAGACTCAAATCTGCAGACAAAGCAGGATCATAACTAACAGTCCTAGCACATATAGATTCAGTCTAGAAATCAGATGGGGGGTTTGGAAAGCCTGAAGACATAGCTCAACAATTGCTCAGGAGCTAGTCAATAAGGTTCATTAAGCTAAAGGTTCTTGAGCCTTCGTTTGAGCTGTGCTGTCACTGCACTTCCAGGTTTGTTTCAAGCCGTTTCTTAGGTAAATCGGAAAAAAATGGTCCATTCCTTCCTAATTTGCCAGTGTATCCTCTTGCTCCGTCCTCACCATTAAAATATTTTCTTTGTTTCCACATTTGGCTAGATTTCTTCATGGAACATCGCTTTATCAAGAAATCATGGTAATTTTATACTGAGAGAGAAGAAAAATAACAAGCTTCTAAATCAGGTTAAGTTTTATGGAAAAGACTGGCACATTTCAAGGTTGATAATTCTAAAATTACTAAGTGGTAATTGCAGGCGGAGTTCACCTGCATTCACAGACCCTTATTTAAATCCTTTCTAAGTCTGTATAAAAGATGTGCTTAAATATGCAAAGTACTGTCACCAGACCCTTTGCATTGCCATTTAGTTTAAACGTATACTGTGGAAACTCGGGAGAAATCATACAATTCTCATTCCTGAGAATCTTTTCCTTTTGTTGAGAGACTTTGTGTCCAGGTTTCTGCCTTCTAATCGAGAGAGGCCGAGTTACAAGTGAAGTGGTGAGCAGCCAACTGCACTCAGTTTGCCTTAGTATGGTTTGAACACGAGAAGTTATGGTGACCTTGCCATATATAAAATACAACGTTATGTAAGCTGTCAGCCTAGCTGTAGCTGAAGAGTGTCCACGAGATACTTGGTATTCTTATTTTAATTGTTAAAGAAAAAAAAGAAAAACCTCCACGAATCTTTTCCTTCATACCTCTATCACACTCATCTGTCATTTGCTAAGTCTGTGAAATATTCCAGACTTGACCTTGTCCCTGTTTTCTGTTTCTCTCTTACTTTTCTACTGGCAGCTTTCATATGGCACGTGATGTTTTGTACCTCATTGAAAAGTCAGGGTGTTTCATAAGTACAGTTTCCTGGATTTTAGCATCCTTATTACTTTAAATTAGACGATACAGAAGAGCTCTTCAAGGTAAATCATATGGTGATTCATGTCCCACGTTTTAAAAGAGATCTCTTCAATTAATCAAGTAAAAGAAGGATTCTGCTGTAAAACTACACACAAGCAAGGCAGTAAAACTGGAAAGTGCCTATAGCGGTGCAATTATTGTTATTTCAGTTTGCAATTCAACACTTAAAGGACAGAAAACAGAACTCACACATAATAAATCAAGCTCATGGTGACACAGATGAGAATTCAAAGAAAATACCTATACTTAAGTCCAGTTCTTGTATGTTTTTATGTAGTATTCGAAGTGTGGCCAGTAGAAAGAATGAAATAAAATCTTTCAAAGGGTGAGTCAGAGTGTGGATAGCCATTTCCAGTGAGCGGAAAGCCTCCCAGTGCAAGTTTGCCTAAATGAACATACTGGGAACAAGTGTAAGGGTTAGCATCCATACGAGGTGGTTTTGACCACCTACATGTCTACTGAAGCTTTTCTTCCAGGCTGTCCTGAATTGTCACATTCCCATTGCCCTGTAATATTTTGCTGCCTTTATGAACAGAGAAGTGGTCACTTTCTCAGCTCAGAGGGAAATTAGGCACAAACCCCTCCGTATTAGAAATAAGAAACGGATTTATCATTGATATTAGGAATTATTATTTAATTTCTTTCTTTGGATACATATCTCTGTCTACAAAGGACTTGTTGCAACTTATTGTGCTTTGTACCAGAGAATTTTCAACACATTTGTTTCATATTTTGAGCTAAGTATTTTAAAATGTTCTTTCTAGAATTGCTTTAAAAAACACTTGCTAACACCTTTCGTTTTTGCGTCTAAAGGCACAGAAAATAAGTGCAGTAGGTGCATTTAGAATCTAACTTCACAGATCTTTGAATTCACCATGCAGCTAAAGATTTTTAATATTAATGTAAACTCCCTTTCTAATTTTGAGAATTAAAAAGGACAAATGTTATGCAAGAAGGACCATTTAAGAGACCCATGTAAGCAAAAGCTATACCAAAGTCACAGATGTTTACCTTTTCCATTTTGAGACAAAAGAAACTTCAAATTTTACAGGATCATCTCATTGTCTCATTCTGTAATCTCACATTAGAGACATATTTCCAAATTTCTCATGTAAAGCAGCATCATGCAAGGATTTGCACAAAATCAAGCAACCTGTGCTAAAAAGGAACATGAGACTTAAAATCACCTGGGCACCAAGAGAGAGGGAAAGAAAATGACTCATTTGGCTGAGATGAGGCCTTAATGGTGAACTCAAATCATGGCAAGGAGATAGAGAGAAGACCAAGAGGGAAGAGCAAAGTTATATGCTGCTGAAGAGCAATTTAACAAAGCAAATTAGAATCCGTTTGTGATACATTTCAAAAAACACTGTTTTGAGTTGATTAGTCTAAGTAGAAAGCTGGGGAACGCTCTGGAAGATGAAGCTGATACAGTGATATTTACTGGAGAGGAGAGAGCGCGAGAGAGAGAGAGAAACGTCTGGCTACAATACGTTAGTCCCCCTGAAGTTTAGATAATAAGGATTTATGAAGACTATAAAGAGGGAATAGCAATAGTCCAGATAAGAAGTGATTAATGCCCGACTGAGGATTTCAGCAAACGGGGAGGTCAATATAAGGCCAAACGCAGGCAGAGATCTATAGGTGGTGAATTTACAGGAAACAAAAAAAGAGCACAGAAGTATTTTGTTCAGGAGCAAGATCACCCACAAGAATTTGTTTTATGTTAATATAAGAACTAAGAAGAATGAAAACAGTCACGTACTTCAGGACGACGTTGTTTTAAGCGGGGCCGCCTGGAAGAAAAATATTATGCAACGCGCAAGCTTCCTTGCATCACAGTGCTGCTTTTCTCCACTTTTGTGCTCCTACCTCATAAAACGGCCATTAAGTTTTCCCTGAAGAAAGCCACCATGTCTGGTAGTTTATATTAGGCAAAGACTACAAAGCAAGTAAATAATTGCTCCACACAACTGCTATTCTTTCAGTGAATTTTGGTCTAAAAGGACAGAATATGCAGCCTTCACTCCTAATTAGCAATAAGGAATTTATAGTGGTTTGCAGAAACTCTCAGTCTTCAACCTCCAGTTTCTTATAGACCAGCATAAGTTTTGACTGCTCTACCAGCCATGTAACATTTACTCTCACTTTTTCGTTGGACAATGCAATAAAATATCCTGAATAGCAGCCTTGTACATATCTATGTTAGAGAGTGTTAAAGAAATAGCAATATCTGGGCCAAATCCCACCCTCAAACTACAGTGGACTTCTCTGAACTTGCACAGAAATTACAGGAAGGATTTAAAAAGACTGAAATGCAACGCTGCGTGTTTTTTGCTCTGATGAATAAATATTTTATGCAGGCTCAGTTAGTCCATATAGCAACACCACCACAAACAGAGATCAAAAGTGTATAATCTTCACAGTTTGGAATAACACGGTAAAGATGAATAGAAAACAACCGGCCAGCTATGAGGTTCATCCCTTTTTTTGATGAAAGGGTAGAACAGCCTCTAGAGGGAAAGTGATCAAGTAGCAGAGAGGATGACATGAGAAAAATGGAAGAATGAAATGAAACCTGAATTCTGGAGGTTAACAAACTAGCAAAAACAGATGAGTTAGAAAACACACACATTAATTATCTAAATAGATAAAGTAGTAGTCTCAAGACTATCTAAAAAACCTAGAATTTACAAGTAGACACATAAACCTAAGAAAAGGGTGTACATCATCATATTTGTCGGTCTGGATTTTTTAAAATCAAAAAAAACTAATGCAAGCTAGTACTCAAAAAAACACTTACCTCCCTCAGTATATCAGAATGACCTTTGACATAGGTGGGAGACTGTCTTGAAGAAACCTCAATTGTAAGAAGCCTCAATTGTAAGCATCTTAGCCACCAGGCAAGCAGAAAGTACAGGCCAGCACATTTATGCCTGTGTACCGTTACTTTCATACCTAACAGTACGCAAGATCAGGTCCCTGGATTTTGAGCTGTTTGGGGCAGAGAATCTCTTTTCATATATGTGCTGGCAAAATCCAAGTCCTAACACCATTAATTATAAGGGAAATGGAGAGGACAGATTATAGCTTCTCTGTGCTTTTTTTTTTTTTTTTTTTTTTTTTGATATTTTGCTCTCTAGTCTCTTGTATGATGATTCCATCAGAGATGGACAACACTAATGCACCCCTCTACAAACAAGAGTCAGGGTCACCAGAATTGTATCCTTGTTGTGCTGGCGGGAGCCAGGGCAAGTCGCACTGCCTTGGCCATGGGTGAGCTTGTGGGTCAAGCTGCCTTGGCCATGGGTGAGAAAGTTTTACTGAATTTAGTCCTTATAAAAAGGATCTTTGAACATTCAGGTATGCCAGGAGTAATGCAGCACATCTTGAGTCTTCCATTCTATTTTCAGCTCATTATTTCTTTTCTTTTCCTTTACTATAATCATGAATTATTTTATATTAAAAAAAAAAAAAATCAATAAAATGTAAGTTGCTAGTAACGTGTAATTACTGCTGCTATAATTCTAGCCAGCCATTTCTGGCTTTGCTTTTGAAAGAACAACATTGACCCAACGTATCAGTTCTTGTATAAACCACGATGAGGATTCTACAAATATACGTTTGTCTTAACATAAGGCTATTTAAATTGGCAGTCTTATTCAACTCTTACGCTGAGGGAGATAAAGTTTGCCTTTGACACTAAATCTTAACCATGCACAGTTCTATATATCTGAAGCTTTAAAACACGAGGAAAAATCCTAAAGGCAGACTACTTTAAACGCTTTGTTCGCTATCAGCCACATTATCGTTCTGCCCTTCTGTCAGCTGAATTGACTGGCGCTGTTCAGACTAGGATATGTCCCAGAAATCGCAGGCAAAGGCATGATATCCTACTACACTGCAATAAGAGATACGGCGGTTGCAGTATCTAGTAGCTTTTATGTAGTGATTATACGGTAGGGACAAATCAGATGCAAACATCCTTATCACTGTACATAAGCCAGACAGACTTCGTGTCGAATTTCTCCTTACACTCTGCCTAAACAGTTGCTCCCAGGGTAACTCGAATCTAATTTCAGGACCAATATCTCCGACTCTCACTGCAAGATGAGCCTAGTCAGACAAGGTACTACAGGCTCCGAGTTGATACCAACATGGCTTAATCACCTCTTAAGTTCAGGAAGTTAGTAAGCCCCTTGCAGAGTAAGGCCCTGCAACTGTTTAAAAGAACACGGTTTTAATCAACGCACTTGATGACAACTGTCCAAACAATTCTTACATCAGCAGGCTCGCTCGCTACCTGAAGCGGAAGTTGCCAGGACAAAGTGTACTGTGTTTTAGTTCATGAAGAAACATTAAGGGACTCTGCCAACTAAAAAATAAAATAATCTCAGCAAAGCTCCCTTTCCCCTTTCCTCTCCTCCCGCCCCTTCTCTGCGACGCTGTAATCAGTCTACGATCTGCCCTGCTGCTTAATACGCCATATGATAACTCCGATAACAAGTTTCGGCTCTTCCCAGGCCTTCTTGGCCGAGCACCATAGAAAAGTTCCTCAGAGCGGGTCAAAAAAAAAAATGACTTCTAAAGATTAGCATTACCACTTTACAGACACTCGGAGCAAACCCAAGAGCCAGGACCCACAGGCCCCTGGAAAGAAAAGAATCGCAAAGTGAATAGTTGGGTGATCGTCTTCTGCCTGATTTTAACTAAAACAGTCATTTCCTCCGACACAGTCACTGAGCTGCAGTTTTGTTTACACAGGAATCTTTGAAGTTCTCTCCCTTACTCTAATTTTTTTTTTTTTTTTAATCTTAGTTCAGTTTCAGCTTTGTTCATTAAAAAGCCATTCGTGAACTATTGTGTTTGAATTCTGATTTAAACAGGCCACTTGGGGGTACTGTGCTGTAAAGCCAACATAGCAAGCAACAAAAAAAAAAAAGGCAGACGTAATCTCATTCGCAGCCTAAATTTACAGAAGGACACCTGGAATATAAATGTGTCTGGAGAGGACCAGGATTTTTGTGATTAATTGCCAGCTGTTGTTTGTAGGAGATAGAACGACACAGGGAAACCGGGAGAAAATGTTCCTGGGGGCCTTCACCGCTCGCCTGCGGACAGGCCATGGAGCGAAGGAACACAGCAGATCTCAAACAGGAGTGGATCTTGTCACCAAAAAGAGCCAAATATTGATGCGTTATTTATTTGCTCCTTAGTCATGGTTACTCTGAGTTCAGGGTCTATGCGAGGTAGCAACCTAGCTTAATCGCCAGCTTCTCCCCCCTCCCTCCCCCCAGTACTGCCTTGTCAAAAGGGTACCTTTATCTAATCATAAATTCAATTAAAATCACAGGCTATGCTGTTTAAAAGCATAAATTTAATAGATTTCCACTTAACTTGAATGTATGCCACATTTTCAGCAAAAGTACTAATTTGCTGAAAAAGTCAGTTCAGAAGTAATCAAAAAACCCAGATAGTAACTGCAAACATTAAAGCGGGAACAAACTTTGATGCATTGCTCTGACGAATAAGCAGAAATACTAAAAAGGCTTAATATTTTAAAGCTCTACAGTGCTTCACGTTCAAAGATACCAACTTTATACCATGGCAAGATAGTTACAAGATTTCTAGATATCTGAAAAATTGAATAATTTGGAAAAAAAGCTGAGGCACAATCACATCAGGTGATGTGTCTCATGTAAGCCCTAAAAGCCAGAAAAGCAAGTCTAGAAGTACTTGAATAGTAGATTCCCATCATCTTCTGTTAAGCTTTCCATACAAAAAAGCTCTTCCGATCATGCACTTGCAAGAGCTAATGAGTACAAATTTCAGAAGTACCTAGGTGTTTTACAGGAATAAATCCTATTTTCTAGTAGTGACTTGCATACCCAACCGCCTAAGGTGAATTTAAAAAGAACGACCTATGGGTTCCCAAGTGTCATTTTTTGACAACATGCCTTTCCTCTTGATGCTTTTCAAAATTTAGACAGTAGTTCCCACTGTGTGATGTCCTGAGCACACTACCTCTTAAAAAGAAACTCAGAGTCTCTTGGATAAATGTTTAATACTTTTTCATGTGCAGACCTTCAGCAACTATATATTAAAAATTCATGCGCTCCAATAACTTTCGGCAGAAACATAAACCTAAAGGAGACACATTGACACATCCTCCGTTTTATATTTTGCAAAAACGCTAATAGCCGATTACCATTCATCTGCAGTTTAGTTCTCCAGTAAAGCATTATTAGTAAGCTACTGAAGACTTTTTGTTGATTTTTACTACTGTGACATAAGAACATAAAACTGGAAGGAATAGCCTTGAAGTATTAAATCTAGGTCCTTCTTACCACAAATAATGATATCTTCTCTTTAATAAAGACGAAAACTTTAACCTTAGAAGAATCTTAACCCCTTTTATTCCTCTAGGAAATTTTCTCCAAAAGTCTTATTCCTCAAATTCTTAGAAATATTATTTCCAATCTGTTTTTACTCATGGGCAGTCTACATTCATGTTTTTCCTGCATGTATTCCTTCCCCTCCTCAATGCTTCTGATTTGCTAACAGAGATAATCACTATTTAAGTCACATTGGATATGTTCTTTGGGTATGATGAGGAAAGAGTTCAAAGGCTGACTATCCTAAACTTCCCTGAAGCCCTGAAAATAACCATGGTTTCAGCTTTGAGTCCTACTGAATTAGAATGACATCTGTTTGCAGGTACAGGTAAAAAAAAAAAAAAAAAAAGAGATGGTTTCTCTGCAGAATCAATGAATAGACAGTTTTGGTTAGTCCTTTCTATCTAAAAATTTAAAAGAGCAAGTTTCTCAAAGGTTTTTGATGAGCTGTCATGCTGGTTATTTTATCAACAAAAAGTTATTGCTGGATTCTGATATGGAGTAAGTTTTCCTTCATTGAAATACTTGCTCATTAATCTTACCTTCAAATATGTGCTTTCTGGACACATATCTGTTTCTGTTCTTTTTTCTACTGTTTTCTGGACACATATCCAGAATTCCTCCAACAGGTCTTTTACTGTTTCCATTTGTCAGTAGAACTTCATTTGTACTCAGAGAGTCTGAATACATTAGACTCCCCCCCCCCTTTTTTTTTTTCCTCCTCCTTTTGAAAAACCAGCAGCTTCGATACCTCCTTAAAGGTGGTTTTTTTTTGTTTGTTTCTGGTTTTTTCCTGAGTCAGTAGTGGACTGATGGTTTAAGGACTTGGTTTATCCACCTTTTTCATTGTGACTTTCGGTTTTTCTTCCTAACGTAACTTCTTGTTCATTCAATTTTCTCCTGCACAAGCTTATTACAGGCAAAACTATAGGTTCTATTTTGCTATTTCAGTTCAACAAGTTTTGCAAATTCTGAAGATTTTGATCAGCTTGCCAGGTTTGTACATTTTTATTCAATAGCTTCCAACAAGTCTTCAGAGAAAAATCCCAGGTCCACAGAAAAGTGCATTGCTATGTCCTGGGAGCTCATGGATACAAAAACTTTTTTTTTTTCCTCCAAATTCCTGGAAGTCTTTTCACACTGGTTTGCTTTGGAGTAAAATTACAGTACCTTTCAGTGACTCATATGTGAAAAGCAGTATTTCCCAGTGTCAGGAGTTCTTTGGAAAAAGGTACCCTCGCCCTGTGTCAAACGAAATAAAACCAAAGCCAAGCAAAACAGGTCCGTCAGTTATAACTGTGACTACCTCGTTGTCACAGAACTAGGAAACCTGCCTGAAGTCCAGAGACTGCCAGGGCTCCCTCATAGGTGTTATTAACCCCTAAAGCCACAGCTCCTCAAATATGCCCCAGTTCTGCTATGCGTCCGGATGGGGCCAAAGGTGCAGAAACACGGGGTCCAAGCCAGCCTGAGGCTGCCTCTGCACCCAGCTGGTACCACCACCGCTGCTGTCCTCCAGTGCCTTTGCTATTTTACAAGTTCTGTTTTGTAGTTTTCCCACATAGAAAGCTACATATCCCCATACAGTTTCTAGTATTATAGGGAATATAATGCTAACTTCATTGCACTGTGTGCTCATTTGTCAAGGCTAGTATGAGTCCTGAGTAGTAAGTGCCACAGAGACAAATTTGGAACTGTTTATCCATGAGGAAGCAAGCAAATGAAAAATAGTCCATGAAACAGACACTTTCAATACCTTTTCAATAATAAATGTATGCATTTATGCATTCACTCGCGTCACCTTGCCCAAAGGCAACTCCCTACGCACATCATCTCTTAATCTTCCCTGTACTTTTCCTACTGTGTTGCACAGTGACCAGGAACACAAATCCCACTTTGAAAAAACTCAGAACAGCAGCAGCTACATTTGCTTCTTTGCTAATATACTGTAGATATTTTTCTGTAACTAACACCACATGTCCTGGATTGAACCCCAGCACTACAATGCCAGCATTCTTAGCTCTAATGGAGAGAGTGTGCTAATTCATCTTTTGTTTCTCAGTTTACGATACTCTTTTTCCCCCCCTCTAGCTTTATTTTTTTTAAATCAGTTCTCAGACACTTTGAAGATTTCCATTTCTATTCTTTTACTGCTGTTAAACGCCATATATAGTGCTTAATTCAAAGCAAAGAATACTCAGCTTCCACACCACAGAGCCACCAAAAATAGATTCGCCAGAGCTTTTGCAGCCATACACAGACTTCTACAACACTGAGGCCAGCCCCAGTTTAGCTGGCCATTTAAGGTAATTTCCTTCGTTTATATTCTTTGTATATTTTCAAGGTTTGCTAAAAGTGGATTTAATCATAGAGGTTCAGAGATGGAAAAAAATGTTGCTCAAGTACAATCCATCCCTCCTGGGCAAGTAAAGTTGCTCCTTATAGTCTTCCGAACAAGGTCCCGTGATCTCTAGTACCTTATCTGTGCACTGCTGGATTACAGGGTAGTAGAAACCTGAGCTGGCAGAGGTGTGTTTCAGAGGGCTGGTGGCAGAGGATTGTGCCACAAATCTCAGAGGTTCAGCTACTGGGAAAAGTGTCAGGTTGAGGAAACCCATTTCTGTGGAAATCGGTGTTTACACTCTACTTTGGTGAGAAAGTTGGCCAACAGACAATTTCTACTAGGCAAAGGATTACCAAGGTTATTTGGAAGCAAGCAAACAGCCACAGACATGTTTTGTCCTGTCACTAATCATCCTGGTGCAAGGCAGTGCCTCACGACGCGATTTGGAGGCAGTGTGTGCCACGCAGAAGGCATTTTCCCCATGCCACCCGCAGATGGTGGACCTGCATAAAGTCACAGAAAGCTTTGTTCACATAAGTTTCCTCATCCACTTCAGAACAATCAATTGTATTTATATTTTTATTCTCTTTTCTGGCCACTTCCATTTCTATAAACCCAGTAAAAAGTATTTCTCCATTGCATTTTAGACTGGGCTACTTTGTGAACCATATTAATGCTTTACCCCCACCTCTGTAGGTTGCACAGTTCCTGGGTGTGACACCCGTATCCTCTACGGCTTCTCCTAGACAAAAATGACACCAAGAAACCAAAAAAGTCCCTGAGACTGAGTCCCTCACCACCAGTAGAGTTATCCTTTCTAGTAGACAAGTCTTTCATGTTTATCTGCTGCTCTTTCAACACAGATGATTTCACTGAAAACTTCATTTTCAGCATTATTCCACAAATAATTGCAGAGAAACAACCAAGGGCTTGGTACACTGTGGCACAGAAGCAGGAATGCTTTGGAGGCGAGCAGAGAGGAAGGATTCATTCAGCTTTGCTCCATAACAAAAACAGTCACGGCCAAATGCCAAAATGGTCATGCCAAGCAATTCCGAAAATTTGCAGAGGAAAAAAAAAACAAAACAAAACAAAAAAAACCAAAAAACCCAAGAACACATACACGCCTCTGACAAGTTACTCTCAGTTCAAATAGCAAAGTTTGAGCCCAAGAAATACATTGATCTAGGCTGCAGAGTGAAACCTAGCACATGATTCAAGTGGCCAATGCCAAAGCTTGAAGATCAGAGTTTGAATACCTCAGTAATTAACTACCTACTACTAAGTCTGCAACATATTGGAAATTATTCACTAAAGTTATATTTATAACAAAATCTTAAGGAAAAGTATACTTTACTGGGGAAAGTATACATTAATAACAGAAACAACTGAATAAGTTCTTCATTAGAAGGAATCTGCCCAGCTCTTTCCAATTCCACTTTACAAGGAAGAAAACTGGGGGAAGTGACCCTGAAGCAATAACAACAACCACCACCATTAGTTCCTCCTTTCTTTAATCTTTTAGATTTATAATTAAGGTAGTTTAGTGCATAGCATCTATTTTCTTTTCTTTACAGTTGAAATTACATAGTTGACTCTCCATGGACTCGATGTTTATACAGCCTTTTTAATTTTTAATTCTATGCAACATACAAGTTATTTGTTTTTTAGGCATAGCCTTTTAGCAAAGCTTAGGCAAAGACTATGCTGAATGGGGGCAAAGAACCTGTGAAGGTGGTAAAGCTATTAGAGATAATTCCAAATGTCAAACAGTAGGATTTAACTAGGTGACAAATCAGACATTAAACAGGCCACAGTCTCTGCAGAGATCTTGACATTACTCTAATGGAAGGAGGATTGCGGACATGAATTGAGTTCAAAGGCTTCTAATGGAGGTGGGGTGGGGGCAGTCCATCATCAGTAAACATCTGTGTTGTGTCCTGCCCGAGTTAACCCTCAAAAGGCAGAAGAGCTGCACAAATGAAAATATAAAACCGCCCCCGAAAGAAATACAAACTAACAAAAAAGACACATATGAAACAGGCTATTTGGCCCCTTTTTAGTATAGTTTGTCCAGCTCCATTTCCCTAAAAAGCTATACTGGTATCTTTTCATAGGTTAATACGCTTAATAAGCTAAATACAAACATACAAACCTAAAAGCCTGCAGCTTGAAACACAGATCTTTAAAAAGAGAACCTGCCGGCCATTTTGTACCAGAATAAATAAGTTAAGCAAAGCCCAATTGCTAGAACAAGAATTTCTCAACTATCTTCTCTAAATGAGTAGGAAGTTCCAATTAGCGTATGGCTGCCATCATTGCATTTGTTATCCGCAGTACTTTAATTACTATAAAGCCAACTCCACCTGATCCAAAATTATACAGGTTTTTAAAAGCCAAAATTACTTTCCACTATAGCTTTCATACAGGAAAAAAAAAATCTCATAGCCATAAAATCTGATGCATTCAGAAATTTTAGTGCTAGGGTTTTAATACTGAGGCTTCAAGGACGAGGAACTGTCATTTTTCACTCCCTGTTTCTGGATGGACAAGGATATAAGCACAATTCCTGCTAATATTACTTACTAGGGTCAAATATTACTTGTCATTAATTAAAGGTGAATTAATTCTAATACTAAATTCTGTATGTGAAGGCATAGCAGTCTGTTTCAACTTATTGACGAGACATTAGAATTAGGGGTAATAAAATTAACATTTTCTTGAAATGGGAAGTACATTACTCAAAAGGAAAAAAAGGCCAAAAAGCATTTCTTCCTCTTCTCAACTAGTGGGAGAAGAAAAATTTCCAGTCAGTTTTTGTTTGGGGTTCAATTCTTAAAAATTGGAAAAAAGCTAAACTTTAATTAAGTTTGATTTTTTTTTTCCTCCTTGAAACATCCCAAACACGATTCATTAACACCTGGAATGGGTGAGGAAGAAAAGGCATCTAGGCAAAGTAATAGTCCACTGGGCTATGTGGATTATTACATGGCTATTATTCAGAATCACCAAGTCTTTGAGGCTGGAAGGGACCTCTGGAGATAGTCTAGTCCAACCCCATGCTCAAAGAAGGGTCAGTCAGAGCAGGCTGCTCAGAGCCTTGTCCTGTTGAGCTTGAAATGTCTCCAAGCACAGAGCTATTGCCAAACGCTTAACTGTAATAAATACACATTCATACAGAAGACCTTCTGTTGAGGCATGCAAGCGCTAAGCACTTTCTTTCATTTTTCTCACCTGATTCAACCATCTGTTAGGCTGACATTGTAAGGCAGTCTTCATCTACATCCTGTGATGCAGCACAAACCGCCTAAAGGGGACTCCCGTCTCTTGTGTTATCAGATACCTGGGTTCCACCTGAACAGAAAATTGCTCTTCTTAGGAATCTCTAATAGCTATGTTAATTTTCCCTTGACAAAACCTCAGGTCTCTATGAGTAAAATTGAAAACACTTCCAATTTGGACTATGGAGTCACTTTCAAACCTCAGGTGTTATCTGAGTGCAGCACCTAGGGACAGCAAGAATCACACACACCTTTGAGGGTAGGAAAGTGTTTCCCATTAATGGCAACACACTTCCAAAACAAAGTTATTCCAAAGAAATCCCACTGCATTGCAAGCATATTGAGAGTTTATGCAGGCTGGCTTTGCCTTGGCATACTGTGGGCAAAGCATCACAGCCAACTTGTCCATAGGCATTAGCTAAAGTTCCACTTGGCAGCTCAAGGCTAAAAATAATCAAATGAGCCAGTAAAGAGCGGGAGGGAGCTCCCAGGGTCTCTTTGCTAAAAAGTCTCTTGCCAAACTGAAAACAAGCTTGAGGCAATTTCACTTGTCCTTATAGAACAGCCTCCCTGTACAGAGACAGCTCAAATCATCTGCGCCAGAGATGGTCTATCCATCGGGACTCTGCCTAATACTTCAGAGAGTAATTTTCTCGTTTCTGAATATGAGAGGTTATAGCATGCTTGCAGTGTTTTCCCACTGTATCCACAGCAAGCATACCACAGGAAACCCAAGGTGACCTTTACCCCATCTCCTTCATTCCTACCACCTCCTCTTCGCTTGGAGCCAGACCATTCATGACACATGCACAGCTCGCATCTCTGGGGCTGTGAGGGCAAAGTGTCAGAGTCGCGCCCTTTCGAACAGAGCGCACGTCACCCACACAGGGGACTGCTCTTCTGACTCATAGGGAAAGGAAAATAAGGTTATGAGCTTTACTCCCATCTGTCTTCCCTGCCCGTTTTGTGTAGGCTAGTGCATTGTTGTTAGTAATCTTCCACTCCAAAAAGTGGAAAGATGACTTCTCCCATCTTCTGGCCTGAATACTTTCAGACTGAGACACAAAATCATACAATCACATTTAGGCCAGAATAGGAAAGAAAAACTCCACAGAACCTTTCTCCCAGAAAACTAAGGGGCAATAGGATTTCACCTGTTAGCAAAAATAATAATAAAAATCACACCCACAAGAAGGTCTTCATCTTCTTTCCGAGTTTTAGAATTGAATGACCTTTTATTAGTAAAAAATAGTATTTTTAACATTATGAAAACAGTTATTCACTGGTCATTATTTGGGATTTGTTCTCTTTCTGTATTGGCCTTCCTTCTTTGGAACTGAAGCTTACTTGTTTTATATAAAATACCTTTGGAAAAATATAGGAGGAGAAAAGGAAGAGGCTGGAAAAAAACCTACCTTTTCAAATTAGTAACGTATAATGAACTTCAGAATCCTACTATCATACATATTAGTCCCAGAGCTAATGGGATTCTCTTAAGGGACAGATTTTCGAAATGTGTAATCGGTTTTGTGTGGGAGAAAGAAAGCTGAGCACTTAGTTGCACAACCAGTTGTCTGCATCCCAACTGCTAATTGCACCAAATTATAGCTGGATGCTTAACAACTTGCTTTGTTTCTGTATTTGTCTGCCTACCCCTACACTCATAGAGGATGCAGGTGAATCTAGATGCCTGACTCTGGAAGTCTTTTGCGATTCTCAGCCTTATTTGAGGGATCAGATTAGCACCAGTAATTTCCAATATAATTTATACTAGAAATGATTTTGAACTGAGAGCCATCTGACTCCCCTGCAAGTGAATTGCTTACCATAATTAAATCTACAAGTTAGGTGCTTATCATAGGAACGTCAGAATAAACTGAGGCTCCTCGCATTTCTTATTTCTCATTCCAAAAGCCGAAGAATCTGATGATTTATTTGTTAAATGAATGCAGCAGTAAGCATACTATACAGTAAACATATAATTACTGATTTACCACCATGGGAATTCTCGTCCTGTTTTTCAGATAAGAGACTTAAGACTTTCTCTGACGTGCAGGAGGAGTATCATGTCATTCAGGCTGAATCTAGCTCTTATCCTGAAGAGGCCGTTACTCCTAGCATTTAACTAATGTGCATAGAAGGTTACAGAACAGGAACAGAGTCTGTCTGTACCTTATGTAAGCTCTGCAGCAGATCTCTAAGCCTCATTATTTCCCGTGGGATTTCACAGGCACATCTTTTTATGAAAGCAGCAGCTATCGCAGACAACTGATGGAGGAAATGACTGTGGGTGACGGGCAAGATGAACAAAGGTGGAGTCGCCACAGCTAGATCGTCATTTTCCAAGTTTTCTTAATATGCAAAAGTTTTGGGTGGGATTTTTGAAAGCTCTTAGTATCAGGCTATTGAGGACAGTGGTCATTTTAGTACTGACTTCAGTGGAAGAAATTTGTAACAATTCTTAAAGGACAGGATGAGAAGAGCTTCAAGGGATAGGCAAGTTGGGCCAGATGGTACAAAGCAGAAGATAAAGGCAGACCTCAACTATAAATGCTAGAAAGAAAAAAAAAATTACATCATTTCACACTGAGGAATCAGATAAGAAAAGAATAATTGTCCCCATTCCCAGAGCTCCAAGATGACATTAGAGTAGGAGTAGAAATGTCAGATTACAGATCATTCTTTTTGGATTCTTTTCAGTGTTAATTGCTTGGAAACGCTGGAACATCTAGTCCCATGCAAGCTGACTTTCTGTTCTTTGTGGGTTTTATCTGAGGACTGAGGAATTAAACCCTGCTTACTCCTCTTAGATTTATGCACTTGCATGCTAAGTCTCTAAGCTGACTTTCTCATACTTGACTCTTAGTTGTAGAATACTAAATATTAGTTATGCTTGTTATTAAGCCTTAACCTCAGCACTTCCTAAACAGCTTCAAGTTTCTTATGTAATGCCTTCTTTAAGGCTTCTGCTTAGGGTTTAGATTTGTTGCCCCAGTTACATTTTATAATGACAGTAATCTGGGTGATGTTCTTAAAACTATTGCCTCACAGTTATGACAATAACTATTGAAATTATTTACCATAGCAATAGATATGGTCATGAATTAAAGAGATAATTCTTCATTTTGGCAAAACGATGCTGCTTCTAAAGTCTGGAGATGGCTAACAGCAACAATAAGCAGAGCCTGTAAAAATAAGGTCACATATCCAAGAAAGCAAAAAGAAGTCTCTAAAACCCGTAGCATCTTCAGAGATAGGGCTTAATCTCAGGCAAATTTTGTAAGTTTTTAGTAATTTTTTTTGCCTACATTTGACCTAATTCTTCTAGATTTTACCAAAAAGAGAAACAAAAGAAGAAACAAGAAAAAAGGGAAAGAAACATTGATTTAATCCAAGACATTTTAAATATTCGCAGGGCGGGCAGCACTATAATGCTGATGTTCTGTGGAAGGAAGAAAATACATAGTATAGCCTGACTACTACTAATTTTTTTTCAACGCTTACTAAATTTCTTCCAACTTTAAACAGAGTCAGAGAACACCTGATTATTTCGCAGTAGATGCCTGTTGCGGTGAAATTCCTGCACATGAGAGGCCAAAACACAGAGATGAATATCACATCTATCTAGCCCTAAACCAGGGCAGAACCATCTCCTCCACCTCCACCTCCATCCACACAGTGCTACTGAGGACTACGAGTTAGTCAGACCTGAACTTTCAGCGATCCCAGACACATGCAAACTGAAACCAATGCAGCCAGGGGTCAAATTGTCCAATTTTGACAAATCTGGGGCTATTCATGTACGGTCACTACCGAGAAAGATATGGCTGTGATCATGAAGGTTCAGCTTAAACCTGTAAACTAAAAATATTGCATCTGTAGCCCAGTTTTAAATCATGTCTACTGTGAAACGTTTAAGACATCGGGTATAAATATTAGTTACAAGGAACTAAAATTTGCTGGTTTTAACTGAAGAATCAGGCCCTCAGAAGTCCACTGGGTTTACACCTTCATCCTAAACTAAACCTGTAGCTAAACAAATCCTATAGAAAATGTGTCCATGGTACAAATTATATATAAATATATATATATATATATGAATGTATCTCATTATTCAGTTTATTTTTTTCCTCTTCAATTCACAAAAGCTAATATGGTTCAACTATTTTTTTGGGGAGGAAAAAAAAATAAGCAAATCTGTCCTAGGCATCTAAGAATTACCCAAATTGCTTTTGCATAGGGAAAAACCTATCACCTACATTAGTCAAAAATTTGTGCTATAGGCGTGGTGTTTTGTGTACCAGTTTTAACAAAAAAAAAAACATTTTCCATGAATAGAATCCCCGAAAACAATGATTTATAATGGAAATATAGACACAAGACAAGACACATTAGGACCAGTTCTGCTTTTAGATATGAATGATTCATGCTGCAATGAGTCACTGTGTAACACTCTACATGGGGGACTATTTCCTGGCTCCATCACTGCTCAGTTTGTATCCTAAAACATTATATTTGGATGTTTGTCATTATATCGACTTGTATAACTAGAATTTATTAATAAAGACCACCAAATTATCTACAGAGCCACATGATTTGTTGCCCTGTGTCACAGAGGTAGGTGTTAATGCAATACTTCATCAAAAGCCTCTCATTCTATTACCTTGAAGATCAGGTCGGTATGCCATATGTTTAACCTCATGTTCCTTCAAGGTAACTACTTCTTCAAAGCTAATGCATCTATAAAGCTGTAATTACTTGGCCCTAATTTTTTGGATTATTTCAGTTGTACTCTTGTCTTTATTTGTTATTTCCTATGATTTATTAAGAGCTGCTTGTTTGCCTGATGCTGTGCAGACATGAAGAAACAGATTGAATAGTGCCCTGTATTTGTAAGTTTTTTTGCAATAAAATATTGTTGTTTTGCGGTCTCATAGATACATGCAATTCAAGCTGAATTTGAAATTCATGTGAAATTCACGTAAAATTCATTCCAGGGTGACTGCATGCAGATATACAAAAGACCTTTACTTCAAGTAGACAACTCTCTGGTGCTTTCCTTTTATTTGGTCTTGTTTTTCAGCTGATGAATTTAGAGTGCCATAATCCTGTGTTGGATGGGTTGTAACAAAACCCCAGCTCCAAGTTAGAAGCATTTGAAAATTCAGATTCACGTTTGGAAGCTACATCCTGTTTCTAGCCAGAATTATCCAAATCCACCCCGATCTTAAGCCAAAAAAGTCAACACAATTAAATGAAGAAAAGATCTGGCCAAATCATTTGCAAAGTAAAATAATTTCCAGTATCTTATGAAGATATTCTGGGCCAACCTGACGCTAACCAGCTAGTACTTTAATGGTCAGAATGAACACTTATTTCCTTGCTCGTGTACTACCTTTCCTGCAAAGCTTTCTAGGTGAAGCAGCATGTAGTAAGCATTTCTCCGAGCTAGTAACTTGCCCTCTTGCTAGATAGGGAGAATCGCAGTGCCAACATAGGATGGAAACGCTGCCATGCCTCCCAAAATAATATGAAGCATGGCAGTCATTGCCTTTCAGTGGTTCCTGCTCAGAATTACAACAGTCGGAAAAAGCTGATGAGGAGAAATGTTGCCACGTGGTGGATTATCTGTTCCTTGAAATCCGAAAATAAATGAATTATACTTTTCTTAGCATTTAGACCTCTCTTTAAGAGAGAGCGAGAGAGAAAAAAAAAGTAGCAGACACCGCCAAATGCGTCAGGCAGATGTGGCTGGAGAACCTACCTGAGGTGCCAGCTGGATTTGTACTAGCATTCTTGGAGAGACTGAAGACACGAATGGCTGCTTTGAATTTAATATATGTTATTTCCTGCCTGCTGGCGTTACTTATGGGACGTTGCTGTCCACTCTGCTGTGCCCTGCAAGTGCTTTTTTTTCCTCCTCCCCTCCCTTCAGGTTTCTTCTTCTTTTTTTAAATAGGGGCTTTTCACAAAACGAAACCAAAATAATAAATTGTTCCCTTAAACATTTGGCTCCAATCATTCCATTCTTAACCAAAGGCAGACAGCAGTTCACGGTAAAGAGTAAAGGCAAATGGTTAACACATTTTAAGATACATTTTTGGCAAAGACAGAAATTTGTGAAATAGTTTGATTTTTTTCTAAAACAAAACTGCTTAGTAGAACTACTAGAATGTTTCTGTGACACCAATACCCTTGCAAAGCCCGTTTGCAGCTTGCAATGTAATTACATAACCTAAGCGAGGCTGAGGACAAACAACACCGTTTACCCAAAAAAGCTACCTACACAAACCAAATCAGCAAGTAGATTGGTGGGCCTGACCCTTAGTGCTCAAATACTCTGTGCCACCATCCAGGAGTAAATTAATAAGCTGGTTCAGTGTTGCCAGAATTACTGGAAATAGAAGAGCAGAGAATTTGATGCGTTTTTATATGGACCAACCGCACCAGATTATGAAAGCTCTGGGACGAGTGCATTCAAATATATGCATTTACATGCACACACACACACTCACAGGTGCCTCTTACATGCGTGAGCGTTTCTGTAGCCTTTGGATATTACTTGCTTCCTAACAGACATATTGCGCACATAGTTTTGAGAATTTCTATTATTTGGCTGCTAGAAAGTGAGCGTGCTACCCTATATTTTGTTTCATTATTTAGCTAGTTCTACGACAAGAGAAACGAAGCTGGTGTTTTCACAGGTTTTTTTAAAATATTTAAAACGATTGAATCCCAGTGCCCTGCAGCCCTACACTGCCCTACCAGCACTTCTGCACAATCCTGCCCATACCCAGGCAGGTCCCTACCTTTCTGCAGCTCCAGACAAGGTGCCATTTCTCAGCTCTTGGGTGAGCCTAAACAGAGCGACTCAACTCAGAAGGATCAAACAAACAGCTCTGGAGACTGAATGGAGCCCTTGGGCAATATTTCATGAAGGCTGGTGGAAAGAGCTTAATAGCTTTGAAACCTGGACATCTTTTTCAAGTTTTGGTGCGAGCGGCAAAGGGACTTGGGGATGCTAGCAAGAGAGACAGACAGACATACAGACAGCATGACTGCCTAAGCCTCGTTTCCTCAGGAAGCTAGGCTAAAAACGTGCCTAAAGATATTTTTAGCATCCCAAACTATTAAGCAGTCCTCGAGATGAGGATTAGAAATGCCTGTGCTATGTATTGTTTGGAAGATCTCAGTGTCCAAAGTGAAAAGAAAAGTAGGAGTCATGCAATCCTGTCTAAAAACTTTGATTTTTAATTGAAAACAGTGACAGTGCTTTTCTACAGCTAACAGTTGTAGGAGGTCAGCACCAGTATCTATGACACTTATAAACGCTTATAAACAAGTTCATTGATATTGCAATAGCATACCTCTTCCTGAAAAGACAGGTTATTCTTAGTAGACCTGCTCAAGTTAACATATAAGTTCTGTCACTTGTTATGCTTTCATCCTCTTCCAAAAATATTTATAGACAGCTAGTTTTTGCAAAAGTTACATGTATGGTATTTTTAGAGTAGTCTTTAGTTTATCTGATATTTTATATTTTCCACACCTTCCAGATTACATGTGAAGGCTTTAGGTGAACAGAAGGCTAAGATATCTTGAATATGAAATTATAATTAGCAAGCATGGAGTGAAGAACATTCTGCTTCATATGTAAGTGACCAGACAGATATACCGGCACAATAAGCATTGTTGCAACTACACACAACTGTTATCACAAAGTACGCCAAAAAATTGTCATATATGGAAAAAGATGACTTTTTTCCATATGAAAAAAAGTCATCCAGAAGATGATTGAAGAAGCACTCCAGCAACGGATAGCGAGACAGCAGCAGCGCGGCTGCCTCCGTGGCTTGCACAGAGGCCAGGCTTCAGTAGGAGCCCATCAAGGGCAGCTCCCACACTAGGGTATCACAAGGTTGCAGGGGCCCCCAAGGCTACCTCCAGGTTAGCACACCAGCCTAAACTCCCCCTCCGGTGTCCACCTGCACTCCTTCACTACTAGCACGCTCTCCAGCATTGCTTTAGCCAAGGCCAGCTCATGCGAGCCCAAGTATAATTTGGGGGAAGAGTAAACTCCAGGGACCGTTCCCATTAGGGACTCTTCCTCATGGTTGCCCTGTGTCAGGGGAAGGTTTAGCTGCAGATGGGAAGAGGCAAGAGTTCAGCTGCGTGGTCTCAGTCCAGCCTATAGTACTTGGCTTTGAAGCCAGAATGAGAGTTTGTTTTATTTAGCCCTACAGACAATGATGCCTCAGTGCCTACACTTGAGCACTCGATAGGCCATGATAGTGCACAAGCCTACTCTGGACAAGCTCACAGAGCAAAAAGTAATCTTTCTTTAAAGGGAAAACAGCTTCAAATGTGAAGGCAATTAGGGACATACAGAATACAGTCACGTAGCCAGGAAGGATTTGCAGAGACAGACGGGGGCTTGCAGAACAGCAGCTTCACAGCAACTCAGCTGGCCACAATAAACATCCTGCCCTGATTTGGTCTGGGGTCTCCACAGATAGACTGTGGCAGCAAGTGCACTGAGAGCCACTTGGCTGATCCAACCTTCAGGATATGGCCCGGCCACCTGATTTTGCAGCTAGCAGCAACGCCTTTGGTTACTTCACAGTTCTGCTTGAGCAAAGCAGACAGGAATTCACTCAGGTCTGCAATAAAAAAACCTTTCTTTCTTATGTTGTATTAAGAGAAAAAACAAGAAAAATAGTAACTTCTATGAAATTACGTCCTGTTCCAAGTACCTTGTAATGAAATCTATGGAAGCTTGTCCTTCCTTCATACCAGCTATGCCTGTACAGTGCATACATTTGACCTGAAGGTTTACTTTCTGGAGTTATTTCATTCTGCTTTGAAATGCATTTACTCTGATATATGTTCTTCTCCGATATACACTCTCACACACAGAAGAATCCATAGGCAAAGAGAGAAAAATATCACAGATTATTTAATTATCTGACCTGTTAGCATATAGAAGCACAAATTTTTCTGAGATGCTACCATGCCTGTTGTAGGTAGAAGTAAGACATTTTTAAGCTTTCTCCTATGTATTATTTGTCCCTTACTTTATACTAAATTCCCATAGTCTAATTCTTGTGTGATTTTAACATACACAATGTCACTGGATGAGTGAGAGCCTAGATTCATGATACAGTACTTAAGCAGTTCTTTTGCAGGCGTTCTGTATGTCAAAGTAACACATTTTGAAGTTTTTCTTTTCTTCCTTTTTTCCCACCACTAGGCAAGACATAAAGGATTTCAGTCACTAACCACTTTGGCATAAAACTATGGAACAAGTTTCATGAACAGAGAACAAAACAAAAAAAAATTTGTTTGCCGATTTTCACACAACTGCAACCCCAATCATTTGAAGATACTTATGTGCAGAAATATGCTATTAAGAAAGAATTACAGAAAACACACTGGCGAGCAGCACTTCCCTATTATGAACAACTAATTTCTATTCTTATCTGCAGATTTTGAAAAGTAGGAGGAAAACCTAAAGGACAGAAATAAAAATAAGTACTCTTTAAGTATAAACATCTTTCAATTTACTATTATGATTTTTTGTTGTATATAAAGCACTGTTGAAAGCTTGTATTGCATTTGACAACATAAGTAGGTCACAATCAACATTGTAGTTCATAACTAAGTTTCACTCATAATTAAATGCTTGATTTATATACTAATAGCCAACATCCAAGCCCTGAAAACCCTGCTTGTTTGTAACTATAATCTGAGAAACCAAAAGTGAAAAGAAATACTGAAATCACTTAAGGTACTCAGTAATTTCTACTACAGAGCATGTATGTTCGTTGTTACTGATCCTTGTGAATGGAGCCCTGCCCACCTACTATCAGGTCAAAGAGCTTTAAGCATTCAGTGCTCTCCTTACATGCAAAACAATAAGCCACATATATGCAAACCACCTACCTTACAGAACTAATTTTTAGCCCTTTTTTTTTTTTTTTTTTTTTTTTTTACTCCAAAGGCTTACCTGAGAAAAAGCAAGCCACGCTCTGTAGTCATTGCCAGGCTTTTACCATATCTCTTTGCTACCTTCTCTTCTTCTGGCTGTAGCCACCACTGCTCTTATCATCTTCATCTACTTATTGCCTGATGCAAGGCTGCTGGTACTGAGGTTGTGCTAATAAGCTGAAATGGGGCCATCTGTCTCTGGCCCAAGTTACTGGGAGGTGTTTCCACACTGAGCCCCCAGCACTGGAGCTATGGGGCAGTCCCAGTGCAGCAGGGCATGTTTGCTTGAGCTCCCTACCTCATGCTGTAGTGCTAGGGAAAGTCACTGCCTCACCTCCCTGAAAAGCTAAAAATGCTTCCTATCCCTGTGTTTGTAAAATGCTTTTGGGTCCTCAGACAGAAAACATTATTAAATTATTACAAAAGAATTATTAAAAATAATTTCAAGGTAGACTAAAGAAAGATTTTTGGTTTTTTTTTCCTAAAATGCAAAGAGAATGTCAACTTCTAGGCAAATTTAGCCTCACTAATAAATGCTCTTTAAATGCATTTTAAGGTAAAGCTGTTTAAGATTAATTCTTCCTTCATTTAAATACTAAAAACTGGGGTAGTGAAGGCCATTCATGGTACTCTGCTTTTTTTTCCAATTGCAGCTGATGGCATGTCTCATATGCAAAGCAAGTGTGAGGAATACATTTGTATTGCTGCTTTGGGTGTTTGTGGGGTCATCTGTTATAAAAGAAAAGCATTGCTTCAAATTCGGGTTTTGGCTGGTGAGAAGGTTGTTTATGGTGCTTTGCGTCTTGCTTTGCTCACAGTTGGAGGACGCAATTATTAGAAACATATTTTTATTTCCATCTGTTTGTTTTGTCTAACAACATAAGGCTTACCTAGTTACTTGCAAAGAAATTTTTCCTAAAAGAATAGGAGAAGATAGATGAATGTTTCTGAAGACAATGAACTTGGCATAATTTGTACACATATTAATGATAGCACGTTCTTAGAATTCCTTTCACAACATAAGGAGCGTTCTTCCAACGCAAGTTGCAAGGTGTTAACAGTAGCTATTAGGCATCCATAACAAGTAACTCTACATTTATGTTCAAAACGTGTAATTTACATTAAATTATTTGATACCAGATGCAGATAGCTCAGGTTTTATATAAAACAGTTGTAATATCAAAACATTATTAAGAGTCCCTTCTTGAGGACATTTGCTAAAATTTGTTACTTACTTGCTGAATACTATTCTTTTTCAATGATCCTGGAAATTACTCAAGTTACAATGAACCTAGTTAAAAGATTTGAGAACTATTAGGTGTATATTAACAATACCATATAATACCCTCTACTCCACTGAATCAGAGAGCTAAGCAGCAGCATTCCTCTGAAATCCCCTGATATTCCCTCTGAGACAGCTAATAAAAATGGCAATGACATTCACAGCCCTTATGGGTGTAGAAAGACATTCGATGTCTTTGATAGCAATACAGGGGTTTTACCATCATCCTGCTACATTCAAGGAAGACCATAGACATCTGATGATGCTTTTTGCAGATCTGTCCTAAGAATTTGGAAATTACTGTCTACGCTGGTGAATAGTTTGAGACTGATTAGATGCATCAGGAAAGAAACAATGAAAAAAACTCATTGGCTTTCTCTTCTGCTCAGTTTATAAGATCTGATCAACAAGCAAGCAGAACTGCGAGGTAGGATTGTAGCCAGCAGTCTCCACTTTTTCCAGGAATTTGTTGTTTATACTGTTTTCACTGACATTTTCTAAAAATGCAGCATCACAAAATTAAAAATGTGCACATCCAAACAACACTACATCGCTGAGAACATCATTATGGATGTGCAGTCGAGGGCTCACAGGTCAAGAAATATCAGTATTAATTACTTTCAGTCGCGATTTAAACAAGAAGGTGACATCCAGGCAAGAAGACTTGGACTTTCCAGTGCACGCAGACACATGACAATATAGTGTGGGACCTGTGTGCCTGTAAATCCAAAATATAATACATTATGTATACACACATTCATCTGTTATGTGGGATATCTCATTTCAGAATATAGGTCTCATACAGTAGGCCGGGACAATAGCTATGTTAAGTCCCTTCTTTTCCTTCAAAAAGAAACCAGAAAAAATCCTCAACTCTTTGACAGTTCATGAGAGACTCAACAAGAAGTAAAACCCAACAGAAATTTAGAAAACTGGCACTAGGTCAACAGAGCTTGTTGAGTGTATTTTTTCTGGTCCATTGCTAGTCTTTTGCTCACAACTCCAAAACAATGCGAGTGCGAAATTTCCCAGAATAAAAACTGCAAGGCAAGGACATAAAAGAACTGGAAGACTAAGGAATGCTATTAGCACGACATTGATAAACATGACTGATCTTCTATAGTTACACTGAAACTCTTATATAAACTTGATTAATCATTGTCACGAATGTTAGTATGTACATATTTTTAAACTAGTTAATGATTTTGCTCTGTCCAGCAAATTACAGTATTTGTGTATTATTTAAAGAACACTTTTACTCTAAATATGGCCTTCAAACACTTTTAGAGCCATCTGTTACAACACGCTTGCACAAAATGTTTAAAAATATCCGGTAGGAATTCCAGACGAAACGATGTTCGGCAAAGAAATTGATCCTAACTCACCTTTCCTTTATTGAAGGAGTATTCAATAATGTACGTAAAAATGTGAAAAATGCAGAGAATGGAAATATAAGCTATATATATTGATAAAAAGGATTTGCAAATGATAATCCAAGTAATATATTTCTATGTGCTTTACATCATTGTAATTACAGACTTGGACTGAAAGTTGGACGGAACAAAAGTCATGCTTGTAATCATACAAACTTCCTGTCTCAAATGGGAAAGTGGATTAATTTTTGAAAAGCAGAACAAGGAGAAAAAAGTGTAAGCTTGTTTTCTTACATGATTCTTGAAGCTGGAAGACAAATTGAGGTTGACTTTTTAATGATACTTTTAAAAAAGTTAATGCGTTAACTCTGACGAATCAAGTCTTTACTCTGTATTCTTGAAAGGTGAAAGCAATTAATATTTTAGGTCTATTTTCTTTCTCCGACATAAAATAACCTATCTATTCCTTTATTCCCTAGGTTTCTAGTAACTATTATTATTAGAAAGAAGTGCGGCTTGAAAAGCTAACTCCCTTTGACATTGTAATCTTCAAGAAACCTCTGATAGTGGCTTTGAGACAGTCTTGCCGTTGCATGGCGCAGTATCCAAATGTTTATTACAGAATGAGGTCACTACTAGGTTAATCCCTTCAATCGTAGTCTAACAAATGAGCCAATTTACTTCAAAAATTCAAATGGTGGCACAAACCGAAATGGTAAAAGTTGCTCAAGAGTGGCTCAAGCAACAGTCTTAGACTGAAATATAGATGTGTCAGCTCCTCTAGCAAGAGCTAAGGTATTCTGCATGGTAATTTAAATATAATGGTCATCTTTAAAGCTCTCCCCAGGCCTTACAGTTTAACTCCGGGAAAGGAAACCGCCACAACAAAAACAGGGCAGCTGGAAAACACTGCGCATGGGTTATAATAAGGCCATGTCTGGGTCCCGGTGAACCGAACGAACATCAAGAAGGCAGAGGAATAGTTACGTGAAAGAAGGTCATCTAGTATTATACAGGAGAAAAACTAGAGTCACTCAACATTTCTCTTCATACCTGCTTACACATACTCTGTGCGAGGTTTTCAAGTGTATGTCACACTTATTTACGTTCAAGCAACTGACCCAACCAGGTTCTGAGTTCCTCTGAGAGCATGATCCTCAACTGATTAAATGTGAATGGGATATTCGCTCTTTTCTGCACTGAAATTAAAGGTTGCACTGAAACGAGCACTTGCAGATGACATGTCTCTTTCTGTCTGGAAAAAGCAAAGCTGTGAAACCTCTCGCTCCAGTTCTTCCTACCCGCCAGACAAAATGAGGAAGGAAAATGTTAATAAAGCCTGACGTTCCAAAAAGCAAGGAGGAAAAAATCCACATAATTATAGCAGCTGTTTCTGCTTCATAAACAAAAAACAAAAGTCTCTCTCATTTGCAAGTAATGTCTAAAAATGACAGTTTGCTTTGCATACGCACGTAAGCACTCATGTACTCTTGTTGGAGAAATCTGAAGAACAAAATCAGCTATTCCATTTTCAATTCTTTGCACAACTAAACAAATCCTTCACTGTTGCTTTCTTCTTGACTTTGAAAGGAGCTAAGATCACAGGTAGTCATTCCACCATACTAGTTATTTTCAGGAAAAAAAAATAGAAATATTTAATTTTTTATGGGTTTCAGTGACCTACAAAGCAAAAAGGACCTAGAATGAGATACAAACGAAGTTGTTTAATGTACCTGCAGTGCCACCAAGATCAGTTAACCTCACTGCTTTATTATGGGCATTTCAATAGGTCATTAAAATAAAGCCTAAATTCTAAAATAGTGTTTGGTGAGGGAGACAGATTTTAGAGAGTCCTCACCAAAATCAGAACCAGAAATGAGTAGGAATCTCCATTTTTAGCATTTTAGACATGCATGATATCTTATCAGAAAGCATTTTTTTTATAGCTACCTGTCAGAACGGTTTGGTATTAGCACGTTGGACTATGTCCTGAAAGATGCAAAGCTTTTCTTAAGGGAAGCGATAGAGCCTTTGAGAGCTCTGGAAAGACTTTTATTGACCTCTGCAAAGCCCATGGAGAGCAAATCTCCAGCTGCCACGTAACTGAACAAAACAAAATCACCATGATAAACTGACATTAACAGCTGCAGAGTGTTTGCAAATGTTATTTGTTCTTTTAAGCCAAATTTTTGTGATTTTTTTAAATGTAAAATTGTAATGTGTGTGAATAAACAACTCTTTAATAATAAATCCCTCTATTGTTATAAATGACAGAATGCATATTTCATGCTGATAGGACCTGGTGAAAAAAGAGTTTTAGCACCATTTATTTCAGCCACATGTTCTCATTCACAATATTGCTTACAGAACGAAAAAATATTTATCCTATGGATGAGAATGCCGTTTTATAACAGATTCCACAGTGTTACATGATGCTAATGGGGTGAGCTCATACCACAAAATATCATGCCCCCTTTGCTAAAATTCACTGAACCCTCAAACTAAAATCCGTTTGAAATTTTTCTGTTTACCTAAATTTCCTGATCACGTTATCGCATTTCTCTAGTTTACAAAGGGGAGTGAGGGGGGGAGAAAAAGAAAGAAAGATTAAAAAAAAAAAATTGGAAGAGAAAAAGGAAGAAAAAGAAGTCAGGCCAAGTACTTCAATGCCCTGCACCTTCTTTTAGTCTTTTTTTTTCTTCCTTTTTAGCTCTATTTAGTCTTCCCCACCCCGTACTTACTAGTGATTGGATGGATGGCACAACTCTTTATTCTGGTACTCCCCAGACTGTCTGGAGTCCAAGATCATTTAAGAAGCAGTAGCCAAGGTCTGTCCTTTTCTAGGTACTGACCTTTAAGTTCACTGGTATTGCAAGGTTATTCCTGGATTACGGACTTGTCAGACACCAGCTGAAGAACTGGAAGGAAAGAGTGGACTTCTTTTTTAGCTCCTTTGCAAGACTTTGGCTGGGCAAAGGACTTCAGTGTTCACTTCTGAAATATTTTTCTTCTTAGTGGTGAGGAGGAAAGAGAATTTAGCAAGGCTACCTCTGCCAAAAACAAGAAAAGAAAACTAAAAAAATCCACTTACAAACCATAAGATAGAAAATCTTTATTCTACTGTGTACTCAGGAGTTATTCTGTGATGTGGCAATTAAGTCAAGTCCTATAGGAATTTAACATCAAACTGGACCAGTTGTTCTGAATTTGGCAAAAGGCCTTCATTCTGAATTTTTGCAAAGAGGCAATGAAAACAAGCCTCCTGTTTTGCATAATTTTTTAACGCATGCAAGGCTGCTTCTGTAAGGACCAGGTGCACAGCCTGTAAACCCTGGAGATTAGAGAGTGTCTCTGATCTGAAACTGCTGTATAGCAGCAAAAAGGAGTTTTGCCAAATGAAATCAGAGAGTAAACAGAAGGTGGAGAAAGAGAAGTCATAGTCTGATAGAAATATCTCCTTTCCGAATCTGCACAGGTGAAACCAAATGAATCAATCGGTTTCTAAGTTATCAGAAGCTGATTTGATGCTCTAATGCTTGTACTGAACAAGACTGCACTTTTATGCAAATTCACTGTGGCTATGACCCTTTGGGATTTAAGATTCCTGCATCTTTTAAACTTCAGTACTGCAGAGTTTGAGAGATCTATAGGGGGGAAAAAAAACCCTAGAGCCTGATGTTTTAGTAAAACAAGTCAGTTTGTACAGAATCCAACAATTATTAAACTCTGAGGTCGGGGGAGTTCCAGTCATTCTCCCAATCTTTATCAAATCAACCTTTGTGATAAGTTTCAGGAATTTATTAAAGTTGATGAATTAAATTGAATGAACTTACGCTTGCTGAACGGCTCAGCTCTCTCAGTTCATGATAGAAATTGTCATTATGCTGTATTTTCATTTGCCTACTGTTTCTGCCAATTGTAAATGGCTGAACTAATAGTATTGATATATATACTCTCGTTTACACCCTTCACTGATATGTCTCCCTCGTTCTTTCATGGTCAAGCCACCAATTAGCCTAACTGCTTGTGTGCAAGGCAAACAGAAGTTTCCAATGCTCTAATGCATTCAAAGGCGAAAACTTCTGCTATAGACAGTATTTATGAGAATGATCTCAACACAGGACCTGCAATACGGTTGCCATGTTATTATCAGCTAATGCGTGGTTTAGAAAAATAACTTTTTTTTTTCATCCTGTAGAGTTTCACACGTATTTTAACAGGCCTGGGGAGGGCGGGTTTGACTAGAAGGTAGTAAATCGAGGGTTAGAAATCTATTTTCTTGGATGAGATTGTCACCAATCACAAGCATGCAGTAGTCAGAGTTTTAGGAAAAGCAAACAAACAAACGCCCCACTATTAACAACAAGAACCATGTGAACTGGTAATGCTGGTATGTGTTCCAGATCTGTATTTTAATCTCTGTGCACCAGGCACAGAGCTTTCACTGCATCTCTTTGAATCCCATATGGGGTCTAGTGACTCCCTATGGAATGGCAGAAGCATCTTGGTGCCTTCCAGTTTCAGCTGCTGTTTCGGGGTCGTTCCTTGCAGGCCCTCTTGGCAGTTGCCAGCTGACAAGGTGCTCACTGGTGCTGGAGACAGAGGGAAAGCAAGAACAGAAAGCAGACCAATGCAAAACTCATAAAAATCATTAAGGAATTCAGCACATAGGTGCCCACCATAGCTCAGCTCTGAGACTAGTCCCCCGTCTTACGTTGCATTAAATAGTCATTCCTTTTTAACAACAATTTTTACTGTGAATTTTGCTAATCATTATGCACACCCCTTCAGTAATTCATTACTATTTCCACTGCACTAGTTTCATGGGTCATTTACAACGCCAGTTCTTAGAAGAGTGGGTAGGATGAAGAGTGTCTTAATTTATTTGTGAAAATATTGGCTACTGGCTATACATTTGAGTGACAACCAATCCTGTGTATAGTGCCACCACAGTGCATATGCACCTCATAAACCCACCCATTACATGGGAAATATCAACACCATCCAAGAACTATAAAATATATGCAATGTATTAAAAATGATATGCAAATATGCAATGTGTACACTTATTTTCTTCCAGTGGCTATATTAAACTTTAAAAGCAAGCAGGTTCCCAACAATTTTTTCATAGTTTTTTTCAAAGACTTCCAGTGTAAAATTAAAGGCAGATGAGGGAGGAAGGAGGAAGGAATTTTGACCAAATTCCCTAACTGCTAAATATCACCCACTGGCTGACTGTGACATGCTAAGAGCTTTATTCTGCAAAACAGGATTAGCTCCACGTCATTAAAACTGTCTACCTGAATTCCCGCAGCTGGGTGGTGAGTGAGCGGGGAAGGAAGAGGAGAGTCAGAGAGCATCTCGGCCTTTCTGCCCTGCCTCAGGCCCCTCATGCAACGGATGAGAGGGTTGACTCGATACATCCTATACAAATGCAACATTTTGGACAGCTTTTTGGGCAAAGCCGGTTAGAAAGAAGAGTTTTGTGATGCTCCAATCAACTCTACACCCGCCCTCGAGCATTAGACTGAGAATGCCAGAGGGACGCCAGAAGAAGAAATGGCACAGCTAGCTCCGTTGCTTGCCCCAAAGGAACAACTGGTTTCACTCCTGCATTTGCATGCTCCGTTGAGCCCTTTTCAGTGTCTGCCTCCCTCCTACCGAACTGCCTTTCAAGGACAAATGATACAGCCAAGGACCTTTTGCAAGATAGATAATAAACGAACGCCTAGTTGTCAAACCAAAGACAGCTGAGCTCCAGTTTACAGTGCAAGGAAAACAGAGACAAAAAGCCAGGGCCTCGTTATTTATGTATTTTGGTAAACATGCTTTCGTATTATTGTTAGGGATTGATAACATCGCTGCTCTCCCTGCGTTCATGGCCTTGGAATTCAGAGCCACTGCGGAAGGAGGCAGGATCTGAATTGCATGTTCTTCCAGCACACACGTAAATTTACCAAGGTAATAAAACAGATGTTTCGGATATGTAGCTAATTTCCTTCACATTTCACATGCAATGTTCTAATAGCCCTCAGCGATATGACAGAAGTCAAGCCTTCCTTGCGTTTCTCCAGATTTTTCCAGAAGAGCAAAATGGGAGGAACAGGGATCAACTGATTTTTGGCTGGGTCTCAACAAGGACAGCACTCAATAGAATACAACTAAAAGCCCCACTTCAGAAAAATCTCCGCAAGCAATTGATATGTTTGAACAATATTAATTTAGGAACCTTTTTCTTCACTGAGAGCCTTAGACCTCTCCTGACAGCTAACTCGGCAGGGTATACAGCTTGACCCCCATGGGAAAGCATGCAGTATATCTCTTCATTCAGTAGCCGCAGAGGTGTAAATGTGTACCCTGCCTAACAGGGTAGGCAGAAAACTGAGTGCACCATGGTACTCACAAGATAAGGTCTTTACCTGCCTGTTTTGTAGAGGTGGTAGGGTGGTAGAGAGTAGCAGGGGTGCTCATCTGGTGCACCTTATCCTTTTATCAGTTAAAATCAACAGACTCTGGACGCAGCTAGCATTTAGCCAGCTGGCACTAGCACGGCAGACTTGAATTGAAGCAGTTTAAGGAGCTGTCATACAAGCGACTCAGATGGCAGCCCTAAGCAAGTGGTACCCTCTGCTAGGAATGTACCGATGAACATACTGTCCTCTTTCCCAAAAAGAGAACAGGAAAAGGCTGTGATGTGAACATTTGGCTTTGCTCTTCCTACGGAAAATGTAACTTTAAAATCTTTACAGTAAAAAAGCCCTTTCAAGGGAATAAAGAATCAAAGGCCTGTTCCTAGAAACCTTCATCCGCTTGAGATGGCTCCAGAACTTAAGTGGGCAAAAGTTGCAAAAACAGGCTCCTAGAGCCTACAGTGACATAAAAACTACGAGCTGGAAAGAGGAGAGTCTTAATCTAATCATAAGCAGCAACAGAAACTCTGTGTCCCAGCTGTGATCTCAGGAGGGCCATATTAACATAGAGGTGTTGGTAAATGTATGTGTCCCGAATAGTTGAGACCCAGAGAGACCGGCTTCAGATAATGAGCAAAAGAAGGTTAACACTTGCTAGAAGTAGCACAGCCCTTCATGGATCTATCCCCATACCACCTATAAAACTTGAGGCACATTGAACATAACATTTAACTTTGGCTGAACTGGATAAAAAATTTGAATAGGGTAAGAAATGCTTAAGTAGCCTCTCCTTTCCAGGCTAACCCACCAACGATTTAAATATATTAGGCAGCTTCAACCGCAGGACCTCCCCAGTATGTCCTTAACCGTTCCAGTACTAAGTACCACAGCTCAGATCTACAGCAGCATTTCTGCACTCGAGTCCCACTGGAAATCAGTGATAGGCATTTCTGAGCGCCCAGCTGCCTAGATACCCGTGCAGATTTTTGGACCCAAATTCCTTTTTAGGACATAAGTGAAAGGCTCTTGCATGACTGAGAGCCCTTCTGTAACACAGTGGCACAACCACAGCAAATCCATATAGTTTACTTTTGGCTAAAACCCTCTCAATCTTTGTGTTGTTTAGACTATAAAAAGGCCATCTCATGTCAGTTTTCAGCTCCGCGCTCATGCACGTATCATTTTGCCTGGTCCTCCACATCTGTGTAAATTACTATGGGAAGTTTATTATTTTCTTCTCGAAAAGGAAAGAGAGCCAGGCAATAAGCTGGTGCTTTCTCTTTGGTCAGCAGCGTGGAGATGACAACATGGCCTCGTGCCAGACCATGTCTTCAAGCTAAGGGGACTGACGCACCACCGAAGCGCTCTTTTGGGAAATATTGCCCGACACGGGTGTGCCTGTGAGTTTTCGTATGACACTTGTTCATAAGTTGCCTGGGCATCCACATTTGGCATGTGAACATGTACTTAAGCCCATTTGCAAAATCTGAGTTAGTTACTGGGCTCAAATAAAAGACAGTAACTAGTGGATGTGGGCCAGTTGCTTCTAAAACAGCTTTTCAGCTCTTTCTGACTCTGAATACTTCTAGCTCTTTTCAAAGTCAAGCTGATTAAGTCAAGCAGTTTGAAGCTAACTTATTTGATTTTGTTTTGGAAAGAAGCAGGAGAAGAAATAGGTGCAGACAGGAGCTCATCTCAGCGGAGAGATGAACCCTGCATCAGCTGCACGCGGGCAACCTGTCAGCTGAAACCAGCCCCCAGGCTCTCTTTGCTACAGCTCACTGAAGTGAATGACCTTGATTTTTTTCCCCCAAAGTGACCAAAGGAGCAATGCTAAGGAAGTCCCATCTGCCCTAGCGTTTAGCGCAACGGCACCGTTTTCTTCTTAGACTTACGAGCTTTCAGCTGGGATATGATAAACAGCTATCACTTGTAGATCCTTCGAGAGCAAAACCTAACGGATCTGTCTTGCCCACAGGCCTAAGACGCATTACAGTAACCTGCAAACTGCCGAACGATTTTTATTACCAGTTACCTTGGTTGCATCATTCCTTAAGAATTCTATGAAGTTTGGCCACACAAAGTAAGAGTGTCTTCTCACTTAGTTACAGTGGATCCTGGAATACAGGTCCATATAAATTCACTGAAGCAGTGGTTTAACGTTTTATGTTACTAATAGCGTTCATTTTACGGTATTGCTGCGAGGAAGGGAAAAAAGTTCAGAAAAAAATGAGGAACCCATTTTACCCCCATGACCTGAACCTTCATTCTTTTCTCCCATGCCAGACCAAACTCTCTTACAGCTTTGGAAATGTTTGTTTAAGTGTTTTCCTGCCCATTATTTTTCATTGTTGCATACTTCTGCACTTGTGTAAGGGGAACTTAGTGACAGATGAAGCAGAAACAACTGTGAAACTACAATAAATAAATTATATCTCAGTGTTTTCCAGGGAGAAGAAAAGTTGGAATGTGCCAACAAACGAGGTAAGTTTTAGTGAGGAGCAAACAAAAATTAATTAAAATACAGTGACTTTAGGACATATAAAATATTTTTTTAGCAAAATGGTTCTTTTAAGAAAATAACATTAAACAGCTTTGAAAGAAATGACAAACATTTGTTCTGTTCACAGCAGAAACTCTTAACTCTTCAAGAGGAACGGGAGAGATTTGCTCAGCATAAGATAAATGTTATGATTTAATTTATTTTGAGTTAGATAAAGGGCAAGAAAGAAGTTAATTCCTTGAGAGGGGCAAATCAGTCCTTATATAATTATTTATTAAACACTGTCATTTTGTTTCTCTCTCAGAATACCTTACAGAGAAATACAATTTTTTCATGCATTTTAATTTTCAAAACTCTCCCTCCACTTTCCACCCATGAAAGGCAGCCACCCTCTGGCTGTCTGCATAGAGTTCAAAATTCAAAGGTGGAATCATGCTCTTCCTAATATCGGTGGTGGTTTTGCCCCTGGCTTTATAGAGGCCAGTATTTTATCCTAGGTAAGGAAATTTCTGAGCCCAGCTGTCTGTAACTGAGCACACATTGCAGATTTTTCTATTTTATAGTACAGTTATATATGAACCATATCCACCACTTTCTCTCTCTGAAGAAGTCCTTACTAAGGAGGTTCATTTGCATAATTACCGATGCAGGATAATGCAAAGGGTGCTCAGGGTTGACCAAAGCACTTTTTTGGGCGGGGGTAAGTTTATGCGAATACTTCAGCTTCTTTTTCTTTTACACATTGCCCAGCTCCGGTAGCTGAACCTCTCAAGCCTGACGGCAGATTGGACAAGTCAGGGACAAGAGTCGGAAGGGTAACTCAGCAGTGTAAGGGAAGGCTGTACCAGCAGTTCACGGACTAGGCAGGTTTGTGGGAAATATAAATTCCACTCTCACTCTGCCCCAAACTTCCTCTGTGGCCCTCAACAAGTCGTTTTAGCACTTTTGTATGAGTGACCCAGTTCTAAAATACTCTAATGCCTGTGGAGCCCACAGATGGGTTGTGGTGGTGAGGTGACCTATATAGTAAGGAAAATAAAAAGGAGCACCTGACTGAAGAGAAGTTATTTACCGGCCATCTGCAAGGACACACAGAACTGACATCATTTTTGGACCCCAATCCAGTAATTAGATCCATGTGAACAAACCTGTGAGCTTTTGTGGACTTTCACTGTCTTTTTTTGTTACTTGTCTTCAAAGCAGCCACATGGAAGCTCGGGGCCCTGCTCACGTGCTTCAGACACAGAATCAGGACCCTCAATTCACTTTTTCCTTACAATAGCAACACAAATAAACAGCTAAATCACAGACACAATTACATGAACTGGGAGAAAACTTTTGATAGTATCACAGCGAAGACTAATTCGGAAGGCCAGCCAAGAACACTATTAATGGCAAGACAGGATGAAAAATGACGTTAGAGATGACAGTAAGATAGTGGTGGTGAATGACTTCACCACAGATATGAGGAGGGGTTCAAGCGCGCTCCTCAAAAATGAGTATACGAATTTCAGTGAGTCAGATGGACTAGCACAGAGAAACAAAAGCAGTTGCTGTCTACACTCTTGCTCCCTGGGTAAACAGAGGAGGGTTTTTTCAGCTCACATTCCCCAGTCACTGTTCTCCCGACACAAATGTTTTTCTGAAATGACAGTAGGAAAGCTAAGTCCTGTCATTTTTCCTGTAAATGAAATCTGGATACAAAGATGGAAAAAATAATGACTTAACAAAAAGTTCACCCTTTTGTATAATAAGGCATATACGCACACATACAGCCCTGCATTATATATAGGTATAATTACTGTGTTTGTTTCTTGTTCCAGCATACATGCCATTTGCTGAAATGAAACACCTAGCAGAAACGCTGTAATTCATTTCATTGCTTCACTTTCTTATATTCTGGTGGGTTGGCAGCCACCTTCATATCTCAGGCTGGAGCTCACAGAGCAGACTGAAGAGATACTTAAGCTCTTAAATCATGTCTCTTATTTTCCGTTATCTTACAATTCTAAAATTTCTTGGCAAAAGCAGCAGGAGGTTAACAAGAGAAGTTCTTGTTTGTAAATTCTGCTTGTGTTTGTGGCCAAAATTACAGCCTTTTAATGCAGGTTCAGAAATAGGATTCCCATCTGCCTAAGCATTATCAGGCCTGGCTCAGTCGTTTCCAGTGTCTTTCAACACATTACAGGATTTGTACATTTTATACTCAGATCTCAGTATTGTTCACTAAACGCCATGTCTTAGGGAATTAAAGAATGCTGGAGGTCCCATGTAAAGTTTTTTCTGATCATATATACTTCCTGGGTGTAATTATGGATTCAAGTTATAATGCCAAAAGTTTACACACATGTACAAGAAATAGCAAAACAAACAGAAATATTTTCCCATTGAAAATATGATTCTTCCCCAAAGTTGTCTTAGAGAACTAATAAGCACCAAACCTGCTACAAACGCAGTTTGGGAAATCTCTGGCTTAAAAAAGTGAAAAATCAGAAGGGTCAGGAATTGGAAAAATACAATCACCTTTTTAGGACACACTGATCTGAAACTATTTTCCCTAACGTCTTTTTCCCCTAAAAGAGTTGCATTTGACAAACTTTTCACTTATACTTGCCTAGACTTAAATCAGTACCAGAATAAAAAACTCTGAAAGAGTACTAAAAACCAGACTACTGACATAAATTTGTATATTCCTTCTGGAGGGCTAACAATTTTAAGCCAGAAAGGCTGTTAAACCCTCAGAAAATACAGATATATACATATATATATATATATATATATATAGGAAAATGTAATGATTTTCTTGAAATAATTTTAAGCTCACTCTCAAAATTCACTGGTCATGCTGACTTTTTAGGATCTATCTTGTAGATGTCACCACATACCTCAGAATTAATAATGAAAGGAAACTTTCCTTACTTCTTCAGAAAGAGTAACTGATGGACTCTTGAAATGTTTTGCTAAATTATCCAAAGATTCATTTATTTTTTCATAGTGCACATAATAACTATGAGGCCAAACAGCTGGAAGCCATGCCGTGTATATACGTTACACTCCATACGTTATTACTACCCATCTCTGTTAACACAGTACATTCTTTAACTAAATCCTTCTTCTCCAAGTGATATTTCTTTAAGTCTTTGACACAATGTGATCAATGTTCTGCCACCAAAGTTTATAAGTGAAAAACAAATGCTGAAGGGGTTGGGGAATGGGGGTTGGTGGCTAGTATTTTTTAAATGTTGATCCAAGTTTTCCACTTTTTAGCTGATCTTGTGTTATCGTTATATCTACATACTCAAAAAGCCTCACAGGAATTTGTCACTCGTAATACAGTAACACATTATATATCTAACATTGACCTGCAGCATACCCCATGAAATAAATTGTATGCAACATTTCTCTTTAATTTTCTAATTTCCTCATCATAGAGAGAAAAAGAGGTTTCCTTTTTTCAAATATTATTGTAATGAATAGCTAATACTGCTTTTTGGTGGAGGAAAAAGGTAGTAAATACCAATAGGGAGACTCAGAAGGTTTGTGCTGAATTTGCATGCCTACCCGGATATCAAAAGTTCTTTGGTCTGCACAACTTGTCTAGAAAGCCAGTAAAAATAGGGTCTCTCAAGGTATTGCAAGGGCTCCCAGCTTCTGGCTGCGACACAAGCTCCTCCTGTGTCTGAGAACCGCAAATGGATTAAGGGCGCAAGGCAATAAAAAGAGAGATGTCCAAGATACTCCCCGCTCCCCCGCCAATTTTCAGTAACTTGGAAACATACTGTCACCATTAAGACAAGATCTCTTGAAAGAATCTGTTTACTGAGTAACATCTTCACTTTTATGGCTTTTTATTGTTTCTTATTTATTCTGTGAGGTTCTTTCTACATAAAATCCAGCTATATAAACTTCAAGCTATTACTTACAAGGCTAAAACATAGCCATTAACACATACTTTTTACTACCGAAGACGCATCTTCTATGTCCTAATAAAACAATTTCTTACCTGTATTGGTGGCAATCCAAAACAGAAGAGGTAAAGCTTCTCAGCAACCTCAGAGAGCAGGAAAGATGGGGGATTGTTTGCTTAGATTGATCAAATAACTTCTTTAAAAATCAAAATTGAGAAGTAGGATTCCTCATCAATGAAATATCAGCAGCTTAGGACTAATTACCTGAGTAGCGCTACAATAGTCTTGGTGGCCGTACTGTCCAGCTGGAAGGCTTCAGTAGGATTTCAGAGGAAGAATGGGAGGTGAGAGGTTGGAAGTACCTCGAGATTTAATAAACAGTTATCCATTCCTTCTCTGCAGCCTGTTTTCCACGAATTCTCAGAAATTTCTCTCTGCTAGCCTTGAAGGACCCAGCTCCAGGGTGCCCTGTGCAGGCAGTACTGCACAGAATGACCACACTGAGCGGAGACACCAGGCACCGAAGAAAGAAAGGATGAAGAAAGGTGAGAAACCGCTTCACATAGCTCATGAGGCCAAAGGCCTGGAAGTATACTCAAGAGGAAGCTCAAACTTTACTTTGCAGGGAAAGAGTTATTTGAACTATTGGGGAAAATATTTAGATTGTACATAGTAGGAAAATTATACTGCACACGTATGAAATTCTGACTGCTTATTCATTTCTTTCCGCTGAAGCCTCTTACTTCTTCAAGAGGTGATGCTGCCCACAGCAAAACTCTTAAAAACATAGTCACCCACAAAGAAGAGACCTTGATATGTCCCCATATGCCCCCTTGATCCTTTGATTTCACTTCTGCTTGCGCTATTTGTCATTTTTGCATTAGTCTGTTTCAATCCACAGTGCTAAATTTTGCAGCCTTGTTGATCAACGTCAACTTTTTTTCTCTAAGTGAGTAATTCGTGACCTACTGACCTAAATCTCCAGCCAGAGCAAAAGTTTGTCTGAGAACTGCTCGTGTGGTATGACCATAGCTCATTAAAAGACTGCCATATTCGTGTTTTCTTCCTCACTTCATCAGTAAGAGAATAACACAGCACAGTTCATTAAGCAAATACAAAGAAGGTCAGCCCCTTACATGACGATCCGAGGCTTACACTATTTTACATCATTCACATTCAGGTAAACTACAAGGTAAGTTTTGAATACAGCAAACACAAAAAGAGCAGCTCTTTTCTTGCTATCTGCCTGCAGCTATCTGGCAGAGAAACGCAAATAACGGCCATGGAGGGAAACCTGCTTCAGGGAGCGCAGATACTTGCAAGTCCCAAATCCTGAGCTCAGATTAGAAGCCCACTTTGGGCTTTTGGATGACCACTCTGACAGGAGAAAATATATTATAATTTGGTAGGATTCTTAGAACAAAAAAGAAGGTTCACATCAGTATTTTCAGTAGCTACAGATGCTGCTAATGTTTTTTAAGGTTAAGTAGTAAAGGCGTTTATTTTGCTTTAGTTTTTATCCTTGCTATCCTTGCAGTCCCACATCCTATGGCAAAGCACAGTGTCTGTGTTTAAGGACTTCTGCAGAAAAGCAAGAGGTGAAAATGATTTATACATTGAGTCCTTAATTATACAACAAATTCACATTCTCTTGCTAGTTTCCACATTCTCACTTTACTTCAGTTACAGTGGTATACTACGTATTTTCACCTCCCTATACAATCAAAGACTTTGCATGAAAGACCTGTGCACAGGATTGGTATGGTTATATTAAAAAAATGCCTAATTCAGCATTGACAACTTCACCACATGAGGCCAAGAAGTGCTGACATAATATCCCCACAGGGCCTTTGGAAATAAAAAAGGCGAAGACAAGAGAATGGAAACAGTATGTAAGACAGATAGACCGAACAAAAAGAACAAGAGATTGTTTTGTAGAAGTGATTTCCAGGGTTCAAACAATTACTGCACATCTAACTAAAACCCAATTGTTCTCATCCGTGATCTTTAAAGCATTTCTGTTTCTCACAAAAAGTTACACAGAATATTTTTGTTTTCTGTTTTATAATCCATTAAATCAAAAACACATGAATGAAGTTTATGCAATGACATATGGAAGTCATTAATGCTGCTTTAGTTCTCAGCTAAGTACCCAATTCTGTACTCCTTAAGTAAGAAAAACTCTTACTGAAGTCAATGTGAGTTTTTCTTGCATAAAAAGAAAAAAACTGAGCACTAAATGTAATGATCTGTAGGCTACTAAAATTGCCCAGTGACCCCTATGTCAGTCCCTTTTAATAATAGATACTCTTTTTTGCAGAATATAAATTCTCACCATACAGTGAGTGATTGTTTTCTATTCAACCAGGGACCAATTTGGCTCCCACAAAGTCAAATGCAAAACTCTTCCTGACCTCTGTAGGAAGCAGGATTAAGACTGCTACACAGTTCCTTTATAAGAAAACTTCTGCCTCAACAGGCTGCCACCTTCTCAATTAGCTGTAGATGAGAATGGGCTTCTACACCAGTGTCAGTCATGTGTTTCTTGACAGAAAGAACGCAGAAAAGCTTACCAAAATGTTGCAAGGTGCAAATCACAAGAGCTAAAACACTCAGATCCTTAGACATTGTCTACAGAAAGATCCCTATTAGCCTTTTAAGGGGATGAGCAACCAAAAAATGATCAGATACAATTTTTTTTTAAATTAACATGCTTCAAAGTAGTATTCGTCTTGATCTCTACTCAACCTTATGGAAATTAATGACAAAAGAAACCAGTGAATGACAGCAGGTTCAGAAAAAAATTTTCATTTGTGAAGGAAAAGATACTGACAGGAAATTTCATTATCCCAAATACCCAGATAATGAGAGAAATGTTGTTACATGAAGTCTCTGAATTCAAGTATTCTGCATCAAATACTGTTCATATTCACTATTGCTTTGAGTTTTTATTCGAGCAATATTCTTTCATAAATAGCTCTCCCTGGTGATTTCTCTGAGCCATAAGATATTCGATAGTTGGAAAATATCAGTGAAAACTGAAGACTGGAATGAATTATAAGTAAAAAGGATTAAAGAGCAATACAAGATACCATGACCTTCATGTATTCCCTGTTCAGCTGAACAACTATCTCTATATATTTGTGATGTAACACTGTATACTGGTGAAAAATTGTGTATAATACAAAGGTATATAGACTTAAATCGTCTCTACAGTCAATTAGAGAACTTGAACATTTTTAGTTTTAAAGACATGGCTAAAACTAATAGAAACTGGAAAACAGTATTTAGCTGAAATTCTGTCGCTGGGCAATGATTACTTCTTCCAGTATTTTTCAAGTTGCTGAGTGAAGGTTCAAATTTCTGTGTGTTCATTATCAGCTTTCTAGTACTCCAGAAATTCTAAGGAAGGAAGGAAAGAAGGATGGAAGGAAGTTATACACTAGTTCAGGTCGTGATTTTCTGTGATGCTAAAATAGACTGCACTGGATAGTATTAACTCTACGGAAAAGAATAGCAAACACAACTGAATCAATAGCCACCAATTTCCATGCAGGTAGAATTTCACTGGAAAGTTTAGATGAAATTTTAGGCCCATGAAAGCAATGAGAAGATTTTTAGTTAACTAAAATGGCAAGGAAAATATATTTATATAATCAGATTAGACTATTGACAATGTAATATTGCTTCTGATATAAATATGTTGAAGTAAAAAAGCCCAGGTATGTAAATACACAAACAGCTGGCATCTAAGTATCATTTATGATGATTATGAAGAATTCAATCCATTCAATATTACATAACATACCACTCCCACTGTAAGTGTACCCTAAAGCAGGCTAATCCAGAAAGCCAGATTTCTATAGAATTTAATGTGTGGTCAGGCTGGTGGTGAAAAAAATGAAGAACAGTTTAAGAAAAAAAGTTACTATTCTAAATGAAATCTAATGCATCAGCTGCTAGCTGGAAATGAACTCTTTTATTCCAACTTACACACTGAAAAGTGATTTTTGAGGTTACTTCATAACATATTGATTAGATTCTTAGGAAATTCAATGCTGAATTCGGTATTCCATGGAGAAGTAAATTTTCTTTATTCACCAATTCTGCTGGGCAAATAACAGCACAGATTACACCAACTCTGATGTGTGTTTCCTTTGAAGTTTTTTCTTACTCTGCTCCACCTAAACATTGGTTCTGCAAATAGTTCAATACAGTATTCTCTTCCGATTTGTCTTTTTTGCAAAGATCAAATTCTAAAATTCTAATTAGGCAATACTTTGTAAGATTCTGAGAACCTGAACCAACCAGGTAACTTTTAGTGGGCCATAGATGTCTTGTCTTCTCTACTTTGCCCTCCCCAAATATCTCTCAAATGTAAAAAGGAAAGAGGTTATCCAGCAGGAATCCTTGGAAATTCCTGAGTATAACCTTACTGAAGGCAATTCTTGACAGTGATATTTCTAGACTGGGCTGTCCAGTCTAATCTCCAAGCTCACAGAGAAGTTATTGGCTACAATAGTTAGAATATTCCAATTGTAAGGCAGAGAAAAATGAAATTAGTTTTTTCCAGCTATTAGAAACAGATCAAGCAAGGAACAATAAGGACCTTTCATAGAAAAAAAAAAACTAGTTCATGATATTAACCTCCAAGTATGTGTGAAGACCACACATGAGCCGTGGAGTCAATGATTAATCAAATTGAATTCTTAAACATTTTTTTCTGAGCAGTGAAGGAAGAAAAAAATCAATTTTGATTTTCTTTGCACTTTCACCTTCATCTAGTTTTAACAAGCTAAATAATAAATACACATTTCAAAGTTACAGTTGCCAATTAGCATTATGATAAAAAATATTTCTGGTCACTTAGACAAAGCCACTAAGCCCTTTGCTATTCCAGAGTCAGACTATAACATAATTCTGTGCTCTTGTGATTATATATTTACTTAGATGTGGACTACACAGAAGTCACTGGATGGGAAAAGGCCAATTCAAACAATTTTCCAGCAACCCTTCCAAGTTAAAGTGAAGGAAGTGTTTGGGCGACAAAGAGCTCTTTACTTCAGCAACCAACGCTTAATCTACCACAGGGACTACTGACTAAGATTCATGTTTCCTGTTAGATTTCTTGTAGGTTTTGAATAGATATTTCTGAAAGGTCAGGATGGCCAATGGCCTGCATGTGCCTTTTTCAGAGAGTTAGGCATGCAACGTCTAAAACTCCTATCCTCTTTTCACCATAACGAAAAGAAATAGAATTTTTCAGGAATGTAACTATGGAGATAGGTTACATTTCTGATAAGTTTTGCTTGTCCTCATGAAACGGTCTGTCTAATGGCACCTGAAAAGTAGAGTCTTATCTACAATTAAAAATAATAGAAAGCAAATCACATTTCTGACGCTGTCATTGCGAAAGCTGTAGAACTAACGTTTTCTCTATTTTAACCTTGCCAGGTGGCCAAATCAGGAGGGGATATTTCCTCCTACCCCAGTGGAGTGAGCAGCAAAACTCCAGCTGCTTGCCGTGGTGCCAAAATTTTACCCAAGAAGTTCAACCAGAGGAATAAGATTTACTGGATGAGTAGAGTCCTTCTAACGTTTCATGAAAAAAACAAAACAAAACAAAACAAAAAGACAGTGGACAAAATAAAGTAACTTATACACTGGAGCACTAAGGCTGAGTGTGAACACAACGTATAACAAAATATTATTCTCAAAAAGTTATTTTCCTTTACCTCGTACATTTAAAAGCACTTCACAAAAAACAGGCAAGCATAAACATTCAAAGGGAAAGTCTGAAGACTTCAGAGTGCCTGTCCTTCTGTTGTAGCTTAAGAAGAAAAGTAGACCTACTGATTACGGTGTAACAGCTCTCATCCTATTTTAAGTTCCCTTCTACCTCTCAAATAGCCGAAAGATGAACCTTATCTCTGCCAAAATTGAGTCACATAGCTGGTACCCAGCCATAGCCAGAGAATCCCGTCTGACTTGAATGTGAGTCAAAGTACTTCCGGGCTTTGGCCTGATAAGAACAGAAATAATTGACTTATAGATGAGAAAGAAATCTAAGCGTTCCTCAAAATCTAACATGCAAACCCCTTGTGTGACACTTGTACTTTGGGGCTTTCATTTACCAAGAGAAACGTCAATTCTTCTGACAGAAGGAAAACGTAAGCTTACAAGGAACCACACATAAAAATCCTTCAGTTGGCCAGGTGAGCGGTTATGTTAGAATGAATCTATTTTCACAGGCATTGTATATTTTACAGAAGAGGACAGAATTTCCTCTGCCCTCTCTATCATAAATATTCTGGCACTATACAGCTCTTTATCTATCTATCTCTGTATATGTGAACCCTGATCCCCTAAGAAATTGGATTCCTATTTCCAATGATTTGGCTCTTTTTCTCGCATTTCCAAGACCAAGTCTTCAAGAACATGAGTAATTGCATGGTGGTGCTCTTTTATAGACTTTAGGACTGAGATCAGATTTTCCACTGCCCTTTTAAGTAAGGGATAAAACACAACTCAGTACCCCAAAAAGTGAAGCAAGATGGTCAGATCTCCTGTGTCATCTCCCTACCTTTACTTTTTTTTTTTTTTAATAATTTCCAGTGTTTTTTCCTTTCTTCATACTCTTAGATCAGAAAAGTGGAGTTACAATCATAGCAAATGCTCTGTGAAAGCAGCTTTCACTACTACGTAAATGCAGATAACGTGTTGCATGTGCCAGCAAAGAGGCAAAGTAAAGGTTTGAAGAGGCAATCAGACAGTCAATGAGTTTTATATGACGCAGTTTAAAGAATTACCAGTCAGAAATGTCATCAGGATAGACATACACATCCAGAACTGTGGAATATCTGTCCTGGCTCTGGGAATGCATGACACACCCATGAATGGATGGATTTACCACGAAATAAATGTTTCCAGGTCTCATAAATTTAGTAGAACAGTAACGTATATGTCAAGGTCAAGTAGTGGTGTGTCATCATGGGAGTTTAAACTAAGAAAAATCAGTTCATGTCTACTCCCAGAACAGCACAAAAGCTGTTTAAGGACTACAAAAAGAAAAGCTCTGACCGAGAACTGTGTCTGATGCACAGAAGTCAAGAAATGACAGAAAACTGTCAAGATTTTCAGTAAATGCAAAAATATGCTTTATCACGTCCTTTAGCTTCTTCAGCACAAGCATCTGTGCTATGGTGATGAAGCTACATAGATTATGGCAAACCATTTATGAGACATATGTTTTAAATTGCTTTCAATACTTATTGTAAATGACTGGAATTATTCTGTATGAATTAAATCTAATGTAATGCAGATGTTGGATGTGTTAAAATTAGTATTTTAGGGACAGCAGTTTCTGAACACGTTCTCTCAGTGAAACTCAATTCACATTCAAGAATTTCTACTGCCTGTCAAAAGAAATAGCATCAAACGTAACATCAGCATCACAGATAGTTTAAAGGGAAGATGTATTCAAAAATTCAAATATAACTGGTCAACAGTTTCCATTGAATCAAAGTTTTATTTGAAAAAAAATAGATTGCTTGTGCTTAAAAATTGTTATTCAAGCACAAGATTGATATATTTCATTTTGTCTCTGTTCAGTCACTCTCAGAGTGTTTTGTGTGTTCAACCGATATTTAATTGGTTCCACAATTTCTTATCAGCCCTCTGCCTCATGAGACATATAATTCAGAACCCCAGTCTTTCCCCCAATTCTAGGCCCCCCAAAGATTTCCTCTCCCACAGAGCAATGTGACCATCCCCCCCAAATAAATATCCTGGATACCCATGTCCTGGGTATCCAGGAGGTACCATCTGCCACAGACCTGCTGCATAGAGAAATGTTCCTGAATTAAAATCCCGTGAAGCATGAAAGGCAGTCCAGCATGCCAAACTAAAACATTTAGAGATGTTTTTATTTAAATAAAGTTCACCAGGAAATGTACAATCCTTTTCAAACTGATATCTTCTGACACTTCTTTGTGGGATTAGTATTCTGAAAGTTCTGCTTTTCAATTTAGTTGCACATGAAAACAAAATTATAAAACACGAGATTTTTCCAAATAATTCAAAAACTGAGACTTTTCCTCCAATTCTACATTTGGGCAAGCCAGTAAAAATTTGCATTTTACGAAGTTTTGCATATTAAGGATGTTTAGCAAAAACTGTTATTTAAGCCTAAAGAAACCCACATACTCCTTCATACTACGTATATTAGTTAAAGAGCAAAAGGCAACAGTTGGCAATTGCCTGCCTTGACCTTTCATCTCCAGAAAAGCAAAGATCTTGGACCAGTTATGAATTCAATGTCTATTCCCCTTAACCCAGTCACTTCAATCTGTTGTTAATTTGGAGTGTTTTTTTGTCTCTCTCGTAAGAGTGCTCACTCACAGTCTGGTCCCTTACTGAGTAATCCCATTAAAGATAATCCCATTTATTGAATCTCCTTCCTGAAGTACAGTTTTATGCATTGCCACCTGCGCCACAGCCCTGAAAGTAGTGCCCTGCCTGCCAGGGGTTGCTGGGAAGGTCAGAGCAGCACCCACGGGTGCTGCTGCTGGGAGCCCCTCCTAGAGAAATCCCTGGATTCACTGCTCCTTTTCAAACTATTGAGGGAGTCTGTCAGTACCTAATGATTATTTTCCTGGGCAGAGAGAACAAAGCATCCAGCTTTCACAGACATGTCTATCCATGCCTTTGTTTTGGCCCCGTTAGGAGAAGCAATTAAAATCAGAAGCATTTGAAGTGAGCCAAATAACTGAAAAGTATAGGGAGTAATACTGCACTTTCTGACCGAAAACTGCATGGTTAAAGAAAAGATCTAACCTGCTTTCAATGTCGTTCCTTTCTGAGTGGTCAAATCCACTTTTAAGTATAGATATCTGTCTTCAACAGTACAAGAATATGTTGACATTGATAAAACACTGGCCAAAGAAACCGTTAGCACTCACATGTGCATTATCCTTTAAAAACTTACATCATGCACTTCCAAAATAACGGATGTCTGCTGCCAGAGCCGGATGCAGCCAAATGCCTCCCCATCGCTTACCAGGGTGCCTGGGCTCCCTACGACAGGAGCTGATAATGGGGGATTACAGCACCCCGGGCGGCTCACTTGCTCTCCTTCCCTGTGAATTATAGTCTATGAGCTGTGAAACTAATGGTTTTGTCATGCATTATGTTTTCCCCAAAGCTGTTAAAAATTATTGAACCATTAAACAAAAAAACCAACCAAACAAACAAAAATCACATGTTCGCCATCACGGAGGCTGATCCTTGCAAAGAAGTGCGTGTGAAGTGGGCTGGCGTCATGCCATCCCTGCATCCCGATGGCGTCGGCGGGATGCTGCACAGGTCCAACGGAGCAGCTTCGTTTGCGGGATTGAGCCTCCTGCATCCTCTCTCTAATGCAGTCTTTACGCGATGCCATGAGAGGTTCACGTGCTTCGAAAGTTGTCTGACAGGCACAATTTCTCAGGCCAAGTCCTTTCTTTGCCATGTACTTACCTTTCTCAGGTTGACAGAAATTTGTTTGGAAATGATTTCCTTGATTCCCCCCCCTGCCCCGCCTCAAATCAAGGCTTTTATGTAGTGTTGCAGATTGTTGTTAAAGCTTTTCTGCCACAAAGCAGCAAACGAAGGTAATTCCCATATACTTTTTACAGCCAGGGAGCTATCACTCTAGAAAACTGTTGGAAAAAATGCTAAACTTTTTGTCTTAATTCTTTTATGATGGCAAAATATAAGGAATAAAGAATAAAATGAACAACATAAATAAAATTAAAATACTAAATAGGCAGAGCGACTACAGGGACAGAGATATCACTATCCCCTTATCTAAATTCTCCTGCTATAGTTGATACACAATTATCTGAGTATCTCTTGTCAAGGTCTTTTAAGATTTGGTTTTCAGTATTTAACATTCAGATATTCTGATAGGAGATAGAAACATTACAGAGATTAGCTAGCAATGCAGGCTACAGGGCAAAAATACTCCTTGCATTTATCCAACTGCTTACTTAAGAGGGCTTTCACATCTGTCAAACCAAGTCAATAATGCATTTTAAATACCAAAACACTTTTAGTCTCGCAATTTAGTACACTAAGCCAAATGCTTGCAGCAAAAACAAGGAAGCAAGCAAGAGGGGTGCTGCAGAGATTTCACAGGTTTTCATAGTGGGCAAAGGGACTAGTTCTCCCAGGCATACGCAGGACAAATTCCTTTGAAGTCAGTGAAGTCTGTCCCTCTTGCGCTGAGATTTAATTTGATCCCAGGAACTAAATTACTGTGATATCATTACTAACAAGCATTGCTACGGTCATCCTAGAGTGCCACAATAGCAAGAATGATTGCAACTTTTATTCCATTATTGAATGTCCTTATTAGAACAGAACAGCTTTCACGTAGCAGTATTTAATGACTGCAAAATAAATTAAATAATTTGATGAATTATTAATTAACAAAGTAAAGATGTTATATTTATCAAAATAAATTCAGCTCTTGCGTGGAAGTAATTAATTGCTGCAAAATAATTTAAATGATTTTAGTCATTAAATTAACAAATTAAATTGTTATTACAATACATTTGGCATTAAAATGTTTTCATCTCTCACATACAAGTAATTAATTATTGTAAAGCAAATTAAATAATTTATTCTGCATTTCATTTAATGTTCTGAGCGAAGTACATTGCAATGACTGTGTTACCATCTTTTAAGTCTCTGCTAAAATTTGCAGGTCAGGCAGAAATGAATCCTGCTGCTCAGTTTGGAGGTAAAATCCTTTTGCTAGACAAGTGTCTTTTCATAGAACATAGAATTTCTTATGACAGCTTTAGTGTTATGCTTACTACCTCTTATAGAGAAAATATTAAGAGTGATTTCTTTGGAGCATTTCTTCCAATTTTCCCAACATTTATTTGGTTTTCCCTACATAAAAAACTTCAGGTCCTACCAGCTCCAAATGCTGTGATAGTATCTCCTGCAGAGGCCAATTCTGAAGTTTTAAAATTAACCACATAAGGAGTTGATCATTCCCTATAACCTAATCGAGTTTTGCCAAGATTTCCTGGTGGGACCACTCAGATTAATCATCTACTTCTGTTTTCCAGTTCTGCCAACCCTTCTTCCTGGCTAAAAGGCAAACTTATGATGAAAAACAAAAATGAAAATAAATTCAGAACATTAGTTTCTGTTTTTCATAAAGATGTCAGATTTGACCAGCTGTGGACTCCACATGTCTCTGAGGAGAAAACATGGGGCTATGGGTCTCAACCGACAAGTAAGGAGGCTGAAGGAAGCAGGAACGGAGTGCAGAACTGGAGGTTAGAAGTCCATCACCTCTGTGCTGAGATGAAGACCTTTGTTATTCTGGCAACGGGCAGAAACTGAACCACAGGAAGTTCCACCTAAACCTGAGGAAAAACTTCCTTACTGTGAGGGGGACAGAGCATTGGAACAGGTTGCCCAGAGAGGCAGTGGAGTCTCCTTCCCTGGAGATATTCAAAACCCGTCTGGATGTGATCCTGGGCAATATGCTCTAGAGGACGCTGCTTGAGCAGGGAAGTTGGACTAGATGATCTCCAGAGGTCCCTTCCAACCTCAACCATTCTGGGATTCTGTGATTCTCCCATTTCTATGCCGAGTCAGCTAAAATAAACCATATTATTGCTCATGGAAGCTGTGTCGACTTTATCCACAGCATTGGCCCAGCCACAGATCTCAAACAACCATCCGTTTAGGCCTTGCATCTTTGCAACACCTGCAATCAAATTGGCCTATCACTTCAGCCCATTGATCACTGCTGACTCTTAGAAAAATCTTGCTGTGAATTTCTTTTCCCTCAGTGTAATGGCTACATTTCAGGAAAACGATCTCTTCAAGCAGTGCAGAGCTGTGCAGCCTCTAGGGCTGGGCTGGAGGCTGAATAGCTCAGCCTCAGCACTTTGATGGCACCAAATTCCCTTGGAAGTAATTCAAAGACAAAGGCCATTAACTTTATTACCTTTGAAAAGCTTAATTCCGCAAACACATAAAGGAACTTTATAGAAGCAATTATTCTCAGAGTTTGGTAAAGCTGGACAATATTCATCTGTAAATAGATTTGAAAAACTGGGCGTTGATATTATGTCCATCTTTTCTACTATGAAGTTACTTACTGATGTTATTTCCATCTTATTTATGATGCTTTGCTCTTAATATTTACACGTGCTGCCCATAATCCAAAGTGAGTAGAATTCATCCCTCCATAATGCTATATATAAAGACATAATGCCATAGAGAAGGCATTGTGCTAATTCCTGTATTGCAAAGCATATTCATGAGTAAAGGAGCAACTTTGCCACTTCCTGACTGAACTGGTACCTACGCAATGTTAAATGTTTCCCGACTTTTACAGCTGGCATGGTTTTGAACTCCTGCGAGTGGAAGCCACATTCAAACATTAGTAAGTCTAAAACTAGTGAAAGCTGCAGGAACGGGTACCCAAAACTGAGTAATATGCACACTTTGGCCAAGAGAAGTACTTAAGAGGCAATTTTTGTTCCTTATCATGGATTTATATTTGGAATTCCCATTGACGCAAGTGAAAGTTACAAACTGAGGAAAAAGGGAGAGTTGTCAAGATTATCTACTCAAAGCAAAGTAATTCTTTTTTTTTTTTATTGTGCAAGATCCAAGAAAACGGAAGAGTATCACTTTATTAGTGTCATATCAGACAAGCAGATTCAGATCTGCATGTGAACTTTCTCATATCCAGGGCAAGCTTTTGATACTTATAATGATACCTTTTATTCAAGGATATCAAGTGGTTTTACAAACACGGGGATTATAACCTGAAAAGTAGTTAAAGATGTGGAATGCACATGGAAAGAAGAAAAAGTGATTTACATGGAATAAGACAACAGATCACTGGAAGAACCAGGAATAGAAGTTAACAATTCTGATTGTTAATCCTGTACTCTGCCATGGTAATGCTGCTTTCTAATGGGAAAAAAAAAACCATTAGTATTTTTAAGAAGTCCAATAGCTATGCATTTGTACTGAAATAAATCAATTTACAGAAAAACTAAAAGTCTTTAACTTTATAGCTGAAATAGTCTACTCTGTAGTTTACTTACAGTAGGTAAAGAGCTAATGGGTCATTTTCCAGACTAGAAAAGCACACGGTATTAGTATTTTTGAAATCTATCCAAGCTTCAAGTGTTTATATTGTAGTTGGTAAACTGTAACAGCTGGCTTACTGCTGAATTGAACAGGATACCTGGTCTAGACATTTAGACACAGATGACAGTACCCTAAATTACGCACTGCTAGTAGGTATGTTGCATATTTCATACACTTGAACTGCCTAAGTAGACTTCAGTGAGCAAAAACACTAGGACAATTACATATTCTTTTTTCAGAGAAATCTCTTCTCCTTGTAATATTTTCTTGGTTCTAAAATTACTTTTTGTAGTGTTACGCTTAAAAGAGTAAGCTTTAAATGCCACACCACAAAACTTTATGGGGTAAATTATCTTTATTTTACACCAGTATCTAGTGGCCTCAGCTAAGTCCTCACACAGCATAAAACATCTGATCTCTATAAGGGAGTCAAGAATGGAGGTTGGCTAAGGCATTCACTCGATGCAATATGTAGGATTGCTCTAGTGTATATTGAATTACTCATAAGAACAGGCTATTTCAAAATATCCTAGAGCCTGATGGTCAGAACAGTCTTCCTGAAGAGATATGAGATGTATTTTCTGCCTAAAAGAGGAGGAAAAAGATGAATCTTGTCCTCCTATACACTCAATTAGTCACCCATTAGATAAAGCAGTAGGGACGCCAGCAGCAACAGTAGCACCAATTTTGGGATTCTAACCCTGCTCACAAATCATTTTCTTCTAGGTAGAATTACGTAGTGTATTTAACCAAATTATTTTAAGGTCACTCTAGTGGTAGCTCAGCTTAGTCCCTCTGATTTCACATTGGAAAGATCAGGGACGTTCACCTTTTTAGTGACAATGGCAGATAAGGACTGGAAGAAGGCAAAAGCGATGGTCACTTATAGAAGGAAGGGCATGGAGAGAAAGAAGAGAGGCTTATAGCTATATAGCCATGAGCTTAACTTCCACAGGGCAAAAGGAAAGGAGCAAGCAAACAAATGATTGTCAGGACTTTGACTAAAACAAGAGGAGAACAAGCCAAATTGGAAACACTATCAAAACCAAATTAGGTCAAAACCATCTCTTTTCCTCCCATGACAGGGTAATAGCATCCTGAACTAAGGAAAGCACTAACCACATGTAGCGGGTTTTTCTATAAAAGCTTTTGACAGTGTTTCACGTGACGTTATATGCAACTACAGAAGCATGAGCTAGAGGAAAACAGTACAGGGTAATGCAAGAGTGCCAGTAATCATTATTAGCGGATGATTTACTTGGAAGTGACTCGAGCACAGTTTCACAAGCGTTTTTCCTCTTTTTTTTTTTTCTCTCTCTATTTTGCCTCATAAACTGAATAATGATGATTTACAGATGACGCTAAAGTGGAAGAAACGGTAAGTGTACTACAGAATATCAAAAACCAAAGTTATCTTTATAAACTTGGAGTCATAATCTGAGAGTTCCCAGTCAGCTCTGTGAGTCTGTCACCCTACTAACTCATAGTTTCTTACAGTTAGAGCAGCTTCAATTGTGTATATGTGTGTATCTATAAGTACACACACACACATATATATACACACACATATACACGCACACACACACCAGCTAAGACAGGTGAGTGGTTTGAACACTGTGAGATGCCACGGCCAAGGTCCTCCAGAAGGGAAGAGCAATTACTCAACGCTATGCAATCTTCTGCATAGGAGCTGAATCAACACTTTAGGACGTTTTGGTCAACTCTGCAAGGTTTCTCAGTGGAGTTATTAGTAACGTCTGGTTGAAGTGGCAAAGGTTATGATAGATCTAGTAGGCATTTCACTTTTCCTTCACACAGATCATTACTATCAACTAAGCTTAAGCACACAGAGGAAAATATCCGAGATCATATGCTGCAGGAATTGATTTACTGTTGGAAACAAAAATATACTGGAAACAGTAACGTAGTACAAACTTGACCTGATTTTTTTCCCCCAAAGAATAGAAGGAAGCACTTACAAACATGTGTGCATCATTTGTCTAGACATAAACTAGATAAATAACAAGCATTTATAAAATAACATATTTCATTATTTTACTGACTATATGGTTTGATAAATCTCTCTCCTCTATTTTTTCCAAATACCTTTTCTTCATTTTTATTCTTAACATGAATCCCAAACCAGTTATTATTCCAGGTCATCCTGTTATCCCATCCTCACAGCAAAGTGGGTAGAAAATCCCAGAATTAAGCCTTGTTTCAGGAAAAAAAGAAAGAAAGAAAAGAAAGACAAAGAAAAAGAAAAAAAAAAAGAGAAAAAAAATTGAAAACCAAAACAAAAACCTGGGACAAGACCAAAACGTTAGTAAGGCAAGATGTAGTCTGCGCTACTCAGGTTTTGTTTCCATTTTGTAGAAACAAGTAGGTTTTTATTCATCATGTTGCACTGGCAAAACATTAGATTTTCTGACATTTTGAATAGCTGTAGAAAGAGATTTCTGCCAGTTTCGCTTAACACGTAGAACTACTTTCAATATTCACCTTAAAGAGATTTAGCAAACACTTATACCATATTTTGGACCCAGACACAATTCACACTCTTACACCGATGTGGAAAGAAGTCCCTGAGGAACAGCAGTATTGCAATGAGCGGGCTGCTTGTTCTTGGTCCAAACTGTTGCTAGTCGTTTGAAAGACACGTCTACTCCAAAAGGCAACTGCTTTGTATGCCATCCTGCTCCTTTTCCAGGCAGGTCCAAGGAGTACCCCCCACATTCACCTTACTACTGCCAAGGTGAGATGGGGAGAAGCCCCCTACTCCCAGTTCCTTAGCAGGTAAGCAGAGAGAAAGGGACGTATTTTGCACTCCACACCTCCAAAATCAAGCAACCAGCACTTCAGGTGCACTGCAGACCTCCCCCACCGAGATAAAAGCTGTTTTCCCAACATTTTCAGTAACAGGTAATAAGTACCGCGGCCCAAACAAGCAATTGCAAAGCATGCATGCAAGTATTTCAATACTCCTTGATAGAACAGAGTTTGCTAAGAAGCTGCTCTTAGTTGAAACAAAGAGAATGAAAGGTTTAGATCTTTGTTATACGTTGCCTTGTGATTATCAGTTTCATTCTTCAGTAAAGAAAGACTATGTTCATTTTTGAAAGGCAGCAATAGGCAGCAGGTAGACCCCGGAGACAACCGCCTAAGAAGCTCACCAACCACCACTCCTTGCCCCCTCGTGTTACCATCACTGGAAGTAATCTGCTCCAAGAAACAACAAAGATTATCCAAAGAAGCAGAGTTAAATTATTAGATAAAACTTTGTCATTTTACACTTCGGTATATTTAAATAGTGCTGCCGGCAAAGGGAAGTGAAGTAACAGGTAGTGATACTGCAGCCAAAGGGACAGCTGGGGTGGTATTAGGAGAGGAGACTGATGCTTCTCCAGAGTTCTCAGTTTATTCTCCGGAAGATAAATAAGCAATTGTGAGATTAATTTTAAATATAATTTAATATCTGCAGGCACCCTCAATGACTTCTTGCACCCTTAATTTTAGGGTTACTATATGAAATCATTTTTCATGACTGAATCATCCAAGAGTGAATCCTATAAAAGCAAAATGACAGGCTGACTACATCACCTGCTGCAGCTGATAAGCTTCCTCAGGCTGTCTGAGAGCGTGACACTCCTTAAACAAGTCCAGGTGCTACACTACAGAAACAAGGCACTTGACTATTAGCAGCATATTTTTTAGGGCTTTCCTAATAATCAGTGCCTGGTGAGGAGGCATGTCAGTTGGACAAATATTGCGGCTGCTTCATATTGCTCTACATCTTCAGGTTCTTTACCCATGAATCTGTAGAACAAGTAGGTCATGTTGTCTTCCTTGCTTCTTAGCATCCCAACATCCCTCTCACCCTGAATAATTACACAGAGGAAAATGAGGGACAAAACTGGGAGAAATTGCACAGCATTTCCCAAAGTACAGAAACGCAAGCAAATCCCAAGTCTTGTGTTAGTCAGAAATAGCTATCATATGGACTAACTGGATTAGCAATACCTGGCATGCCTACTGGATAAAAGTTCATTCAGGCTTTCAAAAGGAAGAAGCTATGGCAGGAAATTAAAAGAAAACCTCAAACAAGACGACCTTATTAAGCCTCATAAGGAATGTCTATATAGCATTACTCATTTTTATTTAGTTACAGCTGAATACACTGCCGAGAGAAATGCTCAGAATGGGGGTTGCTTATAGGCAAAAAAAATCTGGGGAGATTAAATACTTTCACAGAAGCTTCAGTACAGAAATATTGTGAATTAACCAAAAGCTTAAGAGTGCAGCTGATGCAGATGTGTGTCCTACTGAAAGATGTTTCCTCTGCAGCACATACTTGCAAAACACTACCTGAAATATAACAACTATAAGAAATGTAAGAAATGTACCTGAAAAAATTGAAGCTACGTTTCTGTGGGCAGTAGTAAGGAAAAGCTGATGGCATACCTTCAGAAACTAGCAAGGAACAAGTATGACCCATCACACAGTGGGATAAATTACCATTACTTTTTTCACCAGCAGTTCAGCAAGTGAGGCTATGCCCTCCTTAAAAAGAAAGGAAGCTGATTTCCCTACAAAAGAGCAGGCTTCTGGTATGGATGAAGCCAGTATACGGAAGCAACATTTCAGGCCCTCATTCAAAGCTATTTGAAGTCAACAGAAGTCTTTGCACCTATTAAAGGGGATACTACTCACATACAGACTTACGCAAGAAAGAAAAAAAAATTAGTGACAACGTCTAGGGAGCTCTTTGAATCAAAGGTCAGTTGATTACTAAGCATTCATCCAAGAGGAATACATTAGGAAACAACCAGGAGAAATAAAATAATTTCCATAAATTATTATCAATAAATGGTAGAAAGGAAGTTGGGTTCCCAAAAACGTGGTTGACCTGGCCAAGAGGAACATCCCTAAGCAGCTGTACCAGGTTTGTACATCGTAGCTATCTCAGAAATACCAAGAAGGGCATAAAACATCTCTGTTTTTTAAAAGATGTAGCTCTCAAGGCACCGAGAGAAGTAATACCTCTCTGGTGAGAACTGCTACATGCTATACCAGCACATAATTAGTTATGTTGGTCGATGTGCCGTATAAGTATATTCTATTCTGGAGTTTTTATTTTTAAAGAATCACCCTGAAATTATGTAACCAATTCATTTTTATGCCAGAATAACTGCAGATAGTTTACAATGAAACAATTTTTCTGGAAACAGTGTCTGCACAGGGCAGCTGTATGAATTTAGCTGAAGCAGAGGCATTTTGTATAAATACACGAATACATTTTGTCATGTAGATAAACATTATTAACTGGTAAGTGAAGTCACTAGGAACATCACAGCAAACAAAATGACCACAGCCAAATGAATTGTTTTGAGACCCTTTTTGTTTGTTTACTAATCATCTGCATTGGTTTACGGTCGTTGCATTTAGATTGTATTACCTTATTACTAAATCATCCTCTCTTTCCTCTCTTTCTCTTCTTTCTTTTTCCTCTAAAATTAGAGAGGGTACAGACTAGAAAACGAAGTTACCAACACAACTTTCCAGTTTACTATATCATGTTTCCTATTTCCATTACAGTTATATTCTAACAGTCATGCTTCTCCTTCCCTTTTTGTGAGATTTCGGGTTGCTTAATATGGAGAAGAGCAATGGAATCAGTAATATGCAATGTTAAAGACAAACTTAGATGTAATCACTGACTTGAATGTTATGCTATGCCCGGTATATTTTGTTGTAAGAGTCTTCTTGCTAATATACACATGGATGTTGAAAGTGTGACTGCATTAAATTTAGCCTCTTAAAACTCTTCGGGAGATATAGCAGCTGAAAATGGCTACATTTTTCAGTAATTTTAACGTAATTACGCCTTTCTCAGTGATTGTCTAGCACAGATCAAAATTTCTTCTTCAAACAAGGTCACCTATTTGTGTATGGCTATCTTGCTACAGTGTTAATGTCACACTTAACACATTTTCATTAACAGGAATCTGCCTCAGGCATCTTTCAGAAAACGAAAGACCCATCAGCAGAGGCTGCATGTTTCCTGCCCCTAAACCACCTTATTAACACAAAAGTTGCCTCCTATTACCCTCAAATTTTATTTGTGCTACGGTATCTGGAGTTCTCATATTGTTTGCAGTTATTTATCTCAGATATCAAAAGTAATTTCAAGGAAAAGCCTTTTTCCATTCACTTTAATGACTGTAATAAAGGCAGCCTAATAGAATAAAAGGATGGAATATAAGTGTGCTGGAACTGAAGCAGATATGGACAAAAAAGGCCCTAATGGGAACTCCTTCAAACCACGTTGCAGATGCAGAGGAAACAGTGGTTAAATGAAGTCTAATTGCTATTAGACTAGTAATTCACCCTCTGTCAAAAAAAAGGCCTATTAGTCTCGTTCTATCATTACCCTATGCACCAGGTAATCTTTAAATGTCTTAAAGGTGTCAGGTAAAGGTCCATCCATTAGCAATAAAGACGGAAGAACCTGGCCATGAAGGTAAACTTGTGAAGGCATCGACCATGTGGTCTGTACCCTCTAAAATATTTTATCTGTCCATGTATTAGTAACCCATGATTTACATACCAGTTCTAGAAATCTTAACCACTGCTACCACCTGCTGGTTAATTTACCCTTGTAGCTACTCGCTCACCAAGAAAGGAAGAAAGGAAAAAGATATGAAAGCATACCGGACAATGCTTTCCAAAAAGAAGTTAGCTTTGCTATTTATTCACTTAAATATTTTAAATCAACGTTTTTCTGCTGTCACAGAAAAACAATCCTATTGCCATACAATGAATAATCCTTTCTTTTCTGAACTACTCACTGGATGAATCCCTGATAGTAAGAAAGAATGACCTGTGATATTACTTTCCTTCGTTTTCTTTTTTTTTCTCTTCCTACAGTACCTCTTGTAACTAGGTCACTGTTGTCTGCTTTGTAGAATCTTCCATGTTGAAAGAGGGAAATATGCCAGGGCTGCGTATTACTGCTTTAGCAGCCGAGTTGGTGTTGAATTCACTTTTATGGTGTCTGTGGTTCAAGTAAGAGGAAGAAAAAAAAAATAGCTGTCTCTCGGAAAGTTGTATTAAGCGGCTGCAGTAATTGCTTTCTATTAAAAAGTTACACAGACGGTAGTTGCCATGACAACTGAAGCTCGAACAGTTATGGCAGGAAAAAAATCTTACCCCATAATGTCACCTAAAATGAATGCTAGTAATTTAATTGTATGTTTAAAAACCGATTACATGTGCTCTAGCAATTAACATTTCAAGTAAAAGGGAAATCATTGCCACGACGGAAAAATGTACTGCTCTGATAGAAAACTGAGGAAAATAAAAATATACTATTCCTAAAAAGCATTCTAACAAAATTGCGGTATTGAGCAGTTCCGTTAAATAACTACAAAAAGCAACAGAAGTCCTCGTTAAAGTATCTACTTGGAAAAAAACCAACCAGTAGTGTCTGGCAGCAAAATCCGCGGGCAAACAACAATGGTGAGTCTAAGCCAGGCTGTTTGGATGAGGATCTACATTCCCTCACAGCTCATCCGTTTTCAAATCGAAGCTTATGATTCAGCCCAAATTTCAGGTTCCAGTTAAGATATCTCTGAAGTTCAGGTGGTCTGTCATTCTCCTAACCATCACTAAATGAAGGAGTCGATCAAAAACTAATAAAACAATGATGAAGGATGATGGAGCATATTTGGCTTACTCTTCATCGCTGAAGAGCGGGATCACTGCATATAGCAATTCACCAGTAATTTTAATTCCTCAGTAACTTTGTATAGAATTCTGTAAAAACTTCCTGATTTGGGCATCTTCATCAGGTGGGCAGGAGATGCTTATGGAGAATTTAGGCTAGTTCTAAAAGCAGAAGTACAGTTTCTTTCTGGGTCTTCTTTCGCTAAATATTATAATGCTAGCCTTTGGGACACAAAAATCTCATTTTTGTGCCAAACTCTCATTTCTTTAGCATTTATGTAAACCATGAGTGAATTTCAGTGAATTTACATTCACTGAATAGTAATAGCCCAGTTTTGCCCTGGTGTAACCAGGTACAGAATTCGAGCCTTCAATTTTAGATCAGATTTAAAGGAGAAATTTGTAGCACTATATTCTTTCTAAATTAATGACCCAGTTACAATAAATCAGACCTGAGCCTTTAAACAAAGGTGTACCTAAACTTTCAATAATGCAATTGTTTAAGCACATATTTTATTTTGCCTCGTTGCCTTTTAGTTTAGGTGAGAAAAGAAACTAACAACCAACCAAAAAGAAAAAAAATTAAAGGTTGCTGCTGTGATCCTTCCACCTGGGCTAAAACCCAGATATGCCTGCAACCTCATAGAAATGCCTCACTTAAATTTCTACGATTTCTAGACCATTTTGCAGATCAGCAAGCTCTGACTAGTCATCCATGTTTTTATGCTTATCTTAACAGAACTCCTAGATTTTTGTTGCATTAGTCAATATGTTGCCGTGGCATTGAGATAGTTTCTGAAATTGCATACATTTGTCCTACATTCCCACTGTTAAAAAGCAGAAATCTCTTTTAAGGATGAAGTATCAAAAGCCACTGTAGCCATGGAATATTCTTGGCAAACCAATTTGAAGAATAAATGAATCAAAATAGAGCATTATTTAGACGGGGTAAAAGAGGAATAAGGGGGTCACATGAGGTTAAAGTCCTACTTTCGACTTACTTCTGCTCTTGTTGATGTTGGGGTGGGGGGTCAGAAAAGGCCAGTGCTAAGCACTTTTGAAAATCCTGCCCTAAGGTTCAAATCTACTTCTAACATAGTAACCAGGCCTTTTGTTTTCTCTTTCATTAAGCCTAATTCCAAAACAATGGACTCAAGCAACAAGTCAGGCTACGCAGTTACCACGCTAAAAATATTTTTGCTATGATTTTATGCTGTGGCTTTTTCTCATCTGGCAATGGCTGAACCCAAAACTAGAAGTTTCCTGTCTTAGAGCCACACATCTGTACGACCAAGGGATCCAGCAGTACGTGGAGCACACGGGAACACAAACCACTCCGTCCCTTTTTGTGCAGAACAGAACAAGATCCTAGAAGAGCACCCTTAAAACAGAAGTAGTAGTTGCGCTTTTGAATCTTGTCCCAGATTTGCCTCCTCTCCCCTTGGGGTTAGCACAATGTCTACTAACTGGCTATTTCTCAGCTGAACTGGTCAGCGTGGCTTTCTTATTTTGTGGTAAAAATATAAATATATGTGTGTATATATGTAACAAGAGCTGGATTGTTCAGCTTTGCTTATTAAAGCAGACTTTAAAAATCACCTCAGCACATAAATGGTGCTATTTTATTTATACCAACATCTCAGCACCTGATTCATTTCTTTAAATAAATCTCTCTCTGGCGCAATTTGTGCATATCTGAAAACCACCACGTAATTTGGCACAACGCGATACAGTTGGCAGCCTCTGCTGAAGAGAGGTCCAGGACTGGAACTAAGAGGGTTACCGCCAGCCAGGACTGAGGTGCATTAAAAGAGTTACATGGCGAGGTTTTTCACAGCGGTTGCCCGCACCGTCGTTGATCCAAGCCGTTGCTATTCGTTTCTCACTTTCGGGGGCATTGCAGTCGTGCAGAAAAAAACATAGGTGTGTGCTTGAGCCTTTCTCCCTCCACTCACAGCTCGCTTGCCCCACCCTGCCTCAAGCTCTCTTAAGAATTAGAATTTTCCATTTCCCAGAACGCTCTCGCAGAACCATAACCTGCCGCACGCAGCCCTGGCAAAACACTCCTGTCGCCAAAGGGTCACACCAGCGTTCAACCCTCTCAGGCATTCGCCCTTTTGCTAGCGCGCTCGCGACCGCTTACTTGAATCAAAACCCATTTAATGGTCGTTTCTGAGGTTAAGTGCAGCAAAAGACTGCAAGGTGTAAAAAAAGGCCCTTTTTATTGGGGGGGGGGGGGGAAATCCCCTGCATGTTTTTATTACTTCTGCATCCGGAGGGAAAAAAAACATCCATAAAAGTGCCACAAAAGATTAAAAGTGCTACTGAATAACACTTAAGAGGAAAGGGTACTGCTGTGATCTAGTCAGTTGGCCCTAACGTGCTTATTTCTGAGGGAAGACAAATAAGTACAGCGGGTACAGGTGAAGTAATTCCAACATTAGTGTTGCAGCACCATCTGTTGTCAGTGTGTGGCTGCATATTCAAGATTTTCAAGCTTTGACTCATACAGAAAGTGGCATTGAGATTATAATAGATTGTTTTTATTCTCTAGGTTACACCGCAAAGTGCTTACCTTGTTTGCTGCACTTTGTATTCCCAGAAAATCTTACTCAGCTACATGACAACAATGAGAGGCAAAATGATAGTTAATTTTCCAGGTGTTATGAAAATATAATATTTATAATATTCAGAGTAGCAGCAAAAAGTTGCATAGCTGCATTGTAATTTGTTCACTGTTACCTTTTGATTTGGTGCCTGAATCCTCACTCTATACTGTGGTCTATGAGAATACCATGGAGAGTTTAGGAGCTTAAAAAAAGAGAGAGAAGGTTGTGGAGGAGAGGCAAACAACAACAACAACAACCCTTTCATCAGCAATTCAATTGACCCTTTAGAAGCCACACGAAACTATGTAAAAATGAATGAAAAACGATTCTGACCTGGTACTTCAGAATCCAACAAAATGAGTTTGTTTTTTGGGTCGGAGGCAGCTTGCTCTTGCAGCAGCAGAGGGCTCTCCCTTCCTAATTAAGAGGGCTAGGAGAAGCCCATCCGCTCTGCTTTTAAAAACAGCAGCAGGAAGCCTCTGCTTTTGCGCCAGAGCCACTCGTCTCTAAAAAGAAGCTGAAATTAAGCAGCAGGAGGTAGGGATATACAAAATATACAAAAAGGCATAGCCATATTATATGTGTATTTTATATATTCTCATTGCGTGCCAGATGACACAAAGTCCAGGCAATGTCAAGGTAACACAGTCCCTGTTTTTATCAGGGTAGACGATCCTTGTCTCTTTTTCGATAACTGTGTATCACAGGTGGTCAAGCTATAGTCTACTATAAGGCTTACTTCTCTCCTGAGGGTTTTTCACCCAGGGTAGGGAAGCAGGCACAGGCCACGTTTACGCCATCCGTAGCCCAGCCAGGGATGACCAAAGCCTTTCCTCCATCACATGGCCAAAATGCCCCTGTCCCATGCCAGGGCAGGCACATACGACTCTGGTCCCAGGACACCCACACTGCCGCTCATAAGACTTGAACAGCTCTCACAAATTCTGCGAGAGAGATGATTTGATTTGAATCCAGTGACATTCGGATTTCCAGTTGCACGATGAGGGAGGGGTGTCACATATCCTCGAATGCCAAAAATTTCCCTAAATGCCACTTGGATTACCCTGAAAGCATCATATTGACCTGGAAAAGCTGAATGATGTGTTTAGATTTTATTTGGTTAGCTTTGTACCGAAAACCAAGAAGAAATCAAGTACAATTCTTTCAGATCACATGCAAGTGAATGCATTCTGCAGATGAGCTTCAGAGGGAGAGACTGAGACCAATACACCCAAAATAGTCTAGAATTAGGGATAAGTCTCTCTCCTGAATCATTGGAAATATGGATTCAAGTCCCACAACCCAGAAAAGGGAACTGTGCCAAAGAGTGGGCTTCTGGATAAAAGGCTCTGCCACCTCCTCCACTTTGTGGAACCAAACCAAAAGAAGCTGCCAAAAATTTGAGATGAGATAGTAAGTTGTTTCAAGTTGATGGAAATTCTATACCTTTTGAAAAATAAGTTATTCACATACAATCACACACCTGTCAAGACGTTTCTGCTTTTGCCCCAGAGAGGAAATCCTGCCAGTTACTGACCGCTGAGGAAAGAGAGAGTGACACACAGTGAGGAGGAAGAAAATGCAGAACAAGTGCACATTGCTTCCCCTTTTGCTTATTCTTGAGAAGGTACTTGATATTCGATGGGCTTTCTGACAAGGTTGGATTTGGATTGCATTGACTGTGCTGTTTTTATCAGAAAGAATAGCAATTTCCTCCTCTCTCAAGAAATCAGTGTAAAATGAAAACATGAGCTTCTTACATGCAGCTGGGCAAGCTGGTTGCTTGTGATAATTAATATGTGGTTTGCTGTTAGTGCAGGGAATGGGAAAGCAGCTTATATTAATCCAGCTGAATAATTGCACCTCTTCAGGCAACACAATTTTTTTAAAGATGGGGTAGTCTGTAGAGGAAAAAATATATACTAACATGCAGTTCAAATGAGCATGTTTTCCTTACAAAGCATTTTTGAAAAATTTCTCATGTCTTCATCGTCAAAACTAGATTTTTGATAAGTAGAGAAATCACTTTTTTCATCAAGTTTGTTAATTGTTCATCTTTTCTATCAATTTCATCATTCACTAGTACATCATCTTCCATTCTTTTCTTCCTCACTCTGATTTTACTGGTACCCATTAAAATCATTTTCCTCATGTATCACTTCCTCTCTGAATCTTTTCATTAACTTTTACAAGGTTCCTGCCTCAGCTTCTAGTGTTCACCTTCTCCCTTCATTACTCCATCAACACCTTCAATACTGCGGGCTTGAGTTGTTTTGTTTTGTTTTTCTCTTTTTTCAATTATGAGAATATCCTCCTTCTACTGGTGTATCACAGAGATGTCTTTTCAATCAAACACTTGCCACAGAGCCTGTCACTGAAGGGAAAACTGTTGTATAAGTTGTTGCATAAGGCATTTTTATTTCAAAAAGCCATCTTCCAGATAATTCTTGCTCCTTGGGAATTGCCACCTTTTGTCTGACTTTTAAAGACACTTGAAATAGAAACTCATAGTTCAGGAACTATGCCTTTCTCTATGTTTTATACCACATTCAGCACTGTGTTTTCAATAATAAGGAATGGAAATCAATGAGGGTGGGCACGAAAAAATGTCTCTCATTACAGATTTTTTTCATAGTAAAAGAAGGTTGCTTTTAGGGAAAAAAAAGATCTGTATATTACACTACAGTAAACTCATGAAAAAAGCAAGCATCCTGTGCTGTGCAAGTAAAATAACTTGGAAAAGGTGATGAGCAGTGAGGTGTCACAGTTCGCTGATGGTATCATCAGCAAATTTGTAAGCACAAGGGCTAGCTGTGAAAAATGGCAGAAGCGCCTTACTGGACTGAGTAATGAAACAAGAGGTCAAAATTGATGTCAGTAAATACCAGGTGATGCATACTGGGCAAAACGCAGTCCCAACTCCCTCTATAATAAGGGAGACTCCAGATAGATCATCATTCCCAGAGCAGGACCTTGGGGCTACGGTAGATAGTTCAGTAAAAGCATTAGCTTGTGCTCTGGCGGAGTCAAAACAAGCAAATAAAACAGGAAACATTATTACGCTGCTGTATAAACCCCTCTTTCACTCCCTCTTTGAATGCTGCATGCAGTTCTGCTCCCCTCCTTTTGGCAAGGATGACGAAAGGTTCTGAATGAGCTTGTGCATGAGGAAGCGGGACTAGGTCGGGAGACTTCAGGCTGGAAAAGGGATAACTGGAGATGCAGGAATATGATAAAGATCTAAAAAAAATCAAGGGAGCCTAGGAGGTATGGCTAAGGACCAATTGTTTACTGTCTTCTCTGTTACAAGAAGTAGCTGGCAGCAAAGAAATTCAGTAGAAGTGAAGTTAAAAACTGCACAGGTGGTTCTTCCCAGTATGGAAGGAAATAGGAAGGCATTGTGGATGCTAAAATGTATACAGGATGAAGGGGAAATTGGGCAAAAAATTGGAAGAGACACCTGTTGGAGGTTTACTAAGGTCTAATATTAATTAATATATGTTATATGCATGTATATAGGAATATATTGATACATATGTATTAATTATATATTACCAAATAAAGTTTAATAAATGCACAAAATCACACGGACCTCCGGAAATCCATTAAGATGAAGTTGAAGGCTAGGAAAGTACTTTGGGGGAAGTACTGCAAAAATTTCTTATTCTTTCCTTGGCACCCTGAGCACCTGCTTATGGCCACTGCTGGAGCCCGCATACCTGGCTAGGTAGACCTGTGGCCTGGCTTCAACCCGAAGGCCTTGTACCCACAAGGCAGTAGAGGGTACTGCTGGAAACCTACTGCCCACCCTTGCCTTTACAATATACATATAGAAGAGAGAGTTCAACACAAACATTTCCCTGCTTTGATAAACCAGGGGATATTGTCCTATTTGAGCACTTTCTTACCCAATTTAACCACACACAAGGGCAAACGATGTGCTTTTTGTTAAGAAACGCACGCATCTCCCAGTTTTCATTTTCAAGCAATGGTATCATCTAATTACTATCTTACACGTTATAGCTGCTGCCTGTTTATACAAATGCATTTTTGATAACCGATGAAAAGTTGGCACAACTTTATAACATGTAAAATGAAAGACTGAAAAACCACTGGACTCAAAAAAAGGTGACAGAAAGGAGCCAAAAAGGACTCAATTTCAAGATTGAAAGAAAGTTTGAGAAACTGGAAAATGAGCTTCATCACACACTTTGGGAGGATGAATGGTAATAAGTTTTCTTACATTCAGCAGAAGTAGATCATGCTGAGGCGTGCACTGAAAAGGGAAAGAAGGGGAAAGACAGCTAACTATATTCTTACTCAAGTAGGTGAGTTTACTTACATTCTGTGCAGTTTCTCATATTTAAATATAATTAAAAGATAAAGAAAGTGTCTTCCCATGAAGAAAAGAGAGAAGTAGTTCATTCTCTGGAAACGAAATATCCAAATCTTTGATAGCGTATATTAAGTATGTGGACTAACCAGCCTTTCCAGTCTTTTTTGATGATGCTGATAAAGAGAGCATGGTGAGAGATTCTAGTAAACACACTGAGAATTTAAATCAATACTCTACTTTAACGGCATTAGGCATTTTGCAGGTTTTCCGTTTGTTTTTTGGAAGGGTGGAGAGTCTGTTTGGGACTTCTTCCTCTCAGCACCTTGGTATAGGTTATGGTTACACTCTCAAGACAGGTAGTTCACCACATGATGAGCTTCAGCTTAACATCAGACCTTCTTTAGAAAGCACAGAAATATTACCCATACTAGTTTTCTGCTTTGTATAATCTGAAATGGATTTATGCTTAGTTCTTGCAGGCACCAGCACACTGTCTTGCCAGAAGCCTCTACTGGCAGGTGACCTACTTTTCCTGAAGAGCTGCTCTCATCTTCCAGTTTCCAGTTGAAAGGAAGTATATAATCAGATTCTTTATTAGAGTGTGCCTTTCTCTGACAGGTTACAACAATTATGCAAGTATTAAAAATGCATTTTAGCTTACAAACAAGGAACAAATAGTTCTTTAAAGGAGACAGAGAAATTGAAAAGTAGTAGAACCTAAGATAAAATCCTAAAATACCCCCAAGCCCTCCTATTCCTTTAACTGCTTTTCCTGACTGACCCTTGAAATGCTTGTGAAAAAGTGGAGTTCTTATTTCAGTTTAACATCTAGACAGCTACTGAATACTATGTTAAGATTGAAAATTTTTAGATATATTTCCTTGACACAAAAGTAGTATCAGAGCATTACTGAACTGTTATGCCTCAAGCTTATCGGAAATTATTCTAAAACCAAAGCCACAGGATGTTTAACTTTGTGTCAATTAATTCTTTTGTTAACTCTTGTTACAAAACTATTAGTAATACAGAGCAGTATTAATCTGCCCTCAAATATTTCTATATCCTATTATCTCATATTAGCAGAAATATCCTTCTTATTTACAGATTCGAGTTGTTTAACCACTGAAGAGCACATGATTTGCATCAGTTCCTCAGAGCACTGTCTCTTGGTCATACGTTGTACCTTTGGTTTAAGCAGAGCCCCAGATCTCCCATGCTCAAAACATTCAGATATTTAACTTGATTTGTGTCAAGAAGCCATAACAGAGGTGGGGGAAGACAAAGCTATTAGTTATTTAATGTAGAAGGCAAAGATACAAGTAAGATACATGTCCGTGAGTCTCATTTTTAACTTTGACAGCTAGAAGCAAAGGGTTGTTCACCACCAACCACTGAACCTGGAATTGCCTGGGAAGATCATCTTCTGCAGTTTCTGAGAAACTTCTGAAAGACATACTATTAGGGTTAAGCTTTTGGGTATCAAACTGAGCACCTGACAAATTAAGAAGCTTTTTAGATGAAGTTTCATTAGACATCACAGTTGTGCTATCAGCTACAAAGCCAATTGTAATGGGGTTGGGAACTTCTTGCTGCTATTGAACGAAGAGGCTACAAGCGAGAGCACAAGAACCGATCCTGGAAAGCGAACAAGGCAAGTACCAGCTCGGGATCGCATGGTGCCACTTACTCCAAAACAGCTTCCCACCCAGTAGTGTAATTGCAAACTGAAGTGCACTCAGTATCCAAAGACAACTGGATTTGGGGGGTAATTTAGGCCTGCTTAAATATAAAAGTGAGTTTTGTGCAGCAAAATTTGCAGACAAAATATTACCTCAGTCAAGTGGTTTGACAAAACTAGTAGAGGAAGGTTTAAACCCCTCTCTGCGGCCTTTCCCCAAAGAGACTCTCCTCAGTCTCCTCCTTTGGCCATTTCCCTCTTTCTCCCTTAAAAAAAAATCCTTCTCAGGCTTCTGTCTTGCCTGTCTGTGTCACCATAACAGTAGAGCTAAGGCTTTCATTTCTTTGTTTTCTGAACAGCTTCAAAAGAGGAATTGCTGTAGCAATGTGGATGACCTGATACTGATTCCATAGGAAATAGGTTCTCTAGGAGTTAATGCTGAAAAGTGAAAGCAATGGTAGATAGGTGGCTGGCAGTCCAAGGGACACTGCTAGACAGGTCTGGTCTTCAACAGCGAGCAGATACATAAACACATGGTGCACCGTATGCATTAATAATGTCATGCCTTAAAGGATTTATTGTCTCTATTTCCAGTCCACCATTATTATTCTCACATCCAAGCATAGTTGGCACCAGTGTATAAATTCATGCACTATCCAAATGGAACAACTTACTTATAGACCTTTGATACCTACTCTGAAAACATGTAAGTAGTAGTCATCAAGACAGTTTTATAAGAGGAGATGGTTTTTATACACTAGCTGTATCTTTAGGGGATGTCTCTGCAGAGGTTGCAAGCCAAGGTAAACAAGTATAATATTGATTTTAAATTATTACCAAGGTTTTATGGTCTCTGAAATACAGACAGAAACCAAGGTGCTTCAGACTTCTCCAGCCTGCGTTTACTAACGGATTGACTTCACGTTAGCAATTTAATGTGTTTTCTGCCAGCATTTGTTTGTCAGGTTAAAAGTTAAATACTTCCTGGCTATATTTCCTTGTTACCAATTTCCCACAGAATCTCAACAATTTTGTGGTGAAACAAGCAAGGTAGTAATAAAAATTAAAATGATCTGTCTTTCTACCTCCATTATACCATGGGGAAAAGACTAGCGCCTTTTTTTTTTCTTTTTTCTTTTTTTTTTTTTTTTTTTTTTTTAAGTTTGAAGAAATCATGGGAAACTGAATCTTGAAAAAGTTAAAAGTTAGACTTTCTCCTAAGATGAATCAAACTCTATTTCTTCAAATCTCCCTGCTACCAATTTCTGTATCTTTTCTCAGGGAAAAAAAACTTTTTTCTAACACTACAGAGCAGTGTGGATGGATCGGTATTCCAAATGTATAGCCACTCTGATTGTGGATCCACCACTCCTTAATCATCAAATATCAAGAATACTTATGTTTCAATTACTGTAGCTCACATTCATTAATATCAGAGCTCCAAATCTGGCCTTTTTGGAAGGGTCAGCTCCGAAGAGGCCCAAACTAAGATCCACATGAGACCATTTAGAAATTACATTTGTTCGTATGTAAATACAGATGCTTTATGAGTCTAGACTGCTTCTACTCTTAGGATTAGATATATCCTGTAAAAGTTTTGAGTCATAATTTAACTCAGAAAAAATATCGGATTTAACTGTCTTGTACTTTGTTCCATCTCCTCACCTTTTTAGTGTTTAATGTTTTCCAAAGTATGACGTGTATTTGTTTCCACAGTGATTGCTCTACCATTCACATGGTTACTGATTAAACTGAGTGGAGTTAAAGGATTATCCTGAGATAAGACTCTTTCAAGGAACACGTGGGTTTTTTTTGAGTATCACAAGCCAAATATAGTTAATTTTGCAGCTCTAAGCATGGTTTTTTTTTTCTTCAGTAAGTATGTGAGGAATTGCCTTCTGATTGGCCCATATATAGATAGATTTCACTGTATCACAGTGACTACTTGTTTAAGTAATTTACGTTATCTTATTTTTGACATGTAACACCCACTTTTTAAATGTGTGCAGCCTACATGTTCTTGATGATGAGAACATCAAGTGCTCATTAAATCTTAATGTCCAACCCTCTGCATGACAAACTCAGCGCATAAAATTCCTACTATGAAAGGATGTTCCTTAAATTGTTGCTTATGACCTCTGCTTCTAAAATTGGAGACATAACGTTACCTCACAGCTTGTTGGGCATCTAACAATCATTGTTTTTGAAGTCCCTGAGATCACTGCCAAATACACAGATAAAAAGAAATACCATCTTTGCATTCAAGAAGAAGTTACGGTAAATGAGCTGCAATAATGGGAGAATTAACACAGTTAATCTTTGGATAGGGACTTCAAGGGACCGTGTTTTAAAAAATAGCAAGCATGAGACAAAATCATGATGCCAAACATCCCCTATAGATTACTATATTTATCTGTAGTTGTAAAGGGGTAAGCAAGTGACTACTGGCCTGCTAAGCTTGTGGTTTTGAATACAACTGCGGCCTTTTCCATAGCAATTCCTCTCTGACTCGCGCTCAGTTTCCAGCGCAATGTGATGGGGAAGCTGGCAATAGGAGCAGCTCTGCATTCTTTCTTTTCTTCCTGCCATCAGATGCCCTGAATAGACCGTGTTTTCTTCAGGGTCAGCCCCAAAGTAGACCTCCTGCAGACTGGTGCATAGCCATGGCCTCCAGCTGTTCTGAGCCTGGGTTGCAAGGGCTCTTCCTTATGTTGTTCCCTAGAGAAGAGAAACAGAATGAGCTATGGTTATGATGGGACTATGTGGAATTCCATTTTCCCCACTGTCCCATTTTCCAATCAGTTATGCTTGTGTGCAGTGACAGGAAAATACTGACATCCCCCATGACATGGCAAAAGATGCATTAGTGTGGAGGCTGCAAGCTACAAGCGTGTATACAGGGTGAAGTGCTATGAATTACCAAGCTATAAATTTTGATGAGATTGTCTGCTGCCACAGTGACACATGCAGTGTAAGTGCCCTGTTAGAGTAGAATAAAGGTATTGCGAACTTTAACAGGATACAGAAAACAGAGTGTGTGGGTACTTAAAAATAAAGACTTATAACAGACATCGAGGTTTTTAAAAGGTACTAAAGGCTATAACATTAAGTTAAGTTGCTAGGAAATAATTATTACCACTCTCAAGATACTATAATTGAAAGCTAAGCAATGCTAATGAGACCATCAACTTTGCAAGTTTAAGAGCAGAGTACATCAGGATTTAACAGCATCACATTCTTTGTGCAGAAAGCTACAAAGTTAAATGAATAATCAATAGCACTGACAGTTCTGGAGGGACATTGACTTTCATTGTTGAGACATTCTAGAAGTAATAAAATGTTACAAAATGTCAACAAAAGCCCACAGTTAAGGCACGTGGAGGAAGGGCAGACTTAAAAAATTGAAGATGTGCAAATTTTATATTTAACCTGGTACTCTCAGAGACTCTTCAGAACTGCCACAGTAATGAGTTTTAGAACTAAAGTAGACTCTACCTATACCAAGTATGCAAGCAAGTTAAGAATGAATGGAAAGAACAGATCACGTTTACAGTTCCCTGTGTGATAACCCACCCTTGTCATGAGATTACCAGTAAGTACTGCAGTTTCTCTGGGATATGTTCAGGAGTAGATACTATTTTGGAAAAATTAAAAAATGAAAAAAAAGGAGGGGGGACTGAAAAGCAAAATAGCTGATATTTAATTGGCTTTAATATGACTGAAACCACATTCACATGCTGAAAATGAACACCTTATTTAAGGTCTCAAAATAGTACTTGATACCTGGTTTTATGATTATATCTAAGATATATTTATATTTACATATAAATATATATTTACATATGAAAAATTCAAAGATGTATAATCCTATAAAAAACACTCCTGAGACACCATCATTATAACGTATCGGAAAAGAACGTATGTTACAACACAGGTCGTTGTTACCTATGTTGACATACAGCTTTACTTTGAAAGATAATGTCGGTTAACATCTTTTAAAGATTAAGATTTAAACCTTAATTAAAAGTTCTGAATAAAAAGCTAGAAAATAAAAAACCCTCTCCCCTGCTTTTCAGTTGAGATGTTTACAAAGTAAAGGAAAAATCAAATGGACCAGAACTGATTTCTGTTTTGCTGTACAGACCTACAGGGAGGTATGTGACTAACTGTCAAATGTCATTATACTGCAATGATAGGCTTCAGCCTTTTTCTAAGCTTGCCAAGCCCAATGGCATCTGATGGCTACATTTTCCAATTTATAATGCAGACATGTTTTGCTAGATTATGTATTTACCGATTTCCATTCCTTTTTCCTGAAACAATAGTAAATACTGCCAAGAAACTCCACCATTAATAATTGGTAATGGGACAGTATGGAGGAACTAAATAGTAAACTTAGAGTTAATTACACTGGGATAATGAGAGCATTATCATCACCTTTCAGCATTTCTTTTTCTCATAAGCAAAGATGAGAGATCACAATGAAAGGACTCATTTGCATGGACTCCACTGTGGGTGTCTGGGTGCATGCGAGTTGTATGGTAAGAGAAAGACAGTTTCTCATCAAACACTGTGTTTGGTACTTGCTTTCAGTACGGTATGTCATAAATCTTTGATGGCTGAATTGATTTTATATATAAATAATTTTTAAAAATGATAATAGAATTATTTCTATGTAAATAGGCTAATGAGTTATCTATCCTTACAGAAACAAAAAGTGATTTATAACTTTAATATTATTCAAGGATAAATTCTGAGCCTATTAAGGGACCATGACTCAGCCCCAAGAACTTTTTTTCTGATAAAAGACTTGCAGCTTGCTGAAGCATGGTCTGAATAAGCCCTGGCTGAAGGCTATGGTCTTAACCCACAAGTGAACTCAGTGCAACTGTGAGGAGGCCTGCCAGTCTCTGCAGATGTAAAGTGCGCACCTGCATGAAGTGGCAAGTATTCAGAGTCTGGCTCAGCATTTAAACCCTGACCAACTCCCTGCTATTGCGAGTAACTGTATCTTATAATTCTGTTTATAAAGAGAATTTGTCATACAGGTTACACTTGCACTTCCCATCTGAAACAGGTTGGGTTTTGTGGCACTACTTCCACTGGAGGAATACCTGAGAAACTCATTCTTCCGATGATTAGCAATTATCTTCTCTTTTCCAGTCTGCAGCCACTCCTAGGCTGATTTATTTTTCTTTTGCCAGTATAGCTCTTCAGGTTTGATCGGGTTTTTTTTTTTTCCTCTCTAGTGTTTATCTCCTGATGCTTATACAGAGAGCAAATATATCCTTTCATTCTACAAGTTTTATAAGCCAATCATTTTAAAATTATGTTCATGGTGCATATTTGGCCAGTGCCTGAGACTCCTACATTTTTATTGCATCCAAAATAATACCCAGTCAGGCACCAGCCTCTCCGTTTGTCAACGGCAGCCAACAGCTAGGAAGCAGTAAGGAACAGCTTTTTAAACTGTCTCTTAGCTGTGACAGTCTCAGCTCTCCGCTTTGATGGTTAAACCCAGCCAGATTGGACCCTTTACCACACCAAACTGCTTGCATACAGGAAGCAGCTAATGCTTGTCCACCAACAGCCTGAATTCTCTTTGTGCTGATCTTTGAACACTATAGAATTTTTTTTTTTTTTTTTTTTTTAAAACGATGGGATCAAATAAGGTATGATAATACAGGCGTGACCTTTGCTTTCTATTCAGCAGAAATAGTTGGCATTTGATAGAGAAGTTTACTGCAACAGTTATTGAAAAAGGCTAAAAGTATAATCAAGTCTTTGCGAGGTTGTATGCAACAAAAAGAATACAAGTATCATCTTGCGGAAACAAAATGTTACTAATAATTATTAAGCATTAATTATTATTTTAGATAGCAGTGAGAAAGTGCTTGCTCCTATTTATCTTACCTATTTTTCAGGCATACGAGGATTACTTGCTCTCCCTAGGAGAAAAGAAAAATATATGTCATTTACTATAAACTGCAGAAACAGGGGATTATCTGACAGATCCACGGTAGGAGAGGTGCAGCTGTGGCAATAATAAACTAAAGAGCATCTTTGCCGTACTCTTTGGGACCTGGTAAAGCTATTGCACTCCACGAAGCTGCTATTCTCCGTGTAGTCAGTGAGATTACATATGAGTTTATCTGACCATTAACCTAAATAAATCTGGATCATAATTTGGATTCTAGAGTAGATCTGCAAAAAATAAGTATTAATCTAGCTATCTTCAGTAGTTTGAATGCAAGTCAAGTGGCCAACGTAGAGGCATCTGAACTGCCTCAAATTTGCAGAACAAAAGGATGATACGTGAAAATAGGGCAATTTTAATACAAGCACATACTTGTGAAAGGGCCAAGATTTTAAAAACATTTAATGCTCTGCATGTGCTGGTAACTGACATGTAATATTGATGACCAAAACAGGATGAGTTCAAAACTCAATAGCTAGAAATACCCTAACTTTTTCTCTCAACAGTATCTGAATGTCTGTCTTCTTTAAAATTAACGACTGAATTTTCAAAAACATATAAACGAAGTGATTTTGTCCATCTTTAAGCTAGATGTTTCCAGTAAGTTCCAATACATATTTGAATTCAAGTTACTTTTGAAAATACCGTCCTGATCATCTTTCACTTTATTTATTCCGGTGGTATTCAGAAATAAGGTGTGGTGGGGCTGGTAAAACAATATGGTGCTGGGTGCCATCCTTTACCTGAATGCCTGCAAAAACACTGCTGGAAAGACTTAGTCTCCGTGCACATTTATGTTTTGCTTCCAAAATACTTTTTCATGCACTCTGAAATTTGTTTTCCATAATTTCTTACCAGGAAAGAGTTATCTCTTATTGCTGCCTATATACACACACGAGAGAGAAATACATTCATTAAATTCATGGAGGAAGGGAGTTGCATCACATACCATACAATATTAGAGTAAGGTTTCATTAAGACCCTTTATTTTGTACTGATGTCAGTGTAAACTCACCTTCACTTCACACTTTTATTGACATTGGCTCTTCATCAGTCTTTCTCTTCGGATTAGTTACTCCTATATATATATATGTATATGTATTTAGTGCCTTAAATTGCTAATGACTACAAAGCATCTCTGGTACCTGGCTCCAAATCCTGCATTGCCCCATCCTACTGAATTTGATGTATATTTGCACATCCTGAATTGAATGGCAAAAATCGCCATTTAATAGTTAAAATGTGAAATAAAGAGATAGAAGATAGCAGAAACTCTTACTATTTATATGCCAATACGTACTTTTAAGTTTGGCTGCAATTATTTCTACTGCGAATACTTTTTCCATGTGACCAAAAATAGAAAGATTTCCTCACAGTGTATCCTGGAAGTTCTGAAGGGATGTGCAGCACGCTGAGGTGAGGGGGCCTGTGCCTGATTGGCTACGAACTCATAGAAAACTGAGAATCTCCATCTGCCTCTCTCATATATAAAGAAAGGGGAACTAAAAGCCCAGATTTTCAAGCAGCTGGAGACTGGGGCACTTTTGTGCTGTGTCACTGCTTGACCTTTGTGACTCAAGTCAGTGTTCTGGTATAAAAGTGTATGGAAGATGCATAGCGAGAAAATGTGAAGTTTTTGTTCAAGATTAGAGACATTAAATAACATGAACTAAATTCTAGTTTGAGTACAAGTTAAAGGATGCAGAAATTATTTCCTGAAGTTCTATACTCTTTTACAAAAAACAGACTGTGTTATTAACAGCTCCTCTAGGCATCTAGGACATCAGAGTCAGTATAGATTCTCTTTTACAGGAAAGGCTTGGAGACTCCTTACTGCGTCCAGACAAGCACTGGAAATACAGATGACCTGAGTTAATTAGTTTAAAGCAAAAACAATCACCTTCAGACACAAACTTAAGCCATCTGCAAATTATCGTACCTCCATTGCTAAGATGCATATCCCTGCGTTGTTCTTCTGTTTTGTTCTGTTTTTCATTACACACCCTAAGTTGCTTCCTTGCTGTAATGGATTTCATGAAATACTTTGTCATTACTCTTTGCATGCTTGGAACAGGTTTTTTGCAGAGGAAATTACTTTAGCACATCACTTCAGCTTCTCTTAGCTTGCTTTCCACTGGGAATGCATGGATTGTACTCATGAATAATGTGAAACACAGCTACTGCCGCTTGTCTTTTAGAGACAGAAACCATGTGCAAAGCATGAAATACAGAGTTTTTCTAATATGAAAATACATTTTCATGAGGAAACCACATAAGCTATACTCACCAGAAAAAACACTGTAAACCTGCTATATGTTTCCAAATTCTTTTAAACTAATGACAATAGGAACCGCTTTTTAAAATTTAGGAACTAAAAAAAGACTAAAATATGCCATTCCAAATTAAATGCAGAAATAAATGATGACAATCTATTCATAGGAGAAATCATGTTTCTTGGATATAGGATTAAGAACAAGCATTTGTTAGAATACACTGGTCCTTGCAAATCATGAACTTAGGAAAATTGTCCAACCCTATCTCATTTTACAGACTGCAGCTTGATAAATCGTCAATATTTTTCCAGCACGGAACTTCAAATAGTCACGCACTGCTAGTCTCGACCCATTCGGCAGACTGCTCAAGTATCCTCCTGGGTGCTCATTAAAATAACTGTCTGAAACAATGCAATTGCTCTTCCTCAGCTTTTTGGGTCTAGCCTTATGCCTGACCTCCACATAACTGTGAGAGGAGATGTTTACCACGGAGGTGGGAGGAGCGGTTCCTTTGGAGGCTTTAGCCTCTCTTCCCTTTAATGGCACCTCCGTACAGCATACGCATCTACGCATTCAGACACTTCTCCTTTGCAGGAGGAAATTTGCTTTTTTGCATTCAGAGGCTTCTTGCAATGCTTCCCTAGAGTGACAGATATTGTGAACTGCAGAGGTCTGTCTCCTGGAGATGACAAAGCCTGTTCTGAGGCTTTGGCTGGTCCTAGCACTGATCACCTAGCTTGTCACCTCCTGTCACAGTGATCAGGGAACGCTGCTGATTAGCTCACTGTACTGGGGCAGGCAGGTTTATGGTATAGATATGCTTCATTTGATAACAGCAATGTAATGGATTCACTGCCTGAATCTGACCATGACAGATTAGGTCAGATTCTCCTTCCACTTCTGGCATTTTCTAAGCGAAACTCTTCTACTTACTTTGGGGGAGGGAGGAGGCTTGTCAAAGGTGGTGGTGGGGAGATTCTTACTTTTAAGAATATGCTCTTCACTCTCAGCTTGCACCCAAAACATATCCCTGAAATATAACAGTTTAGTGATAATAGATGTTACCTGGCAGCTCCTTGACACAGAAGGACACTGAATTCCTTTAATTGTATGAAAATTTAAAACATATTTCCTGTAGCATTTATCAGCGGCAGACTACTCAGAACCCAGCTAGTGATTATTCGTAGGACAAGAGTTAATGAGCTCTCTGAACAGATTCACTTACATAAGGGCTAGCCATATGTCAAGAAACACTAGCAAGAAAAAAAAAAAAAACAGACCAGAAAGGAATTAATGCACCATCAGAACCGATTACATTTGTCCCAGCAAGGAACATAAACATATGCTTAACTTCAACTCCATTCTGCTAAGCCAGACCTCAGTAAACTGCACACTCGGAACCAAAACAGAGACCGAAATCCTGGCCCATCTCATAAAAATTCCATGTAGTCCACTGCAGAGAGATTTTACCTCTATTTTATATTTATATTTCCTTATCTCAAATTTTAATATATTAGTCTTTGCACTGGAACTTACTGAAATATGAATTTTTGGATACAGGATACTTTAAACAGGAACACAACAATTCACGTCTCCCTGCTTAGCAGGCTCTTACTGGATTATAAGTAATACACCTCCCGTGACATGTTGTTTCTGGTGATTTTATTGAGCTAGTAACTCTAATCTTATTTCTCAGCCCAAACATGTCTGCTAAAGACTAACAAAACTGTGTAGGTACCTTATGATATTTGGCGCATGGGAGCCACTAGTGATTATACTTTAAGCATCGAATAGGCATCCATCAGAAGCAAAAACCTATATTCACCATATTTCTACTCTGCTAGGTATGCAACCATTGTTAGTTTTCCCAGTGACAACACCTTCCCATCTGGGATTGTTCTCCTAATTTTAGACTATTTGTCTTTTTCCACTAAGGCTCTACCAGTGCCCTTGGATTTGCTAGTAGGTGATATAGCAATTCTCTGCTTTCCTCGGATAAAAGTATTTTGACAAGGAAGACCCAAGAGGGCTGCCAAACATGACAAACATTCCACAATTTTCAGAATCTTGTTAGGAATATATAGTGGTAGTGTGTAGTTACTGTGTATGTGCTACATCTTATTCAAGATAATTTCTTCAACATTGTCGCACACTCATGTGTACTAATGTCATCATTCATGTAGAGGATTACTGCAACAACATCTGAACTTTCTTACACTGAGGATGTAGTCCTCTTTCAGCTTGAAGAAGTCCCAATTAATTTATTGAATCTAAATCCTTCTTCTATTTCTTCATTAAAATATAATATGTACATATATATACAGTCTGTGAAGACTGAAATTAAATTTGGCTTTAAGTTAACTACAGACTTACTTCGGAAATACTGATACCAATGAATCAATTAAACTCTGGTGAACAGTTAGACAACTTACTCCCCGATTCTCCAGTTAGTGGCATTCTCTACTTTATGACTTGGATGGAAATTTGGATTTAGTCTTCCCCGCTGATTTGATTCAACACCTTAATTTAAATTGCATTGAAATCACTAGATACCCAAAGAAATCATTAAGCTCTGGATCCGAACCTAAAGATTAGAATTTCCAATGTGTTTTATTGGGATTCTCATAATGGAGAACATGAGATTATAATGGACCATACATGTACTCAGAGTACAAAATGGAATTTCAGAAGGTCGCAGCATTAGTCTTAAATTAAGAAGCTCCTAAAATTTCTGGAAAAAATCTAGTAGCCAATCACCTACATTTTTAGATGCTTAACCAATTTGCCATTCACATTTTTAGATACATTAACTTTTTTTTTTTTTAAACCCAGCTCCAAGTGTTCCAATGAATTAAGGTTTCACCAAAAGGTTAATGAACCTTTATCCTGCAAATGTTTACTCAAAAAATAATTCAAATATTCTCGGTAGGATTCATTGTGAATGCCCATTTCCCCGAGGCAGCAAGCTGACATGCCTCTTCTAACGAATTTTGGCCCAATCCAAGATCTACGCCTCCTCTGGGAAAGGCAAGGTGACTTGATACCATGCCAGGGCCCTGCTGAATTTGACAGTCAAGTTCTAACTTGCTTTGTTTTAGATGCATGAAGCTCTTTCAGTAAAATCCATGTTCTCGATAGGTAAAACTATTCCAGTTTTGTCTAGCTATCTTTGTTTTGGGAAAGCTTTTAGTGTCTCCAAGTCTCAAATGTGCACACTCCTCCTCTCAAACCCACAGTACAGGTAACCGCTTACACTTGCCTCTGGGACGTCAGTGCTCAGTATCTGGTATCTTGTCTTTGCTATAACATCTTCCCTTTATTTTTGATTTTGGTAAGAGAGTATTCAGCCTTCTAGTTCTAGTCAGAAAACGTGGCGATTCCAGTTGAAACCAGAAAGGTTAGCGAAGTCTGCTTTTTGGACAGTTCTAAAGTAATGAAAATAGGGTAAAAAGAGCTCAGGAAGGAAATAAAGTAATGACAAAGACAGGACTACTGTGACATAATCAGTTTTTGCAAACTTTAGGTAGGCAATTCTGTTTTAAGTGTTCCAGCCTCTTCACATCCCAATGAAAAAAAATACACTAGTAAATAGGAAAAAAAAGAAAAAGCTTTTTCTCTCTATTTTACCTTTGCACTTCACCATCTGCTCTATTAACAGTTCTTTTCATCTGTTTGCTCTGTCTTTTCTCCTGAGCACATAAAAAGGTTTAATTAAAGCAAAGCCTAATGCTGTTAGTGGCAGGAGAGCTGCCAACTCTGACAGTTTTAGTAAGTCAATTACATTGATCTAAGTATGCTAATACTCAATAAATTCCATCTATTCACAGCAGACCTTTGCCAATATTCCTTTATCTCCTATGAAAAACTAAGTTATGCAATTCAAATGAGTACTTGCAGAGCAGACCACGCCTTCTGCATTTATCTTTATAAATAGTTCTGCCCGAGAGAAAACAGAATGTCATCTGTTGTAACCTCTATCATAACCAGGAGCAGTTCTTGAGATTACAAAAAGGTCTAATATCAGCTTCATGAAAGTATCTCACCCCAAAAACATTTTAAGCCAGCACCAGACAATCACAAAATAACTTTCTTTCAAGGATTTCTTGCCATAACCCTTTCGTAGAGCAGATGTTCTAAACCTATCTGAAGGACATCTGTTATATCCGTCTATTACATTTTATCCTCTGTAATTTATCCAGAGGTGCAAAACAGATTCTACAAATCACTGACTCCTGTCACTGCCATAGCATTTAATATAGAAGAAAATACTCTGAAGAATGATATTTATCAGTGCACTACATAATAATACTAGCTAATATCATATATCTTTTCAAAATAAAGCCTTATCTTCCCTAATATCATTTGCCTTTATTCAGTGCTCCACAGCTGTATCTACTACATCACGATTAATTGAAATAAGGTTTGTGAAGTGACAAAGCATTGAACAGTCAGTGCTTTTCCCTTACATAAGAAAACAAATTTGCAGCAGTACAATAGTTTGTTTGACAATAACGTCTTGACAAAAATCTGTAAGCCTTCTAAAAAAAGACCGATTCTTGCCTCCTGAAAGACTAACGTCATTTTTTAGGTAACGTAATAAATACTAAAAGAGGGGGGGAACACAGGACAAGGACTGATGTCTAATGGTGAACATAATCAATAAGCAGCACGATCTATTGAAGTGCAGATTTACCTGAGAACTGCTGTCAGGCAAGTGCAAAAATGATGGCTGAGCAGTCCAACACCATTTCTCCAGCCATTTGTGATGACCGTAATAAATATCTGCTAGCAGTGGTTGATTTTCCATTTATTCTCCATTTTCAGGTTTTGCAAAGGGTACTGGAGACCTTAGTTACTTTACTTCACATCAAATTAACACACAGGAGGAAAAATAACAGGACCACAGTTTTGAGAGTAGATAGGATCATCTTTTAAATTCAGAACCTGAACTGTCCAAAAACAAAAAACAACCCACAACAAAATAACAAAACACCATTAAAAGCGCTGCCACAGTCTTATGCTACAGCACCCTCCATTAAGCTTAGTTTCTCTAAGTTTTGCTTCCACAACACCCTTGCCTACTTCTTCCACACATACAATCACCACACATACCCAAATTGTTATATTTTGGGTGGAATTAATACATTAGCTACTCCATTGAGATCAAGAACACATCAGCAGCTTTGTGCTGCAGTAGAACACCTACTGAGGAAACTAAATCAATCTTTTTCCATCAAGGACTATATTCCTACTTTTTCCTGGAAAGAGAAATTCAGCTATTCTGAAGCAGTTAACTGTTTCATACCCATAACTGCGGTGAAGACTTCAGATAAAGGACAGTTTAGCACTTAGGCAGTAAAGAATTAAGCTTCTTCAAAAAAATCACATCAGTATGCCCTAAAGAATTCTCCCCCTGGTTATTTCATTAATTTATTCTACTCTTGGGGGGGCAAAACTGTATATACACTACATAACGCAACTATCATTCCAAGAACAGTACACAGCTCATTTAAAGATTGATTACAAAGAACAGTTTGATTTGCCATTTTGTAGGAAAAGAGGAAAAAGCTACCAAGGTATTGTGTTGAGAAGGGAAGAAAACACAGTCAGCTTAAAAATAATGACTAATATTAGTTCTCTAGGTTTTCATGCCAATGTAAAAAAAAAAAATCATTTGCATTCAGTAAAAGATTACTGTTAATATTCAGAGATTATGCGCACCACAACTTCCGCGAAAAATAACAAGAGCTCCTGGTATGCAGTACTGTCCAAGATGGGCCTACATAGCTCTTCTCACACTCCTCACTTTTGATCATCTGCTCCACAGGAAGACCCACTTCTCAGAGAACAGAAAACAGCTGAGTAAAAGCAGGAGGAAATGAGGAAGATTCTATCCTGGGAATAAACTTACTTTCCATAAATGAAATACGGCCATCACTTTGTTTTCCTTTTTAAATAATCACTCTTGGAATCTCATTTGAATGATCTGTGTGATGCTGATCAATGCACATATCTAACGAAAACAAAAAGACCTCACTCATTCTGTCCTTTAATTCACATTTAAGAGCTCATTTTTAAGGAATAACACTTCGGTTATTCCCCTCCCCCCCTTTTTTTAAGCTAATGGAAAAACCCCCACAAGTTGAGGACCCTGAGGAAAAAAATGTTTTCCCCCCAGAAAAAGCTATGCAAACAGTAAATAAATATTACAATCATCACAGAGAATATTGCTTAAAAGACTCTCTAGTGACACCTTGTCCCCAGATGATCTTACTTGCAGTAAAAACTTTAGGAAAGGATTTTGTGGAAAGCAACTTGTGACATCTCTCCAGCTGACGTCAGCATAAAAGCAGTAACTTTTCACTATCAAATTCAAGTGCCTCAAAAATTATGTACTTGGTACTGAAGAAACATTTTTCTAAAAATAAATGTATGTAAAAAAGAATTAGCATTTTTTCCTTCTGTTACTAACTCTTAAGTAACATAAATACATAAAATAAAGTAACATTTCATAAGAAATTTAAGGCATTTTTGTGCACAGCTGTTGATTTATATAAGTGGACTTTACACTGCTAGGCAACATGATTAATACACCAGAAAAGAAGGTAAAAGTAGGTCAGTGATATAGGACAAGGATTCTTCAACTGAACTCCCCTCCCTGCCTCTAACTTGAAGCATAATGTTCATTTCTGAAGCTGTGGAACACTAAATAACACCATAACAAGACACAAGACAAGAATTATTGGACATTATCCATTCTTGATCTTTACACAAAATTCCCATGACATCTACAGAAATTTCACAGCTGCACAAAATAGAATAAGGTCTCAGGTAAACTAAGCTTTCAGGATTTGCTTTTTAATAAATACCACAAGCATAAGAGACAGTAAATGTTAACATTTTATTTGCTTTGAACATATAAAGGTTATAACTCTCTGAAACAATTCTTTTAGAGCCATCTTGTGGGGAAAACAAGCAAGTTAAAACAATATATGTATTGCAATTAGTTTTCTACCAAAGAGATCAGCATTCAGTATGACATCTTCTAGAATTCTTCTAAAAAAATAAATGTCACAGTTGCCCTGTAAACTTTATATAGCATTTTTAAGCCACTAGAACATGAAGAAAGTGCTTTTATGAACAGTCACATGTTAAAAGTTTGTTTTCAGATAGAAAATATATATCAAGAAGTTACAGATGCTATTCTTCTGACCAACACTCTTCAGCCAGATTCCATTATATCTCCAACTGCAGCCTACAAAACTATGCACACATCTAGAGAAGCTGAGGTTTGTTTCAGAGCTTCCTTGGCCATATGAGTGAATCAGATGAAGATTATTAAATCTCATGTAAAAAAGTAAATTTAAATGTAGCACTAGATTTAGTATTAAAAGCTGAAAAGTTTTGTTCTTTAACTGGTTAGAAATGGCAATTTAAACCTTTGGTAATCTTCTGCTAGTTCTGAATGACTTTACATCAGTCATGTTAAATGACAGGGTTGGGGGGGTTTTTTTATGCATACTGTCAAATAAAGAAGGTTGGGTAGTCATAAGTTCAGTATAAGCAAAAATCATGATACACGCTTTAGCTACCTAAAGCAATCAAATATCAACTGCTGCTTGATCTGTGTGTCTTGTCTACTGAACAAGCAAAGTATTTAAATTTTAACTTAGAGAACAGAAATGCACACATAGTCCACATATCTTTTTAACTTATGCTCTATTAAAATAGTTTCATTTATGTAGAACATTAGAGCTTATCACATCACGTTTATCCAATACATAGTTATCTTCTACTAATAGAAAAGTAGAACATAATACCACAATACATTTTTACAAAGTGCACAATGAAGAAGTTTCACAGAAATATGCACTTTGAGCTGTTACAATCATTGGATACAGAATAGACTTGCAGGCACCTCTGTTAAGTTTTTTTTTTAAATAAATAGGAAATCTGACAAAAGGGTCCTATGGTATCCATAACCTTTGACAGCTGTGACTGAACAGAATACACCGGCACCAAGAAGTATAACCAAACAGTTTTTGCTAAGGAAAACACAAATACGTCAATTTTTAATTATACACTTCTGCCAGAGTTTGTGTGAAAGAATGTGTGCATGTGCGCTTACAGCTTTCCTTCATCCTTAAAGGAGACAATACAATTCTCTTCCACCATGTCCTCTTTAAACTTTGGAAAGGAGCCCTGACTCAGGGGCACTTGCCTTAATGAGATTTTGGATTTCTTTGAATTTCGGATGTTCTTTATCAGCTACCAGCTGCAGCAATATAGCCTCACTAGTAGTAACTATAATTCCAGTACGGGCAAGACGCTGCAAGAGAAAAGAGCAGAGAGAAAAATGTGAAATACTTGTAAGTGTGAATGAATATGCACTGTGATGGGAAGAAGTCATTTTTAAAAAGATCTCCTATTAATAAAAGTATTACCAATTCCATGCCAGCATTTGTTAACAATGCCATTGATAAAACTAGGATGGAAATTGACTGCTCTGCTTTATTAGACTTCATGGGAGAAAAAGGCTGTCCTGGATTACAGAAGAGACCTCCTACTTGGAACGGATTCTTTCCAAGTCAGTTAATACATAAGCTTTCACAAGACCCACCCCACTTCTATTAGTATCCCTTTCTCCCCCGTACACTCTTGAGGATAGCTTTCTCCACTCTTGCAGGAGATCTGAAAGACCTGGGGAAAAAGAAAATAGCCAAGTCCAAGATAAAGGCATTAATCAAGAAATACAATTTCAACTGAATTTTTTTCAGAGCTTGTTACATACTAGCATTTTGGTCTTCAGATTTATACAGCACACTAGTAACAGTAATCTCAGGAGAGAGAGAGTAGAACTCTACTACAGACCTTATATCATAATACTCCAACAGTTACTTTTAACCAACATCTCATTTCAGTTTAAGTAGCTCCTGAGTTAGATCATCTTAAAGACTACAGAATACCTTCAACAAAAAAAGCAAATTGAAAGAGGTCTACTAGATTTCATAAGTGCACAATTAAGCAGATCTTTGCCTAGCTCAAGTTGTGCATTGCAAAGTTTTCAGACTTTTAAGACTATAGTTGCTGCCTATATAGCAGAGTTATCTTTCAGTAAAGGCTGATCTCTTCCATCAGCTTCCCAGCAATCATACAAACACTTAGTCAGTGAAATTTATCATGGATCCAGTTTTCCCTTTGTTGCTCTCTACCTAGCTGTATGTTCCACCAAGTTTAATGCAGCTAGTGTCCTGAAAGACCCAAAGGAGGGTAAGAGGTAGAAAATACAACAGGTACTTCTTCAGGTGGAAGCGTCTTTCCTAAAGGAATCTTTCCTTTAGTCTGCCCTTTCTAGGGCAGATGGAGATCACAGCTGCTTAGTTGTTCCATTACACAGTAACTGATGAGGAAAAATTAATTTTAATGACTACCATATTTATTTCAGGAAGCCACTATCACTAGTCTATATAATGATAAAGTAACCAATACAGGTTTATGCACAGTAATCCTTCTAAAATGTGATGATGACAGTAAGTCTTACAATATTCTTAAGCTGAAACAAAGCAATTCCCCCAGCTTTTCTACTCTGTACAATGACATTTAAAACACATATACATTCAAAAGAAAATGAAAATTAAAATGAAACATGACAATGTGTTAAGCTGATCTCCAGTAACACAGAATTTCACATTAACTAATACAGATAATAAAACAGACCGCTAAGGAACACTACCTTCTAAGACATGCCTATTTCTTATAATTGTCTTTTTCTTAAATGGTAATATGTCTTTTCTTTAAAAGGTAAAACTTACCACATCAAAATGCTGGCACTGACTCATACTCTACTTCTAAGAATAAGTACAATTTATATAGTTCTGCAATTACTAGACATGAAGAAATACAATTACTAAGCATACTAGGTGACCTTCTTCAGGGAAAGTTTTCTTAGAATATCCTCTTTCAGACACAAGAAATAAACATACATTGTGTCTACATAGCAGGAAACAATTAGAACAAGTGTAGAATAGTAAAGAAATCCAACAGGAACAGAATTTGCTCTGTGCAAGACCAGCCAGTGATAACACACAACTTTATCAGATAGGGCAGAGATCAAGAGTAGCTACAACCCTGACCAGCTGGGTTGAATTATCTTTAAAAATGGGAATTTTATATTTTCTTTTTTGCAAGTTTGTCTTCTGTTGTTTTTAAGCACACTGCAGAGGCAGAGTCTGCCCTCAGGCAGACCTGAAAGCTTTGGCTATCAATTTAAACTGTACCTCTTAACATACCTGTTTAGATACGTTCTTTATAAGCACAGTAAGCACATTATCACAAACCAATGATTTTATCTGCATTGCATGAAGATACCGTTAACACCAGAAATCTGAGGTAATCTGCCTAAAGTAATGCTCAAGATCTGTGGCACATATGGATGCTGAACTCTGGACTCTTGAATACTTGACCAACAGCAGATCTAGGAGCATGCATATACAATTTAAAGAATCACTACAATCATAAGCTAAATTGCACCTGAGAAAATTATGCCTTCAGCCTAACATTCACAATATGGAAGGAGCTCAAATTTTGTTAAAAGGAACACTGATTTTTTTTTTTCCTTTTATACTTCTGCAGTGTTTTAGCCACTTTCCCCAGTCATCCAAAGACATGCTACTTGAAGGAAAACAGAGAACTGAGGGTAAATGTGGGACCAGACAGGATGCATCTGAGGATGCTGAGCAAGCTGGTTGAAATCACTGCAAGGTCATTCTTTACCATCTTTGAAAGGTCACTGTGATCAGGGAAGTATCCCCATTACTGGAAAAAGGCAAATATTACACCCATCTTTACAAAAGATAAGGCAGCTCCAGGGAACTACAGCCCAGGGTGCTTTACCTCAGTCCACCAGAAATGGAGCCATCCCCTGACACACGAATGATAAGAACAAGATTAGGAACTGTCAGTAGAGCTGTACAGTTAGTCTAAACCAGAATTCTCCAATGGTTTGATGTTTTACCCACCTTCTTAATAAAATACCACCATGGTAAATCAAGATCATTAATATTCTGTGTGCCCCTTCTTCTCCTGGTCTCCTACTCCCTAATGTGTCCAGCTCTTACCTTCTCCAGCCCTGATTAAGTTGCCCGGATTACAGTTTTTGCAACTAATTAATTATGTTTAAGATCACTATCTTTTTGACTAGAAAAAAGCAAAGCTTTTTAGCACTTCAAGCTCTAAACAGATTTCTATGCTTGCAGACACTGTATAGGTGATAAGACACACAAACACATACAGAACAAGGCAAACATTTCAGTTTTGTTTTTCTGTATTTGTTTTGTCTACTACTACACTGCATTGACTTGGGAAGTCCATGACTTCAGCCATTCTTGCGCTCCATGTGCATCGCAATACATTACAGGACAGACTACATTAAAATCCGTGACTGATTAAGTGGGAGCTTAATCAAATGCTACAGGCTGATGATTGTCCTTTAGCCCCAAACTGTCCTGTTCATTAGATTCAGAAGTTACAACTCTGATTCTATGAAAACAGCATAAAATGCTTTAGCTACTGTTGGTTTTAATTTCCAAAAATTTCTTAGAAACTGAGACAAAAATTGCAATATATACCTGTATATACCAACTTTTTATTTTCAACAATGATGCCTGTAGGCAAGTTAGAGTACAGTATCATAAAACCATTTGCATGATTTTGCTACCACAAAGTTGCACAGGCTTGTACTTTTTTGGTTATATCTATCTCTACTTTTCAACATTTAGACTAAGCTCATGGTGGTGGGGGGGGGAAGTATTTAATATAACTAAAGATTGTGGAGATTAAGCTTTAATTCATACTAATAAAGAAGAGAGAGGGATAGACATTCAAAATGGAGCTCCAAACAATCACTTAAAATATCCCGTTGTATTTCAAGGAACTTAGACAGCAGAACAGAACAAATTCCACTCAGAACAATAAAAGCTCTGTGGAACGTCCTCTGCTGTACAGATAAAAATGCCTTTAAAAAAAATCCTAACAAGCTAGTGGTTAGAATAACCTGTATTGCATAAAACAATCACAATGAGGTTCTACATATTAAATCATTATTTAAGAAGGAAATATAAATCATTAAGCCTTCTCTATCCTGCAAGCTATTCTGAGAATCACAGCATTCACCTCTTCTCAAGTCTCCATTTGTCTGTTTGTCATTGACTTCAGAACTTTTTTTAAGCTTATAAAAAAAATGGAAATTAACATACAGATCCAAGGCAGAAAAAGATTTCGTTAGGAAACATTACCTCAAGAGCAAACATCCTGTCCATCATGCTTCTTGATGAAGTGGCATCAGCTACAATATGAACTTCCAAACCTCTGCCAATCAGTTCCAATGCTGTTTGCTGGATACAGACATGAGTCTGTCAGGAAGGTTGGGGGGCAGTTGGGTGGGGAGGGAAATGACAACAACAGATCATAATTATAAAACCTAAGTAGCACAATCCTCAATTGGAGTACATAGTTAGGGTTAAAACGTATTTTTTCCACCCATGACATTACTAGTAACCTCAGTGTGAGTTTTAAACATCAGCTGAGTATGAGATAACAGCCTGTTATCAGTTCACAAGTGTCCAATTTTACATTTTATGAGTAATCTTAGAGAGAATTAGCACAATAAAGAATAATTTAACCTGTAGAAGATATCTGAGCAATATAAATTTACTTTTTTATTGCAGAAATCAATGCTTAATGTTATTGTTGGCCAACATATAATATCAGAAAACAGTACAAGAATGGCAGGGCACGTACTTCTACTCCAAACAAGACAACACTGCGGACTCCAGGAATCTCTGCTAATGCTGCTTCTACCTCAGGCAATACCATTGAAAATTTTGTTTTGGGAAGTACAAGTTTAGCTCCTGTTAAATCAATTTCTTGTACAGTGCTGCCAAGACCTTTGGGATACTGTTCAGTTACAATAACCGGAATTCCCAAGAGCCGTGCACCTTGGAGCTGTAAGAGAAAAAGTGCACAAAAAAGATTAAAGAATGAAAAGCACAGACATCATTATTTGAAATCAACTACCCACTAACCGGTTGTTGTATAAAATAATGATTTACATGTGTGATCAAAATTTGCTACCACAAATAAACAAACATACCAGCCGTTGACCTACACTGATGATATCACCAAAGTATTTGATGGCAGGTCTGAATCTTTCTTGCATATCACAGCAGAAAAACACAGTGCTTGAGGGTGTCAGGTTGCCCAAAGTAGTCATCTGAAAAGGAAAATACAGAGAATTTTTTTTTAACAGTAATGAAGATATTTTTCAGAGAAGCAGAAGAAAGTTTGCAAAGCTGCTGTCAGGTAATGGATTTATTTCCTTTTACTTTAAGTCAGAAACAGATGGAGAAAGGTTTTTCAAGACTGATTTTTGTATGCTCCTACAGTTAAATGCATTGCCTTGATATTGAGCCATATACTACAGTCATCAATAGGTAATCATGACTTTATTAAGCAGGAAACACATGCAAATCAAGTCAAATATGTGTGGAAATTTCCGGACTCTGAAAGGTGGGGGGACATGGGAGCACTCTGCCCCAGAGTATGTGTTAAAGGTTTTTAAAAAATAAAAGAAACCTTGAAGTACTGGAAAAAAATACAATAACAAATACTGACAATTCAATTACATTCCTCAAATTCATTTCAAAATCTGCAACTCTTAGTGGAACAAGATCAGGATAACTTAAAGTTTAAAAACAAACAAAAAAAATCAACTTCTACATTATACATTCTAAGCATCTTATATAGAACCCTTTTCAGCAGTCTCATTGGGTAGTCACTTTCCTCACTCTATGAGGATCTTTTAACTCAAGCCTGATGAAAGTCCAAAGGCTAAAACAAAAGCAGAGAAAGCTTGCTAGTATTACTACCAGAAACTGAGCTGAACACATATTAATGATAAAAATCATCTTCTAGTTTTCCGAGACGGCATTTTTTGCACACATGAGAAGTGCTTTGTATTTATATGAAATTTGCACTACCTGTAGAAGCAAAGGTAAGGCTCAAGCAGAAGACTACAGGAAAAGAAAGCAGCAACATACTATCCTTTAGTGGTAAGGCAGCTCTGGAGAAACTACATCCACTGAGGAGCTTTTCACCAGAGTGATAAACCAGACTGGCTACTTGCCAAAGGAAGGTTAGCCATTAACTGCATACAACACATTTTCTGGAAATTGAGGTTGAGATGTTTTAAACTAAAATAAAATTACTTTACAAGTAATATACCCTGAGAGAAGAGGGAATTAGGAATCCTTAAATTCTACTCCTAAGGTTTTCATTAATTCATCGTTATGTCTCTGATCTTTAATCTCAATTTCAAAGGCAGTAATAGCCATGCTCAAGCATACGGAATGGCTTGCTCCAATTGTTGAGAAGATTATGTGCACTTATACAAGACTAAGTTATGCTTTTTTAAAGGGGTGCATTATAACTGTAAATTCCTGCATCTCAGATGCCATTACTACCAAAATTGTAAATGTTCATAACTACAGTTCCTCAAGCCCTCCTCTGTGAAATGGCAATACTTTTATCACGCACAGCTATGAAAATAACGTTCAGTAGTGATTGTAAAGCAGATGTTCTAGTAGTGGATCCACTGAGGTCAAAGGAAAACAGAAGAGGATCAGAATAGATATTAGGGAAATTTTTTCATTAGGAGGGTAGAGCAGCACTGAAATAGGGTACCCAGAGTGGCGATACCTCCGTCCTTGGAGGTTTTCAACATTCAGCTACACAAAGCCAGGGCTGATTTGATTGAATGTTGGCTTGAAGCAGGGGCTGAGGTAGATGACCTCAAGTCATCCCCTCTATCACTTCTGAGATTCTACACTGCGTAATAAATGAGGCTCGGAACCAAGAATGCTTTAAATATTTAATAACTGCCTCACTCTTGAGCACCACCCATCTACATGCTTGAACACAGAAGTCAGCTGGAGGGAAGTATTAAAGTACAATTAAACACCACAGTGAACACTATTATAATCCATTTTAACTCTGACACTTACTAGTATCAGAATATTTAATCATGACATTTACCTTTCCTACTGCTCAGCAGCAAAAATAGAGTGATTGGAATAGACAATATTTATAAGTGTGTCTTTTCTCAGGAAACATGTAAAAGACCATTATTTTCTTCTATAAATCAATTCACCACTTAAAAATTTTAAAAATTTTTCTGAACTACTATAAACCATCATGGGACTGTAGAGTGATCTACATGGAGTCAGTCTATTGCCTTAGTATACACCTTCCCACCCAATACAACAGATAACACTAGCATCCTTAGCAGAGAAACAAGTATGAATACACTAGAGGGTTTTCAAGAGGTTGCCCTAGTCTACCCCATGCTTATACGGAAGGATATACTAAACTCAAATATTCTTCACAGATATCTAGTCTGGCCCATTTTTAAAAGCCACCAGCGATACATAATTTACATAGCACCTATACAACCCACCCCACAGCTCAGCTATCTTTACTTCAAAGTTTTTTTCTCACTCATAGCTCCTTTGCCACAACTCAAGAATATTATTTCCAGTTCTAGCTACAGTGGATTTGAACAGCAGCATTACCTTCCTTTTCCATAGGTACAATCATGCATAGCTCCCTTTTACATATTTCAAGACTTGCATCAGGTCTCCCTTTAGCCTTTATTTTTTCTTTATTCTAAAGCATAACTAATACTTTCAATCTTTCCTCCTACATCTCTGATCATTTCCATTGCTCTCCTTGGGGGCCTTTTCAATTTGCAACCTGAAGTGGTGCAACCAGTACTACTACCCCAGTAGTACTTCTCTACCCATACTCAGCACTAGTAAAGCCTCAGAGAAGATCAATCAATCCACAAGCTCTGCAGGCTCTATTCAGTTTACACTGTCCAGTATGCTATTCGCTCTTATCGTAGTTGTTGATGCTTTGACTCCTGAGGTCCATTATAACCTCAAAAATCTTTACTTGAACAGTTTCGCAGCTTTTATTTGTGCAGTTGATTATTTCTACCTTAGTGTAGGGCTGCGTTCTTCCCGTTTTGAACCGCATCTTATGTCAGCTCGTTTCTCCAACTTGTCAAGAAAATCCTGAATCCTGTTCTCTCAAATGCTTGCAGCTCCTCCCAGCTTGGCATCTTCTGCAAAAACAGCGCTTGCCCTAAATTTCAGTAGTGACTTGTATGACTGAAGACTTACAAATATCAGACTCAAAACAGATCTTACAGAAACCAGTTCAATATTCTTCCATTTTGACAGTGAAACACTAAAGATAATTCCGATTAGAATATCGGTGAGCATCTTTGTTACAGACTTCCACTGAATCTACAATCCCATTTGTTTATGACAAACATCACAGGAAGCAGGAGCAAAAGCCTTACAACTGCTTTCCTCTATTATCAAGTTGGTTTAACATAATTTTAATTTACATACGTCAGTTTTATATCGGGGCAATTTTAAACAAAGCTGGAATGACAGATTTTCTACAGAAAAGTTTTTAGGAAGTCTAACGAGTATTTCTCATATTCATTTTTATGAATTTCTTACTAACTTGAAGTCTGCAATGAAAATCATGCAGCACAGTGCTAGAGTAAGAAGAAATTGAAAGAAATAGAGGGTGAAATCAAAATTAACATTTGTTGATGCCATTCTATTACTTTGACTAGCCCATTTGGAGAAGTAAAGGATACAACAAGAAATAGTTTAAAATTAAGTTTCATAGATAGTGGATAACGGATTCCATAAAATTCATAAGAATTATTAGCTATGCATAAAGAAAAGCTTTTGTTTATGGATTACATGACACATTTAAAAACCAAACTACTCACTTTCCCTCAAAGGTGGTCCTTGCTGTTTCGTCTTTCACTGTCATATAGAGTTAGGTCCTTGACACACCTTTACCTCAAAAGTCACTGTGACGATGGAAAACACTGCTGCCTCAGCATCAGACTGGCAAAGCTGAAAACATGCCTGCACTAGTCCAGTGCAAAATTCAGCAAGTAAGTTTAGGGTGGAGGCAAACTCTTGGCTGACATGAAAGCATGCGTTTAATTTTACTTCAAATAAAAAGGCAGGTTGGGCTAGCAAGGATTGTGAGCCACAGCAGTTGCTTGGTAGCTGCCAGAATTCACCCTGAATATAACATCTACTCAGCCACCATGCTATTAAATTGGTTAAATAATAATAATAATCTAAACTACCACCACATCGTATATAACCATTTTCATCTGTTTTATTTCATGTCCCCTCCATCCCTCTTACTTATTAGGCCTTTCTTCCTTCCAGTTGGAAGCGACCTACAGCAAAACTGGAAGAGCTATGTCACAGGACAAGGTAATTTGAGGCAGCTCTTTTACCCAGCTAAAGAAGTCATCTCTAGGACCTTGTCCAGACCAGGATTTAAAGGTATGCTTCCACAAGTTACATACAGCTTTAAATCCTACTCTAGAAAAGGCCTAGGTCGGAAAGGACAGGGTTTGTTTTTTTTTTTTTTTTTTTTAGGTCTAGTTGATCTCTGCTGATTATTATTAACTACACAAAATGCAACTGTGATGAACTAATTATAGAATTAATTTTACAAAAATATTCATACATGCGGGTTCTTTACCTGTACTTCCCCTATTCAAACTTCAGGGAACCATTACACATACAAAATGCAATTTTCCTCCTGCTATTTGTGATGGATGAGAGTTGAAGCTGAGAAATAGTCTCATGTGACATCACTAGTCACCTTACTAATCTCTTGCCAAGGTTATCCACTAAAATGGCAGAACGGAGCACCTTGCAGCCTTGATATTTCAAAGACAGAATAAAAAGGCAACAACGAAGAGAAGCCAAGTATATTTTCTCCTCCTTTATGTCTAAAAACATCTATAAAATTTGATTTTGTTTTGCTTTTCATCATTCACAAGGAGAAAAAGCAAAGCAATTCAGTTTAATGTAATTCACAGGAAAATAGGTTACAAGTGTTTCAATTTAGGAAGTTATTTCTTTTATGTTAAGTCAAAATGCAGACCTTTATAGGCAAACCAGCATTTAAAAGTACAGATTTAGTTAGATAAGCACAGCATGTTTGTACTAAGATCATACTAGATTCTTTAATAAAGTCAGAAGTGATCAAAATAGCACAGATTAAACGTATGCTAAGAAGGCATCTGGATTTGAAGGAAGCTATCTTCCTATTTTTTTCCAGTCCTTTTTTCCCCCTCCCCCACTAAGTTTTCAGGCACTGCTTTTAAACACATTGTATTTAACATCAGCAACCACATATCAGAATTTACAACTGCTTTTAGAGAAGTTTAAGCAATGCAACTCTCCATCCAAAGCACCTGACTGGTATACAGCAAATTATACTTTGGCTTTTCCTGATCTCTGGAAAAAAGCCTAAGGTTCCTGAGTCAGTGCTATTTGTATTTCAGAAGCATCTGAATGCAGCAATACTAGACGTTTTAAAATAAAACTACTTATACACAGATTTTTAACTTATCTTTCAGCAATAATTAAGTACAATTCTCCAAGCTGCTTTTCCAGGCAAGTAAGATGTGCTGCAGACATTAAGGTTTCTTTAAAAACAATCTGACATAGAGGTACCTTAAGTAATTATTTCAATAATTTCAATTTTTAGCCAAAGCATCTTAAGATTACAAGTTTAAGAATGTAGGCTGCAACTATTACTGAAGAGAGGTCACCTTGAAGTTACGAAAATTACAGTGGAATATCCTCCTCCTATCTGCCATATATTTCAGTGCTGCTAGAACTCCTCTACTACGTGGCCATAACAAACATACTTGTCTTTCCTTCTGATATCTCCAAACTGTTTTTTTCTTACTGTTCCTGTTCTCTAAGGAAGGCTACAACAATTACAGCAAAACACAATATTTTAGCAGTACTATTTAACAGTATTTAGAATTAATAGTATTTAGATTTAAAAGGGGCCAAAGCAAAGCTTCATTTTTTTCCCAGAGTATAAATATTATTCTCTTAAAAAGCTCTAATACATGTAAACTCCCTGAAAAGTAAACAGCTCCCTTCTGTTAGTACTCAGTCCCTGGAGCAATAAGTAAATACCCGCCTCACCAAAGGGTGCCAAAGAAAACTTGCCTCTTTGTTGCAAGTATATGGCTGTGAAGTTTTAAGATTAGTAGCCAAATAGAACATCAGGGTTTATTGCAACCTCAGTCTGCCTAACGCTAGATAGCGCTTAAAACCTTGAGATGCTGTTTTGTGCCAGCATAACTAAAAATGTGTGTATCTGAACACAGCACAAATGCCCAAATACGACTGGAATACAAACACCTAGTGCAAATATCCCTATGTAGATCAAGCCTTAAACTGAACTGCGCAGAGTGGCTTTTGGAGGGGAACATATGGTCATTTCTCAGTGAGATTACAACCTCCCTGCATTGCAAAGACAGGAAATTGAAATACTCCAGTCAAACAGCATTTGGTGCTGATATTTCTTGAGCTATTGTGACAAAATATATACTCTTCCATATAAAAGTCTACCTAGAAAAGGAATCTAAATGGCTGAATGTTGCTCTACTTCATGAACGCTACTGTCCTATGGGTTAAAAAGTCATTTATCATTAAATATATATAGATATTTCATAAAAACCCACAGAAAAAATACTCTAATTATTTGTCTACAAAAACTGATGCTGCATCTTATTTCAAAAAGCAGTATATTTTATAAATATGCAAGTCAAATCACATCAGTGTGGAAAGGATGTGCCTTTCACAAGGCGTTCAAAATGGTATTTCAACTGACTGTACCACATTCAGAGTTTATAAACCTGTGTGATGCATAACTGCAGAAAAATTCTCAGGAAAAAGGCATACAATAGTGGCAATGCATGAATTAAGATACAGAGAGAAAATATAGCCTTCCCATCAGTAAATCCCATGCATCTTGTAGAATCTAAAGGTCTTAGAAAGAGCAGCTGTGACTGTATTAGAGCAAGTGTTCTCAAATCAAGTGATCTCTGAGCACCTGCTGATGGCTCAAGGAGAGCTGACACCATTATGATGTCTCCACCTCATTCTCAGCTGCTGAAACAGATCAAAGAGGCAACTAAAATAACCTACAAGTACTACCCTTTTCATATCAACAGTTGCCATTGTCATAGGATTGCAATAGGATCAGTGAAAGCAGCTAATCGATTAGACAGTTTATGCATTAAATTGTTCATCCCGAATCCCCACGTTCAGTTAAGGCTGTGTTAGTGTGTTTGCGCTCCGAGAATGCGCTCTCATTCAATGTTCCAGTACTGACCTTTATTATCAAGATGGACATCCTGCTACAAATGCTTGGCTTGCACTTACAGTTTCAGTACAGAGAGCAATCTGCAAGAGAGTCTTTGCAGAACAGTGATCTGCGCATAGAAATAAGAAACAAAATTCTGACCTGCATCACTGATACAGCATCAGGCTACTTAAGCTCTTTGTTTACTTCGTTTACTTATCACACCACTGAAACTGCTTTTATAAATTGGGCGGACTATCCTTTCCAGTTTCTGCAGCTGTACCCCCATCCATTCTGTTTTCAACACACAAAAGAAAAGCTTTAAGCTAAATACAATTAGTGAGCAATGACAAAATGAATAATAAATGGCAAAATAAGCTACTAAATGAGTATGATGTTCCTAACCATCCTTCCTCAGCATGTGGTTAAGAAAAGCGGGGGGGGGGGGGGGGCCTCAAAAGGGTCTTTGAGATATAGTGTAAGTGAAAAAGCCATCTTGACAGTTTATGAGTTCACAGCACTATGACTGAGCAGAGTATACAAACAGCACAAACTAGATCTTTTTGGAAACATGAAGAGAAGGCTAGCAATATTTCAGTGTTTATGATCACTTTTGTAATATTAATAGTTCTGGCTTGACAAAGTAAAACTTCTTACCTAAGAATTAAGTGTGTTCTTAATGTTATTAAAATGCTAACTTTGTAATTAAAAAAAAAAGTGAAGTCTTTGAAGTTGGAAGAAAGAAAAGAGATAGCAATTTTGTTTTGAGTGCAACTATTACAGCATCACTGGCATGAACCTCCAGGATGCATAGAGAGGTATCTTAGTATGAAACACACGTACTCTGTCTGGCAGTCTGGTTTATGGCAACAAAACTAGTGAGCTGTGAATCTGTAAGTCATAAGGAGCTCTGCTTTGTGCAAGAACGGACACAAGATCTTGGGGACCCACAACCTGTGGAAAAAAAGCTCTGGCAGAGCCCTCCCGAAAGAGCGACATTTGCGTGTGCAGTAGTAAACTCCCCTCGGCTCCACTCCACCTAACAACGTCGTCCCTAGTTTAAACCCAGTAACACCAGCAGCCTCTTTTAAAGGAGCAGTACTTATTATCGCGGCCACTTGTACTACTTCCTCATGCACCGGCTAAAACGGGCGCTCATTCAGTAGACAAAAACCCGAAACGCGGCTTTGGGACACAGGCGGCGCGGAGCGCACCAGCCCCCGCAGCTGGGGGCAACCAGTGTTTCTCAACAGTCACAAAAAAGTAGGTTTGCTGCGCCGCTCCCTCGCGGCTTCGCGTTTTCCCCGGCCCTCCTCAGCCAGCACGGAAGCCTCCCGCCGCCGCCGCTGCCTCGCCTCTCCCCCTCTCTCCGGGCGCTGTAGCAGCGCTGTGGCCGGACGGTCCCTCTCCCGCCCAGGGGGCTGCCGCGGCAGGACCCCACGCCCACGCGGGTGCGCGCCCAGCGCTAGGGAGGCTCGTATTTACACGGGACGGGACGGGGCGCGTCACGAAAGCGCCCCAAACTCCGCGCGAGGCTCCGGGGGCGGCAGGACGGCGGTGCCCGGCCGCCCGCACCTGTGGGAGCGGCTCCGCGGGGCTCCGGCGGCCGAGGGGCTTCTCACCTGGATCTGCAGCGGCACCAGGCGCACCTTGCAGCGCTCGCTGACCAGGAAGCCCTTGGGCAGGTCTATGTACTGGCTCCACTCCTCGGCGAAGAGCTGCACCACGAACTTGCGGTGCATGTCGATCTGGTCGCCGTAGAGGCTGAGGAACTTCTGGATGAGCAGCTCGTAGCCGGAGCCATGCGGCACGCTCGAGGGCCGCGCGAAGACAGAGAAGCAGAAGAGCACCGGCACGGAGCCGCCGCCGCCCCCCGCCGCCGCCGGCGAGCAGCCCCCGCCGCCGCCGGCCGGAGCAGCCGCCGCCGCCTCCGCCGCCGCCGCCATGTTCAGGGGCAGCCGAGGCAGCTCGCTGCAGCCGGCGCCGCCGCCGCTGCTGCTCCTCCTCCTGCCGCCTCCTCCCCCCGGCCAGACGGGCGGCGCCGGCGGCCCCCAATCCCGGCTGCGGCTCCTCCTCCTCACCATGGGGCCTGGCCCTGCCCCGCACGCCCGGGCCGCGGGGCGCGCCCGCTGGGGCGCCTTAGTCGGGCGGGCGGGCAGCGCCTCTGCCGCCGCCGCTCCGCCTCCTCCTCTGGCAGCGGGTGCCTCCCCCTCACAGCCGGGCGGCGGCGGGAGGAGGAGCCCTTCGCCCAAATTTCGGCCGATAAGAAGGGGGGGGGGGGGAGGGGGCAGGTGGAGCGAGGCAAGAGCACCACCCGGCTGGGGAGAGCCCTGCCCACAGCAGGCAGCGCAGCCCCGAGTCCGCGCCGCCACTGCCCGCCCCGGGCTCTGCCGGCCCGCGGGTCCCGTAGGCAGAGGCGCCTCTGAAACAGGCGGAGGTGCTCCAGGAACGCCCGCCCCGGGCGGTGGGGAAGAGGGCACGGGCACAGCCGTGAGGAGCGGGGCGGGGGGGCGTCGTGGGGCTGGGGCGCCGCTACCGCTAATGGCAGGTGCCCAGGCAGAGAACCGTTAACACCTCACGCTGGAGCCGTAAATATAGGGTGCGGGAAGGCGCGGCACCCTTTAAATAGCAGGCGCGTTGTTAGTTCTGTGCGTGTGTTGTAGGGGAAATACCTCACCCAGGGGCCTAGCGGTCTGGAGACCTGTTGGTGCGGCCCGAGGGCAGCTGGTCCCTCGGCAGCGGGTGTCAGCCCCAGCCGCGGCATAGGCCCAGGGTGGGAGTGGTGCCTTGCTCTCCTGTCACGGGAGACAGTTGTTGAGGTTTAAGGCAACTATTTTCTTCAGAAATGCTGATTTCTGAGAAGCTGGATGTATCCAGGGGTCTGAAGCTGCAGTTGGGTTTGCACAGAAGCCGCTAGGAGGTGACTCTCGTCTCCTGTCTCCAGGCCTTGTCCCTTCCGACCTGGCCTCTGCTACAGAATTTCCAGGTTCATCGACCGTTTTTTTTTTGCCTGAGTGACAGCCTAGAACAGCAGGTAGAAACACTGACCTACTTTTTGCTGTTGTTACCATGTTTTCTGTTGTGCTCTGGTGTGTTGGGGGGGAGAGGATTTGGGCAGCGTGTTGCTCTCGTAGAAAGAAAACTTCACCTTAATTATGTTCTCTTGCAATTTCAAGTAGATGTTTTTGGGTGTTACCCAGTGCAATGGCAGCACCATAAGGCAGATGGAGGGGTCATGGTGGATGTAATGGATGTCCACCTAGCTAAACGTCTACGTGCTACACGCTTTCCTGACTTTGGAAATCTGTGGCTTTCACAGAGAATGACCATTTTCTGTTTTCACTAGAATTTTTCCAGAAAATATGCTATCTGTATGAGTTAATTTCAAAAGTACAAGCATAAGTAGGCCTTCACAGTGACGTATTTCCATACCAACGTATTTGCCAGACGCTCAAGCAGCTTGAAGTGATTATTTTACATGCTATCCAAGCAACAAGTGTGCTATGGCTTTTGCATATTACAGGAGAAACATGCAAGTTGTATGGCACTGTTTCTAGGCAGAAGTTATATGAAGTAAGATTTGAAAAAGATTCAATTGCAAATCCAAAATATACATTGATTCTGCCTTCATTTGCTGTGAGTGAACTCAAGGGGTTTATACAGAATTTGCACCTGCTTTCCAAAGTAGATATTGTCAGTCTAACAGAACACACTTTTTTGATAAAAAAAATATTTTCTTTTTAACAGTGAAAATGCAAGAGATCCAGTCCATCTGGTTCTGTTTAAACGTTTGATCCAGTCCCATATGTGAAAATATTTAGCTGGAGAAAACAGAAATTTTTGCTTCCAGAAATACATATATAAGAGCTTTTTGTGGAGTATATGCAACTTTATTCCACCTTGTCTGCCAGCCATAAAAATATCCAGCAACCAAGGTTCAGAGTTTATTTTAATTATTTGTCCATGCTTACTGTTCTGCTGATTTAATTTATGAATACAGACAGTCACTTAATGCTATTACTGTAGAGGCACACAGGGTGAACAATTTTATGGCCCAGTCATTAGCTAACTTGAATCATTTCCAGTTTTCCAAATGAAAAGGTGACAAATTCAATACTCAGTGAATTCTATTTATTTTCTGTGACTTAAATTGGTTTCTAGTTCTTAATTTGTACTTTATTTTAATTGAATGTCATTCTAAAATTCAATATATTTTTGAAACACAGCACGGGTAGTGGTTTTATTGATTAATGGTGTCTTAAAATCTGCATCTTGTTTCCATTTGGAATGAATAGGGCTATCTTTAATAAGAAAATATGCCATAGTGAGTTCTTACCTTTCTACAGTTGCTGTCTACAATGAATATACTCGAATACAAATTATTTTGTTATTATGCAGAATATATAACCAATATTTTGGTATGTTGACAAGGTTCAAACTTAAGTAACAGAAAACACTTCACTAACAGATTTAGGTTTATGCAATGGCAAGGCAATAACACCTAGATTCCTCTGAAATCTGTATGAAGGTCTCCTCTACTGCACCTGACTGTCACCCCCCTCCCCATCTGAGATCAAAGAGGGAGTTGGACCCAGACATATACAGAGAGGGCCCGTCTTCCCTTGCTAATGCCAGGTCTCGCCAGGAGAGTGGCAGAAAAAAGCTGCAGCTGAGGAGAGCACAACTGTCTGATCCCAGCACACACAGGAAGGTAAAACTTAATAGCTTTTTTACTACACAGCCTATGTGACCCTACCAAGTGACGCCTCACCTTGGCCTTTATCTGCATCTTAACTCCTCTCTTCTGTTACTATATCACCCAGAACTTTTTTACATTTCAAATTCACTCTTTTCTCCTGGCAAAGGCAGCATCAGTATTTGCACATGTAATTTTATTTTTTTAAATGAAAGCACTTTAAATACTTCTTGAATAGCCTTCTGAACTTAAGACTGTACTGCCCCATACTAGAATAGACTTCTGATGTAAGCAAATCTTACTGTGATTTTTCTCACTGTCGTACTACAGATGTTCCCTCCTCCACCTCTATTTGTCTTTGCTTTTCAAAGTAGCACTTTAAAACACTGAAACTTGGGAAGAGACACGTTCTTAAGTGTTGCTGGCTGGTTATAGGTTCATTGACTTTTCATGTGCCTTTTAGTCATTCGGTTCCTGTGACAGTGGCTGATCAGATTGGTTTTCATTAGCTTGTATGGCACCATCATGAATGTGAGGTTGTAACCTGCCTAGAAAATCCAGCTTCTTTTTAATGACATTTTTGCTTCTGAGTCACAGAGTAGGGGGTATATGAGGCACTGCATGAGGAAAATGTCCAGTGATTGATATTGTTTGGGGCTAAAGCAAAGATGTAATTTGTACCCAATTTGAGCAACAAAACTGTGTGAGAGAAGTTGTTACACATCTCTTTGGCACTTCGTGTAGCAAGTAATGTGTAATCAGCCCTCATACCTATTTCAGAGAACTGTATCTTCTGCTAGGAAGTCACATACGCTGATCTCTACCCTATTTTTTAAGATGCTGCAAACCTTACATTTACAAGCTCGGCATATGCCAAAGTCATAAAAAAAAAAAAAAAAAAAGCAGGATATAGTCTTAGCAGATATGCCTCTTGGATAGTACATACAGTACGTACTATAAAGAAATTCATTAAAATCTATTGGAGTATCAACGATTTTAACTGAAGGCCAGATTTTCTTATCCTGATTCTGAAATGTTTCTGCCTGTATAAAGTTCTCCTAACAAGTTAAGACTCCACTGGCATTCTGAGTGGAGTGAGACCTTCTTTTCCTCCAGCTGAACTGCACAAGCTCATCTGATTTGTAGCCTTTGGAAAGCATTTTTTTTTTCCTTTTCAGCAGTTAAAGAGCACCTCTATCAAGAGCTAGTATGGACAAGGTCAGAAAGATGGAAGCTCGTGCTATGTCTGCTTATGAAGCAGAACCACGCATTAGGTTTCAGATTGAAGGTTAGAATTCAAGGCATTAAAATGTGAACAACTTACTCAGTAAAGAAAAGGGAAATACTTACTTTTTTGTAAGACAAACCCAGTTCAGAATTATAACTTCTGGATGAAGGTATGTGAGTTTCTCAACTTTGAAGTTTCTGAAGGACATTTCCTGTTTTATATTACATATTTATTTCAGTCTGTCTGAAACCCTTATTATATGGTTACCTTTTTTAGAACAAAGTGGAATATGAAATCTGACAAAATTACACACTCCACATAATATTCTGTTGAAAATTACTATAAAATCACATCATAAAATAAGCCCTAGAAAAAACTACTGCTTTGGCGATGCCCTCTCTAACACTGAGAACAATGTGAATGGTACGGCATGTCCTACAGTTAGCAGTTTTGAGCTCTGGAAGTCCAAAGTGAAGTAGTTTTAAAATCAGAGAGCTGACATTTTTTCTTACAGCTCAAAATTATTCTCTTTAGCATCTCATCTACTTGCAATTCACAGAATAGAGCCAATAGGAAGACAGTCAACCACATTTTCACACGGCTCAGCCCAAATGGCTTGATTTTGCAGTTCTCGCTTTGCAGTCCCAACTGATCTGTGCTGACTTTAATATGTCTGGTTAGATCTACATTGCATTTTAAAACTAGCCTTGAAACTGGGCTTACAGCCAGATTTTCTAGCTCTTCATGTCACATGTCTGAGACAGCGTCCCTGGTGCTGGCTCTGTGGTAATTCTGCTGCTACTCCAGGGCGGAGAACTTCACAGGCTCATGCTTCATGCTGTAGGCTGCTGCCAATTGTAGTCTGGCCTGGCCTGGCCTGGCTCAGCCTCTTCCATTTATCTCATCTGCCCTTGCAGCAACACCGTATTAACAACATTGGGAAGACCGACCGGCACAAGATCCTTTCCAAGAGACGTCTGTATTCCTGCTACAATTTTCTGTAACGGTAATTTGGATATGGAGCGGCTGAGTCTTTGGGGAGCTCCAGACTTCACATTGACCCTGAGATCAGGCAGCTCAAGTGTAGCATAGATGTAAGCTTTGCTGGTAACACATTAGTTAGCTGAGTTGACCCTATATGTTCAAAGAGACTTTTTTGCAGCAGTGTAGATGAAATTAGGTCTGACTGGCAAACAGCTCCTGGAATTCCTGGAAGAAGAAAACATTCTCCACCTCTTCAGTTTTATTTCATTGAAAGATTTGGAAATGAGTTAATACTGATAATGTCCTTAGCTTTGCTTCTTCTACTGTCATATGCACACCTCCCTGTTTATCACAGCTTGTACGTAAGTGTTCCCAACTCTATAAGCAGTATGGGCAATGTTGTAGAAATGGAGGGAGATGGTGACATGAAGCTAGATAGGTACTTTTTGTAAAGAGTGTTCAGGCTATTTTATTTCTGTTTTTAATATTGTCCACTACGTAATAATACTACAAGAAAGTAAAAAGTGCATTACTGGGACAAATCTCTATCCATTACTTGATTTTGCAGCTTGATAGGTGTTTTAAAGTGTCACTGAAAATAATCAATTTGGTACCATGTTACTTAGGCTGTTTTTTTATATCCTAAATTGTTTTTTGTATGTAATAACAGTTGGAACAGGATACTAAATGTGGCAGTAATAACAATATTGATAAAAATGTTTTTTCTTTTAAAAAGCATTACTCAGCAGATGACAGTATGATTGTTTTCAGTGTGATATGTGAAAACAAAATGTGTTAAACCTTTTTCAACTATGTTAATAACTCTCACATTTCCACCAATATGGGTAACTACATTGTTCATTACTGGCATTAATGGACTACAATCATCCTATTAAAGTACATTCCTAATGTTTTGATTACCATTTACCTTCCTCTGAATCACAGAAGACAACAGACAAAGCTGACAAAATTCAGGAATTATTTCTTCTTCAAGATCAAGTATTACTGCTATTTGTTTTAAGGTTGCAGAATCACTTGAATTGATACCTGCTGTTTGTCCAAAAATTCAACCAAGTTTTTTTGAGGCGAGTTTATTACCAAAAAATAAAAAAGTAAATATACAGAAATTATACGCTTTATTAGACAGAATCTCACCAAATAGGAGGACTTTCTTCCTTCCCTGTTGTGAAGAGCTGGCTAGTGCTCTTCGCAACAAGGTAGCATTTCTAGGATAATGCCCAAAGTAAGAATTATTCCATATAAACTTCAGTAGCACCAAGTTCTTTTCTTTTTTTTTCCCCCGATAATACTATTTGAAATTACAGATACTGCAGTTATGTGTAACAAATTCCACTTTAGTCTTACTCATTCCTCTTACAAAAAAAAAGCAAACAATATTTTCTAAATTAAGCAGTGATTGAGATAGTACGTCATACTTGGTGGAATACATTTTGCCACCTGCTTGTTGATGAACCTGAAAACTTAGGACATTTCAGTTATGATATGATTGATCTTTTTCTTTTGCAGTCACTCTTGCATCATCATTATGTGCTGGAAGGTTGGTTTTTTGAGTTTCTACTTTTTTTTTTCTTTAAATAAGGAAATTTTGATCACATAGGACACCATTTGCCATAGCGAAGGCACAGGTGTTAGTGTTGTCTGTACCCTCAGTTTATTTTACTTCTTTAATGACTTGCACATTTTTGGATCAAATAAGCCTTAGTCACAAGCTATTCTTGAATGGATTTTCTGTGCCAGTCCCTTACTGGATTGTGTAATTTCCTCCCAGTTCAGCAAAATGTTCTGATTTCCTTGATCCCATTGTGTGTTCTGAGGTTGCTTCATTTCTTTTTAATTTTGTTTATAAGGCAGAAATGTTTTATGAACGGCAGTGTTTTGGTAACTGCTGATTCTGTTGAGTTTCCACAATCTCAGCAAACCTTTTGTGCTGAAATTTAAGAGTGCTTATGCTGCCTAGCAGGCAGGACCTTTTAGTGCTGTCTCATATCTAAAATGACACCTATTTCTCTTCATTCATGCTATTAGCAGTTATGGGCTGTTCTAGTTTATCTAATTAGATGGACAGACTCCCAGAGAACCATCAGACAAATCTAGATTCCCCAAATAGCCAAGTTTTTTAAACTTCTAACATTTTTATCCCTGTAAATGAGCGGTTTATTCACAATCCAGTGGATACCAGTTCAGTTTAACTTTTCAATGTTGTCAGCTCTGCTTTTATGATCTCTTTCACAGGATCCTAAAGCATGAAGTCAATCTTTGTTCTCAGCTATTGTGTTTTTCCCTTTTGCACAGCAGGCAAAATAAATATGTGTGTGTGTATATATGTATATTTATGTAGTAATACCTGATAGTATACACTTGATACAATATTACATGTATGGCCATTGATTATAGCTGTGGTAGAATCAGCAAGATTTTCTGAGTAGTTATGTGGAGAGCCTTGACCGTGTACAGTATGGAAGTTCACAGGTCTCTGCCTGGGGTCCTAAACATCATCCTAAAGCAATAAATTCCCTCAGGAAGAGGGTTCTTTTGGAGAGAGGGTGCAGATCACCTTTAGGGGTGGAAAAGAACAGTTACGGGGAGAAGACTAGTTCTTTGCGTAAGGAGCAAACTCTCCCCTTCAGTACACTGTGGTAGCCTTTTCCACGTTGAAAGATATGTTTTCCTGTGGACGTTGTGTCTTTAAAAATGACACCTAGCACCCTGTTATAGGGCATGACACTTCCACAAATAAGAATAATTCAGATCTTCAAACTGTACTGTCTATTTTGTTCTTAATAACCGGAAAATATGCTGAGCAACCTGCTCTGGTTGACTGTGCTTTGAGCAAGAAGGTTCAACTAGATGATCTCTAGGTGTTGCTTCCAACCTCAACTGTTCTGTGATTCTGATTTTGTGTGCACAGAATGACAAAAGCTACTCATTTTCTTGTGCGATCTAGTTCATTGTTTTAAGGCATATTTTGTCTCCAGTTATAAACTGCAAGGCCTTTCTGTAGTAACTACAGCAGTAGTTTACATTTACAGTTAAACAAGGATAGCATTTGATGCTTTTCAGTAGTTAAGATGATGAAACATTTCAGCTATCAAAGATAAATTGAAGTCATCCCTGCGGTCACATTCTGAGTACAGAACTGAGTTTGCAATAGCTGCCATTTTTCTCTCCAGTTTTTTATGATTCTTAGTCAGCTACTTGAAGACGCTACATTTGGCCAATGGCAATATTTCAATTAAGGGGCCTCAAGGAATTGTAACTAGTATTTTTTTTTTCTCTAATGCATCTGCCCTTATGGGTTGCAAAACCCTCTGAGCTGTCTATCTTATGATCCTAGAAATGACTGCATTTGCAGAGTGTATTTTGTATGAGTGGGCTGTTCGACCAGAGAATGCAAGCTGGCAGGTGAGGGTGATGGCAAGGCAGGCAGAGACAGCACTCTCACCAGCAAGGATGCGGTCCTACAGAGCTGGCCTTGAGCATAGACTGCCCAACCCCTGGGAGGGGGGAGGTCGCAGAGCCTCTTGGTGCATGCAGGGTTTTGACAAAGGTCTGTAACCTTGCAGTATGAAGCATGAAGCGCAGCTCTGGCAGATACAGTAAGAGGAAGAAGTCAGCCTTTAAAAATGCAAGTAGACTATTTTGAGTTCAACTCTTGAGTCTTTGTATAGCTACATCCAAATTCTTGCGCTCTCTGCTCCTTTTCCCATGTGACTGGACACCAGAATCTGCGAGGTGCTTTCTATCACATCTTGCCTTTGCATTTTCTTTTGAAATGCTTTCCTTTTTGACGTGCTTTCTGACCTACATCAGAAAGTATAGTTCCAGTCTTAACAGGTTTATCAGCAACACATCAGTAACATATGAAGGAACTAACTGAGATTTTTAGGAGAAAAATATTTTCTGTTGGCTCCTTAACTGTCAGCATTCATCTCCATTGTATCTATTTTTACATCAGTCACCCTAGTCTTTAGTTTCCCAATTCTAAATATTTTATTTCGAGGATGTAATTTACAAACTCAAGAGCCCTTTCAAAAGCTTTCTAACTTGATTAGTGCCATTCGGAACATCTGCCTGACAAACCTCTGCGTTAACAGCTATTGAAGGAAATGTGGTTTTCATTCCTCATGAGTTTTGTAGGTTTAATTCCAGGAGTCTTAATCCATGAGTGATTTTGCATTAAATAAAGAATTCTCTCTTGCCTCCTTTTTCAGAAAGATTGACCTTTTTAATGGAGAAAAAAAATGTAGGAGAAAAGAGGTCCAGAGCAAAGATACTTTTAACTAGAATCTTTGCCAATATCTTTGAGGGAACAGAATGAATAGTCTCATAATCGCTCCAGGTCTGGCAACACCTCCATAATTAACAGATTGCATTCACGACAGCAGGGCTGAGTGGCAATCGGCCTGTTTTTGAAAATAAATACACAGATGTGTCTGAGACATTTGGTAAGTATAAAAACTGTTTCTTGAGGTGGGCTTTAGCGCTGTGAGTAGCATCCATTTTATAAAGCAAGAGATTAAAAAAAAAATCCCGAAGCCAAAAAAAGTGTTTTTTATCCTGAAAGTTCTTAGTTTCAGGGATTTTACTACTAGGCATAGGGTTTGTGTGACTGATGGTTCAAATACGCGTTGTAGAATGGATAGTTGTTGAAAGTCAGAACTTAAAAAAATCAGTATTTGAACTAGGCTATGTAAATACAGAAGGATACTCTAGGATGTGTGGGACCAAAATGATTCCTTGTGCAGCTTGAGTTCCACCAAATGGCATCATCAGTGTTACTAAGAATTTGAATAATTGAAATCCTCCTCTCCTTTTTTCTTTTTAGTAATGCTTGGGAGCAGAATGAGCATAAGCATTATTTGGGATTTAGAAAAGGAAGGGAAAGCAGAACTCCAATATTGACAGCAGAATTATGGCCTTGACCCATCCAGCTTGCTAGTGGTAATGATCTGTTCTCTATGAGAACTTACAGTAAGAGTAACTCAGCTATGACTAAGGTTGGCAGATGTGTGAGTTAGCAGTTGTATTACAAATTCTTGTTGTTAGGAAAAACTTGTCTTGTAGTAAAAGGGAAAAAAAAACTTTACAGTTTTGAAAACGGACACATATTTTTCAAAGAACTATGTTTCTGGGTGAGTCTAGTCTTAATGTCACAGCAAACATACAATTCTCTTGCAGCTTAAGAAACATTTAATTAGTACTATTTTTTCAATAAAATGACATAAAAATGAGTCATACGCGCTTATTTCAGTATACTAAATTCAGTAGGCTGTATGCTGTTTAGTATATTACATCACCTTGTCTGTACAGTTTCAAGGCTCTGCAGACTTTTGCACTGAAAATACCCAACAGCTTTATTAATCAAAGAAACGATACTGGTGAAACAAGGTGAGATACTATTGTTCATGGGATGCAGAAGGAATGATTTCTGTAGAAATTCTGCAGATCACTGAGTACACACATTCTGAACATAACTGTGGGAAGTACCAACAGAATGTGTATGGCGTAGCTAACATGAGGGTAGTTGTCACCCACTGCCAGCCTGTGTAAATACAGACTCATCTGATAAAGCTACTAACGATTCACTGATGCTCATTCAGTCTTGGAAACTGCTTCCAGAGAACTCATTTTCTGACTCTGGTCACTTGTCTGGTTTTGGTCACTGAAGCAAGGCGGAGATTGTTTTACATAGGTCACAAGAAAAAAAGGACATGTAGAAAAGTTAAAGAAAAATACTGGATCAACATTTTAGGGAGGGTTGATTTTCATTTAATGTTATGAGATAGCTGAACAAAGTGAGGCATCTTAGGCTGTTGTTTTGACAACATTTTGCTTTCTCGTATGACACATTTCTCTAATGAAATTTAATTTTTATATAACACAAGAGGAAGCCGAAAGGTCTTTAAAAATAATCTGTGTATCTGAACAGCACTTACTGCCTGAAGCTATTTCAGAATGTACCTGACAAATAGCATAGGGATTTGTCATTGTAGCAGAGATATCCAAGTATAAAAGGGACTGGACTTAGACTAACGGTGAGTCACGCCTAATGTTTTTGTGGACATAAGAATATCCCAACAAAACCAGTTTGCTAATGGCGGATTACAGGTATTTGTATAGATGTAAGCTTCTCTTCACAGAAATTGGATTTGGCCAGCAAAATAGAAATGGAATCTTTTTGCTTATACTACAAAGAGGTTTTATAAATCTTACGGGGGAATATGGCCTTGTTACGACAGTGGTATATGACTGATTACAGTGCTTTCATATATCCTCAGTAAATATTTTCCTCTCCTACCTCTTATTTAATTCTAATGAAATGCTTGGATAGAGAATGAGCTGAATGCGTACTGCCATCATTTTGTCAGCAATTTGTTGAGTTAACGAACATTTGCACAAAATTTTGTGTGTAATTCCAGGAGTGCACACAAATATCTGTGTGCTCCCAGCTAACTAGAATTAGATTTCTAAGTGCTGGCAGAAGTATGATTTAAGACATAATCTTCTCCTCACTATTCCCTACTAGTTGATTTAGGCAGTTCTTGCTCTACAAGCTGGCTTTTGTGGATGCTATTCTCAGGCATATAACTTTCATTGTACATTTTATAAGGTGCTGTCAAACCACCCGAAGTGAGATCTGTGAATTCCTCTAAGCATCTGAGCTCTTGAATTAGGCACTGAAACAATGCCTGTAGCAGCTGTGTTTCCTTCAGCTATTTAGCCTCAAAGATGAGGAACGCTTGTTCCTAATTCAGCCATTTAATGTCCTCAAATAAAGCAGGAACGTACATGTCATTTGTTACAAGATACAGATATGCTTACAAGTACATAAAAAGATGGTAATGGTATTTATAACAGGAAGCGTTCTAAGCAGCAGAGCTTCAAAATGTGCTGTGCCTTTAGAACTTAATCCAGGCTTTTCCGAAATGATAATCTTTGTATCCAAGTTTGATTTGGGCTATTACAGAGATAAGATCCACTTATAAAACCTGTTGTACAGTTCAAATTTTCATAGCTAATGTCTTGATTCCAGTTTTTTAAAAGAATTTTGACAGCCTGAAGACTCCATTCCACTTTCTTAGGAAACCTTACATAGCCAAAAGTGCTACTCTCTAGCTGAAGGCAGTAAAGAGTTTGAAACCTTCTCTTTCCTTCCTGGATCTCACTATATCTGATTGGCTTAGTCACCTCCGGTTCCCAATGTTCTAGTGTCTCATGGGGCATATATCATGCTCACTGTTAATTGGCAGTTTCTTTAACAACTTCAGTTTTAAAAGTGCAGGAAAGGTGTCAAAATTTAGCATTATGAAATGCAGATAATAGCAATCTTTAAGAGGTATAGTATTTTTCACTTACACTGTGTTCAGGTATTTAGAACAACAATAGAATTATCTAGACGTATTAAGTTTATTTCATTGCTTTCCATGTCATTAACATTGCAATCTAGAGTGCATGCCATTCTGTCTAAACCTAAGAGCAGTCCTGCTTTTTAGCTTCTGACAGGCAAAAGTACTTTTTTTAAAAGTTTAAACCTCCACTTTGGCATTTTGAATCAGTGACATCATTAGGTTTTTATGCGTACACCAAAGAAGACAATCAGTAGTTTACTAATGGGAGATTACATTTGTTTATTCTAATCTCTCTCTTTTTTTTTAATATGTGATGTTAGCAGAGCAGCTCTCCCAGCTGCACCCCAGCTGCTCTCTCAGCTGCACCCCAGCCACCCTCAGCTGCTTCTTTCCCCACTACCACACAAAATGAAACTTCCAGGGCAACTACTGCCACATGGTTTTGCGGTAACGCTCAAGCTCTCAGCCCATTCTGCATGTTGATCTGGGCATGAGGGTAGGGAAAGAACAGGTTGGTACAAATATTTCAGCTATTTTATTAAAGTAAGGGCCTACTTGGATGTTTTGCATAAACATTTTCATTCAGCCAAACTTCAGTGCCAGTTCAACAATTTACATCTCCTTGGGAAATGTGACAATTTGCTGTAACATGCTTTGGTTCATCCGCTGGCTCCTAACCTACTTGCTAAAAGAATTACTGAACTACAAATAATACACTCCTCTAGGAAGAACAGAGCCTACAGCCCTAAAGGTCTTCCTATTTTATATTCTTGACATCACAACCGTCCTACCTCTGGAGATGGGGTACAGGACAGAACTCTTTTAGTAGGCCTTGAAAATAGGCAGATTGTCCAGACTGTCAAGGTTAAACTAAGGAATAAAAGGGAGTTGCTGGAATTCTGTATTTTTCTAGTTGTAGCAGCTGGGGGGCAAATACTTGTAGGCTACTCAAGCTGGTTAAGTTAGGAGAGTCCTCCTGCTGCTATAATACACTGCAGAGCTGGGAATCACCAGTCAGCTGCCCTAGTAGCAGCTAGAGCATGAAAGATAGCATGAAAGATAGCACGTATGCATTTTTCTTCCTCTAGTGCTCTTTCCTCCCTCTTCCCCCAGCCTCCCCACACAGAAACATTCTTCTCCATCTTAGAGACTTGACAGTATGGTGACACTCTCAAACATCTTTTTAGTTTCTCTGCATCCTTGGTTGGTGTTTTTAAGGAAAATCAGGGCAAAATCATAAACAGAATATTAAGAGCTGACACAACTTCAAGAAAGTTCTAACATCTTGTTTAAAAACAAATTTGAAAGAAAAAAAGAAAGCTTTAAGTAATTACGTCCTGATCTTTCAGGCCATTTTCATATCACAGTCATGCTGGAAAAGGGACTTCTGATGGCCAGTGTTGAACAGAATCTCCCTTGCAGTATTCTATGATATTGCTTCTGGCTGTTAGGGCAACTGGTGAAAGCATCACAATCCATAAAAGGAGGACATTGTCCCTATATTTTTACTGCGTGAGTAGTGTATTGGAACAAACCAGAAAACAGACTTTATACAATCAGACTTAAATCAAACCAAGACGCTGTGGAATTTGTTTTAAATGAATTTATACTTTATTTTAAAACTTTTTAAAAGTAGTATATTAGAACATGATTTAGAATTTGTAAATTTCTGCTATATTTTAGTACCCATAAAATAATAATCCCTAACAGTCATTAACAAGAGTGAGGAAGCTATTTGTCAGTCAATATGTATGATACAAAGTGCTAATATTATTGTTTTAATCATTCTTTTTATAAGAGCTGTTTTCCCCTTTAAGTATACACATTGTCTCTGCCTACTGCTGATCTGGTACTACACAAATTATAGAAGTATGGCCTGTCTTCAGAATTTGACAATCTAAGCAGCAAGTTTACAAATAAAAGAAAGAACGTGGATTATGACAAAAAGTCTCAGCAGTGATGTTGGTATAAATCTTTTAGTTTCAGAGTTGTTTGGGGGGCATTTTCTGCTTTGTTCTCTTTCATCTTGTGTTCCATCGAAGTCCTCTGCATAAGGGTTGTTTTTTCTTCCAACCACTTATCAAGTCTTTATGTCTTAAAATATATATTCATAAGGATATATATATATATGAAGTGGAAACTACAATGAAAGAAACGTTAATGGTACATTTTCTCTCTCTCAAATTAATAACCTTCATCACCACATATTTCTCATCTTCTGAGATTTTTTTTCTACATATCATTCTGCATATCCCTCATTTTTTATTTAGGACACAGAAAAACTGTGAGGCATTTATATTCCAAAATTAAGATAAAAAAGATCTCAGACATGTTTTACAGGTCATCTAGTTATATTTGGTCTCAAGAGGTAGAAAATAATTAGTGATCAATAATGATCAAATGAGGAAAGATACAAGAGACATCTCAATTTAAGTATCAAATATATAAAATGTTATTTTGGATAACTATATATAAATACTGGTGATTAATGTTCTTGCTTCTTGCACAGTAGCTCATGTAGACTGTCTCTTAATAACCTAGCATTAGGTTAATTAAAGTTTCATTTGCCCAGATAAGATCCTCTCATGTACTTCTTTGGTTAACAAGACGTACGCTTGCTTAGAGCTATCTAAAAAATAAAGTGGATCAGTGATTGTAGATGGATCAAAACCTTCATCCACCAATCGAAATTTCTGTTGTTTGAAAGTTCCAGTCATTTCCATTGTTTCCTGTGGAAGAACAAAAGATTTATTACTCAGTAGATGGACTGAGCTCCTTTTGTTTTGCTCACATTCACATTTATTTTAAGAAGTCTTACTTGATATAAGAGTAATTCTATTTACTCTCATTAGTCTGGAAAACACTTGTTTTTCCCTGAACTTTTGTGCTGCTATGGAACAACAGCTGGAAATATGGTGGAAACAGGTTGCAACCTGTCACTTTTTGCAAATCAAAGTCTTCAGTGGGTCCCCATCCAGCACAGGACAACCTAGCTTCTTCATTCGTGCACATTACAAAATCACACATCAGAAGGAATCTGAGAGAGTAAAAACTATCATAATCAGGAACTGGCTCTTGATAACAATTCATAGATTTCTCTGTATCCATGACTACTGTCACCTTAAAAAAGAGATTGAAAGAGTCATATTAGACCACTCAGCCTGGTCCAAATAAAGACTGATCTTCACCACACATTTTGTAATGTTTTGTTCTTTTTAATGTCAGCATGTTCCCTTGGGAAAAGTAGTGGGAGGCATCTCCACTGAGTTTTTTTTTTTTTTTTTTTTTGCTCTTCAAGGTTTTTTTCTAGACTTTGTCTTGCTTTCCATTCACTTTGAACAATATACAACTCCTCTCTCTCTTTCCCCTTTCCTTTCATTGCAGTCATGTCTAGTACAGCTCCTGTTTCTTGTCTTCTGTCACAGCAACAGACAACTCTGTCTGCCTTGTTTCTCTAACACATCCATTTCTCTGGTAATTCCACTCCTCTCCCTACTCCTTTCTTCTTACACTCCTACACTTGCCTGGTCCTTTCTACCTTCAAAACAAATAAGATTTAGCCTTTTCCGTCAAAAATTTCTGCCGCAGGCACCACTAACCTCTCCAGCGAACACCTCTTTTCATTTTCACCTCAAGTGTCACTGAGCATATGATTTATGATCCATCTTGGACTGAACAGCTCCACTGTCATTCTAGATCATTCCAGTTAAGTCTCTGCTGTTGCACTCCATTTCTTCCTTAAACACTCTTGCCAAATTCCCAATGGCCTCTTTCTTACGCAGTATTAGTGCTAGCATTGCTTATTGCCTTGAGCTGTTAGCAGACCTCGATGCATTCATTAATTCTGCTCTTGACACTACCCCATGCGCCCTGGACTTCTGAGAGTTTGTTGCCTTCTGCTTCTTTTCCCCTTATCCTCCTATCCTCTCCCGCACACTTTATGACCCCTCTCTGTCATCTTCTCTTCTACCTTTACATTTACATACATGTGTCTACTCTGCAAACAGAAAATAAAGTATCATCTCCAACAGTTCAGAGTTGTATCTAATCCAGATCTACCTGCTTTAAAAACTTTTTGACGTATTTTAATGTATGATTACATATCAAATCAAGGTCAATGGGTTTTTAATTTCCATTTTTTTCCTTGAAGTTCCACCTGCTCCTCTCCTGATTAATGAGAGAAATACCACCATTTACTCATCTAATGTAGCCAATTTAATTCAAATTCAGTCTAAGCCAAGTTCCAGATGCATCAAAGATTTGGCTTCCTTCTGCACAGCATCTCTGTGATAAAGGCTTTTCTGTACATCTCTATAGCAATTTATCTAGTGTAGGTTCTCGTCATTTCATTAACTGATTGCTGCAACATTCTGTGTATTTTTGCTTGCTCATAGCAGAATGCTACTGCAAAGGGTATCCTCCTAGACATAATGAAATACGTTTTTTCAATTGCAATCTCTGATTGGCCCAGAGTGCTAACATATCCTGTGTTCTCTTTTCAAACAAGCATTTTTTTCTCATCTTCCCCTCAGAATGAGGAGACTTCCTTCATAAACATCTTCAAAAACATTTTGCTCTTTGCCTTTGTCATGATGTTTCCAAAACACTTATCAAAAGTTAAGATGCTGATAAGCAATTTTCTATACCCTTGCCTTTATTCCTAGCCATATATAGTCTCCTATATTAAATTAGGAATTCTTTAGGGGAGGGTCTAATTTTTTATTCCAAACTGGGCAGCAACCACAGCAAGGTACTAGTACACAGTTAGGGATGACAGGCACTCTGATGATAATGACGGTGGCACTAATAATAAACATTTTTAATTCAGGACCAATAAATATGATACCTTTTAAAACGCTTTAACCTTCTTGCAGCTGTATTACACTGCAAATAACATCTCATTTGTTGTGCATTATCAGTGTGTCTCCTGCTTTGGCTTTACCTCTCTGCTCTCTCATTTCCACTAAATAAAATGGATTTTAGATTATTTTCTCCAGATGCACTGGTTCTCATTTTACTAATCTGAACCTTTTCATTTGTGCTTCTAATCACCCTAAATTCTTTCGTATGATCTCTGTCCTTACGGATATATGCAATTCCTCCCACTTTAACGTAATCTGCAAATTTCATTAAATGTTTATGTAATTTCTCTTCCAAAACTCCATTAACAAAGATAGTAAATAGGACCAGTTCAAAAAAATACTTAAAAGCTAAAAAAACTAAATTATGTGATATGTGAGCAAACATTTTCTTTCTGTTTGCCATACTGACTTTTATTTGTTTAACCATTTCTGTGTTCACATGAAGTAGATGTTTATGTGTATGGTGCGGTAACACAGTTTACCTGGACTCTTAAGAAAAGAGGACAGGCATAACTTGGTAGATAGGTGACAACTTGCTTATACATTTTCTCCAAGTCCAATGTTGTATTCTCCTTTAAAATGAGAGAGGCCATTCCCGCTTTTCCTTCGTGAGCTGGAAGAAAAGAAGGGAGACATAAAATTTTAAAGATTAATACAATTTAGATGTTTGTGATCAACCTTACATTTAAAAAAGAGCTATAGCACATTAATAAACTGATAATAATATATAATTTTCTGAGTTTCAGTAACACAAGCAAATTATATTTATATCTGATATGATGTTGCATCTTTTTGGAGATTGTGCTGTTACAGTTAAGGAATAATGCCATAAACAAGTTAGGCAGGTAAGCATAAATGGAGTACCATCTATCTATGTTCAGTATTAATCAATACATGTTGATAAACATCAGTACCATCCCCTTCTCTCGAAACAGAGCACTAAGCCTCTTTCCTAGATTTGCCAATTATGTCTTCTCATTGGTTTTAGTTTTTCTCTCTTGCTAGTATCTTTTCTCAAGGCTGTGGATCTGAATGTTGTCAGCTAAGAGAGAGATCGAAAGCGTCAAGAAATTCTAACTGGTTTGTTTCGGAAGGGAGACACCACTTTGGGTCTATGAGAAAGACTGGAACAGGTAAAATATTATAAAAACAATAAACTTCAGCAATCAAAATAACTGCTCATTTTAACCATCAGATAGCAATAACAACAGAGACATTCTACCATTGCCTCCTTACAATCCTTTTCTGGTAATGCTACAACTTTTGTGGTGAAATTGTTTTGTGCACATTTAAGTACAATTATCAAGACAGTGTCGCATAAACTGGTCCAGTTATTTCTTTATAAGGGTAAGAATCTGCAGGTAAATGTTGTATATAAAATGAGAAACCTTCACATTTTAATTTTGAGTCTACTTTTCAGTTCCTCTTCTTTATTATGATTTTTCTTGTGTGCTGGTCTTAAAATAGGGGTAAATGACACCTTTATCAAATTTAAAACTTTTACCACTCAAGAATATTCTAAAGAGGATTTAGCCGGAACGGAAAGCAGACCCAGATTACTGCATGACTATTAACTAAAAAATAATTATTGAAAAGAAATTATATTCTTTTCTTTCTTATCGTATAATTTATTTATTTTTGGCTGCTTTTCTCTCTTATCTGGTCCTTCGTTTTTGAAAAATTCCTGGTTTTAGATGGCTTATTAGGCTCAGTAAAAGTGAATTAAGACAGTAAAATTGCTTCACTTAGTAATGAATATACTTTTCTTTAGAGTAACTTTAAATCTTACCTTGCTGACATGATTTTATCTGACATACGGATATGTGGATTTTCCACAGATGTGAATTTAGTAGTGCTTTAAACTAAATTATGTAGCTATCACAAATTCATGGAAAAATACCTTTTCAAAAATACACATCAAAAGGCATGATTCACTCTTATTCACAATCTGTTGGTATTTTTATTATCTGCAGCTACATTTTAGCTAGGTATTAAACAGCTGACTCAGTCAGAAATGATTCATAGGTTTATAACATGAAATAAAAGTTATGAGGGTTAATAACAAAATCTTGAGGAAAAAAAGACCACACAGCTAAAGCTGTTCTTACCTGGCACAGATACACCATATACATTTGCTTCTTGTATGAAGTCCAACATTACTATCGCATCAGAAACTTCAGTGGTTGCAACATTCTCCCCTTTCCATCTAAAGCATGTGAAAAAATAATTTAATCATATGCAACCGTATGGACATCTACTCTTAAAAAACATTAATTTTAGTAGGAACTCCATTCATTTTAGATTAATAACACCTTATATTTGTTCCAACTTGTCACCTTCGATTAGTAGTCTGAGCACCAGAAGACATCATTTGTCATTGAAATGAGACTGGATATTAGATATCACTTTAAAGGACAATGAAAGCTCATCAAAATCCCATATAATGGTTTTCAAAATTTTGATATACATCTAGCTGTGTCAAATATCACTATTCTTCTGCATTTGGCATATTTTTCTCTAGTTTCATATCCAAATCTCCTTGTTCCCAACAAATCTATCATTTGCTAGTATGCTCCTTGGAAGGAATGTTCAAAAAGCTATAATTCCTACAAGACCTTCTGAAAATTAGACAGCCAGCTGTGCAGGTGCATTATTTACAAAATGAAGCCCCTATCATCCACTTCAGAATTGTTATAAACAATATCAAGATAGTTATAAATCAAGCCCTCATGGCTGAAAACAAATAAAACAGTAGTATTCTATTCTGTGTGTCTATGCTTTTTAATGAGGAAATGTAATAAGAAATGATGATTATACCTGAATGTGTCTCCAATCCTGTCCCAAAAATAAAGAAAATTCTCTTGGTCTTGAACCATTAGATCCCCAGTATTAAAATAAAGATCTCCTTTCTTAAACACGTCACAGAGTAACTTCTTTTCTGTGTGTCTCTTATTGCCAGCATAACCAAAGAACGGATTCTTTGCATTCACTTTGGAAATGAGAAGACCAGCCTCACCTACACAGAGAAGTTGAAATGAATGTAAACATAAGATACCATTTTATATTTCCTGTACTTTACCTCAATGTTAATTTGCTACATATAACTTTAAAAGACCACGAGCCACATTTGGCAGGGTTCTTTCAGTATGTGTGACCTTGTAATAGCAACTTACTCTACTGCTTTGCAACTTGTGTAGTCACCTCTAGGTGCAAAGTGACCGTGCAAAGAGACACAACAATACTGCCAACTCAAGAAACCAATATTTTGTATTACTCTTGATGACTCAGTAAACAGTTGTTTCTCAGAATTATCCTCCATCTTCTTGTCAAGTTCACTCATACATTCATTATTGTCACAAAGTCCATATGCACTCCAAGTGAATATTATACCTCATTCCCCACAACTTACTGACTTTGTAGTAAAGACTCTCTGCTTCAGCTGCTTTTTTCTGAATTAAAAAGTTTTTTTTTAAGGCAGGTATTCAATCCAGGCATTAAATACCTACTTAATCTCCTTTCAGAAGTTCTGAGAACACTTCTGAAGAGTTTTCATTAATGTGGTACAGCATCATTGCTTTCTTTTCAGAGTCAACTATAGAAATTTTAATATAAAGTTTACTCAAAAAACATGGAAAGATGGCGAAACCTGTCATACATGTACAGCATCAGTGTGTTAGTTTGCTGAAAGCAGAGTAGTTGTATGAACCCCTCACCATTCTGGAAACATGTTCTGAACAATAAAACTTAAAGAGTTACTTAAGTAGCTCACTTAAGTAAGGTTAATTACTTTATCAGAGACAAGAATTATACAAATGAAAATACATACAAATAAAAATAGATATACAAAGGAATGCAGAATTTTCACAAATAATTTACGATCATCTCCTCATAAAAGAGCTGTACCTGTTTCCATAAATCAGGAGTGCTTAAGGTAAAAAAATTTAGTTCAGTGGTAGTGTCACTTAGCCATGATGGTCTAAGGATATAGGACATGCGTAAGGCAAAGTCTTTGGCAGAGATAATAGTTTTTATTAAACTGACTGGTATAACTGGAAAAAAAATTCCAGATCAGTTTGACATACTTGCATATCACTTCCTATAAAATTTTACCCACTTAAACCTTTTGGGGATCATATTCTCCTGAAGGGTGTCCAGCTTTGATTAAAACCTGCTAGAGAAATCCACAACCTCCTTTGAAAAATCTGCTTCAGCTCCCTGTTAAAACTGTGTGCCTGATCTTCAACACGAATTTGTCTCACTTCAGCTTCCTGGCATTAGTTACAGCTAGCACCTTCCTATAGTACAATAGAGATACCTTAGTATGTGATAAACACTGAAAATATGTCTAATCAAGAGATAACTGACATCTGATAAGTGTTTTGAAAATAGCCATAATCAATTTACCTCTTTTTATATATATTTAATAAACTAAATAGAGAAACACTAATCTCTCACCAAAAAACATTTGCTCTAATCCAGCAGTCTTTCTTGTGGATCTTTTAGGCAACCATCTCAATGTGTTAATCTCCTTTGCAAATCCCAAATCTCATTACCTCCATATTCAGAGATAATATCACCTCATCACTTTCGTACATTACTCTTCTGTGAATATATTCAAGGATCTCATAAGTTCTTCTGTCAGCATAGCTGTGCTTAATGCTGTTCTGCCTTAGAGCAAGAAACATACCGCTTTTGTAGGAGCAAAAGTAAAAGGGGATGTTGGCATAGTACAGTAACACAATAGCAAGGTTCCTTAAAAAAAATCTTGTATTAAAATCAAAAGGCCATTTTAGCCTATTATAATGCATACTTACCTTTCTTAACTTTCTCACACCAACCATGCTTATTTCTAACAGGTTCGTCTTTTTGGAAATCATACTTGATTAAATCGAATGGGAAAAAAAGCTAAAAAAGGGGGAAAGGGTCATCAGTTATTAATATACACAGTGCCATCTGGTGGCGGCAAATATAAGCAAGGAAACCATTTTTCTTACTGCATTGTTGCTCATCAAAACGTTGAATGCAGTTTCATTTAAAACTGCAAAATACTCTGTACGTAAACTTAGACAATTTGCTGGAGAAAAGCAACGTCAGAACATTGTAATGATCTTGTAACATTCAAAAATACTCGGTGAAAACACAGATTTGTAATTGTTCATTTCCATACAACTGAGTTGTGGGACCCAAAGCTACTTCTGGAACCAGATTCTTTTCTGATTTTAATCAGCATAGCTCCTGTGACTACTCAGAAATGCCAATTTATAACATAGAAAGTCAGGCTTATAGTTTCAGTGAGACTGGTCGTTACCGAAGCTGTGCTTGGAGGCACCATTACAGAATATTGGGGGGAAAAAAAATCTCTGGATAGATCAGCAGCAATATAATTTGCTGTCCCGTTTCACTGCACTCGATGAGGCTTAGGTTTCACCTGATTGGCATAGCCTTATGTCGGAAGCAACATTGCAAGGAGGGTTTGCTAAGCAGCAATCTGTACTTGCTAAGCATTCTCAGGGCTTTCTGCTTCCTTTTTGCTTAACTAGCCTCAGTTCTTCCCTCCGACTTTCTCAGATTTGCGTATTTTGGAAAGCGCTGCCATCGGCACCACCAGAACGATATGTATTCCCAGGTCATTTGATGTGGTTATGTAGTTGTGCGCGTTCCATAGTCAAGTCAGGGTTAGTTCTGCCTTCTTCTGAAATACTGTGAACCCTTGAATGCAAACACTGCGTGAGTTATACAGCTAGCTTCCCTCTTGTATAAGGCTCACAAAGAACGTGGCACTAGGTAAACTGACAGAGAAGGCAACATATTCATATCGATACTAGATATCACAGTATTTCTTTTCTCTAAATATGCATCATTTACTTTATTTTTCCACGGTGACATAAATCCAAATTAGACCTAAGAGATATTGACAGATACGGTATCACTGATACTCTATGGACCGCTGTGTCTGCAGTCATTTTCCCAAGGATTCAATTTGCCCAGCTCTAGAGTTTTCTGATTTCCCTTTTTGTAAAGAAGTGCATCAGCAGTGTATTTCATGACTGGACTAACCAAAGATATATAATTATCTTTTTCTGAAGAAATCTTGGCATACCAAGTGGAAAAAAAAACAAATAAAAAGCTGCTAGTATACACCTGTAGTTTTTACTAGCAAGAAATGAGATGTAATTGAAGGATGGTGTTATGAGGGTGACTAAAGTAATGGGTAGGATGCCAAAACATAAAACCCTTCTCTTTCCTGCAATTAATTAGGATGAACAGTTGCATAGTGATTTCATCCTAATTTGAAATCCTGCTGCAGCTATATCACATCATTTTGTTCTCAAGGTTGTCTGAATAAATAGCAACCTGAAGCCAAACATTAAGCACACAGATTCAGCCTCATGGACAGACTTGATCTATTGAGTCTTGTCAAAATTCACCACTGTATCTCACTTCTCCCCAAAGTCTGAAACAAAAAGATATTTTTAACTGTTGGTCAAAGGAACAAGGTTGTAGTGTGAAAATTTGAGTCATGATCCAAGAATCAGACACTCTTTTCTAATAAAGTGAAAGGGAAATTTTTTCGTAGCTACAGACTGTAATGTTTAGCGAAGTCATGAATTTGAAAGCTAAAGAGTTTATTTTAATTAGAACTACACTATTCTTGCTAAAACAGATCGGGAGGTAGTCATAATAAATGGAAGTAATTTTTTTCTTGGGGTCTCTTCTTTGGCTCCATCCACTCAATTTCTGTTCTTTCTTTCTTTTTACACATTGATCTTTACTACTATCATAGATTTTATATGACAGATGAAGTGAAAAGCATAAATAATAACAATTAAATAGTATAAAATGAAACGTTATTTTGATATTTTTGATTAGGGCACAAGTGAGTGCCCCGTTCCATTTTTATCTGCTCATTGCTTCAAAGCCTAATAGCTATTTGTCAATTTATTAGTTTGTATGATGTATTATTTGTAAGATGTTTTAAATACTTAGAAGCTGTAATTTAGTATCTGAGATCATCTAACAAAGACTGTTGGAAGTTTTCCTCTTTATGTTGCTGCTTGCATCTTTTAGCGCTTGCAACTTTAGTATTAACTATGCTAATTCCAGTTAGCTCTTTGAAATAATAGTCATGCAAATATCCAATTAAAATAAGAAGAAAACAGCACAGACCGCATCAGACCTGTACAATGAAACTGGATGCTAGCATATATTTTGTGCAAACAACTGTCTTTATGCTTTTTTTCCATGTTGTATATGAGGAAATGTAAGCACTAGAGCAAAGCTTTTAGTCTAGCTACAGGCATACATCTGTTTTATCTCATTATTTAAAATTATTGGAAAACAGGGCCTGAACTATTGAAGCATTACCATATTATTCTCACAGCCTACTGCATACAGTGTTCATCTATTTTTATCTATAATTTATTCCCTAAAGCACCACATAAACGTAGCAAACAAAAAACAGCATTTGACTAGTTGAAACTTGTAACGAGCTGAACTGCAACAGCATTGTCTATTACTGTACTGCTTGGATCTTATCTAACAATGACATCACAACCCTCTTTATTTTTTAAACAGTTTGTTTGGAAATAAGTGAGCTTAAATATTGTTTTGAAAATAATTTTGAAACTCGTAAAGTTTAAACTTATGAAGAAAGATCAGAGAACCTTAATCAGGGAAAGATCATAAGCTATTGCTTTTTATTTAGTGTCTTATTTGTTTTAGAGGTGATAAACTGTTGCATTCTCTGTGAGAATATCTGTTCATAAAATAAAGTGCTACAATTATCAGGCCAACCATCTTGAAAAAGTGAAGTGGCAGAAAATAAAAAAAATCTGGAGTGCAGTAACATCATATCTTAACTAGGTTTTAAAAATATCCTTGTAATGTTTTATTTACACTAAAGGAGTAGATGTGCAGGTCCTCTGCATAGTTCGGTTAGCTAAAGTAAACAAAACTAAGCAAAAAAGCTTTTAAAACTATGCTTGATATTAACTGGATCATTACATAATATTATAAGACGACATCTTGGAATATACTTGAAGTACCTTAGATTATTTTAGCTCAAAATTAAAAGCTTAAAAAAGCAGCAACAACACTTAATTTTCAGATACTAAGTTTTAGTCTTTGCTGTCTATTGCCCCCTGAACTTAAGTGCTTCCAGTGCTTGGATTAACACTTATCAGTATATTTCCTGTGAATACGATTTTCCAAGGTCTTAACATTTGGCCAAACTTGACCTCAAGTTTTGCTTTTATGCTAAAATGCATCTCTTCTGCCACTCAAGTTCTACAAGCATATAAAAAAGCGCATAACACCAATTCTGCATTGTTGTGAAGAAGGAAAAATGTTTTATATGTTGTAATGATTTGTAATTTGTTATCGTATTCCATTTTCCATCAAATAAGATTTAAACATTTTTCAGCTCCCAGCTGATTCCAAACCACTCAATTCTGAGTATGAGAGATTTAGATTCCTGCAATACTTGGGATATTTAGATTCAAAATGATAAAAAAATTACATTTATAAATAAAGTTTGGAACATGAATTTTTTCAGTGCTGTTTTTCAGGAGAGCTCATCATGGATTATTTTTGCCGTTATTATAAGCTTCCTTGGCTCTCATCAGTCTGGCTCTCCCATTACGTTTTTTCTGTTGTCACACCGTCTTTTAAGTGCAAGACAGAGATTTAATACACATATTTGATAAGCGCTACTGAGAGTCTTACAGCTTTTTCCCCATATCAATTTTTATATGTATATAATGTATAAGATTTATATTAACCATATGATTCATATGTACATATGAATGTCAAGTGTAAATATTAAACAGCAATGTATTATTTTATTATGTTGATCCATACACTGTATATCTTCTTGTAAAACATTTCAAGAGCTGCAGCTAAAAAGCTATTCAGAGGTTTCTACTGCTTTGTTCTTTGAGTCTGCTGGACGTCCTTACTGAAGGATTTATTCATATATCACAGTGACGCTTTCAAGCACATGAACCAATCCCTCTTATATTAGTAGTGTGAAAAACAAGTGCAAACAAGAACATTGCCTTGAGTTAGCAACTTCAAACACAGTGGCTTCTTGGATGTCTGACAAACTGCTGTAACAGTCACCGATTTGTTCCCACTAACTAGAAGTATGTCAAATTGGGATTATCGCTATCTCCACAAATTCACTTATTTCCCTTTTGTCATTAACTCCTCTTGGGTAGCTTGCGCCTGTTATTGTCTCTTCCAAATTATTTATGAAAATAATGTGTTATGGAGAACACCAATACTGATCATCAGTGTTCATTCCCCTCCCTCCTTTTTTTGGCAGTTAATAACAGAAAACTCCCTTTCATCATTCTGGGTGCTCAGTTTGTCTTTTACAGTATAGCTGTAACTTTTATCTGTATTTCACCTTTACTGTGCCATTGTCACTGCCTACAGCAAAAAAGCCTTCCTGTTTCTCTTCCTTTTTCCCCACTAAAAATCTTATACTTTGAACCTACTTCTTGTTATTCTGGAGTCTCTCAATATCTGTATGCATGGAGTTTTCTACTGCATTTACTTTATTCTGACTGTGCAACCGTGCCAACAGAAAGAGTATGTTTCCTCTGTCTCCTTTGCTCTATCACATACATGAACACACAACTCTCTTTTCCCCCGTTCTCAGTTTTCTTTCTTTCTCTTCACAATTCAAGAAACAGGTGTTTCAAAAATCCCCAGAGAGTACGTCTAAAGATCTCTCCTTACATTGACCCACATGTCAAGGGAATAAGGTTTCAAAAATTGTAGTAGCAGTTCTTTTTTCCTCTTCTCAGATTTCAGTAATGTTTTCTGCTCCCTCAGACAACTATATGGACAGAAACACTTAGGAATTGGGTGCCTGGGCCTTCTCTGTGCCATTCTCTGGCTTCCAGCAGTAGACAGTCTCCCTTACCAACTGCAGATCATTCAAGGGTCAGAGAAACAGAAATAAAGCTGCTCTCCTTTACATGCTGCTAGATGTCCAGTGGATGTCATTCAGAGTGACGTAAAACAAACAACAGTTATACTTCAAGATGCATTGTCTGATGATTGAAACATGTAAAATGTATTTTAAAAAAAACAACAACAAGTCTGAACTCAATCCAAATCAACTTATCTAAATCATTATAATACAGAGATAGTTTGTGTTACAATACTCAATTGCAGAGTAATCAAAAACACATACAAAAGAAGGTCCCGAAACTTTAGTATTTATTTAACTATGTATGCATATGTATGTATGTACATACAACAAAGTATATCTCACTATATTTTTAACATTCCTTTACTCTCCCTCCACCTCTTCTAGGCTTTTCTTGTCTGAAATTGCACTAAATCTAACCAAGCCCTGCTTCACGTGAACACTACTCTGTTTCAACGTATGGGGGAGCTGGCTGCTCCTGCAAACTGGAAAGTGGCATGAAGCCGATTGAAGGAACGGTCATTCCAGCGAGACTGCATAGGCAATAGCATCAGAGCTCCAGTAGTTACAGATTCTTTCTTTGGAGGACTTTTAATATGACATGTGTCACTACTGTAATATATAAAAAAAAAAAAAATAACATGCCATGCTGTTTCACGGACAAGGATTCTTCCAAAGAGAGGGAAGCCACGCAGCCCGAGGTGCTCTGCGTCAAAACATTACTTCTGAAAAAAAGTCCTGATGGAGCTTTGGAGAAGTACTTGAAAACTCCTCCATTTGGAAGATATTTGGGACAGATCTATTCCCATATAAAATGGGTCATATAATCCACCCACCAGCCTGGCTAGACACACCATGCCCATGTAATCAAAGCGAGGTAGTTTGTCTCCACATTGGATCTGGTTTCCAGTGACAATCTTTATTCTTCTCTCAGATTCTACAGACACTGAATGCCAAATGTTATACGTTGATGTAGGGGCTGGGAGCCAGTATATACCACAGGCCCCTGTGGAGAATGGTAATAGCTAAATATTCAGCCCGCTCACAAATATGTGCTTTAGTTACTTTCCTTAGAACAGAAAGTACAGAAATAACTACTGAATTCTTACTGTAGATTTATTTCTGGGGAAAAGAGAGTATTGAAAAAGACAGAATATGAATTGATTTCAAAGCCAAGCCAAATGCAATGAATGGCTTTTTTCCGGTTCATAAAATATCTTATAGTCTTTCCATATTTCTACTGAGTAAGCAGGGGGACAATCCATAATTATCTTAACAGACTATATTGATGTTTCCATAGACTAAAATAGTTCCAATTGGAATAATGCATAAATTATAGCAAAAATGTCTAGTGAGGTCAAGTATACAGTTACAACTGCATTTAGTTTTTAATTGCAGTTTTCAGAAGCTTTTTTTTTTCCTCCTCATTTGCAGTGACTAACTCAAATCATAAGTCTAATCATTAAAGAAGAATAAGTAGCACATTTCACGTGCAAAAAAAATTCTAATCTTCCTTTTGGAAATACAAACAGTATTTATTGGTATATGAAATGCCAATATTAACACACGCAAAGTATCACACTTCACACATTAGGTTGTTTAAAAATACAGAAAAATAAGCCAATAAATAGATAACCTCAGACCTAATCCTTTATCTGCTGTAACCTATACATGGCATTTCCAGAAGATTAATTAATTACAACAAAACTCTGTCAAAAGTTGTGAAATTCTGAAAAGAAGTTTACTCAGGTTTGGAACAAAAGTAAAATTTTTATAAGATTTCCAAGAAAAAAAGAGATTTAAAAATAATTAAAGCATGTGGCTTAGAAAAGTCTGAAACAAATGTGACCATGAGCTTTAAGGTTCCTCATTCAGCTACTACTCCCTAAATTCTCGATTTCTAGTTTTGTATAGTGCATCTGCACCTTTCTGGAGTTCCTCACAGGCATTTGTCAGAACCAGACATCCACTGTGCCTACGACAGACTATATAGATCATGTACTTAGAAAATGAGCAGAGTAAATCTGCTTAGATTGCCAAGCTCTGAACGGTTTCTGAAAAACATGTTCTCTCTTGTGGTCTCTTCCTGAGCGTTTCCACTTCCTGCCTGCAGAGTCTTTTTGGTTTTAGTAAACGAGTGCAAACTAAATATAGCAGACATGATAGATAAAGGGGCATGGAATTTTTTAATTAACACAGCTGGAAAATACTGTGTCATATGTAAAAACAGTGATTATATTTTTAACTTTTTCTCTTTGAAATTTAGGAATAATGAAATAAACCGGATGTAAAGTAGTTTGAGTTACTTCTTCTTAACTGTGCATAGGTATAAAATATCTCTTAAAGGTATTTCTGCTTATATTTTATTACCATTAATCCTTATTTATGTTAAATGTTTATATGGTAGCATGCAATACAAATATGCCCTTTGAAAACAGCTGTAAACATAATCTGTAGAACACTCAGTCAGGACACGGGACTTGCAAGTATATTTCACTGATCGTAAATTCTTAGGTATTAAAACAAACCCAACTTCCTCTGTTATGCATTAATATGGTAGAGATTTGGACAGATATTCCGAATCAACTCAAAACTCTCCGAAGAGAAGACCTTTTTGACTCTCTTGAATTCTAAGATAAATCTTGGTGTTCCTGCTGAATGTATAACTTATTTTGGCAATAAGCACTATCTGCAATACTTGGGCCGCTTCCAAGATATTACAGGGTAAATTAAACTTGCAATAACTGAATTAGAAATTTTACCCTAGACTTACGACTACAGCCCTATAACCTGTGGTCAAACTGAGAAATACGGTTACCTTCAGCACTCCCTCCAAAGTAAAACAGAATTAAATAGTCACCTTATAAAAGAAATTGGTACGTCCCACAGATCCAATTTTTCCTGTGTGGTTCATGAAACAAATGTTTCCTTCAGTAGCACCATAAAACTCACAGATCTTAACAGCACCAAATCGGTCTAAAAATTCTCTCCATACATCATTTCTTACTCCATTTCCAACTGCTAGGCGGACTTTGTGATTTTTTTCTCCCTCCTTCTGTTAAAAGAAAAAAAACAACTGTGTAACAATAACTATATTATGATAACTGTATTTGACTGTTGCAAATATTATGGAGGAAATGTACCTGCTTAAATAAATCAAGTATACAACATAAAAAATAAGAAAAACAACAGTTAAAAAAGCTGTCACAGCTAGGCTACAACTACAATGTAGCAAACTTTGCAATCAAACACCTATTATGTGTATGCTGATAACTTACTGCACAAGCAACATATTGCCTGAATAATGACTACATTAATTCATAGAAGTGCTTCCATATTTTAAAAAGGTTTATCCTGTCACTCCTTTTCCACTTAGCCTTTTCCACTTTGCAGTTAGAAAAATTGAAAAAAGAGAGGAAGGCAGGCATTATTTCTGTCAAGGGATTAAAGTCAGCAGAGATTAATAGTTTCTTTCTTGTATCTTCAGACTGCTTATAAGAAACAATCAAGATTTCATGCAGTTGTAATTTCTGTTGCTTCCCATTCAAAACATACGAGTTATCTTCTGTATTTCTTTCAGTATTAACACTTGCAGGTTTTGTTCAGTGTTACTTGGAATACATTATTTCCTGGTGATTCTCAGTCTTTATTGTTGCCAAATCTCATGTTTTAATACAAGAAACACAATAGCATGTGTTCATCCACTTCAGTGAGAATATCTAATTTTATGAATATATTTCTAAACCTTGTGATTGCAAGGAGCACTCTGAAAATACCATCAGATTTAGGTTGAAGCATTAGCAGGCAAAAGACCTAAAATGTATTTTTTTACTACACTGTTTTACAATCGGACTCCCTTTTCAATTGTTGCAAGTGCCAGTACAGAATATTCTAGCCATGAGACAGCACAAATTAAATATAGGAGTTTGATATCCTTTTTTATCACATATATTTAGAATTGCATACTACTTTGGTATTGGTACACTGCCTGTATATACATACACACACACTATATATATATACATAAAGTTTTATCTGTATATAAATATCTCTGTCTTTCTCTGTATATATAATAATTATATTGATCACATACTCTTTATAGAAAACAGGAAGTCCCTTCTTTCTGTTCTTCTATTCCAATGTACTGCACCCCTCCCCGCTGCAATCTGGTCAGCCGTGCATGCCCTGATATCCAAGTGTGCTGACTGACAGGAGAATCTTTAAACATTTGGCAGCTTAAAAACAAGGAAGTGCCTAATGAACAGAAAGTACTGTTCCTCAGAGGCTTATGTCTTGGCTAAATTCAGGGAGGTTTTGTTGAGGATGGTAAATTCTCACTTCGGTCACAAAAGGGGCACCCAGAGTGACATTTCAAGTTCCTGCTCTAAATCACGAAGACTTAAGTTCTCTTCTTCCCTCTTCCAAAACAAAAACTCAGAGGAGGAAGAAAAAAAGTCCTTTATGGAGTTTCAGAGTCTTTCTCAAATGATCCAGCAATGAATTCACATATTTCACTATACACAGATAGCTTTTGGCAGATCAGGATCTTGTATAGCGTTATCCTGCTATATTATCCCAAAACTGTGTCACTGACCAGCCTCCCCCTGTCACTAACCATTCTGTTCAATTATGCTCTTACATCAGCCCAATTCTTCCCTTTTTCTTTCTCCTCTCCTACTTTACTTTAGCTTCGTCAGTCATTTCTAAACAGGTAATCACATACTTCATTAATCTCCTGCCAAATCATTATTAACATAAGCTGCATTACACAGCACAAGGAAACTGCAGGTGGACGTGGCCAAAAACAAAGCTTCTAAAATGGCTTAGAGAGGTAATTTTTTTTTGAGTGATTCGATTTTTCAATTCGGATGCAATATTATAATGCAACAGTGTAGATCCTCATATATCTGAAATAATGTTTATTATATTAGACATTCACAGATCACTATACTTTCAATGAACAACAAATATATATATAAAAATATAAATATAAATGTATATATATCTTTTTTTAAAGAGAAAGTGTTTCAGTCCTACTTTGAACTTTCTCAGGAAAGCTTTTAACCTTTTTTCCAGAAAACTGTCCACTGTTTTAAGCTGCGATATGTGATATTTTCCTTTCAATTTGATTATTAATTTGAAAGTAACGTGTCAGTAAGTGAACTGCACTTACCCCTTGCTGAGGTCACTGAATTATTCAAATGTGCAGCCTTTGCTAACATATGAAAAATAGCACAAGAGATCCTTTCACAGAAATCATTTTTTCCACAGTGAACAGGAGAGACAAATACGTGTGCATGCGTACACACTAATTGAGCGGGTCATTCATCAGGCGAGGAACGTTCAAACTCTCTAGAGATCAAGGTAATGAACAAGTGAGCTTGCTTCTAGATTTATACTTTAGGAATAACAGGAGTATTGTTGAAAGTTTGCTGGAGAGACACAAACTAGGATGAACTAGAAAACAATCACCTACTCTCTGCTTTTTTTTTTTTCCCCCACAAGGACAAATATAGCATTATTTATAGGGTAAACTACTTAAATTCTTGATATTATTCTAGCTGGTTTGCATTAGTACAGCGCAAAGTCACTCTAAAGCTTTCTCTAGTGGAAAAGAGGCAAACTATCCCTGATACTCTGGCCAGAATTCCTCTGTGTTTGCAACATTAATACCTATCAACAATACCAGGCACAGCTACTGCACTTCAGGAGCTAGTCTCTTAAGGCTCAGCCCTTTTGCAGAAGTACAAAGGTGTATGAAGTCATCAAAACCTGACTGCAGAAAGCAAGTTTTCTTAAAACAGAGGACAGTAACTCATTTACTCACACATCATTCACAACTGAGCTAAATTTCCTATTAGACTGCATTGCTGCAACGGTAGTACTCATTTAGTCAGCTCTGTCACTGTGTACCCATCTGTTGATGCAAGACTCACTGAAGAGTACTGCAGAGCTTTCTGGAGAAAAAGCCTTAAAACCATCACACATTTTAGCAGTCTTTCAACTATAAGAATGGAAACCCTATGCAATATAATCTCCTTATTGCTTAATGTTTAGCAAGTATAAAGAGAATGATTACAAATGAGGGAAACTTTAAACTTAAAATAATGATAATTTACATTAGTTTTACAGGTAACTAAATTCATATAGCTCTTTTTTGCAACTAATACATGATATTAATTGCTATTAGCTTTGTGTGTAGCTAATTTGCTATGGAAAGTGAATCACTTGCAATAAAATGTATATAACCCTTTAAAGAACACATTTTTCATGATTTAATCTATTAGTATTCATCATCTGTATTACTGTCCAGATCATTGCCAGAGTCCAAATTTAGTGCACGCATATAGGTATCCATGGTCACTGTGGCAGAAAGCTTAGGCTCTGAATAAAACGTAATGAGTAAGAAAAGGGAGGGATGATAAAGCCAACAAATTCTAAAAATATGGTTGAGAGGTACACAATTAGCGTGTTCTACGATATGCATGAAAATCTAAATAAACTAAATATGCAGGCACGTTTGCTTTAAACAGATTAGGGCACCAAACAATCATGCTTCAATTTCTGCCATGTTCAGGTATAACCAAAAATTAGCTTCCCACTGTTATGGTGCACAGAATTAACGGACTAGGAGAGATTTTAAGAAGTCACATAGTACACACCTTCGCTGGCAGGTAAACGCAGCAGTCCCTGTACCATTCCTGACACCTGAGCAAGTTGTGGCAGATCAGCAGTTACTGTTCATCAGCTGCTCTGCAATAATTATCTGCTTGCACATTCTCAGTCTGCTGCAACGGTGCAGTACCACCACTTCCTTCACTGAGAGCTAAATTCCCTCATAATACCTTGCTTACACAGACTCAGTGCCTTGCCCTGGCCGACTGTCAAAGATCAGTTCAAATAACTTGTGTCTTGTGATAATTTGTTCATGCTTTGTTTATGTTTGTGTTTCTGAACGTGATTAATAGTTCTCTATGGGTGATGAGAAAGGCAGTATTTATAAGCTGACTGTAGAATAACCGAAAGTAAGAATATTTTCCAACTTTAAATAGTTAGAAAGTTATTAAAAGTATAGAAATTATATTATTTTCCTGCACTGTGATTTCCTTTCCTCATGGAGTGACTTTGAAGTAAAATGGGGATTCGATCTAGATTCACTTGTTTTTAACAGTAAAGGTAAAAACAATACTTTTTTGAAGCATTAACAAACAAGCATTGTTGTTATCTTATAGCTGGACTTTTCCACAGCATATTCAGCCAAGCTCTTTGAACCACACACCAAAGGTCTGCATATATCATAAATCAATTTCTGATACACTATTTCTCCTTTCTGAGTGGTTGTTTCATTTGTATAGTAATTAATTGACAAGTCAAGATCTGCCTTATTATACTAAACACCACATAGCTGGGATTTTTCATCTGCCAATCTTTCCTTCTTAAGTTTTCTTTGTAAACCAAGTGAACTACACATGGTTAAGTCATTGATAAATGAAATACCTTTTAAAGTGCCATCAACACTATATTAATTGGGTGTGGGAAGGATTCATGGCTGCAGCTATATAAAAATGTATTCAGCAGTTGCTTTAAAAGAATCCAAGAAAATAGTTTCATTGTCCTACTTTTACCATTTCTGCAGCAGGAAATGCTGAGTGGGAGAGAAGCAAAGGCAACTTTAAGCAAAGGAGACTTGAAATGTTTCCTGTGTTATGGCCTTGGTGAAACTAAGAGCAATCCCTGGGCTTGAGAAATTCAAACATCTGTTAAATACAAAATACGGACAGACCACATTAGATTTACATTCATGTATTTACAAGAAGTGTATGTAACAATACATTCACAAAGATCCCATTGATCCACAAGCCCTGTAAAAAGAAAAGAAAAAAATCAGGTAATTTAGTTAGTACAGTGAGTAGAGATGACAGATATCGTACTGCCATTACTGCTATTATATTGACAGATGTAATAAATTCTTCAGGATATATGCTTACATTCACTTTGCAGTAATATCCCATTATGAACTGCAGCTAGATTTTTTCCTCAGAGAAGTACATACTCAAATTTAAAAATAAAAGGAAAGGAAAACATGAAGGGTATTGAAAAGACAGGCACCATAAGAAAGGAACAGGAATTCTAGATTTATTATAAAGAGGAACAAGACACTTCCTTCCAGCTCAGGAATTGGTTATTTGCTCTGTAGCATTGCTCACTCTCAGCACTCTTTCATTAATGAATCTCCTGATAATCTAACAGGATTAGATTCTAACAGAAGTGTTCTTCCTTTAGCTATTCTTATGGAAAATGTTTTCTTTACCTTTACTTTTACTTTTTACCTTAGAGACTATCTACGAACATAAAAAGTCACTTTTGTCCATGTTCCACCCAGAAATACAAAGTAGACCCTTGTATTTTTGGTGATTGTCTCAGGAGCCCACAAATGAAAACATAATACACAGAACTTTCTAAAGGTCAATTCAGAGAATTAAAGCAGGCACGGAATATTCTCTGCATTCCTACAAATCCTGGGAACAACATGGAGCTTCCCTTTGTAAATGTATGAATGTAGTTTCTTGGCCTCAATATTGGGACATTTTCTGCATGACTGCAGAAGTTCAACCAAAAGGATGAGTATCTAGGAAAACAAACCAGAAGGAAAAGAATTGGCCAAGTTACATGACCTCTTAAAGACTCAAAAACTCTTGAGACATCGTGCTAGCTAACCTATCAACTAGCCGTCAGTGCTGGTTTGGATTTTGAAAACCATTGCTCCCTAAAAACAAGGAAACTCTAGGAGCATTATAGCAGACCTTTTCAGGAAGATAAAGGTCATTGGTAAAAAGAACCAGAAGAGAGACATAATCATCCTATGGACAGAGACCAAGGGAAGTAAGGCCATTGGACTTAAATATCAGAAGGCAATAGGCAAAATAGACAAGATTATAGACTGTTGTTTCTAAATTCCTTTTTGTCAATAACACTGTTTTTCAGACATGGCAGTTTAAGGCTATCATACAGGCAAAGTTTTCTGTGATACATAGTATCTTTTATTAGATCAATTGATATAGTTTTGGACGCACACTTCAATCTTCAGGTCTGTTTCTTAGCTTCTCATCAGATGTGCCGAATACATTCCCAGTCTAAAAGTCTATCTGTTTTTCAAACTCCATTAAGAGTTATTACCTTGTACTAACATAGTTTACATTCCCCTTTTGGGCATTGTTCATACCTTAGTAAATCAGTAACAACTTGGATTAAGAATGCCCTCTCCTTAGTACCTACACAACTGGTCACAGATTGAAAAAGCACAGGTTACAAGAAGAGTAGATGAATTGCAAAATTCGCACCCTGACATAAGTAAAATCATAATGTCATATAGAGAGTATTCAGAGACTTTGATGGAAGGTGGAGATGTAGCTGTCTGTAACTTGTGATATGTTACCGGTTTGGGGTATGTAAGAAAATGTTTATGCTGCAAACCTGCTAAGGCTCTGTCAAATTTCCACTCCATGTGATAATGATAAGAGAGAGAACAATATCTAGTATCGAATATAAATTGAACAAAAGCATGTCTCCAACAGGGAATAAAACAGGATAGCAAGTAAATCTTGCATTGTAGAGTGGTGCCCTCTGACTCATTTTTCCTTTCTTCCTTACTTTATCAAATTCCCTTCCTTCAAAGGAACTAATTTCCACGTGGAAGACAGTCCTATCTAACAAATATTTTCCCTGTCCTTCCTCTCCTCCCACAACACTTGAGTCAACAGCAGGGAAATAAGTGTGCATCCTTTTTGCTGATCCCAGCAGCATCAAATTCCTTGTTTTCCCCTTCTAAATCACTATTGTTCTAAGACAGAAGAGTTTTAACAAAATAAATCCTTAAGCATCTTTTCTAAAGACACTTCAGAGAGCTTAATCCCATCCAAAGGAACCTCGGCCAAACGGGAGCTAGTAGAGAGACTGGCTTGTTTCAGCTTAACAAATAAAATGTCTGAAAGCCAGTATGAATACTCTTATACATTGCAGGTAACCCCAAGGAAATGTTACTGATGCCAAAGGATAACACCTGCTCAGTATCAAATGGAGATAAAACAGGACAGATATTGAAAAAAGTTTCTAAGCAATCATTTGATGGCTTGTGAAACAGACTTTCAATATGAGTAGAAGTAAACTTTAGTTTTAATATAGACCTTAACAAGTTCATACAAGGCATCATAAATCATACAATTGAGATCATAACATATAACAAGTAATGAGAGCAGGAAACAGGACACAATGATCTAGAAAATCAATTTCTAATCTGTACTTGTAAACTATTTCAGAATCCAGGTCTCCTTTACAGAAAAGCACAAAAGAGATACTGCATTACCATCCATATCTTTCCAAAAGCTTCCAGAGTGATTTTATCATTTTAGTAACTCTGTACTTCAGATTTGAAACAAACCAGCAAGTCCATTAGGAAGACTATGTATACACTTTAAATGGTCAATGAAACTCTCTAAGGAAAATATATCCACAAATAAAAGTATTTCCAAGGCCTTTGCTTAAAGAAGAAACAGGGAGCTATGCTATGTCATACTTTCTTCTGAAATTTCTTAGAGCAAGAAATTGCTCTATTTGCTCAATATCTTTTAATAAAGACTTTGAGCAAAGTCAACCCTCAAGACCAAGTAATGAATTTTCTGAATATCCTCTTTTATAGAAGTAGCCGCGCTAATGTATTAGAGTACTTTCTAGCTACTGATGCTTTTCATACTTTCACTAACATGAGAAGAGAGCAAAAAAAAAGGTTGGAGGGAGGAAGTCATGAGGACTCCCTTATTTAGTAGCCCAGCAAAAGCTACACACAACACACACTTCAAGGTCTTTGTACTTGTACTTGAGGAAGAAAAAGCATGGTGGGGGAGAGCTGCTGACGAGGCTTCCTTTTCTAATGAGTGGTCTTTCCACACCACATGTTACTACAACACCGGTTACAGAGCAGATTGCAGAGAAATTCCACAGTAAGAGAGTCTTCAAAAGCTGTGGCAGATGTGAGTGGGAAGCTGAAAGATCAAACAAAACAGAACTAATAAGGAAAGCTAAGACAAGCATCTATATGCTACCACGGAGACTTGACAAGAGTTTTGTCCGAAATGTATAAAATGAAAAGCATCATGACAGTAATTTCACATGATAGAGGCCACAGTGTGGGCCTTTCCTACGTTGATGCCTCAGCCACAGAACTTCCTGATAAATCTTCCCTTATTGTTTTCTTTCCACAAGGGATAAGACAGACATACCAGTGAACTGGTAGGTGATAGGTGAGAAAGATATTTTGGAAAACAGCTAAATGGCTTTTTGTACTAGAGTGCATCTATAAGCAGGAGAGGAAAAAGCACTTCATTTATTATGGCTTGTTGTGCCTAGAAGTCCATAATGAACTGTTTACAAATACACAATTTATTTCAAATTTAGTATTAGGTTTAAAGAAACAAATGAAGCACTTTAGAGAATTCCTTTGATTTTAAGATGTGCTCATTAGAAGGGCTGTATAGAACTTTAACCTTGAGAACACTGCTCCTTCAGTCCACACAGTATCTTGACAGAGTTTTAAAACTCCTCTTAGCCAGATCTTTTGCATGCTGACAGTATATGTATTTCTTCTAAGTTAATGAAACTTAAAAAGAGATAATAAGCTGACAAATTATTTCACGTACTTGAAAAATAATAGTGGATTGCATAATATATTTAGAATCCTTCCACTTACTTGTGGGAACAAGTTTCTCTTCCAGTTCTTACTTGACAAATAGTTAGTATTTTCCTTTAAGTCTAATCTAACAATCTAATAAATATAAAATGGATTCATTTTATACTTTTTTTTGTTGAGAAAAAACATTAGGTTTCTCTTTAGCTTGCTAGTAAAAAAGTAGCCTCACAGGCCATCTCCTATTCACAAATAGGAGGTTATTTAATGATAGCACAGCTAACATTATTTGTGAGAGTTAAAACTCCTTTATTATGGTCTGGGAAGGATCTAGAAACGAAATAAAAACTTTGTGTTAGACAATGAGGTACATTAATCTTATTTTAAGACACTGAACAGGATAAAATAGTTAAAACAAAATGCCATGCTCTAACTGTACAATTATAGGACAGAAAAGGGGAAATAATTAAGATCTGAGGTTGCAAACACTATAAGCTGGGAAGTGTTGAATAGAAGGGGAAAGGCTTTGGGGAAATCATGTTAGCCCATAATGAAGAAAAACTACCATATATAAAGCTGGCTGTTTTGGTTTTCCCCATAGTTTTGAGCTTGGTTTTTTCATATACTGTACCTTCATGTTTACATAATTATAAAGTTAAAAAAAAAAAGGGGAGGGGGGAGATTTCAGTGTTCTGAATTCACATCATAGCCAGTGGTGGTCACTGGGACATCAGACATGGCAGATGCGCTTTAATCCAGAAATAACCTCTTTGCTGGGAGGCAAGCATGGATAGTGGTACAGGATCTCTGATCCTACCTCTACATTACTTAAATAGACTTCTGAAAATTTTCCGGAGAAAAAAAAAATACAGTGTCTTCTGAACACTAGGTTTTCCGATTAACTACTCTGGTCTGCAAATTGAAATATAAATGCACATTTTTATTCCACTGGAAAAAAAGGCTGAATTACATTCTTTTGTAATTAATTAAATGCTGCTGAAGGAGGAGGTTATTATTCTGGAAAATCTTAAAATGAGACTTAGATTAGAAAAGAATTTTCAGTTTCATTAATTTGAATTATTGCCACCATTTCCTAAAACAGGAGTCATTTGAATAAAATCCACTGGAAAGGAAATAATCCTCTGCTTATATATTTGAAATGCAAAATGAAAGTATCATAATTTACAGAGGCAAAGGGAAAATGTTCAAAGAGATATTAGGTGCAATGCATCTACCTTCTGCACATTTTCACAAACCTCTGTGTTTTCCTAAATAATGTGTTAAATTAAAAGAAGATACCGTTCTTTTTGCTTAATGTAATACAGGTACTTGCAAGCAGTTATTTAGTTTTATTTAGCATTAAAAATAAAAGCTCTTTATGCTCATCATTTACTGTGTAAGAGTGTTAAAATGCTTTACCAGGTAAGATTATTCATAATTTCATATTTAGGGCTTATTATTGAAACAGAACAGGACAGCCTAGATGGATAAAACAGACGGAAGAGCAGTCACCAGAATTAGCAAGATGAAATTCAGTTTCTACTAACTACTAGACTAAGAATGTTTATTGCAAATTCATTTTGACACAGTTAAACCAAGCACTCGAGGACAGAAATTAAGTTATGTTTGCTGTGCAAAACGTTATGGCCTTGATCTGTTCTAGCTATATTATTCTATACTAGGTCTTGAATTAATTCTATCCAATTTTAGGTGCTTAACTTAGCCTAAACATCACCAATGGGAAGATACAGGAACATACCATAAAGTAGCCAGAATGTGAATTAATTCAGTTAACCTGAGTAAGTTTTTAATGGCATTTACAACCGGTTCAACATACTTAGTACTTGATACACTGTAGATAGACAACACTGATGACTGCCATAGCAAAAGAAGTACTTTCAAATTAGGGCTAATAAATTCAGGCAGGAATGGCATTTTAACAAAACTACCTTTGTTGTCTGGAACAGCTTTCTAATTAGAACAATTAACATTTTTCTTTTGAGCTGCTGCCCGGGACCGAGTCTCCTCAAAATTATAAAATATGGTCTAAATGATCTAAATTCAAGCATGTCCCACAAGCCAAAAATAGTGTTAAAACATGACCTACAAAACTTGAGATGTCTCATTCATTTATGTGCCAAGAAGCAAAGTTCTGAAAATTCTGAAGAGGCATTTTTCAGTAATCTAGGAGTTCTGAACTCACTTTGTGAAACTTTAAACAATATTTCTTTTCCACCAAATGATACTGAATCAGTTTTCAGCCTCACTGTAAATCTTTTCCTTTAATATGCTTTTTCCTAATTTCAACCTTTTTTTTTTTTTTTTTTTTTTTTTTTACAGTTTTCAGACAACCAACTACTTGAGGAACCTCACATAAGAAGAGGGGCAGAGGGACAAGTTCAGTACAGTTTTATTTTCCTTTTAACATAAATACAGCAAGAGCAATAAATGTACAAAGAACTTACAGCTGGATAGCCCTCATTTTGATTCCACTTACCACTGGCTGGCTGCAAAGGTAACGGCAAAGTTCTCCAATGTACTGAATGACAGTCACATTGTACTTTCTGCAGTCATTCCAGAACTGACTAGCTGAGAACTTCTTTCTTAACACACAAGTTGCACCTTTATGGAAACAATAGAACAGGAAATGAAACATTTTCTCTATATGGCAGCTTAGCTAGAGATCTTCCTTATTTCTACAAAACAGAACACGAGAGGAACCAAGACCAACCTCATTCAGAGAGCCATACAATTTGGTAGTTAAGCTGTTTTACTAGAAGATGCATGTTCAAACCCTGCTAGACAAAGAAGGCAGATGAACCCACTCTTCTTCCTGAACCAGTAAACCAACCGATACACAGCAGTTACAGGAAGAAGACAGCTTTCCTTTGTTGGTGTTGTGAGATTATCCAAAAAGAGTTCACCTGAAAATATTCAACAAATTCAGCCTGAATTAGCAAATAATTTGGTGATCACTGAAACCTTTTTTCCGCAAAGAAAGTATTCATTGATGCAAATTCAGACAGAATTAATCCATAATCCTATGCATCTGATCTTCTCCCTTGCCCTGGCTTGTCTGGCTTGATGCTTTAGAAAACAGGAAACGTTTGTCATCAAGTTCCAAATAAATCTATCCTAAGAGAGTTACTGAGGTCACCTATGTTGTCTCAGTAAAATACTTATTGTGTAGTCCATGCCAAAACAGAATACAACTTAAACAAATATAAAAAGTTATTATTTCATGTAATGATATATCACAAAACTGAATATATTTACTATAAATATTTTTTCAGTCCTTTTAAGTTTACCTAAGCACGTTAGCTCTATTGCAATGTACAATGCTCAGTCTGTATACAGACTAACGTGCTATACACACTATCAAAATATTACATATCTGCCTACATTTTTTCCCTAAATATAAAAGAAAATTAAAAAATTCATGATGGAAAACACTATAAGCAATCCTTTTCCAATATCCCCAAAATAGTTGGTAAAAGAGATCCTTCTCTGTTGCAATGCACCCCTCTACCCCAAAAATATGGAACCGTAAAACTACTTAGAAAATAATTTTCATTCAGTTTAGGCAAAACATTAGTTCCCCTAATGCCAGTGAACCTAAATATGTTTTAATACATTCTCTATTAACAATGCAATTAAATTAAATGAGCCTTACCTAATTCAATGCATCCACCGATACCAAGGAGAGATGCTGCACTGTGATAAAGAGGCAGAGTAATATAAATGATGTCTTCTGCAGTAGCACCAAAAGCCCACAGTCCAGCAGCTCCTTTTAGAACCTGCATGTGACTGATAACTGCAGCCTTTGGAAGACCTATAATGAAAAAGCATCTGTTAAAGAGAAGTTAAAATTCCTTTTTTTCTCTGGGAGGCCTCTACAATTGTAACAGAATCAATATTTCCTTTCGTAGCCGGATTTTCAGCCATCCATTTAGCTAAACAGACAACTGGGTGTTTAATACAGTACTATATGTGTTTGTTCTATACACATAAAGATACGTAAGCCAGTTTGTAACCCCGTGTTAGTTGTTTAATCAGATGTCAAGTCAATTCAGATAGAGGGAAACATGAGGAAACTCCATGGCTACAGCACTATCAGATTACATAAAATCAATAGGGAGCAAAAAGCACTTATGGTACACAGGGACTTCTTTAATACGAAGTAGCATTCTAGGCAAGAACCACAGTGAGTGAGCGAAATATGCCTAGGAAATGTATGGGGTCTATACCAGGTAAAAAAGTGGCTGTTTAATCTAAAAGTGCGTTCCTCTAAAATCTAGCTACTTGATTCAGAACACTGTGAAGGCTACACAGAATTAAACGTTTTCAGCAAAAGATGCTGAGAGTCCACTCTTAATTAGGCTCTTCTCAGTGAGATCCTTCAGGTTCAGCACAGAATTTCTGTTCAGTGACACAGAGACCGACATGCTAGAGCTAAGAGCTCTCCTTGGGCTCCTCTCTGGTACTCACTGTGTGGAGTCGGGGCGGGGGGGGGGGGAGGTTCTTGCTTCATATCTGTTCTAGACACAGATGCACACATGCAAGAAATCCAGGCTTGTTCCTGATGAGGAGCACAGGGAACTTGTACAATTGTAATGAAACAGAACTGATGAATTCCATAACCCCTCATACTGATGGGAATAGGAAATAAGCCTATGCTGTCAAGGAATCACTTAGAGCAAGGGGTGTTCTAGAGAAAGTCTTGAGTTGCTTTCCTTCTGCCTTTACAAACAGCTAACTACAGACTTTGCAAGATACTACTTTCTTTTAACCAAGTTTACTGGCCATTAGTTATATGAGCAACGCTGCGTTCTTGCGTTATCAGAAAGTGAGAAAACGCTGAATTATTTTAGATTAGAACTATGTATTCCATATTCAGACTAAACAACCCTTATTTTTTTTAATTACATGGTACACATAAGAAATGCAATGTAAACTACTGTTACACATAAAAGCATTCAAAAATACTTTTAATCCCACATGACTAAAATTCATCGAGACCTTACACAGAGATTCTGAATGCAGTTACAAGAACAAGACTGCAGCTTCCCTGGAGGATTCCATAATATTGTTCCGCCAGAACTCCTCACTTTTACCAGCAAGCTCAACTAGATTTGTATTAGTAGTATTTCAAACATACCTGACCTCTGAACAATATTTAGAGCTTTTTATTTTTTTTCCCCCTATTCTAGAACTACACTTTTATTTCTCAAATTATTTCCCACACTCCAAAACAAACACATAATTATTTGTGTGGGGGAATCAAGCCATAAAATGCATTTTGATTTGAAATCTTCTTGTGGCTAAAACTGCAGCATTCAACTGAATGAGAATGCCAATCTGCTTATCTTAACAACATCACGCTGCTTTTCATGTCAGTGATCAGTTTTTACAAAGTCTTAGCTTCTTAGCTGCTGGAGCACTGGTAATAAATTCAGCCATCTGTTTCTAAACTAAAAGGCTAGTAACTTAATCCTATTTTCTGTCTCTACAGTGACCTGCATACAAGATGACTTAAGGAAGAAGAACTAAACGTGTATTTGCTTATTTTAAAATGGCTTTCTAGTGTTCTGGATAAAATATGAGCTATATTAGCTATACTGTATTTTGTGATCACAAAATAGTATTATTACAGTTGTAAATCCTCAAAATAGGCAAAACATTTTGTAACTACATTAGTTGTTACATAATAAAAGAAGATAAAACTTCTTTCATACTATTTGCGCAATTTGGCAAGAAAGGAGGAAGAGAAGCTCCTAAAACAATAAATATAAATAGTCACTGATAAGAAGCATGCTTATTTCCTACCATAATGCTTCTAGATATGAAATGATACAAAGACTCATAACAGATTCCAAAGAATAAGTTTCCAGAAGAAAGCTTTAGGAAAATATTGACTCTTTAGGAGACCTGTACCTGTTGTTCCTGAAGTAAATATGTAGAGAACAGATGACTTGAGGTTGTTTGCAGAGCGTCGATCAACTGGAACAGGGTCTTCAGAAGCAGCCTCTATTTTGTCTAAAAGGGTATGCACACTTGGCAAAGCGGAGTCTTTGGTCATTATCCAAACACTAACGTCTTTTTGGAGGTTAGGAAGAATTTCTTCTAGAGTCCCAAGCAAATCTTGAAAATCAATATAAAATAACGTTACTTACCTTACATCTTCATGAAACTAAATTCAAGTGAAGTATTTTTCCTCTGACAGTTTTAATCTTTGTAATAGAAAGAGGAATAACGGACATAAATGCATACAATAAAATGATGAACTGGAATGGAAATTCATTGAAAATAGCGTATAATTTGTCACAAATATTGCTGACCCCATGCGATCTAAATGTCAACAAGCTATCAAGGGAAAATAGTGAGCCTTGATTGCTATCTTCTGGTTCCCACCTCATTTTGCATAACCATCGATCATTTCTAAGACCAGAATACAGTGTAGTTAAGCTTCAGCTTCAAATAAATGATCAAGAAATCAGTTAATGATGCAAGGCAAATATATACACAGCCAGTAATTATAACCCAGGTTTCCCGCAACAGCAATCTATCGTCAAGCAGGATTTTTTCCAAAAGCACAGAAGTGACTCATTAAAAAAGAAAACAGTCCACATTATCGTGTATGTAGGTGCCCGAATTTCACAGAATGAAAATATGGCACAGGCATCAGCTTATTCAGACCCTTCTGAAAAACCATGTGCGTACTTATGTGGTTCTTTAGGTGTTTCATATACTTCGGCAAATCTGATTTTAACTACCTTAGAAAATTTTCTCAGAACCACGCGTATATTCACTGAAAGCCATTCCTTCTATTAGCTTTTTCCTGCAGATAAATACAAATTCAATTTTATAAAATAAAAACAGTAGCATAAATAAGCAGGAAAGAAAAAATGATAGAGAGTCCCAGATTAAACAGGAAGAAAATATATAAATAGAAGCCAAGTCCTAAGTAATGCATTTGGTATTTATTTTTATTTATTTATAGTAATTTTTCAGTCTGCCACATTCTCAGAACACTGCACAGACATTAAAGTACTAATCTAGCAAAATTCTCAAGAAGAGGAAAACTCATATTGTCAATGGAACTATTCATACACTTAAAGATACATTTATACTTAAGTGCTTTGCTGGATTGCAGCCTACATAATTAATCTTGTAAATAGCCCTGCAGGTATAAATGTAAGTTATCATCTCAGTTTTTATAGACGGAAAAACAAAATTGAAATGACTTGCCCAGAACCTCATAATGAGGCATTGCCAGTGCCAGAATTTGAACTCCTGACTTCAGTCCCAAAGTCTTTTCTCAAAGGTACAGATACAAGTAAAAAACCCTTGCATAAATTTTACACTAACATAAGCAAAGATTTTTAATCTTTCAGAAAACTACTTTTCTAATGTCAGACTACTGAATATGTTTTAATGACTAACATATTAATTTCCTTTACCATAATACAGAGAGAGCCTATAGTCCCTGACTAAACAAATATCTTACCAGCCTAAAGCCCATACAGGACAAGTTCTGTATATTCTATGAATTTTTGCGGTGTTCTATATAAGATTTAGCAAATATATCTGATTGAGCGTGACGTTTATGTTTTTCTGTCCTAACTTCTTTACACAGCAGAATGATTTCAGGAAGAAATCGCGTCAAGAAATATAAAAGACAGTCTCCTATGTGAAATTAGAATACTTCCCTTCCACTATATATAATAACAGACAAAATATTGAGACTGGAAAGCAATCTTAAGGACAAGAGTGTTTTCTGAGAAAAACCTGATGCCCTGGAAATGAAGTTTCCATTGGCATAGTAATTTTGCTTTGCTGCCATAATGTAAAATTAGGGCATATTTTTGTAGCCATAAATATGAAAATAAAACAGTACTATTTCTAACGGAAAATAGCTATTAATTAACCTAGCGTGACAGATAACGATATGCTGTTTAGCTTCTGGTATTGACTTCTGTCTTCCTTTTAAGCATGTGTCCTAAACACACGAATAGTTTGTCTGGTGCGAGTTGGGTTAAGTGAGAACCTATTAAGAGAAACACGTGTCTGAAGCAGCTAGAGCTGCATTTCTGCTCTGAAAAAAGCTACAAAAAGTACAGCAGTCTCTGTCGCTGTTTATTGGTGCACAGACAAATCCATGAATTACTGCAGAAAGGAGAATCAAAGGTGATTTGCTAATGATGAAGATTTCTTGGTTTCTCCAACAGCCAGTTATCATTTGACCCAGACCCAGTTGGCCATCTTGTGTCTCGCATCTTTACCAGATATCCAGTGTGATGTACAAATACTGAGAAAAACAGCCCAATAATTGTCATCATATACGATTATCACTTTTACTGTAAGTAAAGTGTAATTCTATTTGAAAGCTTACCTGTTGTTTACTTGCAAACTATTCTCTTGCAAAACACATGGCAAAAAACAGCCACGTATCACCATTTTTTAGACAACACAGAGATTGCAGATACCAAAGGGGCCATTACTGAATCTCCTTACTTTCCATAAATATTCATTCCTGCTTTCAGTTTCTTAAATTATTCTGCTATGTATGTTTTTGAAATTATGAAAATGAAGCTGTATTACCTACCAACTGTTGATTTTTCTACTGAAGAATTTTTTGTTGATGGCTACACAACATGAAGAAATGCACACATCTTTCTAATTTTTTACTGTACAGTACTTCCAGATAAAATGTGCACTGAATTCTTTATGTATCTGAGTGATGTAAAGTGAAAGTCTATAAAAAAGTGGACTTTAGTACAACTAAACATATTTCCAATATTACAATAAGCATATTTACAATATATTACAATAAAGCCTAATCAAGTATCCCCCTTTGAAGGGAGAAAAAGGTCAACTACTACTTTCAGTTATACAGACATCATTATTTAAGAATGAAAGCAAGACCTAGCTCCCTTTTAGTAGACTGAAACATTTACTCCAAATAATTGAGGTGGATTTGCTATTTCTTCAGATTTACTCCTATAATCTACAGTTTTTGTTGTTGCATGCTTTTTTTAAACTAGTACTGAACATTGGTTCTATGAACTGATTATACAATAGAATTTTTCTCTTGTGCGCAGCAATTCAGTACTTGGAACAATTTATGAACTGTTTGTAATTGTATGTTATCTTGAAAGAGATTTCTGGTTAGATAGCAGAAAACAGCAGAAACAATAAGTGATTTCCTGAAGAAAAAAAAGGGGTGGTAATTTAAAACATCTGTATTCAAAGAGCCAGAAGCTTGAAATTGCTTCTGGAACATGGATGAATACGGGGTGTTTGAGGAGAGCTCTCAGTTGTACTAATATATCTCCAGAGAATAATTCTGATCATAGGCAGCTAATGCGTTGTTCCACGAACAAAGAATTTCTGTGCCAGATGTTGTAAAAAGCTTGTTGGTCTTTATGTACGGTCCTGCCCATGTGTCAGGACTAGATGGAGAAACTATAGTTCAATTATTTCTAGAGATACCTAATAGGTGTACTTCACCATGTAGTAAAGCAATCTAGATATTTCAAGCTTGCAGTTCATCTCAGGTACTTGTTTGCATTTCAAACTGTGAAATTATATTCAGGTTTTGGTTTATTTGCTTTGGAAGAAATGATTATTTATCTAAAGTTTGGCAATAACCAGCAGTTCTGTGTGCACTGTTTACACTGTGTATATGAATATTCACCATTTGCTTCTGCTTAAAATAAATAAATAAAAAATCTGTAATTGCTGGAAATGAAGATGCTTCTTCCAACATTTTTCCCCTCTTGCCTTTAAAGCATCTCATCGCTTAACAGAAAGTTGGTGAAACAGTATGTTAAGTTCACATGAATATATAAAAGTCAGTTACGTCTTCTGAGAAAGCTGGCAAAATATGTTTTAGCTTTAAACTACTGTCCTTGGCTTCAAGTTGCACAGAAGTTTTTTTATACTATTTTCTAACAAAGAAACAATGCGGCCTATTGGCAAGCAGACACAGTCCGAAACAGATGAAAGGAATAAATCACATCATGAGATCAACTTGTACTGAACAGAAAGTTACTCAGGAAAAAAAAAAAAAAAGCTGTATGAAATGGTTCTTACACAAGTTTGATGCGTACCCTGGTTGATATGCTCAGTAAGCTATGGCAAACCTAAACCCTTTCCCACCCTGTCTGGCATCTGAAAATAACTGGTACCTGCACGTGATTCCCCAGTGACTCTCTACGCTCAGTCCCCTGAGCCCCCTTTTCTCATTACGGAATAATAACAGAAATCTTTACAACTCAGGTGTGGCTCAGGATCAGTGTGGCATCTTGAAATGCCACTGAAGGCAGTAAAGGTAGTAAACACAAGCAGGCTTGGGAATCACAAACAGTTGGCACTGTTCTCCAATCAAAGGATATCTGTGATAGAGTTACAGACTAAAAGAGAAGCAAGCAAGATATTGAAGAGATACAGCGTCAAAGACAGCAGTTAGGAGTGTCTTCTGCAGGTCTTTCACTATTCCTTTACCCTGGATGTTTAGAGATAGCTTTGATCATTTGTTCCATGGAGTTAAGAAAAGATGAGATATTTGACAAAGTACTAATAGTTTTCATCCATTCATTTTTCATACAATCAGTGACTAATATCTGAGTGATGATCCTGCTAATTGTATATCATACCATATGAGCTTAATTCACAAATGCCAAAAAAGATGTTGTTTACTTTCTCCGGGATGTAAACTCATTTCTGGCTGAACTTCATCCTGCCAGCATAAACGCTGCTTCAGAGCTCACATGATGAAAAGTGCAGAATACATTCAGCAGTGGCAGAAAGCAATAGCGGTTTTTCTTTGGGCCAGAAGGCTTGTAGGCACTACTGATGCCTCAAGAGTAAAGAATCCTGGCCAGGAAAATGCTCTGCTTTGAACAGCTAAGAGATATAATTCTGTACACTCCCTTTGCTATGAGGACTGATGTAAACCAAACTTACAGAGTTTAGTAACACAGTGCTTTCACAGCCGAACCCCTGAATCAGAACTCATGATGGCAACCCGAGATGTCCTCCTGAGCTGAACTCCTCCCAGTAGCTACACAGTGTAAAGGCACTGGAAAACTCCCCGTGTACCTCTCTGGTGGGATTATAAATACCGTCCACTAGTCATCGCTTTCACACAACTACCGCTCAAAAGATAAAGTGTGCTTTCTTATTCAAGCAAGACTCCAACGACCAGAAATAATCTCTAGGAAGGACACGGTGTTTTGGCATCTTAAAAGCTGCTGTTAGGCAGTACCTTACTCCTCAGTTTATCCAGTAGTTTTAAAATGAGTAAGGGTAGCAGCATCTGGTAACAAAGGTAGCAGGGACAAACACCTTTTAAACAGGTCAGACTGTTGCAGTTGGAAGCCTTTGCTGTAAGAGTAAGTTAATGCTTACAGCCTGATACAGAGAAGTTCTCCTTCGCAAGTTTCTCATTAACTTACATGTTATGTTAGTTAACTGCTGTTTTATTAAAGTGCAGTTCTACACTCCAACTTTTTAATGTCTTTCAGCAAACATTCCTCAGAATAGGGGTGGGAGGGGGATGTTAAACACTGTTCCCTGGGAATGGAAGAGTGAAAATATTAGACTAGAAATTAAAGCGTGAGCTAAAAATCCCAAAGCAGTTGAAATGCTCTGGGGATACAGCAGATAACTGAAAGGGGCTAAAGCAAAAACTGTCTCTACCACAAAGCCAAATAGAAATATTAGAAAGGAAGATGAATGGAAAGTCTAAATATTGGCAAATCAGACAGTCTATATTTGCTTTATAGCCTGTGTTGGAATGAGAAGGAAGAAACCAAGTTACTTCATTGTGCTAAGTGAATTAAAAGAATATTGCATTCTGGGGCAGGGAGGGGGGAAACGACTTTTAAATATATCCATTTCATATGAGAAAACAACAACAGGGAGAAAATTGGAAGCTTTTATATCACATTGGGGCTTAAAATCAAATATTCAATTGCAGAGCGTTTGTGAAATAATTAAGTCAAAACCAAGCCCCAAAACTTAAGTAATGACTATTAGAAGATTCCAATACAGAGTTAGAAAAATCAATCCAAACATCAGAATTGTCAGACCAAAACAAGATCTGACTGCAAGTGCTGGCAGAAAGACAAGATGTTACTAATTGGACTGGGTTACCAAACCACAACCTCAGGAAAACATGCAGATACAAAACAGAACTGAAGAGTTCAAAGAAAAGCCTCAAAACGAGAGCGATATTGCAAGAGGTGGCATGAAAAACTGAACAAGGTGTGGAAGAAAATGCAAACATAAGTAGCACCCAGCCTATTCAGGCAAAGGTATTACATATGTAAAAAGCAAAACCATTTTGGAAAAAAAAGACGACGACAGGATGTACCAAAAGAAGAAACGAGGTGCAATTATCTCACCCAGAGGAAGGCTAGAGCAGCATTCTCAGCAGAGATGATTCCACAGTAAGCAGCTACCTGGGGGAACTGCTCCCGACATCACCCAAAGTGAAACATCCCCATCAACACAAATGAAATCTTAATATTAAAGTGCCTTTGAATGCGGGTTCCTGATCTAACGTGCCATTACAGACAAGAGTTTCAAAGAGAAAATCTGGTCTTGTTGAGCACAGACAATTAGTGGTCAAATTACAGGGAGATTGTTTCTACTGTGCTGCAGTATATAATGTACATTAAAAGTCGCCCAAAATATTGAAAATGTAGTTTTGTTACTGTTTCAATTCAGTTACATGGAATTACTAAGTTAAGCCTGGAAATATACTTGAAATGAGATCTGATTTAAAAATATATATATAAACTGTAAAATAGGAATCCATGAAAAAATTTGTGACAAAATAAAAAACATAATAAAGAACAAACAGAACAGCTACTAATATTTTATATTAAGATATGCCAATGACATTTTAGATACCTGGTTCAAAGATGGCTTAGATTTGTTTGTAGTTTGTGAAAAGTACAAACTGTTGAAAATTAGGATTTCGACTATCCAGACATAATATCATTACATACTGAAATCGCTAAGCACTTAATCACCGATTAAAAAGGATCAAACAAACAAAAAAACCTTTAGTTACCAAACATGATACATGACTACTGCAAGGACAGATTGAACTACAAGTTAGTCTTGAGCGTAAATATTTTGCAAAAGAACATACTGTTTAGCACACCATGTTCAGGCTATCCAGAATCCTGTGGAAAGCGATGCCATAACAGCAAAACATACCAAAAAATCCAGATCATGCCCACTGATAACACAAGGCAGAAGTCCTTGAAAAAAAATGTACTAACACCTGACAAAAAGATGTTTAACAGAAACCTGAGAATTTGTCCAACTGACTACGCATCCTCAGTCTTAACTACTGAACAACAATTTTTATAAAACTTCGGGAGAAGGTTTTATGTATAATAATCAGACAAAACCATATTATGATGCAAAATGAGTTACATGAGTTAACCCTCAGCCGCAGAACAGCATACAAATCTTCCATGCAAAATCTGGACCCCTTTGGAGGAGGAGCTCCTTTTTCATATGGCATGGCCAATAATCAAGGTACATAGAACTTCATCTTCTTTCACAAGAGATAAAAAAGAGTCCCTAAATCCTGAGGAAGAATATTGGGAAGAATCCACCACGCTCTAGGGTCTGAGCAACTTAATGCAGAGACCAAAACCCACAAAGAGAGGAAGACTACCAGCTCACACAGGATCAACTCTGAGACTGATTTTTTTGGTTTCTCTGTTTTATTATCTGTCTGCAGATCGTTCCTCTCTAGTAGGCAGAGGTATAAGGGTGACTGGCCCAGTAGGAGTCTTAGAACAAGTTAGGTCACCATAGTTCTGTTTTTGTTAGCTGCAGCTAGCAGACTAAAAGTTGAGAAATACGGGCCCTGTTCCTGCTTCACCAGTACTTTTCTCATTCATTAGTTAACCTCGTTTTATTAAAAACTCTTCTTAGATACAAGTTCTGACCCAAAGTTCTCCTTAATCACCATCGATGAGCAAGAACTGCCTGAAGACGAATTCCATTCCTCAAGCCATACTCTGAAAAGCACGTATTCAAGAGCAAGATAGTGTTTTAAACAAGATTTTTTTATTAAGTTAGAAGGTGAAATGCAAAACCATCTGTTCAGAAATATGTCATTGTTTTGTGACCATACTTAAGTTGGCTCTCATTTCATGAGCTTGCTTTAATTACTGTTCTTTAATGAGCATAATATGTACAATCAGAATAAAAACATTTATAATTAACAATCTGCAAGAGAAAAATCTTAAGTAAGTTTCTTTAAAGCACAAATTTGCAGCAGCAGAGAGCAGATGGAAGGAAATTGCACAGATTAGGTGTCACGGTAGCAACAGCCTGCTAACTGCATAATAACAATAGGACCAGAAGTGGTGAACTAGAAACAGGGCAGAGTACACTCAAGAAGAGTACTTCTCGAGGCGGGACAACATTAATGTTTGATCTTTGGAAATATCCTCCTTCATCGAAAAAGACAAAAGGTTCTATGCAATCTTTTAGCATTGCAGGTTCACTTGCAAATTTTGACCATAAATGCTGAAAGCCTCTACAAGTTGAGTTTCAATTTTGGATCTCAGGTTTTGGTTTATGCATCTCTATAATTAAAACCCAATTACAATACTAGGTCAAAGTTTTTTTAATTCTTTTGAAGCACTTAATACAAGTGTAGTAAGTTGGAAACTAACACAAAGCACACTATTACTGCCTATTCAATCAAAGCAAAGCAATTTCTTCTACAATCCAATGCCAGCAGTAAGTTGGTTGTTTCAAACCAACCTCCTACGTGCCATGCCTATAAAACAAAACTCTCATGTCGTAGCCCGCAGAAGACAACCGTACCTCCAAAAATAACTGTGCAGCAAAAATTGTACAACCTGTAACTTAGGTCTCCCAGTTCACGGTAGTTTTGATCACCAGGAGGATGGTGGTGTAGTACAGGAAAAGAAAGAACAAGTCTCAGTAAGATTAAAATCGACTATTTAAAAAGTTAGGAATGGGAAATGATTCTTAATATGCCATTTTAATCTTCTCTGAGACACATTAAGCAACTATTGAGCTGTTTAAGCACTTGTAGCAAGCCGCGCTCAGCTGCTGTAAACACTCCTGCAACGTACATTTTTTCGGAGCAGGTTAAATAGATATCCCCTGGAGAACGGTATGCTCGATTCTGTCTCGGGGGTAAACGGCTTAGGCGTTACGATCTCCCGAAGCCCCTTCCAGCCCTAGATTTCTTTGATTCCACGACCGTCCGGGAAAATCTAGTTTTCAGCAAAGCAGCTGGAGGGGCGTAGACCCGGGGGGAGGGGGGGGGAACGTGACATTGAAAGCTTTGGATGCACAGATCAGGTGTATACTCTACCTGCTCCCACAACCAGCATCTTGGGCTCACAGCTACTGAGACAGTGCAGCAGAGACCGGCAGCGGACGTTGAAGCTGAGGAAAGCCACCACGCAGCCCAGCTTGGCCAGCCCGAACCACACGTGGATGAAGTCCGGCTCGTTGCCCATCAGCAAGGCCACCGTGTCGCCTTTCCTGAGGGTGCCGCGCTGCAGGAAGACCTGGGCCACCCTGTTGCTCCTCCTGTCCACGTCCCGGTAGGTGTGCACCACGCCGTCGTAGATGAGGAACGGCTTGTGGGGCTGCCTCTCAGCCAGCTTCACGAACTTGTCCAGCACGGTGACGATCTTCCCCCGCAGCCGGTACACCTCCCCTCGCAGCCCATACTTCAGCACTTTCAGCAGGTACCTCAGGTCGGCCCAGAAGTAGGGGAAGAGGAGCCTCTGCAGGAGGTGCAGCCACACGACGCCGGCGGCGGCGGCGCCCGGCACCCAGGCGGGCAGCATCGTGGCGGCAGCGCGGCGGGCCCGCCGCGCCCTCCCCTCCCCTCCGCCCGGGGCGGCGGTCAGCGCAGCTGGAGGGCAAAGCCCGAGAGGCGCTGAGCGGCCCGCGCCTCCCTCCCGCCGGGCAACAGGTGGGCAGGGGCGGAGGCAGCCGCCGAGCCGAGCCGAGCCGAGCCCCGCCTGCCCGCCCTCCCTCGCTGCTCAGGGCCAGGGCCGCCGCCGCCGCCCCCTCGCCCGGCACTCACGGGCCGCTGCAGGCGAGGCGGCGGCGGCTGCCTGAGCCGCTTGCATAAGGCGCTCGCTCCTGCCTGCGCTGCTCCACCCCGCCCCCGCGCAGCCCGGCGGCTCTGAGGAAGGCGGCGGGGCGGTATCCGTTACGCGTAACGGCCCCGCCGCGCGCCCAGGTGCGCTGCCCTGGGCTGAGGCAGCCGGCAGGGCGCCGCCGAGGGCTGTCCAGGCCTCGGCCCCGGCCAGCCAGAGCACCTGGGGCTCAGAAGCAGTTTTAGACTGATGAGACCCTCACCTCTCACCAGGGTCCCGGAGATACCTCCACAACTTCCACCCCTCCAGGGAAGTGGCTGGTCTAGACCAGGGGGTCAGTACACCCCTCACCCCAAGACTGACTTGCTGGCAGAGAAATCTCCGGCAAGCAGCAGTCAGCGCCCGCATGCGACATTGGCCCCGCTGCTGTTCCGGTCTGTCACCTCAAGTGCATCCACATGCAGCTGGAGCCAGGCATCCACAGCAGTTGCCCTTGGTGAGTCATACGACATGGGGTGTTTGTGTGTTCTAGGGCAGCAGAGCCTGAAACTACATGCACCCCAAGAAGCTGAGGTCATGTTTTACAAATGGCAGCCTCTCTGCCCTCAGGTTTGTCACAAAAAAAATTCAAAAGTGTAACTCCACTGCAGCCCAATAAAGATCAGAAGGTATTTAAGTGTAGACTCTAGCAAGTGTATTTACTTACAGGATGTAAGCATATTTGTGGATAATTTTGACTTTCTGAAGTCAGTTCCCTAGTTTCTAAGTACTGGCAGTTCACAGCCTAGACACCTCTGCACTGTCTGTTCCTTTTCTGCACCTCATCTAACTCTGTTCACACCACAGGCCTACAAGTTGCCAATATTACACCAAAACAATGTAGTCAAGAGCTGGTGCTCCTGAGCATTCTGGCAGTACCAACGAGAAGGTACCTCTCATCAGACCAACTTACACTTACTATTGAAATTCTCTTCTTCCCAAAAGAAATTCTCTTAATTTTGAAATCTGACTGCTCAACAGCACAGCCCTCATTTCCCTTGTCGTCTTCAGGTACCAAACCAGCCTGCCGTGTCATTTGCGCACTTTGGAATTTGTCAAGGAATGTCTTCTTTCTCTAGGCAATGACGATCTTATATCCCAGAGGTATCTTCCAGACTCCTGTTGGATTTTATGAGCAGAGTTAAGGGGATATCTGAAAGACTGTGCCAACCTTCTTTAGCACAATTGTCAGTAGAAACCTTGAGCACAAAGCCTGACCAATGACAGTACTTCTTTCTAGAATCCTGCCTTACTACCTTCTAGACAAGACTTCCTCACATTTTCCATTTTCCTTTGAGCACTTGTGCCTCCACTCTCACTGCATAACAGCCTTGATCTTTCTTTCTCTAACTCATCTGATATCCCAGTCATTCAGCCTGCATCTAGCCTGTCATCCTTGTCTGTCATTCTAACTCTCCATTAGCCAGCCATTTTTCTATTCCTACTAGCCTACAGCTTTTTTTCTCCTGCTCTGAATATCAGTCATTCTTCCAGTCTGTAAAACAGCCTATACTATATTGCTTTTCTGACATATACTGAGTTTGCATATCACCATTCCAAGTGTTCAGATATTGTAAATACATATAACCATTATGCTATTTAAACATTACATACAGTAAGTGAACTATATGAGTTCTTCCAGAGGCCTTCTTCCAATAGTTAACTTACTTGGAAAAATTCCCTACTTCAAACAAAGCTTTTTCTCTAACCTTTGTGGGTTCCTCAGCTAGCCTTGGCTACCTCAGCTATGAAGTCCTGTCAGCATCTTGCCCTCTTTTGCTCAAGTTGTCTCCTCTGTGTCCGAGGATCTCCTCAGCCTCTTTTAGAGGCTTGCAACAGAAGTGATAAGTGATATGAATGAAGCATGAATGGAAGTGTGTGTGAGAAAGCAACAGCAAAAAGGGCCTAAAAAGGTGAGTTGTGTGGAAGAACATGGCTCCCATGCAATCAAACTGAGGAACATGCTGTGTCTGGCAAGCCTGGAAAGGCCCACACTGATTAGACCACAGCACAAAGGACTATTTAAGGGACAAACCTGCATCCTCACAAGATGGCAGCAACACAGGTGCAGCACGTCACACATGCCATTGCTCTCCCATTAGACCAAGATAATTGCAATAGAACTAATGAAGAACCCAGGAGATTTAATTCAAAAGTAAGTAGATTTCTCAAATTAGTATTACAACAAGACTACCCCCTCCCTAGTAAATGATACAGATTTCTATTTTGTAAACACAAAAGCTTATGAATAAAGATCACTCAAAATCACAATCCATAGCACCTTCCTTAATGTTGATGTAAAAGTTCTGTTTGAAAGAGCTATTATAAAAGGATAACAACTGAACCAATGAATCATTCATTTATTCCTGAGGCTTTTCAGTGGATGTTCCACATTATGCAGTCTGAGAGCAGGTACTTGTTTAAGGGGAAAGACTTGATTCAGTCTTCTTTTGGATGTAGATTATCTACCAGTCCCCCACTAATCTTAGTAGAAAAAGTACAGTTCATTCTGCTTGTGTACAGTTCATTTCATGCCTGTGAAACTGAGGAGATGGAACACATGGAATAATGAAAGCTTCATTCTGCCTATTATATAACATGATGAAAATTTGATTTGTACAGATATAAAACAAATTAAAAACATGACTTGGCTTTTTTCTATAGGTAAATTTGCTAGAATGGAGTTGCCAGTGCTTGTTTTTTTTTCTTGTGAAAGTGGTCCTGTCCTCTATTCCTTTTTCTCAGATTCCCCTTTTCAGGGTGTGAATCAGCAATTTCCTTGGGAGAAGAGCTTTATGAGCTTCATAATACTTTATGAAACACAGACAAGGGCTGTTTAATGGTGCAGGTAATGCTGAGCTGGGTTTTACATAGGTAGCATGATGGTATTTTTGCAGTGATTTTTCAGGCACATCTGACTCATCTGCTTTTATTCCTACAATACCAACACCTGCTGCAATCTTTCATTTTAACAGAAGTGAAGCTTGCTGGGTAGATATACAAGGTAAATATCCCCTTCAGGTTGTCCAAAACTACTAAATGCACTTGGGTACTCCAACTGTTGTAACAATTAGATAATGCCCAGTCCACATTTTAATGCTAAAAAGGTGGATTTGATTACCTCAAAGTGCCCAATTTGCTCAAATTCCTAAGACAAAAAAGGAATAGAAAGAATAAAGGTGAAATTTGTTAGAAATGCTTCAGCTTTCTCAATGCTGTTGAATAGAAAGGGAACTGCTTTGTATTTTCATTTACAGTGTGCAGCACTTTCGCACAGACAAGATTTGAAGGGCTGAGGATGGAGAAGCATACAAAGTGAGTCAGGTATTTAATTTTTAGTTATTTATATTGCATAGCATGGACCTTCTTAGAATGTTTTCACTATTCACATACATTTCAGAAAGTCCAATACAAGTGAAATTGAGACCATTTCTTCTTAACAGTCAGTCAAGCTTGGAAAGTGAAAGAATTGGTATTTTAATTAAGAATAAAACTCAATTTTAGTAAAATTAAATGTAGTTGAACTTTCCAGAATATAGCTACTTATCAAAATAAATACTTTAGTGTCAAAATTATCATATACTATATAAAAAAGTGTTCTTACACTGCAGTAATATCCCAAGAATTGCCCAGATACTGACAAAACACTGGCAGAAAATGTCAAACACCTTTGCAAAAAGACTCCTTTGTTTGAAATATTATACCTACTGGTAGCAGTTTCATGGAAAAATCTGTTTGAAAATAGATTGTTTTATCAATAACAGGAGGATTTTCAAGTAGGTAACATCTAGCAGACATCTACTATTAGATGTCTGCACTATATGTTTGACTCAGGCTAGAGTTCAGCTTCATGCTCCCACTTCTGATGCGAGTTGAGAAAGCTTTTTAGCTCCTGCATTGAAAGTAAACAGTCATAAGCACCATCTTGCCTGAGCTCCCCTGTGCTCTGAAAATGGAACAACAGTATCAGGGTAAAAGAAGTGGACTGAGATGCAGCAATAGGTGGGCAAGAAGTGGCTAGCAGTATCCTCTTACACCACTTTTCAACCCTAAGAATGCTCCCCTAACCCCCTCTTGGGGCCTCTCCTTATTTCACTGCGTAGTCAAACTGTGTTAATAATGAGTGATCTCTTTTTCAGCTCCACACTAGAGTCTATTACTTCAGCTCAAAACTCTGGTTTTCACTGACTACAATATTGTAAAGTTTAGTTCCAGGCTAACTCACTAGGCTATGCTGTAAAGAAAGGGAGAAGAACAAAGCTGTCCTGCATTCTCAACTGGCAGTAGCACTGTTTTTTTCTGTCTTAACCACTGAGAGGCCTGATTTCATGAACAAAATACAGACATAACACTACTATATAGGTACTGTCTGAACATCCACTGGAAATCAATTCAGGCAAATTAAATAATGCAAGATTTGATTACAAATAGATTTGATAGCTCTTCAAAGGGGACAGTAGCAGTAGGCTGGTATTTTTGCATTGATGTATTAGAGTTTATATAATTGTCAGGTGCAAAGAAAGTATCTGCTTCTGGGTTATCACATACATTTATAGGAAGACAGCAGTATTCAGTTTTTAGCTGTTCTGTATCACTTCAAGACAGACCTTTCATGAGGAGACAGATTTTTATTTGCTCATCTTAAGTGACTAGCCTCCTGGGCCAGAGTTTTCATTTAAAACTATTTATTAAATTAAATGCTATGGTAACCTGTGCCTAAAGTAATATACAAATTGTGAAGTTTTTTGTTTAGAGATTCACATGGTTAACTATGAATGCATATAAATAATGTGCAATGGAAAACTGTTTTATAGAAGATGTATGCTTAAGTGTTGCTTTGAAAGATGGAGGGAGGCTGAAAGATACTTACATTTGCAAGGATTACCTCAAAGGCAGAAAGCTGCTATACTATAACTATACTGCTCTGAGACAGGCAAATAAGCAGGAGATTGCATTAACTAGGGTGACTAATGACTAGCATATCAAAGACATTAGTCATAAGACCAGAGAGAAAGAATTTTGTGCTTCAGATGTTGTTGTGCTGCCAATCCCAGAGAAAAGAAATGATGAGCCAGAACCCGGTATAAAGTCTCTGATACTTTGAAATACTTAGCTTTAAAGGAGGATTGTTTTTGTGATCTGTTGTCCCTGTTCCTCTGAATTGTGCACAGCAACTATTAGTGCTCTATACTCATTATCCAAGTTTTCCTTTGTAAAAAGTAAGCATTAATTTCTCCCCTCCAAGGGAGAGGGGAATTTGTATAGTGTGCATTGACTTTCAGTAGTTCTCATTTGTTGAGACTAGATAAGTTGAGGCGGTAGATTTCAATAAAAACAAGATGGTCATAGAATGTAAGTAAACCAATACTGGAATTAGATTTATTCTCTACCTGTGCCACAGAAATCCCATGTGATATTGGTTAACCATTTATGCCCTCTTCAAACTGAGGGTGATTTAGCAGTGCTCTATGCTTAACATTAGCCTTTAAGGCACTCAGACTCTTGGATTTGGTCATTGCTTCCACAACTACAGATGAAGTCTAAGATGGAGCCATATTTTTACACATAATGCTAGGTGGCTGAGTCTAGCCCCTGAGTTTAGGGGAGCTGAATCCCACATTGTGTAACTTGGCTTTCTACCTGAAGGGCAGTTCCATCTTTTCACCCAATGCAAAAGTATGCACGTTCATGTTTTCTGAAACAAATAACACAGCATTCGAAAGGCTCAAGAAGAAATCAATAAAATTGTCTTTGCTGCTGGTATTAGCTAGCTGGCATTAAGCCTAAAATTAAGTTTCCTGCGTGCATTGGTCTGCGCAACATGAAATGCTGGATTACTGGTAAGGGAGTATCAGCTATTACATGCTTTGAATAAAGCAGTAGTCCTCTGGGAAAAATTGTATGCAATTATGAAGTTAAAATTATTCAAAGAACACATGCTTGCAGGTGGTAAATTCATACTGCACAAAAATCTTTAAGGCCCATTGATAATTTTAACTCTAAAAAATGTTAGATGTGATATATACTTTTAAGTAAATAAGAGCCCAAAAGTGTAACAAGAAATTTACCCATTAACCAGCTTCTTGTAATATTTCATGAGCTGGAATGTAATTTACTCTTTATGTAGACCTCTTAACACAGACAAATCACTGAGCCCTGGATTATTTAGTATTCTGTAATTATTCTGCTCAGTTTCTCTCCAGCAGAAAACATTATTGGGTCACACTATACTCTTGAGCACCAATGAAGTATAAGGAGTTGTAATTTTCGATTGAAAATTTTTCTTCTTGTAAAATGTGATTAAAGTTGAAGCAAAGAGAGGGAAGAAAACAGCACCAGAGTGGTGGTTGTCTTGCAGATTGTTCACCACCAGGGAATTCTTCTTAGGATCTGTTGAATCCTTTTCTATTTTTAAGAACAGTTGCATAATATATGCAATTCATAAAATATTCCTTGCAAATGCAGTCTAACTCTTCACATGTCACTAATCAGTTACCTCTCTATTAGAGAGAAATTGTTAGATTTAAATTAGATTATTAGATATAAATTGTGGAAACATAATTAAGTCCTAGAATTTGAAACTAAACAAGAAAAAAGCAAATCTGGAATGAATGACTGAATAATAGTAGAGATAGATTGTTTTAGGCTTTTTCTAAATAGGTCTTACTATGATTGTAAGTATCCTGGTAAAGCAAGCAGTTTGGGTAACTAAGATTGTATGCTATTTCAGCTTATTTGTATTTTAGCTTTTCCCTAAGAATTGTTTTCAATGTCTCACACTGCTAAATATTTTCAACAGCTCATCCATTGATTTGCAAGGCTTTATACTGCATTATTTGACCCTTTCCTATTGCACACTTGCATTTCAGAGGGACCAAAATGCAAATTAAGACAGTTAGTAAAAGACTATCAGGCACTGGAATGCAGCTTTTCAGTTAATCAAAAAATTAACTTACAATCTAAAAGCATATTGAAGATTTGAAGAATCTGGCTCATACTTCTTAAAATAGAATGGGGTTGTACATGGCTATTCAAATCTGCACTAAAATTTCTTTAAAGTTGTGGAATTTACACAAAATGGACAGAAATTGGTCCTAGCCATGTGGTGAATACACAATAGAAGGTATAACAGCTTCTATATTTTTAGAACAGGAAAGGATTCATAGGCTTTTTTCCTGTAAGATTCATCAGAAAATGAAAGCCTTGCAGTAGTGGAGAACATTAAGTGAAAATTATGTAAGATCACTAGGAAATGCATACATCCTTGGGGTTTGGAGGTTTTTCTTATACTTACTGTTTGTTCTGCAGTTGCTATATCACTTGAAGACCAAACCAGACATTAGAAAGAACTCACAGTCCAAAGACAGGATTAAAGCAGAATCCAGCACTGCTGTCCAACATAAACAACATTACAGGAAGTGTATTTAAAGATCTTTTCAGTGAGGCAAAGTTTGTATAGATAAGTATTTTGAGACAAAATGAGCTTGAAAGATCTCTATTCCAGCTACACAAGCCCTTCTTTAAACCTTTCTTTAATCTGAAACATCAGCAGCAAATTTCAAGTTAATGACAGCTACGAAATACTTGCTCTCAGTTTAATGCAATTGCATTAATTGCATCAGAGGGTTTGAGAAGAGACAGAAGTGGCACCTTTTATTAGTGCAGAAAAAAATAAACACCTCAAAAGGTCTTATGGTCACATCTATGGGAGATGCACCAATTTATACATTAAGTGATGTTATTCTGTAAGACTAAACTTCTGTAGACCCCACATAAGAAAATAATTGCAGGAGCCCAGGATCAGCTGGTAAAGTAGGGGCAGAATTTAAATCTCAGTTTGCCTTTACTGTAGGAGATCAGGAATGCGTGTAACAGCAGGGAAGAGAAGTAGAAGAGATACTCTATCGTGGCTCTCCACCTACTGCAGCATTTTGATTTCTGGCATATAAAACAAGTGTTTTCATGTTCTGGCCATTCTTATGAACATACTTCATAGGGAACTATGCAAGCCTTGCCATAGAATTTCTTAGCACAAGTAGCCCACCCAGGAGGAGAAAATGGCACTGTATTATTTATTCCTTCCTGAACAGTTAAAGCATTTTCACCATGATATACCACTTAAAAGTTGCTATGGAGTGAAAGTACAGATATTACAGTGACTGTATGAAAGAATGCATTTGTGTTCTGACTAGAAGTAGAATTGAGGTCAGTGTTTTCTTCCCTAGCCCTTCTGAAGGGCATGCAGCCCACTAACAAGTAAAACTTTCTCCTTCATGACTGAGCAGTATAAATCAATTCAGGAACATGAAACTATCTCAATTTTCTAGTCATGTTTCATAAGGTAGTATTTCCTAAGCTAAGTTACCAGAAGATTAAGTCATAATACTAAGCCAGCCTTACAAACATTAACTCTTGTTAAGTAAGGGGATGTGCTAATTTGGGAAACACAAGCAGAGTACTCACATTAAAGGTATCATGGGGACCTGAGGAGGTTGTTGCAGTGGCAGAGGTGAGACATCATGGGAGGGTTTGATCATTGCAAAGCATTTAGGCCTCAAATCCATAAGAAATGAAGAATCACTTTTGTAATCTTTTAGGATGCTCAGGTCATTCATTATGGCACATCAACACTACAGACTTCTGTCAGCTTTTCTAGGGTGTAGGGAAGTATCATCTCTGATGAATGTAGTTGTGTTAACAGAAAGCCTTACTGAGTAGACCATAAAAAAGTACTTTGTGCACTAATTTCCTTAGAATAAGCTCTATTAGAGTTGCAGTTTTGCTAGTATAAGGTATGTTTGTACTAGGAGATATTTGCCTATGTATTATGATAATTTCTTCATACTCCAGTGAAATTTAGATATAACCTCCCAGGAAATCAAGGCATAGCATTCAGATTGTCTTGCTCCTTGAGCAGTTGTGTTGACCGCTGAAAGACAGGCATCCACAGTTGGTTTTCTTTGGATCCCCAAATATAGAATAAGTATAGACATGGGTTCTATTTCACTGCCATGCAGAAGGGATCTGAATGAAGAATTAACAATCTACATGGATAAACATCACTTTTTTGCTTTTACTTGTCAGTTTATGTATTTGAGACAAAGTAGTATTGACAGCACGGAAGAGTTTTCCATTTTACCCTGATAGGCTCAGGCAAATGCGTTTTTGGAATTACTCCCCACACAACTGCTGGCTTGTTAGTCAAATATAGAAGTAGTACCTGATCTGTAAGAGGGATCCTTACCTTTCTCAGCTCTTGAGGACCGCTAATCATTTGCGGTGAAATATCAAAAGCACCTCTTCAGAGTCAGTTAACTTTGAGATGAAAATTTGAATCTGAATGTAACCCCTCTAGAAAGGGTTAGACTAAAGGGTACTCTGGAGAATACAGTCTCAGATGTAAGGTACACAAAAAAGTTTAAAGCATGGGGGAAAGCCAGAAAGGAAACAAGCTGGACACAGAAAAAGAGATTTTTGTCTTAGAATAAAGCACCGCTTTGGATCCTTTAACTAAGTATTTGTTGATTGTTAGTGAAACTTAGCTCAGGTTTCAGGCAATTTCAAGGTACACAGCTAACATGCAGGCATCCCATTCCCTTTCATTTTTGGTTACCCTCATAATTGTTTTAGGCTATTAAGAGTCTAGTATCCCAATACATTTTTAAGAGGTGTCAAAACACTTATTTGATTTTATCTGTCTTGGAATAGGATAACACAGAAACCTAGCAGGAAAAGTCTTCCAGTGATCACTAGGCAAGTTTCTTGACAAAACTGAGGAGCACATCTGAAACCTGAAGGTCCTGGGCAAAAACTGTAGCAATGAGTAAACATGACTAATTCTAGCTCTAAGAAACCATCTCAGAGCTAGAGGCTTAGCACTTCCATTGTTTGCTCTCTTGTTTTGTGGGCACTTGCTAGAAAAACCAGAGTTTATTTTTAAGCATCAACCATAACTCTAATTAGGGCATTCTGAATAGCTACCAGTTGGAAACATTCAGTCTTTATTATCCTGTTGAATTTCTAGGTGAAAGTGCACTTGAAATTATCCTTCAAAGGAATGGAACAAGGTGTTTACCTCTTGAGCCTTCAGGCATGCCTAAGATAGTTTTCAACTTGTCTGTTTTCCCAGCTTTCATGTTTCCATCATGAAGTTAAACAGTATGCCAGAGAACATCTGTCACTGATTTGTTCTTTCATTATTTTGCACTCGGATTGACTTCATTAAAGTCAATTTACCTGACTTTCAAGGTGTTATTCTTAATGATAGCTAATATAGCAGATTCCCTCCCTCCCACAGCCTCTTCTTGCTAGCAGTTTTCCTGTACACATACACCCAATTCTGAATCTGTGAGCACAACATTAAGAGAGATCACATGCATCTTACATGCAACACCATTTTCAGAAGTACTTTGTCATCATGGCATAACTAGACTGCATGATAAAAGCCTAGTTTCTGTGAATTCTATGGCAAAAACTTATGCTCAATTTTTCCATTTTCTTCTCATCACATGCTCTTTTTGTTTTCTGGAAATGAAGAGGGGAAACTCTCTTCCCCCAGGGGCCAAAGCACCATCAGAAGAAGAGAATTTTAGATAGTATTTGAGCTTTTAAGTAACCTAAAGGTACTTGGGCATTTCTTCTGAATCCTTATAACCACAGTCATTTTGATGCATGGGAGACTCATTCCTCAAGCATCTTCTACCTAAAACATGATTACAAAAAACAAGACTGTAGACCACAGTTTCTCTTGTAGTCTTCTGTATTAAGCTTGTGTTCTTTACAGCCAGTAGTTTCTGGTACAGCAGAAATTCAAGCTTGCTTGAAGCAATGCTTTGACATGCTCATTGTTCTCTCCCATTCCTCTTTCTCCCCCCTCCACAAGCACACTTGCTCTGAGAGACATCTAAAGAAAAAAAATACCTACTTACATTTCTGTAGTTACATTTCACATAGCCAGTATCAAGGAGCAGCAAGAGCAGTGCTGTTTAACAAGGCAGGTGGGACAACTGCCAGCAGTTCCCCCAACACAGGCAGTGCCCACCCCTTGCCAGGAGGTAGTCCCACAGCACTTAAACACAGCAGGGTCTAAGGACTCATCAAGAGGCTCAGACGAGGCAAGGGGATGCATGAGATCCAAGGTCAATCCAGGAGATGAGGCTAGAGGTAGGACTGGAAACAAGGATACACCAAGATCTACCTAGGAGACAAAACAGCAGACTGCTCTTTCTGAGCTTAAATAGAGCTCCTGAGCCCATAGGCAGGGGGCTTGTAGGTGGCAGTCCCAGGTGAGGCACATCAGGGCCATTAAAGCCAGTTAATGCTGGCAAGGGCCTGACAGCCAGTTAGGCCGTTGCCCATCCTGACATCACCTGGGCTTTGATTCTCAGAGGTCCTAAGAAGTTCCAGCACCTGCTGATTCCAGCTGGCATCGAAAGTGTTTATTAGTTTTCTGAGAAGTGTTTCTGAAAAAGTAATCCTTCATGTTCATTTATGTAACTTCTCATATGAAAAGTAAATGAGATCTGTCATATGCCACTACCTTGATTGATAGACCTCATGAGGCTGAAGAGAAACAGGATGACTCAATCACATATTTTAATATGTCATTAACTTTGCATTGATTTAATCTAGTCACTACTGCATGCACAGAAAATATTTTTGCATGTGTATGTGTCACTTCATGGTGTTTCTAAGCTGTAGGCCGTGAATATTTCACACAAATCAGCCGTTTTCAGTTTCCAACTGCTTGGGATGTGTCTGTGTTATTAACTGGTTATCTTATGAATGGGGAGGGTAAACATGTAGTTATCTCCAAACGCTAGCTTGGCAATAAAAGAAAAAAGAAAATGGTAACAACAAGGCAAGCGTAGACACTTATGAAAAATCAGCATTATGTGAGCAAATAACTATGCTCTTGTTTCTGAAAGAGATTTTCCTGCCAAAATCTTCAATTGGATTTAGTTTAATAACTTTTTATATCTGTATGAATGATCTTGTTGCAAAATGTAGCCTTCATGCCAGGATGATGAAAATGCAATTTTCAAGGATATGCCTGTGTGCAGGGGCCAAATTTTTATAAAGGACTTACTGTATTGTACATTAGCACCTTATTGTACAGTATTGTACACTAGTCCAATGACCATTTAATAAATGGCCTGATTTTTCAGTGTCACTAATCACAACTTCGTACTCCTATCTCAACTTACAGTGTTCAGAGTCCCCCTTTGCAGAAGGAGTATTAGTGGCCAATAAAGTATTAATACACGTTGAGGTAACTCCATTTTGTATTTTCTCAGCTAGCCCGCTGTCGACTACATCTAAAGTGCCACTGTGTTGACGACAGTGAAAAACTGTTATAGCATGAAGTAGTTGACGCTGTTTATGACCAAAAGCAGAAGGAATTCAGGAGGCGCTCCACAGGTCAGCTGGATGTGCAAAGATGTACAAAGATGAGCAGCCTGCCCTGTGTCTGATTGGGGTCTTTGTGGTTAGTACGTCTTCCTAAATTTCAGTCTGTTTGTGACCCATGATAGCTGCAAAATAACGGCTTGGGAAGGTGAGCTGAAGAATTCCTTTTGCAGGCAGGAGATCCCAAGGCAGGAGAGTTTGTGCCTGATTAGCTTTTGGAATAAGCAAAGCAGAGAATTGCCTAATTGGGGGAAAAAAACGCAGCTTGCAGAAGAGAGTATTTCCCATTGTGGTAGTAGTGACTATGGCAATCCGCCTAGACAGCACTGGCTCAGGCATGCCAATAAATCACTTCCTTCAGGCACTACCTTCTTTGAGCAGCTTCAAGTGAAGAATACCACCCCCAAAAAAACCAGTGAGCTTTTGCCCTACCCTTCTGGCAATGGGGGCAGGAAGGGAAGAAGAAGGAGATGGGGGGAAGGAGCACAGAGGATGTAGGAGATGGGAGGGGAAGGCCACGTCAGCAACAGAAAGAAGGATACAGAGGCTAATGACATGCTGCACTCCTTATCTTGTTCCCTTTCTCTCCTCTCCCCGTTGGCACTACATTGCCTCAGCAAGGCTGGGTACATGCTCTGCGTTACCAGAAATGCAGGAGTGCGATGGTGTATCAATGTTGTATTTTAATCCAAATTCCTTTCAAGAATCTTCTCCTTGAAGCTTTAAAAACAGAGTAGAAAAATGGTATGAGAGATGTGGGTAAACAATATAATCAGAAGTTAGAAGAACAACCACTTAATAGACGTCGCTGTTAAGGATTTCACAATTGGGAATCTGTTACTTTTTAACTATGCTTTAACACAGAGATTTTTACAATATTTTCAGTGGTGATTGCTAAATATTGCTTTCTGTTGCCATTGAATCTATCCTGTGTATAGAAAAGCCATTTGATAGGGCTTGTGGACATGAATTAAAATAAAGACCTGCTGCTGGACCATGCCTTTCTCGATTCCTCCTCACGAGAGGCAGACCCCAAACATGCATTTACTGTCTCTAACATGCAGAAGCAGGCACATGCAACCTTCCCACGTATCTTCATCCCTTCCAACTGTCTCACAAATCACCACTGTGAGGCTGAAAATGCGTCTCTATCTCTGAATGTCCTTAATCCCTTTGCCATTTTGTCTTTGCCATTCTGCTGCCAAGATCATTGCAAGATCATGGGGTACTGTTACAATTGAAATTAAATATTGTTTCTGAGCTTGAACTCTAAGGTCAAAAAAGGCCCAGGCCTCGGGGCATACTGTATGATGTTTATTTTACCACGAAAACGGTACTTGTGTTAAGATTGTCTATGTCTGTTTATCCTTAGTTTGTCCTTGTAGTACCACCTATTTCCCATGTTTCGGGGAAGGAGGCTGGGGCTCATAGTTTATTGTTATGTGTGGATGAACATTTTTTCCCATTATTTTTTGCTTATTTCCCTAATTTTCTGCTTACTGAGGTAAGTAGATCAATGTTACGGCTCTAGCTTTGTTTGTTTGTCTTTAAATCCCTTAGAAAAAGTACACAGAGTTTTGGATAAGGATTCTTTCTATACCAAAATATAGAGTTAGTCTCTATACCAAAATGCATTGTGAGTATTTGTGTGTCAGTATGGATATCCACTTAATAGAAAAAAAAAATCATGTAAAAATAAGCTTATATACGTATATAGTGAGAATAGATTAAATTTTTATATTACTTACTTTGTACAAGTAAATAACAAGCTTTTTAAATAGAGGCAATCCTAGCCTGCTAATTATGTGTAATTCTGTTTACTATTTAAAGTTCAAAGTATTGTGCACTCTAGCGTGATTTATATGTCTTGGAGCAAGAAACAGCCTACGCGTGAGTTTACTTGTAAAGTACGTTCTACCTGGCGGGGAACATGATCTAATAGTTTATTTAGACTTTGAAAGGATTTCTTCAGTATTTTTACTTCGAGAACTACAGCTGTCACCCTATGTAGGAATGAATGCACTCTAAGAGGCATGCAATATAAAACGTAGTTCCATTATCTGTTACTAAAATAGGCCAATAACTTCATACTGTAGTTGCATTACCATAATTGACTAGAACACATTGAAATTAATGTAGTCATTCTGGAACAATTTCTTAACCTAGCACGTGCATTGCTCACAAAAAGTCACTATTCGAAAATTTTGTATATCCTATATGAAGGGTAAATGTGTATGTCAGTGCCTGCAAAGCGAAACACGGTAGAAGCCGTGTTGTTACCAAATTTCTGTTACTAAAAACGCAATACATTTCTTTACAAACACTTCCCTTAACTCATCTCTCCAAATTCCAGGATGATCTTATTTAAAGACTGCAGTGCATGCAATTTCTAGGCTGTTATTTAAAATGCAGTATTCCAGCATTGTTTAGTTTAGATGCTCTCCTTCAAAGCTTTTCAAAGAAAAATTTGATGAGCTTTATTGAATTTGTTAAAATTCAAGGAAACCTTTTGCATATTAAAGCAAATATATTAAAGCAAGCATTGTCTAGTAGTAAACACACTGTGGTTTTTAAAATGCTATCATGTTTTTTTAAATCTTGAGAGGCATGTTATTTAACTCTAGATCTTAAGAAACAGTGAACAGCTTAAAACTCACATTTTGTCTTATTTCTGTACATATTCCCGTCTCCTTGACTCAAGCTTGAGGTCTCTCAGAATTTGTGGTTTATCTGTGGGACCTTGGAAAATAGTATAAATATGATTCCTGAAGAGAAGTAACAGTAAAATAAGCAGTATAAGCAGTTTACTTTGAAATTCTACTTTCAGTCTGTTTGTCATTAGCCTGTCTTCTCTGCAGTTAGGGATCCCTCATCTTTGAACTTTTATTTCACTCTTTTGTCCAATTTCAGTATGTTTAAGGACCAAATTCTGCTCTCATGTTGCTTTATTGCAGGAGGCCTCATGAGCAGCTCAGAATTACTTGGACTGGGGTAAGCAAAACTGGTAAATATGCTACTATTCTTCAAGAAGCCAAACACACCATATTTGCAGTAGACGTGACTCTCTCTTGGTCTGACTTTCAAAGTTTAAGCATGATGTAGGTAGCAAAATGTGCTTGGTTTGCTTATTGCAAACCATCATTTATGAAACTTCTTTGAACGAACGTGGGAGTAAACCTTTAGTTTGTCCTTTCCTTTGCTAATTATATTTATGTTTTCATTCATTTTGGATATATGTTGCTGTTGACCTAAACCGAGGTCATTTGTGTAACTTGGCAGAATTTTTGCCAATGATATATAGGGTATATAGAATGGTGATTTCTGTAAGCGTCCTTTTAATGAAAACTCCCATTTGTAGAAAATGTTGCAAGACGTCAAGCTCATGTTAAAACTTTTATACTTCTTTCTAGCTCTCTGGAAGCAAGCATAGAAAAATAAGTGTTTCTAAGCCTAAGAGAAAATTGGTAATGCTGCATAAAAACTTTGTTACTTTCTAAAATCGGTGTGTAGAATGTGAAGCAGAATGCTATGCAACCCTTCCGTTCCCCTGAACTGCTAATGAGGTTAGCCTGCTTTCCTGCCAGTTTGTTTGCCCACATCACGGAGCTCCCACATGCCCTTGCACAGACTAATGGCTTCCCAGGTTTCTGGACTTCCCAGGCTTCCAGGTTCCTGTGCTCCACAGCTGTCAAGCTGCAGGCTCCTGGAGAGTCTGGGCTTTCAAATGATGTGACTGTGGGCAGCCTGGCTTTGTAGGAATATGAGAGTCCAAAGATTTGTGGGTGAATAATTAAAAAGTTCTAATTTTAGTTCTTCCAAAACATTTTACTTTTTTAATGCCTTCTCTTCCTTCCCCTCCGTTACGTACTCTCTTCTCCAGTCTCTCGGGGAATATTTTGAATATTTGGCTTATTTTCCGACTTGATTCAATTTTGTAAATACAGATTTATTCATAGGTAGAGATTGTTCTTACGCAAGTTAAATCACATGCACAAACAGTAGAATGATGAATTTGTTTTGCTGCAGATCAGCCCGGACTGTGAGCATCCTCTTAGGGTCTGCAGGACTGTTATGTGTGTGACCCCAGCATAGACAGGAGCCTTGATGGTGGGGAGTGTTGCTGTGGGGACTGGACTCTGCAATTTGATCAGCAGTTGAGAGTTATATTGGAAAAAATGGTCGGTGATGATAGCAAACTTTCTGAGACTAATGTCAAAAATTTATTGGCAGAGATGACAAGAGGCATGTCTTTGCGAAATAATTTGCATACTGCAAATAGATACATATCTTTCTGTCCCTTTTACTGATAGATAAGCTTAATGAAAGGCTTTCTCACTTGTAGTATGTATACACATTTCTGTGTAAGTACAGCTTTAGCACATATATTTATATGTGAACACATTTCCTTCTGAACTTCTTTTCAGAGGTTCTCTTTACCTGTAGCATGGCAAAAGCATGTAAGTGTCACCTGATTTCTTCAGATCTTAACAGAAAGGCAGCATTGTCAGCAGATAAAAGTCTTAGTATCCTTACAGCTGAAGGTATTCCAGATTTCAAGTAAAGAAATGAATGTTCTACTTATTGTTGAAAGTATTAAGTATTTATTTTTTCTCTTGTAGAACTTTTATCTTATTGTTACAAGTATTTTGGTCAGCATATGAAGTATTCAATCCCTCCATTTCTTTAGGGGTATCATTCTATAGGTCAGTGTTGTTTAACACTGTTCTACAACATAGATTAAAAAATTGTATTTTAAAAGCCTTTTTTTCATAATATTTTAATTAATGTTTATAATAATTGGTTTGAATCTGATTTAAAGAGTTGGTTTCAGCTTGTTTAAGGTAGTTGTACAGTCCCTTCAATTATTTTATGAAAGTAAGTTTCTTAAGTAATATCATTTCCCAAATGGAATGCACTTGTCTTCCTCCAAAACAAAAGCATCCAATGGAAATCTGAAGTAGCAAATGAAGAGACTTTACTGGTATTGCTTTGAACAAGATATTCAGTCATATGAGAAAGAAACAACGGAAAAAAGCAGACAAGATGCTGAAGTCTGATACAATCACGGAAAGTATGCTAGGAAAAGCAAGAAAACATGGAAGAAAGGTTGACACTGAAAGAGGTGACTGATAAAGGCTCTGAACTGTGAAGCAGATGAAAGGTATGGAAAAATACCCGACTCCGCCATCCACTTCTATTCTTACCAGAATAACCTCACAGATCCTGGATTTTGCCAGGTCACCTAGACCTTATCGATGCTTACAAAGCAGATTACTTTCAGTCCTGAGGTAAAACTCCTACTTTTTGAATGAAAGTTACAGAGCTTAAGGCTGGAAGGGGCTCTGAGAAGTCATCTAGTACATCTTCACTTTAAAAGCCTGTCAGCTGTAAACCAGGTATTCCTGCTGTCTACCTCACCAAAAGATAAGGCTTTCCGGAATAATTCACGTGACCACTCCTGGTGCCCATATGAGCATCCCTGATCTCCTGTTATGCCATTGTGACGGGGTGGCAACCTGCTGTAGTCACAGTATCATGTCCTCAGGTAGGTCCCTAGCAAGCTATTGAAAATGGCCTAGCCAAAAGCCTGGGGCATGGTTTTTTAAAAGCTCTCAACAACATATAGCTCTCCTCAGCAACCTACCAATTTCTACACTTCGTGTCAGAAAGTGTTTCATAATACTGAACTGCCTTGTTTTCTTCTCTCACCCTGAGAGCAGCCTGTGGTTCAGAGTCGAGCCCAGGCCACTGAGAGCTTTTTATCCTGAGAGCCTTTCTGAGCTTCGGCTCTGCAGCTCGTGAAAGTCGGTGCTGCTCCTCTGCCTTTGTGGGGCCCGGGGAGAATGAGGGGAGACCCATGGGAAAATGGAGTTCTTTTCAAGGGTCTTTGCCCTTAGCTCAGAGTTTCTTACTTCCAGTCTTTTGTAGGCATCTAATTTAATTGCAGCTCAAAGCACCCAGAGTTGAAAGGCTTTGTCATTACTAGAAAGAGGTAGGAGCTTTCAGAGGCAGCTTGCATGCCTAGTTAGGCGGGTTGTATGTCAACAGTTGTAGATCATGAATATTGCCTGTTAGCAGTCTCAGTTGTCTCTTCATGGATGAGTGCAGCTATAGCTGAGCCCTCGTCTCTGCACTCTGAGCTATTCTGGAAGCAGCGTTAACTATGTTAGCCTTGCGGAAAAAATAAGCTTTCATGCAGGTCAAATTAACTTGAGTACAGTGCTGAGTAGTCAGGATAACCGCGATGGTTTGTGGTTACAGCTTGCTTTATGTGGCCTCCTTGGAGAATGAACAACCAGGTTTGTTTGTACCTACTTTTGAAGAAATGTCCTGAGGTTTTCACCATTTTGAGCAGTATACCCTCCTCTTCAAAGTGTTGCTGCTTAGTTATTTTCCTCCTTGCATAGGTACAACTGACTCTTTCTTATGTTTAGATCTTTACACATTTTTATTGAATTTCATCTCTCTGGGTCTCCAGTTTATCAAGACTGTTTTGCATTCTATTTATGTCCTCCAAAGTACTGGTAACTCCTGCGTTGCTGTGGACAGAAAATTATTAGTATATCTTTTGTTCCTTTAGCCGGAGAGTTAATTCATATGCTAATATTGAACTGAGCTGGACACGAAACAGCACTTTCTCTAGCGCTTTTAGAAGGTACACTGGATAGTCACTTTCAGAGGTAGTGAGGCAGGACATCCTTTTTTGCCTGTAAATACGGACCAATATGTTAAGTTATATTATGCTTATTATTTTAAAAGGATAATAAATATGTTTAAAATCTCTATTAAAAAACTAAATCTAAGTATTACTGTTTTGGAAAATTCTGCGGGTTGAAACTTACTGGAGAGGAAAGTGAGTGGCAATATTGTTCAGAAATGCTACCATCTTGTGGTGCTTGAGATGACCGAGTACACAGATAGCACTGTTAAAGGCAACTCCTTACCCAAGTAGTATGTAATTATGCAAAATGTGTATGGGCCTGCTAAGAGGAGCTCTCAAAGTAGTGTTGTGAATCCTTAATATTGCTGTAGTATTTCCATTCAGTAGATTAGACTTTTGTTTTTGAAATGAAATTCCTGTTAAATACTTTACAACAAGTTATTATAAATGACTAGTAAGTAATCTGTAGTCTACTGGCATATGAAAGATTTATTTATGACACCAAATGCCATGGTGAGGGGTCATACGCAAAGCAGAAGAAGAAAAGGACGTCCTTTGCTGTGGAGAGCTTACAATTGATGTCCTGCTTTTAACATGAATATATGAATATAATGACTTGATAACAACTAATGTCTCTTGTAATGCTTTGTAAATATTTTATTGCCATTGATTTTGTAGTTGCAATACAGTGCTTTGATGGCACATGACACCTCGTCTTTCTAAGTGTCACTCTCCTGGTATTAAGCATTATGTCAGTATCTGTTTATATTATCATTTCATTACTGGAAAGATTTTCTTTTTTTCATTAGAGAGCATACATTAGCAATTTGTTTTACTAAAAATGTATATATTGAGGTTTATTGATTACAGTGTGTATAAAATAAAGATGTTTGAAATACTATCGCTAAATATACTTTATATTCAGTATAAAATTATTATGCTGGTAATTTATTTTGTTTGATTTAGTGCACAACATACTGTATTGAATGCAGCATGCTGTAGTAAATGCAGCATTTATCATCTCAGTGCATTATTATATCTACAAGATTGTGCTATATTAAAAGTTTTTTCTATAGTTTGTTAAATACAGGATCATACCTACCTTATAAAACTATTCTGTTGTCTGTAGCTCTTGAAATATTTTTCTTGAGATTAGTAAATCATGATAACAAGTTTAGTAATCTTTAACGATAATGTAATGTTTTACTGTTCCTTTAAAAATCAGACTACAAATCAGTAATAGTGTTTCAAGTATCTCTCTGTGAAGCATTTCTTTGATGCATTGTATGAATGCTTTCCAGTGATGTTTTATGTTTACTGTCAGTTCTATTAAGATAAATGCAAATTATATGTAAATCTTTTCCAGTTGGCATATACACGGGTGAATAAGCTATTAACTTTTGATTGGGCAGCCATGGATGGAATTGTTATCTTGTGTTCTTCATTATTTTTGCTTTTCTGAAGAGTGAATGCAGGAAAAGAGCTGAATGTAGAGGATAAAATGGTCAGAAAGGAAAGAAGAAATAATGGTTAGACAAGCAATATTAAAGCACTATATTTTGTGACAATAAAAGTCAGATAGACAACCAGTTTTGTCTGAACTTTTGGGATTTCTCTCAATGTCATGTATTGCAAACTTAGTTGTGTTTACTGGTATTAACAGTTATACATGGATAGCCCCCATAAAGCTTAATGATACATCTATGCAGAGGGGTGTGCGTGTGTTTTATAGGTATTAGATGGCAGGAAAAATACAAATATTCTGTTTACTGTAACCAGTTCAGAGCTCTCTCAATAAAACATCATGGTCTGAGAATGTCTGACATTTTGGAAAAAGGATGTCAACTTATAAGATAGATCCTTGACACTACGATGCCCATGAGTTGAGAACTGTCAGCAAGCCGAATAAAGTTCGTTCCCTTCCATTGCAGTCATAGGAAGTGTTTGGTGATTTACAGTCGCACATTAAATTCCAACCCCTTGCAGGTCCTTGGGCCCTCCTTGACCCCGTATTGTGCTCAGTATTCTTCCTGATCCACAAATGGTGAATTCGTACAAGTAGGGACTTCTGAGACTGTTTTGCTCACGGAGCTCTGCTTGTCTCCGAGCTCAGAACCCTTGTGAGTCTCATGGGAGATCTCAGGGGGCCATGCTTATATGCAGGGTGCTGCCACTTTCTGGTTCTGTAAAACTCGTTTTAATTGTCAGCGTCTAGCTTTCCGGCAGCCCGTTCCCACCTGCCGTGTCGGGTCTTGTCCCCCAGGTCTTGTCCATCTCAGAGGCTGGAATGGCAGAGGCATGATAATGGATATTAAAAGACACACTGCATAGTACTTTGTCTGCTGGGGAACACGGTGGATCACAGGCCTTTATGATCAGAGCCAAGTTTTTTTGTTAGTCAAATTATTTCTTATGTTAGATAATGAGCTTTTGTGGGGCAGGACCAGAGTCTCTTCTGTGTTTGCACAATAGGAAGCAATAGTGTTCTGATCAGTTATTATGTTTCAAAGCATTACGCAGTAGTAACGGCAGTAGTAATAGTAGCAGTGGTAGTAGTAGTACCTATTGAAACCTAGGAACAAATAAGCTTCATGTTATGCTCAGGAAAAGGCTAACTGTGCAAGCCTTTAAATGGAAAGAATGGGGAAGAAGACCTTAATACAATAGCTATATTATTTATCCAGACAAAAGAAAGCTAATGTGAATTTAAGAAGATTTACAGAGATGCTTTCGCTTGCCTAAGTATGGATTTGTTTGATTTTTGTATGTAGTCAAATATTTAAAGTACATATCAAACATTTTAGTCCATCCGGTAGATGTGCTAATACTGCAGTCTCTGATCTGCTTCTGCCAGGGAATCTTTGTAGCACCTTTTAACAAATTCTAGGTGTTCGCTTCCAGCAAAAGCTGGAAGACAACAAGTTATAGAAGTTATCGCCTTTTCTGTTCTCCTTTCACGTGAACTCCATTTCAGGTGTAAGACAATCAGTAAGTAAAGGAAGAAGTCATGTGCCAGCATGGATGAATCTTTGTGAATAGTTTAAACTGTGTCAGTTCTGGGGCAAGTTGTGAATTATGCCGGTAATTAAATACTGTAACAATACTTCAGCATTGTATGTTTATTTCCCATAAAAATCTGAAATTACACATAACATAAAATACTGCAATTAGATACACGCGCTATAATTAACAACCATTGAACAGAAGTCTACATGAACTGCTAGTGCAGTATTTTGCTTATGCTTCTGATTGCCTATTTTGTATTTCATTAATGTCTATGACATTATTCATCTAAAATTTTATTACAAGTATCTGCATTCTAGAAGCAGAACCAGTATTAAGAGCTAATGGAGGAGTCAGATATTCAACTAAGTTAGGCCGCAGGTAGCTTAGACAAAAATAGTAATTTGAATCACTGAGAAACGTAAGACAAAAATTTGTATGTGTGAGCAGTGGAAATAATTTGAACAGATGCGGTGCAGCTTAAGCAATATGCATAACAATTGTGGCTCTGTCTTATTATGATGGAACAAACTGTCACAATGAGAAAATTTGATTATTTTACGGTTTTAGAACAAATACGGTATATTGGCTTTTGTTGAAATATGTGCAGGAATATATTTAAAATTTATTCTCTGTGCTGTAGAGCATTTTTTGTATATATGCTTTATAAACGTATTTCACCGGAAATCACCTTTTTGTATATCTCTCTTGTCAAAGGAATATAGGAACATGCAGGCTCATGTAAGAAATACAGTGGTTGAGATATAATTTCTGGATTAAATCCTTCGTTCACCAGATGCATTTTCTGATGCTTGAAAGTTGCAGTAATTTGCATAACATCCTAAAAAAGAAACAATTTGAGTAAAGTCCAACATTCCATTTCTGCTTATATCACTGAAAAAAAAATACAGTTACTGAAGAAAATAGATTGTACAGTTTTGCTGTAGAATGGCTTGAGTTAGAAAGAATGATCTGATTCACAGATGCGGTGAAACCTAAATCTAAAGGCAGCTTTTATTTCATATTCTGTATCAAAGCCACATTCAAGTTCACAAGTTTCTGTTTTAAAATAAGCATTTTTTAAACTTTCATTAATGCAGTTGATCACAAAATCTGTAGTTTATGGAACACTTGGTGGTGGTCTGCAGAGAGCTGGCTGATTTTATGGTGCTGGCCTTTCTCTGGTTTCCAGCTGCTAAATTGCATTTAAGACATTAAATACAAATATGTTAAATACCTTCCTGTGTTATTTCTCTGTATAAGCAGTTGCTGCAGTTGCTGGACCGAAGTTCTACAATTGCCAGTTCAAGAGCAAGTTGGTCTGCACACGATAGTCAGTGTTCAAGAGCGGAAGCGATATATAAATTAATCTATTAAAATGTGGCTCTTATTACGGGAAAAGTTAAAGAAGCCTTATTCTTAAGCATTATTTTTACTTGTACATTGTTTTCAATGTAGCCAAAATTTTAATTTTCTTTTCAAACTGAAACAGGCAACTTTTCAGGTCCTGTTTGTTTTTCCTCTTGATCCGTAATATAACTAATTTCCTCTTCCCCCTGCCACTCTATAGTCAGAAGTCTCAGATCATTTAATCTTTGGCTTTCAAGCTGAGACTGCTAGTAAGTTTGCCAGTTAATTCACTGTTTTTGGCAGCACTTATGATAGGAACCACACTTAGACCACCAAGTCATTTCACACAAGCACTGAATAGCTGCCAGATGGTAATAGGATTCAATCGTTACCAACTGGGCTTGCTTCAAATTGAGTAGCCAACATCTTTTCTTGGTGGTTATTTTAAAAGTTGCAATGATTAAGATGAAAAGTTTAATAAAAATAGGTATTAAGTATTTTCAAACATATATTGTGAATAGAGATTGCTGAATTTTTCTAATGAAATGATCCCCTGATGCTATTTGTAGAAAGTCGGAGTTTTACACAGAGAAATACTGTTGGGGGAAGGAGGGCGGAACAGAACAAAAACACAAAACTGGAATAACTCCCTGGATGCTCTCAGAAACCTCTTTGTAATTTCTTCCTCCACATAGAAAATGAAGTTAGCAAAAGTCTAGAAATAATCTGCTACCTCCAAGTATCCTAATTCTCTGCATGGCTCTCTCTGGGCCTCAGCTTCATTTTTAGAGTCAGAGAGTTTGAGAAAAACAGTTCATGCTCTCGTTTGCTCCGTTTTTCACAAAATTGACCAGGTCTGCAAGCCAAATTAGAAGGAGCCTGTGTATGGACAGCTGAAAAATTTTTAGGACAGGTTTTATTTGAAATCCAATTTTGCATGGGAATTTTGTGTTTTTATTTCTCACTCTTGATTAGGATGAACCGTTCCTCTTTTTTTTTCCCCCCAGAAAAGGGACTTTATTTTCTGACCAGCTCCACTCAGAAAATTTTCGCTCTTCCTTTAGAAATTTTCTATTATCCTCCACTAGGATGCTTTTTAAAGTAATTTTTTAAATCTTTTTGATTTTATTATAAAATTGGTTTTATCTCTTTTACTGAGATTTTATGGATATTTAGATATCCATTAATTATTACTGGCAATATCTTACTTTTCAACAACAGCATCAAAGATGATTTAGCTAGATAGCTTCCTTCGATTAGCCAAAAAAAGCTTTTCTCAGAGAACATATAAATTCAATCAAGTTTAAACAGCTCGATGATAGATCGCGTAGGCAGTGGAGCTCCTCATAGCTTTTTTCCTGGGTATGGAAAAAAAACATAAAGACAAATCTGTTCCAAAGATTTTTCCCAGGAGAGGGCAGTGCTGTCCTTAGGCACTAAAGAGAGTATTTAAAGATACTTTTACTTAGTGCAGTAGCTTCCATTAGTTAAAAAATGAACCTTCCTCAATTCTTGAAACTCTTTCAATACTCGTACTTCCCTCTAAATGTACATATTATCTCTTCAAATAAATATATAACAATAATATTCTCTTTCTCCTCTTTCTGTGTTATATTATCTCACTCTGTGTTACATTCCCATCCTGTTCTCAGTCCAACTTGTGGCCTTCAGACGTAGCATCTGTATTCAGGAAGAGTGAGAAGTGTGGAACGCCCCTTAGCACAGCCTGGCAGCAGAAAGCTGTCTGCTGCAAACTTTCAGAAAATATAACATGGGGGCCTTTCCTCCTCTTTGCAGTTCACACTTTCTTGTCCTGTTGCACGAGTTCATACTGTGGGGAGCATGCAAAGGATGTAATCCCTTCACTTTTAAAATGCACTTTGGAAAAGATTTGTATCTCAGATCTACTTTTATACCCCAGAGCATATGGGCGCATTCTGGTTCTTTGATTATGAGATCCTCACTGAAGAGTATTTATCTTGCTATTTATTGCAAAGTACTAGGTATTTCTTTGATGTTGTGTCAGTAATAATGAATAATGATCACTTCAGGATCAAACGTGTTAGGAAAAGGTTTTAAATGGATTGAGTCATCTTTTCATAGGTGGATGCTCTTAGGTGTAGCATCACTCGTGTCTCTGCTCTGTCATCCATTGGCAAAAACAAGCTGGTTAAAGGTGATCAATTTGAAAGGAAAATATGACTTTGCGAAGTTATTAAGCACATCTAAGATCATTAGGTGCAAATGGATTCATAAAGCAAAACATATTTTTAATTCATCAAGTAATTACTTCAGAATAATTTTTTCTGAATGTTAGCTTAGTATTACTTTTGCATTTGACTTCTTGAAACTGTTTGTAAGTTACTTTCTACTTTCCACAATTATAGGGACCAATTTCCAGATCAGACCAAAGATAAATGCAAACAACTGATTTGTCTTACCATGATTCTCACAAAGCGTGGTTGGGCATAACTTGGAAGGAAGTCCACAACATGCTTGTAAAGTCTTTCTCCATCAAAGGGTTGGTCAGGCTTAAGTACAATAGCTGCCATCCCTATTCTTCCTTCGTAATCTATAAAGGCATTGAAAAATATTATCACAAACACAAGTTATCTGCATGAAAGAGGTATCTTCTGTCACTTCTGGAGGGATTTAGCTTTGGTCAGCAAGGATTTTGAGCCTTTGTAGTATCTGTCCTATCCTCTCAGGCATCATTCAGTAGAAGATAAAAAATATTTTATTTTGGAAGATTTACTTACTTCCAGGGTTTTTACTCAATTAAAAAATTTCAGCATCTTCTTTTTATTAGGAATTCTGTAGAGCTGAAGCTGGCTGCTAACTCTCCTTCCTGCCTTGCTTAATCTTTCCATTTTTAACATAGTGGTCTACTAAAATCAGAGTGACCACTAGTCAATAAAAAGCTGGAAGCACTTCCACGAAGACTAGTGAGTATGTGGTCACATGTGAATATGCATTGTGGTATATACCAACTCTAATGGCTACTGTACATTGTATAAGCAGTGCCGAGTAATTGGCTCCTGCTCTCCTCCGTGGGCAGATTAGTAACAAATATAGTGCCAAATGCCTCATAGTAAATTACAAGCAGTACATTATGTTCTACATGAAAACAGGGACAAAAACCTATTAAGAAAGATGTAACAAACACAGTTACTACTTTCTCTTTATTCACACACAAGTGAAAGTTCCAAATGGACAAAACATTTAAATTAGAAGAAGTGAGCTGCCAGGATCGAGTCTGTCCAGAGGGAAATAGCAGCTTTGAGGTGTGATCAAGGCACTGAAAGGATAAAATGTGGGCGTTCCCTTTTCATGGAGATTAACTTGGAGTTGTTTAATTGGTGACTGGCAGTTTTTGAGACTCAAGTTGATTCAGAAGTACGAAACACCATCATGTTGTTATACTAATACTCAAAGCAGTTTAAGATAGCCAAGGATGAATGTGATTCTTAAGGTCTAGGGGATTTGTTTTGATGGTGCATGTTATTCTCTGCCATAAAATTCCGGATAGCTGCAGCCATTCAGGAGAGCTTGTCAGCTCTAATCATTGTTGAGAATGGGGTATGCTATCCACGTGAGTTTTCGATTTTATTTGTGTCCACTTGAAGGAGGATGCCATCTCCCCCAAATGAACATATTCCATTACTATTTCCTAGCCACCTGCTGGCCAGCCATTCAGATTTTGGCCTTCTTTTTATTCAGTTTTCATATATCCTGTTTCTTTTTGAATGCACCGGATCTCCCTTCTCTCGATGCTAAGTAATAGCTTGTATCTTGCTAGCTGCTTCTTCAAGTGACAGGATTTTTTTAATGTTGGATTTTGTTTGCTTTCATCCATGGGAAGCACAGAACAGCTATTCAATGCCATAAGAGTTTGCTCTCCTCAAACTGTTCATGCAGGGGATGCATCTTCTGAGTTCTTTTTCACCTCAGCTTGTAACTCAGTGGCCTACATCTTTTCAGCTTGATATTGTACATTTATAGAGCCCCATAGGCCATTGGGAGCATTCCAAGTGTGAAAAAAATAGGTATCTTCTAGGACTGTGCTTATGAGATGGTGACAGGTGTTTTCACACGTCATGTTTTAGTATGCTCCCTGGTTTAGCATTTTTCAGATGAAAGGCTCTACTCTAACAGAAGTCTTCTATAGTTTATAATTTTGTATTTCTCACATCTGTGTTACGAGTTTCAATTCAACCAAATGTTTCTGTTGTTCCTTATAAACTTTCAGCGTGTCATCTTTATTAAATACTCCGTTTCTTTGAAACAGAAATTTCAACGCACTTTAAGAAAGCCTGAATTTCCCAATTAACTCCACTGATATCCTTACATATAAGTGTGCATTTGTGTATAAGAACAGAAAAGACAGAGTAGGAAAATTAATTATTACTTTCATTTAATATTTACAAACTGTAAGAGGATTCTTACTTTTTACGCTTACACCATAAACATTGACTTCTTGAACGAAATCCATCATCTCAATGATCTCAGAGACTTCTACAGTGGCAACATTTTCTCCTTTCCATCTGTTGAAAATATTTTTTAAAATAACATATATATTAGCTAACAATTTTTTATTCTATAAATGGCTATGTGTGATGGAGCGCTACTGCTTATGTAGACTACTGTTATTCTTAACTGAGAAGTGTAGACAGATAAAACCACTTCTAATTTAGTGCCATCTTAGTTGAAATCCCAGTTCTGATTTAGTGCCATCTAATTTGAACCTCCAGCCTTAAAAGAAAAGGAAGTGCCATTTGACTCAAGTTTTAAAAATTGTCCACCATGACTATTCTAGGGGTCTGAACATTTGTACCCTGGAAGAGATCCTTAATGGTTTTGTTAAAACCAAAAAAGTGTTCATAAGGTTCTGGTCTGAGCTGTGCTATCCAGTCCTGTATATGTGTGATGTCCTTCAAGGAAAATTGATTTCCTTCCATCTTACTGGATTAACTGGTAACTCTGTATCTCACCTGAAAGTATCTCCCACCCTGTCACTGAAGTAAAGGAAGCCATTCTGGTCCATCACCAGGAGATCTCCTGTGTCAAAGTACACATCTCCTTTCACAAACACATTACGCAGGAGTTTCTTCTCTGAGATTTCTTTATTTCCAGCATATCCAGAAAATGGGGTTTCCTGTGTCACCCGGACAACCAGAAGGCCAGGTTCACCTGCAGGGCATGAAAGGAGGAGGCAAAAACTGTATTTACAATGAAGTACTTAGAACATAAAGTATCATATTGAAAATCTTTTGGAAAGCCACATCTGTTCTATTCATCTTATTGCTATGTTTCCATAACTATTTCCTGAGCAGCAGAAAGAGGTGAGTGGAAGAGGGAACATAATATTGCTTCCTTCTCTCCTGAAAAGCTAGACCTTAGGGAAGAGCTTTGTCAGCCTGGAGCCTGCCAATCCACTTATTATGAATGAAATCTCCATAAGATTCTTTTCCACCATTTATTCTTCTCTGTTTGCACTTGAATGGATAGTATGTCATCCCAAAAGTCTCACATGGAGTGCAGGATTGCATGTTTCTGCCTCTTGGGCTCTTCCAGAAGGTTTCGGCTTCAGTGTCTGAAGCCTGTTCCCCTGATAGTGCTTGTCCTTCATTCTGGAGTGTAGGGAAACAGAACTAAAATATATTTTCTTCTTACAAGAATCCCTCCAGGTACTCCTCCAAGAACCTTTCCACTCTTCCATTGTATTATTCACAGCCTGCCCAATGTTCTTCTCTCACCCTGGAAGAGCGTTTGCCAAGGATCGGACAACTATTTTGTCATCTGAAAAGGATGCTGGTAGTCAGACAACACACATGGAGGCAAAACACCGTGTCTGACTTCTTGTGCTTTGTGTTTTTCTAAAGGACAGGCTTGTTACTGCTCTCAGCATGATGTCAATGTGGGGAACGCACGCTGGAGGCCATGGTGAGAAGTTTGATGGTGTGCCTGTTCCGAAGAACATCCTGGAGCCCCTAGAGTCTGCTGGGTTTTCCTACTGGGCAGCACTCATTACAGCTGACAGTATGAATCCCATTTATATCAAGGGCAAAAATCCCATTAATTTCACTGGAATTGGCTCGGAACACCCCTTGTAAATGCATTTTCATTGTTCTATGTCTATGGTAGGTACTGGCTTATTTCCCAGTCTGCTTCTGAGGTTAAAAGACATTTCCAGCTTCCAAAGTTTTTTATTATTTTTCCTTCAACAGGATGTTGAAGGAAATGGAGATGTATGGAGATGTTTCTCAAACAAATAGTTTTCTTCATAGCTGCATAGCTGTCTCTTATATGAAATCCTCTTTGTTGTTTTGAACTCTAGATGTGGAAACTGGGATGAAAGCTCATATTACAGTCCAGAGGAACTCACACCACTGCAAATAAGATGTGTGCTTTATAACAAAAGAATAAAACCATCTAAAGATGTTGAATTAAAAAAAAGAATTGTCCAATGGTCTAGCCGTTTTTACATGATGATTATTTATTCCAGTTTGGGACTTCACAGTCATTGCTGTCTCACTTTGCGTTGATTGATGGCTTTAGATGCAAAATTTGTTTTAAAAATACATGTAAAAATCAAAAAAATTTGCAGTTGTTTTAGTTGTGCCCTGAAACCAGTGCATCTTACCAATTTCATTATGAAAGCAAGACATTTTGTCCAGTTTTTAACCTAGCCTTTTTTCAAGAAAAAAAATCACTTTTGCTCAGTTTAGATATTATCAAAAAATAATATAGTCTCAGAAATCATTAATAATGATTATTACTTTGAGTACCAATACTACTATGTTTCGTTGAGGTTTGATGTTATTATTGCAAATATTATTTTGCTCAGCTGCTAAGGCACCTTTTTTGACTTCTGGAACTTTATCTTGATGATAGTTAAATCTACCTTATCAAAGCTAGAGATGTTAAAGATTTTTTCCCAGAACTGTTAACTTTGTCAAACATAGATGCATGCATACGTACACACACACATACTAACACACACACAGATTTAAGGTAACTTTACTAAGCTGCCCTACTATGCCTTTTGTTAGAGCAGTTTTTCTGGGTTTTTCTCAAATGTGACACTCTCAGCTGTGAAGATGTGCTATTTTCCATCTGAGAGCTTCAGCTCTTTGATTTAGTGTCCTATTCAAAGTAGGATTTGGAGATTCTATGCAACTCTGGCATTAAATAGTTAAATCTGCTTCAGTTGCTGAATGTAAAAATGTGAAAAATACCCTGCAGATTTTGTAAAGGCACTTTGTTCTTTCTCAAAACTCTTAATTTAGAGATTAGAAAGCATCTGGTCTCAAAATACAATATTATCTATAAGTTACTTGCCCATTTTATTTGGAAAAAACAGAAATACTCAGATACTTTATTTATTCAGGAACTCAAATGTGCGTTCCTGCAGGTGAGAGCAAAATCATTCTGAGCCTTGAGTATAGATTACACTCTTACAGGATTGTATTTTTTGATATTATTTATATATGTTGATACAGATCTGTTGATACAGATGTATTATCTATATCTGTTGATGTTTCCCCGATATAATTTTCAATGTTTAATTATGTCAAGAAGCACACTGCTCTGTGTTGCACACAGAGCAGAGAGTTAAGTTAATCCTTACCCTAAAATATCACCAGGTAGAGTTGTTTGTTAATTAATAGATAACTAATAATTTTTCTTACCTATGGGTGCTTTCTTACACCTTCCATGTTCATCCTTCATAAGTTCCTGTTTCCAGACATCATATTTCAACAATTCAAAAGAATATAGGAACTAAATAAAAGAATGCATACGCATACTTAAAAAACCCACAGTCTTACACAGTTTCCAGCTGGTCTGATTAAAATTACTTTAAAATAACAGATAATCCCCTATTAACTTTGGAAGGTTTGGAACAGCCTGAAATATACTGACACTGTTACTGGGAAGAAATCAGATGTTTGTCAGAACACATTCGTGTCGTGGTGAGCAACATTAAATATACAGATGAAAATATTGTCTCCTTTCTTGATGAAGAGAAGAAATGAAATCCATTGTTTTAGAGTACGCTCTGATTCACATTATTTATATAAAATAAAATAGGACAGTGCTTTTGATCAAACTGTTGATTTTGCTGAAAAACTTCCATCCTCTTCTAAGTAATGGCTTAAGATTACTGGAATGCAAATCGAGAAGATTCTCTGAAAAAAATCCAAATTAAATTTACAGACATCTCAAAAATTACTCCAGTCAGATCGAAGTGGAAACTTACAGCACAATGGTTTGATTTAGGCTTTCCTGCCTTCATCCCCTGTCCGCATAGTTAAGATTGCTAAAAGATCAAAAGCATTGCAGAGTTATTATTATGGCCAGGGGAAGGCATTTTCAGCGTCTCAGATTAAAAGCAGAAATCATTTGGAAATCATTAATCTGGTTTTGATGTTAACTGATCTGAATCTTTAGTATCATTTGAACAATATTTTATTGTAGTTTAATTTTCATGATTCAGAAAGAGTCTGTACAAATAGGAAAAACATTTGAGACTGTAAAAGCATTTTTATGAGTGGAAGATGTGTATCTCAAATGAGAATTTCAACAATACTCATGTATCTGAAGTTTATATTTCAGATATTTTGAGATTTATATTTATCTTTCTTGGTTGATGAGTTTCTGAGTGTTTGGCTCTTCTGCTTATCTTATTTCAGAGAACAAGGCGTGATGCGAGTTTTAATGAATCAAGATGCAATCAAAGAGTAAATTTGTGTAAGAGTTTGTTCTGGAGTGTATATCTCCTAATTCATACCAAAAGTCAAATCAAAACTGATTTCTGCCTCATCACTTAATATATATTGAGTTTTTAGGATGACAAAAAAACTTCAGTTAAAACTATCTTTAATTGGTCCTGTGCATAGGCACTTCTATACAGTGGGGTTATTTTTCATATGTTCTGGGGGGAAATCTCTGTTATATGAGTGCTGTAGTTTTAGCTTCTGTAGACTTCTGTACTTCTGTATACTTTAACTTCACAATGTACGCTCAGAGAATAGAGTCAACGGAGGGGGTAAAACTAAGGTTTTGGTTTCCATGAAAAGCAGTTTCTTTTAGGTAAACCCTATACACTTTCCTTGACTATATAATTTCTTACATATTTATTTGTTTGACCTGCTTTTTTTGAGGGGGGGAGGGGGAAGGGGAAAAGGGAGTTGATTGGTTGACTTGCTGACACTTACCTTTGAAAAGATGCCAGCACGGCCCACAGCTCCAATTTTATTTGTATAATTTAAGAAAAAAGAATTTCCTTCTGTGGATCCATAGAATTCAAACATTTTAATTGGGCCAAACCTCATCAGGAATTCTTTCCAGATAGCAGGTCTTATGCCATTTCCTAGAGCTATGCGCACTTGGTGAACCCTGTCCCCTTCTTTCTGTGAACAGCCAAAAAGAAATACACTGCAACTGAGATAAGGGGTCTAAATATGTAGAGTTGATCTAAAATTTCCTAGTAGAACAGTTTTCCTTTAGATAATGCAACTTGACAAACACGCTCACAGGACGGTATTGGTTTTATAAAAATCAACCAGAAAATTGTGAGAATTCTTATTTGCCTAAGGTTGAAAGATTTTCATAAAATGTGAACAGTTTTTCTTCATTCCTATCATTCTCCTTTGCGTTTTCACTTCCAAATTCTATCAGACGTCTATGTCACAAAATTTAAAAGAATCGTCTTATGTTGGAAATGTGAACATATATTCTGTAAATAGTGCCATTTCCCATAGAATGGAAATTCCTTTCCAAACCGATTACATAAAGAACATACTATCTTAGAAAACACTGGTGACAGCTTATAGTCAGCTCTACATGTGATGAAGTCCATATTCAGCAAAGCTCCTATCAATCAGACCTGTAGTCAAAATGTGGTTGTTAACACGTCATTGTTACACATCAGCTATGTCACTATTATGACATGCTACTCAGATGCTTATGTAAGCGAATAGTTTCGGCACTGAGCCAGACTGCTCAGCACCTTGCACATTTAAGGACATTTAAGCTCCAGGTAAGAAGTGGAGTCAAGAGTCTGACCATGGAAAAAACATCACTTTTTTGGAGAGGTAGGTAGAACTGATTGATTAAGTTACTTCCCTGAATGAACAACAACAGAAAGTAGAAAATGAATTATTTCAGGTCCAGCAAAGTGATTTCTTCAAGCTAAATCAGTGCATTTTATTTCCCTTCTGGTGTCATTTTGAATTTTGAAAATTGTATAGTATAGTTGATTTCTAAATAAAATAAAGGTGGTTTCTAAATGGAAAGTTGAAATAGCTTACCTAAGAATCATATCAAAATATTTTAATAGAATCAATATTCTTACTTTTTCACATTTAAAAATATTTGTATGAAATAGTTTTGTGAGCTCACTCTAATAGGGTCAGATAGACAATTAACAGACAATTTCATCTGATCCAGAACTGCGTTTCTGACAGATAAATTATACATGTTTTGCCTCAATAAGCTGTAATGCAGGCTGACTTTCACTTGTTAAAACCAGGAATGGAGATTTCCCTTCTTCCGCTTAACCAGCCCTGCTTTCTTTTGCAATTGTGACGATTAACCCCAAGGAATAGCGTGGCACGCGTCAATGTGATCGAACCCAATTATGAACCAGATGGTGGGCAGGCTGCAGTAGTTACTTGATAGCTGATATTGACCCTTCTTCTATGCTGCAAGGCTTCAAGATGAAACAATGTTTCTTTTTCCAAAATAGCTTGTGCAACTGTAGGACTTGGACTGAGTAAATTTCAGGAGCTCAAGAGATTGTAGAGCTAGGAAAAACGACTAAGATTGCCTTGTCTAGTCTCTGATATAACAGAGTCTGTAAGACTTCCCTGCATTATTCTGAATTTTAGATTATCTTCATTTTAAAAGCTATGTGGTTCTCTGTAAAAACATTCCTCAGCAAATATTTTGTTTTGTTTGTGTTAGTTCCTGTGGAGTACCAGATTTCACACTTACTAGTTCTGATAGGTACATGGATGCCAGTTAACCTTCCTATAGATATGTGCTAGTCAGAGAGGTTTCTGGAGTCTATGTCTATGTTAAGAAACTCAGGAGTGCTTCCTGGTTCCCCCATCCATGTTCTTACCCGATTTCATGCTCTGTGAAAGGAAGCAGGGCCTGGTGCCCTGGATGTGAGAGGGAGCTTACTCCGAGCAGTCCCTCCTCTAGGTAGCCCTGATCTGGGCAGCACCAGGACTGGGCTATGCTCTGGCATCCCACAGCAGAGGAGGCTAAGTGAAATGTGGCTGCCTGGTTTATTAGCCTGCACAGGCTTGTCTCACTGTGGAAGAATGTGCATGATACACTACATTATGGATCAGCATAGTATCTAATCCCTCTGATAGGAGTCTGCCTTTACCCTGATCCACTTCTGTTGGCATCCTCAACACTCTGAACTTAGCTAGGCCCGCTTTCTGTTTTCCACTCTTCTTACTAGTTGCCAGTTAAATATCAATATCCTCTCTGTTAAATTCCAGTCATTGAGCCAAATAAAGAAAGTTCTTCCTGCCTTTTCCTGCAGAAGAGACCTTTACACAACTAGTCTGGCCTGGCTAATCATTCCTTTGTTGTTTGATCTGTGTACTGACAACATGTTTGTACGGGCTGGAGTTCTGGCCAACAGCTTTCCTGGCTTGGTTATGGTCTGATGATGCCTTTTTTCTCTTTGACTCCTTTCCCACATCCGGACCACACAACAATAAGGCTCTGTTCAGATGAGCTAATGGACTCGGTTGTGCCTTTGTTGCTAGTCCTTGCGCCATTCTCTAACTAACGCAGGTGGACAGCATTTGAACCTCGTACTTGTACGTGATGTTTTCTGTGGTAGGTAGGAATCCTTCTTGCCACCTCCCTTCAGCAACTTCCAAACTCCCAAATATAATACGAGGACAGTTAACCAATCTTAGTAATTTTCCATCATTATCCAGAAGCAAGTATTGCAAGTATAATAAATGCTTTCAGGCTTACATGTTTGCTTTTCTGTTGCTGCTGCGCTCAGTGACATGTTACTTTTGTCCTAAATCTGATCAAGATTTATCTCCATGTCCTTCAGTACTGTTATCCTGGGGCAACCAAGACTTTCTACCGCACTAGTAGTGGCATGCCTTTATAAGGGTGGGTTTATCCTTATATATACAGCAGGGAAGCAAAAGGTGCTGTTGGAGCAAAGTAAATGTATTCTTTTCAGAAAAATAAACAACTCATTCAACACTTTCAAAGTCCTGCAGAGATTTTTTTATCAGATATTAAATACGAGATAAAGTAACCTTCTCTTAATAAGTAGCTAGTTTGGAACACTGCAGGGCAGATGGTTAATCATTTAATCTGGTTCTTACTTGCATGTTATTATCGGGTTTGATAATACTGCTTTTACCTTTTCCTTACTGACCTGCCCTGCGTTATCATTTTCACTCACATGAAAAGCTAAACAAGCTTGGCTTTATAGAAGGATTAAAGCTAGTATGTGAGCATAACTGTCCAGTCCTGCCTGGTTTATCCTTGTGTAACTCCATTATATTTGCAAGCAATCAAAGACTGCATATTTGTATACTCTGAAGAAAACTGTCAAGCATAAAAAGGACTATACCACCAAGAAATAGGTAAATCCATATAACTTAAAATATAGATTTGCTATGTTTTGAAGCTACAGTTACAAACCAGAACTTACACTGGGCTGGTTACAAAGGTAACGACAAAGCTCCCCTATATACAAAAACATTGTTACATTATATTTTCTACAGTCATTCCAAAACTGGCTTGCTGAAAATTTCTTCTTCAAAACACAAGTTGCTCCTAGATGATGAAAACAAACAAGGAAATTAAAAATAACCATTACAATCTATTCTATCTTCCACAAAAAAGTCAACGTACTCTTAATTCAGCTAATGCAAAAAGTAAGCCATTCGCAGCAAGGTCTTTTTGTTAAGTGTGCCTAGCATGATGGAGCATTTCTTCTTGGATTTCTGACTAGAATCTAAAAACTTACAGTATGAAAAGGAGAAAGGAGTAGGAATTAATTGTACTTTGCAAACCTGATTTCCCCTCATACCAGTTTCATACTCAAATTTGTAATGACGCTTTTCATCTTAAGAAATTTTTGCTTCGCTGTCCTCTTATTTCACACTTAAATCGAAATATTAGGAGGCATCCTACCCCATTCTTTCTTTTCTATGTAAAACTGCAGAAGAAATCTTGTGGCCATATTTTCTTCTTAGTCATATGCTATATAGATCATTAGGTGTTAGTTAGGCAGGTTTCAGCTAGGACAAACTGTTACAACCTTTTAGTGGTCTCCAATTTCCAGCAATAGGTCAAAGCCTTTATATTTCTTTCAAGATTGTTACCAGTGTAAGTCTGAAAAAAAAGAGAGGTTGGCATGGGGGAAAAGGGAGCTGGCAGTTTTCTGAATTTGTGTAAGAAGTGGTAGTATTTATCTCTTATTTTAAGAGACATAATTTATTTAATTTACTTGTCATACGAGTAAAGGAAAGGCTGAAACAATCAAACAAAACTTTACACAGGAACATTATACACTAACTGTGAGTGAAAACTGTTTTCATGTAAGACAGAAACTAAACAGGTCGAGTCTTTTAATAAAAATTAACCAGAGAAAAACACACCCAGAGTTGAGGGTGTATACCTAGAAAACCGCTATGGATCTGGCTTTACATTTTGAGACTTTGCCTTTTATAACATGGTCAAGATCTCTGTTTTTTCACTATTTTCCAGTTGAGGAAGTGGCAGGCATAGAATAAAATTTCTGAAAAAGGTTTATTGATATTTACATAAATAGCAAATGCTTACTAGGAATGAGTACACAAATGTTTATGATATGATTTCAGAAAGTAAATATCCATTAAAATATCTTCAAGCTACAGTAAGCACCATTTAAAATAATAGAGGAATGCTTAAGATACTGAATTTCATATTGTAAGTTAGTAGGAATGCATAGTTGAGGAAATAATATTTTAAGGAAAGATTTCCTTACCAGATCCTTCCTTTTTTTTTCTGTTTATCACAATTTTACATCCAAGAAAGGTGATGACTGTGAGCCACTTCCCTTTTTATGTGTTTTATTTCCACAAATTCAACTCTTCATTTGTTACTTACAAAACATAATGAATTACAAAATAATTACAAAACATAATTTGGTCATTCACCAAATAATAAAATGATACAGCGTTGACAGTTATACATGTACTGGCATGTCAATAGAATGGGAGAGATGTATTCAGCACATCTCTATATTGTATTTCTTGTCTGTATTGTATTTCCTGTCTTGTCTATATTGTATTTGCTGTTAATCTTTTGAATATAGAGTGAACTATATCTTCATTGTGTTCTTTGTCACATGGGAGACTTAGTAAAAAGTATGTAACAAGCAGCATGCAATTTTAGATCAAATCATCTTTTCTCTCTCCCTCTTTCTCTTTACCCTTCCCTTGCCTGCCCTCACAACTCCCTTAATGATTTGTAAGAAACCAAAGCATCTGAGGTCGTCAGTTAATGAAAGTTAATGAAATTTCACCGGAGAGCAAATATTACCTAATTGAATGCATCCACCGATGCCGAGAAGAGAAGCACTGATGTGGTACAGAGGAAGAGTGACATACATAATATCCTGACAAACTGCCCCACACTGAGTAAAGGCTAAAGAGGCAGATAGGCTTCTTAGGTGAGTAATGATAGCAGCTTTTGGGAAACCTGTCAAAGTGAGGAGAGGAAAACATTATAAATGTGCTGTTTGCATTCACAGTTTTGCTGCTGTTCAGAATTGTTTGGAATGTACAAGTAGAACTATCCCTTTTTCTGAGCCTGCACCTGTCCCATCCTTCAGCCTTTAGATCAGGACTGTGTCTTCTTAGTCTATCAGCTTATTTGGTCTGTTTGTCTTTAAGGCTATTTGATCATGTCCTCTTCTCTGTCTGGGAAGGAAAGTCCCTTCACATCACAAGCAGATGCAGATTCCCTGCGTACACAGTGTTCCCTCACCACAAAGCAAGAACTGAAAAGGTTCTGAAGAGTTGTGCCGCTCAGCTGCTATTTGCAATAGGAATAACTTTTACAACATTGTCCGGCTTGGCTGGAGGAAGAATTCCCCTTTCTTTCCCAGTGAAGTAGTGTGAAGTTTTATTACTCAGGCCAATCACTGAGGAAGAGTTTTACCCCAAGGCCCAAGCACATGTGCTGACCATAGTTCTTTTTAGTATAGATCTGTGCAATTTTGACACTATGAAATCTGAGCAGCTGCTAGAGACTGACTTTACGGGCCTTATACTTAAGGAATTAAAATCAGCCATGGAATATCTATGCAAAAGTTCTCTAACTGGACTTAATGCCCTTGTTATGTCAAGGCAAAAATATCTTTTAAATAAATGAATTCTTGTGCAGTTCACTGTCGTGACTTAAAAATTTAACTTCTATCTTTTTGTGTGCCTGTCTTGGCTCCAAATTTATGCCACATGAATTCTAAGGTAGTTCCAGTAGTATGTTCTTAGCACACATCCTCACCTGTACTTCCCGATGTGAAGATATACATAGTTGTGTTTCCTTGGTTAGTCACAAATCTAAGGTGAGATGGAACAGGGTCATCAGGGACCTTGTCTAGTTTGTCCAGTATAGTACCAACATGCTGGAAAGGAGAACTGGTGCTCATCAGCCAGATAGTAACATTGTTTTCCATGAGATGGAAAATAAACTCCTTCTCTATCATTCCAAAACAATCTGCCAATGTAAAGAAATATATGTTTAGTATTGAAACAATTGCAATTACAGCCCTGATTACCTGCACTGGAGTTACGTGCTCTCCCACACATACAGTGAACCTACCACTCCACACATCAAGATAACCCCACCTGTGAGGTCCTATGGATAGTGAAAAAAATACTCATGAAGGCTAATTTCCCTATCCTTCTCATTTTAACTGTAATGGGTTAAACTCACTGATCTTACTTGATGATACTAAAAGATCAGATTTATTTTAATCAGTATGTTATAGCATTTATGTTTTAAAGCATGGTTGATATACCAACTAATGATCCTTCACGGGTTCATAATTCGCATGTGTGAATTATGGAAGTTGTGCCACTCGGGAGTGCCTGTCTTTCCCAAAGGTGGGAAAAGAAGAGTTAAATTTTGTTCAATATTACATAATATGTAAGTTACAGGGTCAGAAAGATAGCTCAATACACTGTACTCTTTGCTCCAAGCAATGTTACCTCAGGACAACTAATTTTAAGCGATGTGAAAGTGATTGTAAATTTGTATGTGCAAGCTGTTAGTTGAAAAGGAATCACTTACAAAGGAAACACAAGTCTTTTTGGAGTCAGTGGACTTATATCTACATAGGCCAATAAATAGAAATGGAAATGAGATTCTGCTAAAGTTTCTCACCAGGTTGTTCCCTTTCTGATGCACAATTGTTTCTACTGGTCCATTGTGCAGTACTTTGAGAGTTTCAGCTTGAAGCCTTTTATTATGCTGATTAATTCCACATATTTCTGGTATTTATACCCTTCAAATTCAAACAAACTTATCACTTTCCCCTCTTTTATAGCCAAAATATGTGTATACATATATGAAGTGCTTGAAGCTTTGAACTATTTTCTATTTAAAAGAAAATGCATAAAGCAGTAGGAAGTCAGTAATAAATCGAACAAGACACAGGACTTACCTTCTGATATCACAAGTGCTTTTGCTGCACATTTATTAATACAGTGCAGGAGAGACCTGGAGCGGACGTTGAAGTTGAGAAAGGCCACAACACAGCCCAGCTTGGCCAGTCCAAACCACACGTGGATGAAGTCTGGCTCATTGCCCATCAGCAGGGCCACCGTATCACCCTTTTTCAGAGCCCCATGGTGGAGGAAGACCTGGGCCACCCTGTTGCTTCTCTTGTCTACGTCTTGGTAGGTATGCACCTTCCCTTCATAGATGATGAATGGCTTATGGGGAATCTTTTCTGCTCTCTGCATGAACAGATGAATTATTGAGAGAATTCCATTTTTTGCCCTTTTCTTTGTTATTGCTTTTAACCTCTTCCGTCTCAAGAAGTAGAGAAGATCCTCCCAGAAATATGGGAAAAATATCTTCAGAGAGACATATAGTACCAGTGCTCCTCCAGCAAGTGTTGAAAGCCACGTGTATAGCATGCTGGGGAGGGAAATAATAGTTTGGTTATAAAACACAGTGTGTTTATACAGTTGGTAACAAGTTTCAGGAAGATAGAGACTGAAAGACAAAAATCTCATTACAGTTCCACCAATTACCTTGAGAACTCTTTAAAATGCCATTTTGGAGTTTACCAAGTACCAGAGTCCCAGAACAGAAAAAATGGAAATAAAGAAGATTGTACAGTTGATAAGAACAGAGGAGTTCATTCAGATAGAAAAAAATCTGTTAAAATGTGGCCAGTGTGACAGCAGAATGATTAAGATATTGACAATTAAATACAAGATGGAAATTAGGAAGCTTGAAAAGTGTCTGAAGAGTGAACAACAGAAGATATAAACACAGGAAAAAAATGGTACGCAGTTTTTTAACCTGAAGTCAGGATTCTGTCTAGACTATTTATTGTACCAGGGCAGATCCTAAAAAAGAAGGAAACAAACAGTTAAATCATGTAATATCATACGTATATTATATGTATGTTATGAAAGCATATTATACAGTATATTAAGTCCCTGTATCTGCAAGATACACCAAATATCTGCACTATATCTACTCTTTTACTGTCTTCTCTTTTACTGCCTTTGTTTATGGTCCAGGTAGAATTTGAGGCCATCTCTAATCCTCCACAGATAGTAGGTTTGAGTAGTCTGCTGAACATCCACAAATTTCGGATGACACATGGTGACCCTTCTGCATTTTCTAAAGCAGCCAATTTTCACCTAGAATTCTCTGAAATTTGTAGTAAATGGCAGTTAATAGCTGTGGGTTTTTTTTTGTATTATTTACAATATTACCCAGAAGTCTAAAACAAAATCATGAATCTACTGCTACAGAAGCACATACTAAGAGTTGAAGGAATATCTCTAGAGCAAAGGAGTTATTAACTTCATTAAAATATTTCAATCATTAATTGCCATATTTTCCAAGAGTATTTAGAAGGAGAGTCCTAAAGATCATGCAAGACCCCTACAGTTTGAAATGTATAACATTCACCAGTCTCCTTTTTAAAGTTTCAGCCATGATTACTACAAATATTTCAAACATTTTTATATGTCAGTGTAGTATTCGGAACACTTAAGCAGTCTGTGAGGCTTTTCTAAATAATGTGGCCTCCACTCTGTAGTTTAGAAATATTTTCCTGACAAGCTTTACTTAGGGCTAAGTTTCTCAAGCTAGTTTACATTTTTAACAATATTTAAAGAATATACAAGCTCATAGATTTTTTGCAGCAAATAGGATCTTGTATATACTGTAAAGCCTCTGTAATGTTGTAGGGGTAAAAGAGCACTTTAAAAATGAAAACGCTGTGGCATTAATTGCATACAAAGATATAAAACAAATTAAAGTATGTCATGCATAACACTTTGAAGTCTAACAAAAATTAAAAACAAGAAGGCTTCTTTCTGAACTCTCTAATTTGTAAGTGACGATTTTACTTAACCTCAAGTTTCCCAATTATTCTCCTTTACGGTGGGATTTGTCAGGTCACATATCAGGCTAAAATATTTCTTTAATATATAAAAAAATGAAATTAGCTCAAAATTAACCTTACAGTAGATATGCCCTTGAAACACCATGTCATTTACTTATAGGGCTGCCATATTTATTTTTCGGCTTTTTCAGAATATTTGTTACTTACTTGTCTGGCCAAGTGAACTCACAGAAGACCTCATACCATTCATCGCTATTGAGTTCTCCTTGACTGTGGCTTCTAAGCAGTTATTAATTTCCCTTTGCCACTTTGTACAATTGTGCAAGATTCACTATAGCTCCAAACAGTAAATTTAGTTCCAGGGGATGTGAAAAAAGTCAGAGTTTATAAACTGAACCAATAAACACATAGACATAATTTTGTAAGAAAATAAATGAAAGGGATGATGGAGCAAGACTAGAAGCAGCCTTAATTTTCTTTTAGCCAAGATCAGAAGTAAACTCAGTAAATAATAGACCTGCTGTAACATTCTTATGTGACTTTTATGCCCAAATATAGCTATGGTGTATAAGTGAGAATTAGTAGTATAGTAAAACAGACAAAGACTAGACTGGACTACATGAAACAACTCTTAGTCTCCAAAGTTCTTTCAGAATTAATTTAGGTTCACCCTTTTCACAGCTGGATGTGCATGGAAAGGCCCACCAATCTGTCCTCATTAATTTGTTCAAGCAAAATACTGTCCATGAGACAGAAATCTCCAGGTTAAACAGAAGAAATGAAAGGGAAAATGTCGACTCTATAGACGGAGAAGAAAGCAGTGAATATTAGGAAAGAGTGAATATTAGGAAAGAGTATGCCTCTTTCTGAGTGAGACTACAGTCATACAGTCAGCTGCAGTCCAGAAGCCGCACTGCCATGATCTTCCCTGTGCTTATAATGACAAGCCTGATGCCTGCTTTCGGTTGCAATGTCCTGGCACAACCGCGTATCTTACTTTTGAGTCCTGGCCTGCAGGATTCCCCAAAACATTCAGAAAATGTATGTGCACAGCTATCTAATCCACAGTTCAAAAGAAGGAGCAGCTCAGGACAGGGAATTATTTTATTAATTTAGACAAACTCATAGCATAGTACCTTTTGGAAAAAAAGTGTTTTAATTATTAATGCACATATGAATGCACTGATGAGTAACTTAAGATTTAGGCATAATTGCAAACAGCTCAGTGAGCTCATGATTTTATCAAATGCATCCTTGATTTGCAAAAGCTTTGTCGTCATCTTACAGTCGCACCTACTGTTGAGTTTTGCTTTGGTTTGTTTTTTTGACAAGGCTCTCTGTCAAAATGTCCTTGAAGTTGGACTGCTTCATCTCTCCTTTGCATTCCTGTGACTACATTTCACACAATGGAGTTTTGCTTGCACATATACCTAGATTTGTTTCCCTGCACGGTCAGAAATAGACCTATTTATTCTTATGAGTCAGTGCGCTCTGGGATATTTTCCCTGATGTCTTGGAAAGGGCATTTGAGCAATTAGCGTGAAATAACCAAGTAATTCCCTCAGCGTTTTATTAATTAATGGGCAATCTGGTATTTCCAGTCCTTTGTCTTCATTCGCTTACCAGATGAGAATGATCTTATGCCAAAAAGTATTACTTTAATGAAAACTGACTGCAAGCTCTTCTTGGACTGAACTCCCTTTCTCTCTTCTTGGCTCTGACCTGGGGTTATTCTCTTAGGGGGGAAAAAAGGGGGGAAAAAAACCAACAGAGCTGCCACATCAGACGCAGACCTACTATGCAAGCACAGCTTAGTGGGCACATACAGAGTAGCTCTGACAGGCTGGGGGCATACTGGAGAGAAAGAAACCCCACAGAAAACATTAAGTCCGGTTAAAAGAAGTCAAGACCCTCCAGAAAATGTTCTGATGGCAGCATTGCGCCAATCACTAGGGGATGTAAACAGCCTTGTGTGTTGCCCCTGGTGTAAACTGCGTGTCCTAGTTTTCTGAGAGCTCTGCCCTTTTTGTGATTGACTGTACAGTTAATACTACAATGACACTAGAAGTAAGTACTGGACTAAGAGTCTTGGACATGAACTTTTGATAGTGATCCACCCAGCTGCCTAAATTTCTGCTGTGGAAAATTTGTATTTTCAAGGTAGAAATAGCATTTTGATAGCCTTAGTATTACACTACAAAGTCTCTACTATGAAATTTTTATTATTAAAATATTTTAGTCAGCATTTTGCTAACAAAATCATAATGAAATTGAAGAAAATTGATCACCAATCTTACGTTATTATTCTTGGCTCTTGGCTTTTGGGGTCGAGAAAGTAAGGAGTTATGGAAGCCTGGAGTTCTATTTACTTATTCTCTCTGCTTTCTTCCTCTTTGCTTCTTTTCAGCTTTTCCTTTGCAATCACAAGAACTGGAAACATGATTTTTATGAAAACTGAAATTCTTAATGATTTCTTGATATTTAGGGCTTGAGCTTGAAGGAAAACACAAGAGACTAAGAAAGTAGTCAATGATGTTGAAATGCACAATCAGCTATTTTTCAGTATTTAGGCAACCACATGAATAATGAAGAACAGGAAATGAAAAGGTTTCCAAATGCAGTGAAAACAACCATTCACTAAAATTACATATTAATATTCTGTCTTTCCAGTATTCCGTTATCTTTTTCAGTAAAACAATGTGCTGCCTTTGCTTAAAAGCAAGCTAATCATTAGGCAGCAGCAGTTCAGTTTTGAAGCTCAATGTACTGTTTGATCAATACAAAAAAAATTAATATATTTATTTAATATATCTATCTCATTGAAGCAGGGAGACAAAGTCGACTTTAGAAAAATGTATAAATGCAAGCAAATAAAGGAATGAATCTGATCTGATTTTAGATGCATATAGTGAACACTATTTTGTGATAAATAATGAGAAAATAACCTATAAAAGAAATGCAGACATTTATCTAACTTTACCACTAAGGCTTTATCCAGCTTCCGAATGATAAGTAATGTCACCAAATAAGCATTTCCTTACCACGACTTTGATTATATATTTTGATCAGCATTCTGTGTTCAGTTAGATCCTTCCTGGCTCTGTTTATCACTCATAGGAAGGCTGCATGGGTAATTAAAATATGCTCATTTTATCCAGTAGAGGATGTTCTCCTGAAGCTCCACATCCATATGGTGTTTCAGTGGTGTCTGTATGACTAAACATACAGATAAAGGCTTGTGTCTGTCACCTGCATGTCCCAGGTTTCCTGATCTTTATTTTGTCAGCTTTGCATCTGTATTGGAGCATGTGAGTAAAAGAGAATTGGAATATGGTACTTTGGAACTCAGTGTGTTTGCTGACTGTAATGAAAGTTAATTTTTAAAAGAGAAAGAAATCAAACTGATTTGATCTATGATCTACTTTAGAACGACTGTAGTCAGCAAGACAGAGTTAAACCAAAATCACACAGTACGAGTGTGATGGAAAAAGCTCAGTCATGTTTCTGTATACTCCTCATTATACGACACTGAGTATAGAGCAAATGTTTCTACAGAATTTTTCCCATGTTGTCAGATGTTCTCTGTAATGGATACAAAAATGTTACTAGGTTTCATAATATTTTCTGATTAATGCATTTTTAAGCTTAGTCCTAGAAACTTCAATGGATATTTGTGTTACACAATTGTAAGGGTAAGGCGGGGGCACCGCCTGGACTCCCAGCAGGGACAGATACACAAACACAAGGCACCCTAGGGTCGATACTGAGCGTTTATTACCTCTGCGTCTGAGCAGGGGTTCCCTAGAGATTTCCCAGTCGAGGTAATAATAGAGCAGGAGAACCCCTAGCACCGCTGAGCGTCGAGCCTTGGCGAGGAATTCTAGGGGGAGCGCTATATGAGCTTTTTATGGACTACACACATACGCAGTAAGCATATTGAGCTCATCGCTACTTCCAGTTCAAAGCCCAGGTGCAGCGCCACACTGGCACTGGCTCAGCCACGTGACTATGGGTCAACATGGCCTGTTGATGCTCCTTTTCCCACGGAACGATCTGGCTAGCTTCCGTCGCCTGTCTCCTCAACATTCTTCTGCGTTTTCCCATACAAGGAATATATGTTACTTGCTCCCTAATTCAGTACAGAGCTTTGTAAGGTTACCTGAATAGAAGAAGGCGTATACACTGCTGGCTAACAATTCAAATCATTTGGACCAAACCTCTAATCTCTGAAAGTCAAAATTATAAGCTGAATAGCTTTTTGGTTGCTAAATACATACAGATTGGGCTGCATTGGCTTCATTTTTTTATAAGAGATGTCTTCCATATTTGTATGAGTGTTTACTGGCTTAGCATATTTTCATATCTATTCAGTTATTTGTATCTAAATGTATTTTGTGCATACAGGTGTTAGTTAATCACCATTTATTTATCAGTTTAAAATGCATCAATGAACTTTAGGGTTGATTAATCACCTAATAAATAATTTACAATAAATAATTATGGTATTCAGTTTTTAGAAAATCCATAAGACATTATTTTTATGCAACTTATTTTATTGCATAATTAACAGATTTGGCTTATAGACTTCGTTCCATTCACACACTAAATTTGTCAAATTATTTATTGTGTTTGGAGGACACATAATTCTGGGCTGGACATATCGCACACTGGCACTTTAGGTAAGGATTAGGTTATCATCCTGGCTGGAGGAAATGATTAAAGATGCAGTATAACGGAGATCATGACTATGGAATAGATTGGGCAAAAATATATACGGTCCATTAGAGAGCAAGAAGAACATGCAGCAAATGGCTAGTAGTGAGGGTCAAGAATTTCTCGGTGCTAACAGTCACAAAGGTTAGTAAGAGCAAAAGAGCAGGAGCGAGAACTGGTTAGGAGCATTGGGAGGAAGCTTTGTATTATTCACAACTTGGTAAACAAAATCACTGTTCTGAAGGAGGAAAAGACATTAAGAAAATGCTCATAGGGGTCAAGCTTACTTGTCTGAGGCAGAAAAAAAAGGAAATTGGAACAAAACAGTTAAATTACTACTTGTCCTCATTTGCAGTCCTCATATGTACGAGCAACTTATCTGGGCCCCATGAAACTCCATTGAGGATGAATTTTGGATGAGTTTCTCAAAATATCCAGCAGCGGTCAGAACCTGATGAAGGCCTACAAATCCTTTAAGTCAAAAATGAAGAATCTGGAAACTGATATGCCCTTAAAGCATATGACACCCAGTTAAATTGCATGGCATATACTCCAGAAATGGCCATGGGAAACACCCCCGCTCTTTCTTCTCTCCATCTGCCCCAGCTGCTTGTGTTGGAATATTTTATGGAATATTTTAGGCCGCCACATGGATTGTACATATAAGTTCCATAATATAATGGCTCGGTATTCCGGTGTAGACTATTAGCGTAGTAGCTTAAGCCAAGATACAAAAGCAGAAGTTAACTGAGGGTTTTTTTAACCATGACAATATTGGGCCACAGAACATCATCTTTTTCATGGTTTTGCAACTAATCATTCTAACATGACATAAAAAACCTTCTTAAATGCCTGCTTTGTGAAGAAATGTAGCTAAGTGCAAGATAATATTTCTTCCTTGTAAGTCGTATTAATAAATGAGCGTAGCAGTTACTGTAAGTGGTCCAAACCACTCCACTTACATTGGCTCCTTTGCAACTAAGCTTTTATACCAAGTCTACTCTAAGAATTCTGTGATGTGGATTCTGCTCTCACTCACAACAGGGTACCTAAGGACAGACTGTAGCTCACAACTCGGCATGCCAGAACTCCTCCTTTTTTCTTTTTTTTTCCATGTCAGTGCACGATGGCGGAGGGAAATCAGGAGTTTCCCTATATGCTTGTTTCTATTTTGTTTGATGCATGTAAAAGATGAGTAGAATTGTGGATCTTTCTGTGATGGGAGCATAGGGGTTGCTTCCTCAGTTCTCTCCATGGGGTTTCCAATGAGTCAAAAAAGAAAAGAACGAGCAAGAGAACTTTTCTTCTGCCCAGCAGAAGATGCAGGATATATGAGAAGGATTAGGCCTCATCTAGACTATTAGTTCTGCCGACACTCAGAGAAGAGTAAGACCCTCATTTTCCAGTCTTTTCTGTGACAGCTCCAAAAATCAGTTGTATTTTCTGTGTATGTGGTCCTTCACAGCTAAAGCAATGTTACATGTCAGTCTGGTGTGAAATATAGATGTTCTCTGTAAGGAAGTTAGCATGAAATTAGTCAAACTAAATCAGACCAAAGGTGCATAGAAATTTGTGTAGGATTGCATCGCATTCATGAGTCTTGTTCTACTTGTAGGTCTGCAGGCAGCTAGTGAGCAACTCATTTTTTGCAATTAAAGAGATACTTCAGCAAGGTATATGGGAGACATTGGAAATTAGCCACTGATAGTTTCCAGTAGTGAATACCTAGCAAAGAGTAGAAAACTAAGGAAAGCAAATAGTGATGTTTCTGCAGAACACTTAGCCAGCATTTGGTAAACTTCCTGAACGTGTCTTTACATTTAATAGCTCTATAATGTGATGTTATTTCTGAGATTCTGATTCCTTGTTTTTGAATATTTGAAAAGCTTAGCATCCACAAAACCTGGCAGCAAAGAGTTCCACAGCTTAATTACTGAGAAGTGAGAAGAATAGCCTCCTTCTGTTTGCCTTCATCCATCTGCTAGCTGCATTTCACACCACCTTTCTTTTCATTACCATAGTATCCTAAAAATATGCAGATACACTGCATGTTGCTTTTGATTAGGCTATCTGTGTCTCTTGCTTTGATGTGGGTCAATGTATTTGCCACTCAGAGATTATGCATGTTCAATACTTAACTACCACCGCAGAAGACTAACCTATTTGCCAAGCCATACATTCATCTGTATGCATTTATTCTTTCACAGATCTCTTTTCTTTCATTGCAAGAACAGTTACCTCAAGATTAGATTTAATCAGAAGAGGGCAGTGTTTCATTAATTTTGACAAATAGTTTCCCAACTTTTACTATGCTTTGAGTGGTTCAGCTTGTGGGGCCTGAGAACATTCTCTGATTCTGGTTTGTTCTTCTGCCCCGCATGCCGTTTAACTTCCGAAGTATGATATAAGCAGTCTTACAAGTAATTAACACATTTTTCTTTCAGTTAATTAAAAAATAATAACTTTAACTACAACACCTCGTATTCAAAAAGGTAACATCCTTGGGGAATTTTACTAAAGCACAGGCAGTTACCACATGCAGTTAAAATAAACTGCTTAACTGTATGCGTAGAAATGCATCTCATTTATAAACCTTCCATTTCTAGGTCTGCAAAATGTCTCAGCTGATAGCTGGTGACCTACTGATTTTTTGCAAGTAAATGAGCAAAGGTAAGTATCAGAATGTTGTAGAATATTGTGAAATCCTGGAACTGTCTCTTCCAATATGTTTGCAGCTAGAGTGACTGCGAGTGGAAAATTGAAATGTGGCCCTGGACCCTGAAATAGTGTATGTATGTATTGTGTGTAGATATGTGAAAATATGCACAGTTCTGTGTCTATTTGGAGCTGCACTGGTTCAAAGGGCACATTAGTCACATATGTATGTCTACTTCCAAGGAAAAAGACACTATTTCTGAAAGCATTAATTTGGGTGTTAGGGTGAAATTGTGGGGGTTTTGGTTGTGTACTGTAATTGTTATTGTTATATCAAACTACATTTCTGGAATTTACCCATCACTGCAAGAAACACATTTGTTTGACTGGCTGTTTTTGCTAGTCTTCTAAGTTTTGTGAGTTTAGTTTTCAGCTAAGAACTGCAGAATTGCGAACGCCCACAATGGATCTATACCCTTTAAATCACAACATATTTAAACATTGATGTAGTAATGTTGTGAGATCATTAGAGAAAGCACTTGAACACAATGCCAGATCTGTAGGAGGGGATAGTATCCTGATACCCATTCTGAATCTCACAATATAGAAAAGTCTCGCAGGACAAGCTCTGAAAGTGCATGAAGTAGGGTATTTCTGTGCTATTTATCCATTTATTTCCAGAGTCTGGATGGCATTGCTTTCTTTTTAAAGCAATAGAGCACTTTCAAAGGAGTAGCAAGACAGCCTCCATATTCAGTATTTTCTTCCATCTTTACATTTTTAATAGCTCCAGCTGAGAAAAATGACACACTATTTAAAGCAAAAACATGTACAGAGTTAGCTGAGAGCAAGTTAAAAACATAAATGTAAGTTAAAGAAGTATCTCAGTAAACATTGAAGTGTACACCCTTGGTTTCATCATCATACCTGATGCTAAACATATATCTTAGTTTAATTACATCATTGGATTTTTAAAAAATGAATGTCTCGTATGGTGTATTTTCATCTCTATATGTTCATGTGTACCTTCTTTAATATTGTGTTCAATTCCATGCATGCCGGCATGTGAAAAATGTAGGCAACTATTCTTGAATGTTAGATTACAAATTAAGCCTGACAAACTGAGAGTAAAACACTGACAAATGCTGTCAGCATAGAGGTCTGCTGAATACGAATCTAGGTCAAATGCTTCTTGCCCTGAGTCACACTGATGATTAAAATATACTATATTAATGCTGAGAAACAGACACCACCAAGAATCTATAGCAGGCATAGTCTGCAACGTTTAGAATAGACTAAGGGGCCTATCCACATGGTACGTCCTCCTCGAATGAGAACATTTACAAAATTGCCTCAAAGAGAGTACACTAGGTACACATAATAATGGAATTATTGTGCTAGTGTGAAAAAACACTGCAGTGTTGCAAGACCTACTGTCTGTGTAGAGTATCGAAAGACAAAGCGGGATTTCAGTACTTGAGAAATTGCATGCAATTTAAGTGTCTCAGCACAACTACTGGGGGGATTAGAGTTAAATGCTACATAACTGCAGAATTTGTTTTCAATCATTGCCTATGAATTCCTAACTATGAACAACTGAACATAATAATTTCATTTTGGATGCAAGGAAATATATGAATACATGTGAAAAAAAATGGTAGATGATGAACAGGAGAACACCTATTACATGCCATCATCTGTAAATTTTCAATTAACCCATATATATCTATCTAGCTCAATATCCATCCACCCATCTATTTAAAAAAAAAACAAAAAACCAAAAAACCTTTCTTGTTGCTTGGGTTTTTTCTTGATGTCCCAGTTACTGTAGCCTACTAATGCTTTTTCATGTACTTTATAAAATTAAATTTCATGTCCTTATGGCTGCATAGGATAGTTTGAAAGCATAAAGCGAAATGTAATCCAAAAGCGTACATGCTAGAGACAGAGGAAACCCAACATTTAACATATAGTTGTTATTCTGAAGGAAAGGGAGAGAAAAAGAAAATGACTTTATTTTTTTTTCCTTTTGCAACACGTAAGTTTTCAGTAATGTATACCAAAGAACTAGTTCTTCTGTACCAAAAGCTTTCTTCCCAGCTCCTACAATCTGGCCATGATATACTGTTCTTAGTAGGACCATCCAGTAGTTTAATATGGAGTATCTTGAAATTTGTTATTGGCTATAAATTGAAGCTTTGTAATAATGGAAGTAGAGCTGTGTGATTTTTTTTTTGTTGGTTTCCCTTTGAATAATTTATTTTAAAGTTTGTTTTATCTGGGAAGACAAGGAGGAGTCTGGAAAGTACTCAAAAATTCAGAAAACTTTGTTGCTTTCCTTTCTTTCATTTATTTACTCTATATACCCCAAAATGAAGCTATTAGAATGAACTCTTCAGACAACTCAAATATTTCATTCAATCCAAACCTTAGTTTTCCTTACTTCAGTATAAAATTGGGTCTTTACTTTGGGTCATCAACAAAGCTGAAAGAGCAGCCTTGTACAGACCTAATTTTCAAACTATAATGTTCGAGATTTTCCGTAGCGATATAATGTGTAATATTAGCCCTAAACTGTCTTGAGAAAAGATACTACAATTATGACATTATTGTTGAGTCGTTAAACTAAGTTGAAGAGACTACCATATTGATCAATATGGGATCAATTCTGATATTTCAACACCTAAGTTGTATCATTTAACTTCTTGGACATTTTGTTACATAGCCTTTTTTTCTACTTTCTGGTATCAGTTATAGCTGCACTGATCTTTTTTTAAACTGATCTGTTTGGATGAGCAATATTAGTCGTGCTTTACTCACTCTAGACTAAAACAGTATGTCTTCGTAATAGGAGATGTCTTTGTAATGTTTCTTCACCTTATACAAAAATAAGATCTGTTGTTACTGGAGTAAGAAACTGCAGAAATTAAAAAAAAAATCTGTAGATACCTTTTAGCTACATAATTCCCACAGACTAAGGATCTGCACAGTCTTGCTTTCTTCTTTATCCTGTGTCTTGCCCTCCTGTGTCTTGCCCTCATGGGGTCTGCATGTAAAGTTGGCTTCTGGCTTCTTTTACTCCTATTGCTATGGTGGGGCTCGAAAGGATTTCTTTTCAGTCTTTCTGGACGTCGAAGAACTTTTCTCCAGCCCATCGTTTGATATTCTCACTTCTGGCACTCAACAGCATTTCTGTTGTTTCTTCAAAAAAAGATTTACCTTTGCATGAACCAACTGGATTGCTCCCTTAGAAAAAAAAAAGTATATCGATTGGCCATTTCACCATCAGTGTGACTGATTAGAAGAAAATGGACAGCATGGTAAATTCTGAGATTGTATATTTATCGAGTACACCGAACATGCTCCAAAAGTGAAGTGTCTGGAGATGAAAAGGCATAGTTTATAAGACCTCTACATAGTTTAGCATGAAAAACGCAGAGAAAAAAATCTTCTTTTGCGTACAATCTTAAATAAAATAATGCCATGAGAAGAAAATTCAAAGCAGGCATAACTATTCGTTATCAGGCATAGACAAGCAATTAAGACCAACCATTTTTCTATAATTGCATTTACTTTTCAAATATGTTCTAGTTTTAATAAATGATTTTTAGAAGGTTTAAAATATGCTTAGATAGAATTAGTTGTTCATAAATTTTTTAAATCAATGGGTGTTTGTTTAGTATTGTTCTCATTTTATTGCTGTTTGTTCATAAATATAGTATTGTAATAAATACTCAGTTTGGCAAACAAACTGTATGATCAGAGGAGCCGCCATATGCACACATGAATGTATAAATAATAAAAACTGAATGTAGGATTCATCTCAAATATATGCTCTGGTATCTATTCTCAATCAGTCTGAAGAAGAGAAATATGTCCCCAAAATAAATGTGATCAATTGGTCCACAGAAGGGGTCTCAGTTAGAGAAGTCCCAGTTCAGCTCTCGCAGTGATTCTACGAACCTGTCTTGTTCTTAGCAAGGTTTCGTGTGTTTATGTCAGTCTGGGTAGTGCTCCCCCTATCTGGAGCTCCCATGGGGGAGCTGTGCTATGCAAAATCCTAATCCAATGATTTTGTATAATCTCAGATTTCCTTTACCCTAAAGCTATGTCTACTCAGTCTTTTGCAGACAGACCTAAACTTACTCTGTCTGCCAGCTGTGATCCAGCTCTGAACTTGAAGTCAGTCTCTCAGCAAGGCTTATTAGCTTGGGCGCAGCGCTGTACTGACAGCGGTTTCCAGTTCAGAGCTGGCTGGCATCCAGTTGAGTAGAAGCACAGGCAGAGAGACTTGGATTGTCTGCAGGAGAGCATGTGGATGTACTGTAAATGGGCTGAAGCACTTTTTCTCCCTTGGTCCCTCCAGCACATTTTCGGAGTACAGACTGTCTGTTGCCTCATCACAAAACCACTAGAGTCACTGCTCACCCCTATGTTTTTTGTTAGTTTAAACACAGCACTTTTCCAAATGACAGTATTGTAGTGGATAGTCTGGATGTTCCGGAGCACGCGTGAAGCATTGCATAAAGCATGCAGATTTTGTATACAGCCATGAAATGAGTTGTTGCTACCACAATGTGAGAAATAAATACGCAGTTCAGAGCAAATCCTGCATGCATATCTATGTCTCGCCTCATTTGTCTGCAGTGCTCATTGGGCTTATGTTGGCATCTTTCTTCATCTTTCTGTCTGTCAGAAGCAAGTCAGTAAGCTGTTAAATTTTCCCCTCTTCAAAACAGCAATTCTCCCTACTTGCCTTAACATTTTTTTGCAGTTTTGTAGTTCACAAGTGCCCTAATATCACTCATTTCTAATTTTGCCACTACTTCAGCTTATTTTCTATCCCAGCTCTAGTGAGAGCAAGGATATTCAGGCAAATCTGAATGAATTTTTCCGCTTTGAGCATCAAAACAAGAGAGCCAGTCAGTCAGTGAGATAGAGCTACAAGAAGTTATCTGCCTTCAGTACATTCTGTGGTCTCCAAGGCAGACATTGACTTGGCCAAAATACTCACCCTAACTAGTCCTCATGGTCTTCATTAGCAGAGCCTGAAAGAGGTGGGATACTCAGCGACTATTGAAAGGTCTTCAACTGTAATTTCTGACACAATGTTTTTAAGTACCATGAGTAGAAAGCCACACATATACCTGTGTATAGCTGCATTTCTATATCTCTGCATGACAAATATGTCACTTACACTTTGTGGTCATTTTGAGAACATGCAGCTGCAGTCAGTCACATATATGAAGAAAAACACACAGTCAAGCAAAGTCCATATTTGAAAGTTTTGCTTACTATGTCCAGGAGTTATGTAATAGGAGGTACGAGGAAAACAAACCAATATACGAAAGCCAAAATGAGAATTAAGCAAGAAAAAATAAATCTGTGGCTTTTCGAGGCAGTGTGAATTGAGCAGTAACAAAGACAATAAAAACCTCTCAACCATGCATGCCAAAAATCTCATTCTTACCTACAATAGGTACTCCTTTATATGTAACTGTTAATTTAGCTCAGGTAGGTGCTCAGACTGGTTATGTGTTATGGCACAAAAAGACATACATGTCAGAAAAAATAATTATCTTCACTTTCCACTCCCTGGAAACTTTATACCTGACTAGGAGTCAGGCCAACAGTCAGCTATCATTCCCTCTGACTGGCAGTGAAGTTTTCTTCCTTTGGCACTCTGCTGCAAAGCCAAATCCAAACAGTTCTCATTTTTCCCCTTGTTTGAGTCTGAGGTTTCTCTGATTTATTTTGAATTCTTTTCGTTTGCCTCAAATCAAGATCTGAAAATCAGAAAAGTCTCCCTGCATGCGCTGCTACGGCATATCTCCCACGTGCCATGTTGACTTCTCCATAGGAAGAGAAATAAACTCCTACCATCCTTTCCTTAACAATTCTGGGGCCTATTCCACTCCTAGATTATTAGCAGATATAATGAGTCTCAACAGTTTTGAATCAAGATGATCAAGCTCTGAAGTGTCTTTCATTGATGACTAGAGTACTGCTAATAAATTGAATGTAGGTTTATGCTAAGCTGGAATTCTTTAAGCTAAAGCATTTTAAAAAGCTGGAAAATAGATGCTAGTGTCCCTAGAGTAAAGTCTGCAATTTTTTTCCTTAACTACAGAGCCATTACTGTATCTTCCCACTGACTTGAAGACACACAGGAACTGGTACGCTGATAAACAGAACGATTTTTACAGAGTCACTTTCCTGACTATAACCATAATATAAGATCTACTGTATAAAAACGTGTTGGGAAGTTAATTTTTCATTGACGTAAAGTTTAATAACTAAAATATTTCTCATATAAATATACACATATAAAATAAACAGACAGACCAACAGACCCCAGCAGCATACTACTAATTTTTATACAAAAATGTATACATATGTACGCTAAGTGCACTGAACTGCCATAAAAAGTATCGTAGGAATGGAAAAGAAAAGATCCTTGTAGTCAGCTAACTATATGTAGTCAGCAAATGAATAAGACAATAGTATGACTATCTTTACTAAAAGAGGTCTCTCACATTGCGTATTTTTCTTCTCAATAGATTTTATTTCAAAGAGGAATTACAGGTCCAGTTTTATTTTTTTGTTTAAGTATTGCATGGATTTGTTATGAGGGTCTGGGTTTTGTAACAACAAGATTACTAATCACCTACCTTCTTGTTCCACCATTACAGGGCTTTTTGCCCTTTTTTGCCAAGAGAAGCTAGCCGTGAAGGAGGAGTATACAGTTGGGTTAAGCTATAATGAATGTAAAGACACTAAAGAAGAGTAAGCTCAAATAAATTGATAGCTTTACATTAAGCTAATTCTAGAGGCAGATATAACTTGGAGTGAGGCTGAAAATCACTGAGGAAATTTTGGCTTTTCTAAATTATCTTGGACTGTTTAATTTTTTTTATTTTTATTACTGTAGGGCTTGGAAGACTCTGTCTGATAGCAATTTTCTGTAATGCTGCATAGCATGTAAATATACGCCAAATGTATCGCTTTTGACCCAAAGCTCTTAAAATCACAGAAATATGGTTGTCAATATACAGATTTTAGTCGTGCACATCCTTTTTTCTGTCTTGAAAACGCATCTTAGAAAATTAAAAGGAAAAAGGAACAGGTGCTAGCATTTGTTTTTTGGAGTAAAAGAAGAAAAGAGCTTCTGAAAGCTCAATAGTGTGGCTAACGGGAGCTTGAAATTTAATAGCAAATTATATCATTCTTAACATTAAAATTAATCAGTGTCTCGAGAAGTATATCCAATATGACAAAAAGATATAAACTCAGTAATACCTTGTTGCTCTGAAGTTAAAACACTAGAGCTGCTGGCAGTGAAAGCCTTGCTGTATGTAAGGGATTTTCTTCATGTTTGTTTCAGTCTGAAGGATACGTCTGGATGAAACTGAAGGACAGTGAGCAGCAGCAGCTTGAGACAGAGCTCAGTTTGTGCCAGGATAAATGACGGAGGCTTGTTTTAGTCCATGATGAAAAAGAAACTGGTATGACAAGCTGTAATTATATTTAAATAATGAGCATTTTCTTAAATGAAGATTTAGAAATCTATGTAAAGCAGCAAATTATGGCTTATAAATGATTCTGTGGACAGTGCAAATGTCTCTACTTGTCCGCATTTGCATGTCCTAATATCTGGAGCTAAACAGCCATAAAATTTGTTACACTTCCCCATAATTTCTTAGGGAGTAAGAATGCTACTGTAACTGCTGAATTTAACAATAAGCTCAAATAAAAGCCACAAGTCAGAGCACTTATGAACACATTCAGTGTGGACCAAGGTTAGGTGGCTTCTTCACTTCTCAAATGCAAATACCGGTTAAAGAACCGCTGAATGAAACAACAAAAGAGTCATTCCATTTAAGCGCGTGCTATCATATTTAAAACCAGCTATGAGTTTCTATCACTGTATTATTTTAATCACTTATTCATGCTGTCAAAATATATTTGTATATGTGGTAGAAAGTGAAGGTAACAAAAGACTTTCCTTTGTTCAGTGATGTCACTGGTCTTTATAATGCCTATGTAGTAAAACATGATAACTAGTAGGAAAGGCATTAGATGAAAAACAGGGAAATAGAGTCCAAATCTGTCATTGTTTAGTTTGTAGAAACATAAGCTGTAAATGCCTTCAATATTTCTGTTCTGTCATTCAGGTTAGGAAGAGATTTATATATTTGTTGGATAGGGCAGATCTTTCACGTGATCAGACAAAATTTTACTCTCAGATGAAATGGTTATTGTCTTTCTCTTTATTTTACTCTATCTTTTTAAAATACTTCACTCTTTCGGAGTATTTGCTAACATAAATCTGTTAAAACTTCATTTTAGTTCTCTGAATTCAAGCCTCTTTTTTAGAGTTTCTGTTTTGGGTGATCTCAGTTTTCGGTATAAAATAAAAGAAGTATTTTGATTCCTTATTTTACTGGGTATAACTAAAAGAGAAGCATTAAAAGATAAAAGACATAAAATGTGTATGAGAGGGCCATTGTCTCTTAAAATCTTGAATGTCTTTGACATATTTTATCCAGCTTGAATTAACAGTCCAAAAACATACTGTTTGTTTTCACTACATTATTTACAGTAGAACAAAGAAAGTGGTTGGTTTGTATTTTGTTTCATGTGACATAATTTATCAAAGCAATAGGTGGATATTGGTGTACTAGAAAATATGGTTTATGCTTGTTCTTCTTTCTATCGCATGTCAGGCTAACCTGTTCTGGTTCAACACATATATAGTGGCTCCAAAAACACAACATTAAGTAAGCTCACAATTCAGTCATGCATGATACAGTGATCTCATATTGAGCATTACCTGTGTTTTTTTTTAACTCATTGATTTCACAGTGAATTAGTAGCAGTACTTCACTAGAGATTTTGAGCTTTTGTTTACCAAGTTTAGTTTCTCCTACGTTCATGTGCATGCATAACATGCATAAGTCACAGAAGCACTAGTAAGTAAAATCATAGAACACAGAGGTGTGCATTTATCATGGGGGGAAAATAGATCTAAAACCTTTCAACTCAGACACTAGCAATTTGATCATGATAACCAACCTGCAAACTGGGAAGTAGAAAAGGTTTTGCAGTCTGTGTTCCTGAGCCTGCAAAGCAAAGTACTGACTGCACTGAACTGTCCCAGAACTATTGGAGGTTCATGGTGGTTAACACTTTGAAGGACTTTTGGGGCAAGTTTAAAACGAGAATTGGAGTCTTTGACAAGCTTGCTAAAAATACTTCCTAACTGCTGTGGCATGGATGATCACCAGCCATTGAGCAAAGTAGAATTTCTGGATATTACTTTTTGGGGTGTAGCTTTTGATCTGCTGCTGGTAGCTTTAAGATTTACTCTGTCCTGATCATCTGTTATGAAATGGTTGTTTCATGAAGCCTCTTTCTTGCTGCTGTTTCAGTGTAATGTTAATTAGGTAAAAAAGAATTGCTGTTTGTAAACTAGTGTCAAGGTGTTGTGAGATCTGGAGACATGGTGTCATGAGTATATTATATGATATGTTTGTATGGGTTTTCTCCGTTGGCCAGCCTAGGCTAGAGAACTAATATTGACTGTAGAGAAAAAGGAAATAGAAATCTATTCTTATTTACTGAGGCCAAATGACTAATATTTACAGCTTGTCTTAATGCTTGGAACTGTGTTTTATGTCTGCATTTTGGTGAACAGTGTTATCCTCTGGAGAGCACCCATATGTTTTGGGTAATAGGAGCTTTTCTGTTACCTTATTACCTTTGCTTTAACCATTACACACCCTTATTTGTATCATTTCAGCATATGATATCTTCCTCCCATTGTAAACTTAGGAGAACTGCAATTCCTATTCATTTAAAATACATGCTTCAATCACTTCTTATCATCTTCTCCTCTGGAGACTTTGTACAGTTCACTACATGGTGGTAGCCAGCATTTTATGTTGCAGCTCTTATCAGTTTTTCAACAGTGTCATGGTTAGACCTCAAGGATTGGACGTATATGCCAAAGATATTTTCACAAATATGAGTTTTCACATGATTGCAGCTGCATGAGTCAAGCAACTGTAGCCAAAAGGTTCTTTCTCCATAAAAAACAGTGTAAACATCTTTTGTACATGCTACATTATACAATATTTCACCTGCTTTCACAAGAGCATCCTACAGATTCAGTGGGGCCTTCTTCTAGGATTTTTTCACATTATATGTAAGACTATTCTCATAGTCAAACAATATTGTCTTACTTATAAAAACATTGTATGTTTGAGGGGTTCCATTAAAAAAAAACAGAAAATAAAAGCAAGTTGCTTTGAAGGATAAGCCTGTGGTGCAGACCAGTGTAAACACAAATCCAGATGTTTCAGCAAGCTAATGTGAAGAAAAACTCTATAGTCTTTATTTACACTTTACAGCAAATATTTTACTAGGAGGAAGTGAAGAATGTTGACATTTCAGCACTTAGACCCCAGTCAGAACAATGTCATGAATGCCAAAATGTCAACAGTCTTTATAAAGTTTCCTTCACGTCAGCGTGCTAGGACACACATCTGGCATCTCGCTTTCTCATTTTTCTTTGCTGCTAGCTATTAGAGATATGAAAATGGGACAGTGAGATAACTCTCACTTCTCTCAGTCAGCCATCTGTGTTCAGCTGCCTGTTCACCTAGTGGGGAAAAAAAACGATCTTCCTCAGGTGTATAGACTGTATGTAAAAATCCTTATTTATTATCTGTGATCTGTAATCCGTGCATTCCTTGTAGACTATCTGTAACCTTACTATAAACACTATTCCCTATTATAATCTATAATTATTATAGATTATGTGTAAAATTCATTTTATCTGTCCATCTTTGTTTTAATCTGCATGAGCAGTCCATGGTCAATACTGAAATGAAATCAGTTTCATGGACACCGATTTGGAAATAGGCTGAACTGCATGCTCCAAAGCTATAAGAGAAGCACTTTGATTGCTGGTTCCTTTTCTCACAAAACTCGCAGGAAACAGCCATTCACCCTTTGCAGGGGCATCTGGTAGCAAATTAAGACTGTTTCCTTGACCCAAATCTTTACTATTTTGAAGAGCATGGGGCTTTCTTACCTTGCTGTACTTCTACAGTGGCAGACTCAAAAGATTGCAGTATGGATTCTGGACCACATTTTGCCTCCTGGTTTGAAGAAGAAAGAAGAAAATCTTTTTGATTTTGTACGACCTGTGAAAATGAAGACAAAAAGATTGATCTCTTTGTCCAGCTTGTAGTTATGAATTCACTACCTTTGTTTACATTTTCCCTGATAATTTGATAACCTGAACAACCTATTAATAAGAACTGGGCTTCCTGAAATTCCCTATTCCATTTGCAAACAAAAGTTGAAAGACCCCCCCCCCCCAAGAATCCATTATTGTGCAGATACAAATTGTTCAGAATTAGCTCACAGGACTCATCCCCTCCTAAGTGTGGGAAACTTCCAGGAAGAGAGAGAGATGCAATCATGGCAATTTAGGTTTATTTCTAGCATGCAGGATATAGAAAATGTTATGAGAAATATCTACCTTTATCTCCCTTAGAATTTAGTTAACAGTTGTTTTGCTTTATGAGGCTGCACTTTGTAGAAAATTCTATGTAAAGTGCGTCTTTTGAACGCAATTTTGTGTGTGAACTAGCTGAGCTGGCAAAACAAAACAAAACAAAACTGAAATTAAAACAAAAACCCACAACTTCATACCAAAGATAGCACATTGATTTAAGATTTATGACTTGGCCTAAAATGTATCCTGTGAATGCCGAGTACTAAAATCAGACAGTCGTTCTCCTGTGAAAAAATTTAAATGGTTACATTTTCCTTTAAATAGAAGCTGTCTGGATGCCTAAGGAGAATGTATCCCATCTGGTCCACAACTCAGGGAAGTAAAGTTGTAATATATGTAGTGGCATACTGGACCACATCAAACTATAATTATGTAGTGTTAAGATACTTTCAAGGTAGAGTAAGTGTTAAGTAAAAGTAAAAGTAAATTAAAGTAAAACCCAACTGAATTAGGAATTATAAAAATCCACCATGCTTCACACTCTGGAAAGAAAATATGAATTCTTGCAGATTTTGTTAATCAGTTATAGCATCAGCAGGAGTACTGGTACCATTTATTCAATAGTATGCAGCACAGGCAAATTATTCTATCTCTATATATTTCTATCTCTACATTTTTCTACCTCGTGATAGTGTACATGACTGGCAAACAGTCATCACTGTTACCATCAGATGAATTTCCTTTCAGTAGACTGACCTCTCTCTTGCCACAATCATTTTAATTGAAGTTAGAAGACTATAAGCAATAAAATACCAAATTTTTCTTAATTTTAGTCCTACATTCCTATACGTGTTGATTTTCATCCTTCTACCAGAACTGCTAACAATTTTTGAAGTGTGAAGTAAATGTTGTGATGCAGTTTCACCAGAACTCAAAACAGTGTGAAAATTTTTGACAAGTTGTTTGAACATCAGAAAAATATGTATTATTTCTTCTGCTTTTTCAAAGGTTGATCTATTTGCAGAAAATAGAATGATGTCATTTTCCTTGTGCTTATGTTTTGTCATGCACTCTGACATTAGTCCAAGATTTAAAAGGTTTAGTGCAGCATACAGTTCCCAGTGAATAAGCATATTGTATTTTAAGAGAAATATGTTATATTGAAAAGAAATATATGTACATGCAGTAAGATATTTTTTCATAATGTGTTGAATATCATGGATACTTTCTCTTAAAAGCAGTTTTCAAAGGAAATTTGTTTCTTTCATTTGAACGTATCATACCTAGCACAACTTATTTAAAGAAAAAGGTGTATCATTTTTGTTGTTATTATAAGTTATGATTACACCAAAGTGACATTTGATTATCTCTAATGAGAAAATCTGTGTTGTCTTGACTTACATGGAGTGTGCTTAGTAAGTCAAACTCTAATTAAGTAGAACATTCAGGTTCTATGAGGACACAGAAATTAGAACCCTAAGCATAGAAAGATTTATACAGGTGCTTATTTTTGTACTTTTGAGTTGGTTTTGGCTTTCACGTGGGCTACACAAAGAGTGTATAAAAGCCTGCTTGTTTGTTTTCCTTGTTTACTAGAATTTCTCTTCATTTTTAGCACAAAAGGTTGGTTTTATCTCAACTTAGTTATCTAAAAGTTAGGTGCCGTGTAAGGCCTCCTTGAGTCTGACAGTGACATATACCATTTATAGTCTGTAGGCGTGTACATGTATGTAACTATATATGTGCATATAGTCTGCATTCAAATTAACCTTTTTGGATGCTTTAGTTCTCCCATTACCCTCACTGTGGTGTTCACCTCTAGTTGAGCCAGTTTCTTTAACCTGTAGCTTGTCAGGTGCTCCTTAGACCAGATGTCACCTTTTTGTTCAGATTCTTCGCCTCTCTCCAGCTCCGTTATAATCCATAGTGCCATGCACTCGATGCAGCAGTTCTGTGTAGTTCCTTTCATAAAAATTTTGACTGGAACCCAGTCTAACTGCAGTCAAGTATTATAGCCATAGGCTGTGTTTCTGAATGCTTCGAACAGGACTGTCTTGGACTGCCTTGGACTGCCTTGTAAGGAAACAGAAGCAATTTTGTTTCAGGCTCCAGCTTGGTGGCTATGTTTGGTGGCTATGACTATGTGAGGGACTAAATGTATTTTCTTTGTTGTTTGCCACCCCTCCTTCCCCCAGGGGTGTCAATCCTTTTTCCTGCTGGGCTCAGAATGGACTCCATGCCATAAAAGCTCAAGCTCAAAATTTTATTTTCCTCCTGGTCCTCTTTCCATGGCTGTCCCGAGAGATGATTTTCAAGGTTAGATATTCAGCAGCAGCAAAGAAGAATGGTAGCCAAACGCTGTTGACACTGCGGCCACTTCTCATGCTGGTGTTCCAGCATGCAACTCCAGGGCAAGTTGCACACAGATAGTAAAGACTAATATGATTACAGATGAGTTTTCTAGGGATATCTGGCAGCAGAATGAAGGTGTGACTGTAGCAAGAGCTAGCGTACCTCTGTGAGCCTGACTAGCTAGTAAGGTGATAGCAGTGAAGAGCTCGGTGCAGCTATTTAGCTGCTGGTGCATGCTAAATATACACAATCAAATCCCTGTTATCCACCCTAACTGTTCGTGCTGTACCATGCTTGGGTTTTGTACAAATGTGAGTTCTCAACCTGTTTCTAGGCTTGCTGTAGTTTCAGTGTGTTTCTTAAGTATGCCACCCTCACATCTCCCTGTTGGGGAAGGCATTGACAGCCCTCTACCTCCTTCTGTCACCTTTGCCTTTAGAGTTCCTTTCTTCCTAGGGTCAGGAAAGGAGAAGGATAAACTTTACCAGTTTCTCTGGAGTTAGGTTAAGAAGAGTTGCCATTTACTGGTATCCCTTCTGCTTTCTCAAAGACCCTTGGTATTCTTAGCCCTGCTGTCAATGTTTTGCTTTATCACGGTCATTACTCATTGTTCATTTGCTGGTGGTTTCATCCCACAAGAGCCCCCTTTGTTTTAAGGTAAGAGATGAAAGAGGCCAGCTGCGTATCTTTTTCATAAAAATGAACAGCATACAATTAATTCCCTTTGCCACAGAAGCCTTCCTCACTTTGAAGCTGTGACATCACTGTTGGTCATCCTCGTTATACATCCTATAATGTATCCCACCAGCATCACATTTAAATAAGTTAAGCAACCCTAGCAAATTTAATGTAAGCTGGCTAATCGGCTACTTACCTGCTCCTCCTTTTCAACTAGAACTGTTGTAGCAACACGGCGATAAAGCACGTGGCCAGCTGCTATTCCTCCCACTCATCCAAAGATACTTGTCTGTGTGATTGGCAATGCATCTAAAGTACATTAATCCATTTTAATAACAATGAGGACTGCCATACTCGGCAGTACTACTACCACACAGTTTCAAAATGTCACAGGCTCATTTAAAAACAGTTGAATGATGTATTATCAGAAAAGAAGTCTTGAGAGTTCCTAAATTTAGCCACAAGTGCTAGAGTTCAAGGAGGAGAGCCCAGACTGCATGAAGCCCAGCAACAAATGGACATGTTACACCATGCATGTCCAGTGATTTTTTCCAAAAAGCTCACTGCAGTCATTACGATCGCATAAGCAAACTGATGTGGATTTGCTTCTTTGCTACAGGTATAGCCCAAAAAAAAAAAAAAAAAAGCATTAAACTTGATCAGGTATTTTTGCCTGTGCAGACAAGCCCTGAATCATGCAAGATCAAGCTCTGTGTCAGTTAATCAGTTAATGATGTCTAGTGAAAGACATTCTGTGTGTTTCCCAGATAATTCAGAGCAGAGGACTACCAATACACATCAGTAACTTAAGGAGAAAGATCTCCTGTTAGGCTGTAATTGGCAAGACTCAGACATGTGCATTCCATCTTCCATTCTTTCTAATACTTACTTTGGAGGAAGTTTCTTTACTTCTTCACAGTTCCCTTATTCTTTGGACAACAAGGAAGAAGATGCTCAAAGTTGTGCCTTTCTATCTTCTCCACATAGAGAGTAGCCAGCTGCATATGATCAGGATGTCAGCAAAACTGACCACATTTTGTTTGATTCCTTTCTTTGGCCTCTTGTTTCATCTTTTCTTCCTTTCCCCGCTGCTTATTTTCCCTCTGCTTGACATAACTGCAAGAGGGTCAGAAAACTGTGAGTGCGTTAGTCATCTATTAAATAGCACCATTGATATTTTCCTATTTCATTGCTAATATTTACAAAGTATTTTATATTTGCAGGGTTTTATTAAGGTCTTGGCAAATTTGACATCTCAACTCAAGGACCTGCTTCTAATCTTGTGCTTTGCCTACGGTATATTTTAGGATAAAGTAATGACCAGGTTTCCTACACTTCAGTAGTGTGATTTTCTGTAATTAAAATTAGATTATTTTGCAAATACAAAACTTAGTGTAAAAAATGTTCTTACTCCCTATCTGTGTGCCTTTTAGATGATTTTGAGATCTCTTTGAAATTTTAAGTCATCATAAAGCATAGCAAAATTACATCAAAAGTATTGAAAACTATGGAATAAAACCTCACTCACTTTTGTAGCTATAGGTATGTGCATTTAATATTTCATAATTTATGCAACTATATACCTGCTTTTTAATTTCTGACTATCTAAATGCAGATCACATGATAGCAAACTGCAGGGCTAATTTTATAGTTATATATATTTTTTAAACTAGAAAATCCATAAATCTGTAAGGATATTGTTTGTAATCTCCAGAATTACTTGGTAGATTCGGGTGTAACACTAAAAACAAATCATTAAGTTTCTGCCTGTGGTTTTGGTTGTGGAGCCTGCACCAGATCACAGAAACAGAGACAATAGTTGAACTGTGGGGAAAGATTTTTGACAGTTCTGTGAAGAATTCACAGCCTGCAGCTGGATGGCATTTTATTTACCTTTCCTTAAATAAGTTACTTGAATATTTACTGTGATTACTGGGAAGATACGTGAAACATATCTGGTAAAAAGAACAGTTACTGTGACCGTTTGTTTGCCGTTATCTGAATTACAAGCATTGTGGACAAAAATAGCTACTGCGACACTTGAGTCAAGCAGACTGTCAACAGCCAGCATGCTCACTGTGTTTTTATCTTGGTTGAACAGACTGACTTGGAGAAATAGCTGATTTGAACCTTTACCTCAAAATGCAAATCACACCCAAAATTTCTTAGGTTGTTAAAACATTTGGTAATCCCTTCTTCTTCTCTTTTTTTTTTTTTTCTTTTTGTCTCTCTGCTTCCTGTTTTTGGCCACAACAAGAAACAGAAATGAACTGCGAGAAAAGCTATCCCCTCCAAACCAGACTGGTTTGGATAAGCAGCTTTTGGAATTATCCAATAGAACTTCCCAGACTTTTGATGCTTACCCAAAAGCATACACCCACTTTTCATGCCTGCAGCCACAATGACATGACAATGAATGCCCCATAAAATAAAATGTCACCTCTGTCCTTAAAACTCTTTAAAGTTTCTTGCATTCTTTTAATCGGTTATTGGAGCCCTTCCCCATCCCAAAGAAACTCCCCTTATTCTCTTTTTCCATTCAGTTTCTTATTTTAAAATCGTTTTAGTCAATAACATTCAATTGTTTTCCTTTTCCCCTCCAGACAGGAAAAAAATTAGAAGAAGAAAAGATCTTTCTGTAATGTTTATCCCAGTTGATCCTTTCTTTTTCCTAGGAACAATCTTTTATCTTAATAACAAATGGATGAAGATTTATAATCTTACATGAATTTGAGAGCTTTTTTTATATACTTTTCATTATTTTTCCTTGCCATTTTCTCTGGAAAATCACTAGCTATTTACAGTTCACTCTAACACTTGTCAAGTAGTACATCATTCTTGTGCTGTCTTAAGGTCTGTAGGGCCCAAAGCACAGGCCCTAGTTTTGAAAGGTTTCTGCAGCCTACACACATAAGCCTACAACATTTAAAACTTGTAGGCTCTAAATACTGCCTTCTCTGTTCCAGTCTCTGCTATTTCCTTTTTCTCTGTTTCCTCCATTTCTTTCCCTTTTCTTTTTTTTTTCTTTTCTTTTCTTTTTTTTCTTCTTCTTTTTTTTTTTTTTTTTGAGCGTTTAGGCTTCTTAATCTCTTTCCCCTTCTTTTTCCAGGCACTTCCACTGATGGAAACATTTCCCAACTTGTATTCTTCTGAAAAAAATTGAGGAACAGTTTGTGCAAATTACAGTCTGTTTCACATTGGGAGTGGAGCAACACCACCCCAGGCAGTGCTCCAGGAAGGACTGAAGCCACCAAATGCGTGAGAACTTTTCAAAGTGCAGACCCAGAGCCAAAGGTATTCACCTCTGCAGCCCATGTCTATGCTCAGCAACGGTTGTTCTTATGGAAAGTAGTACAAAAGATACTTCTAAGCTGGAAACTAGAACGAGATATTCAAGTGAACCCATTATGGGTTCTCTTGTGGCTTGTAACCACAGCCCTGAATTGGGGCAGTGCAGAACTGCATAATCCCCAAAGCAACACTGAAAGACCTCATGCCTCAATGAGCTACAATGCTTTTCAGACCTCCCAGGGGCAGTGAGGAGGTGCTGACTACTAACTCCTTTTCAGGATGTACACCCTTTTTGGGCAGCCATTCAAAATGCAATGAAAGAGAAATGTCACTTTCCTATCCTTGCCAATACCTTCAGCCTGCTTTTAGGTTGTGATATTTACCTGACAACTCAAGCAGAGCTTGATACTCTGTCACCTACTTCCGATGGATAGAAGACATTCAGGAAGAAGTTTGGATTGGTGCCTTTGCTGAAGATGCCAACAGAGGTCACTGTCTCCATATTCGTTGTTGCCTTAGCCATAATCTGGACAATGTCTACTTTTCTTGCATACTGTTTTCAGAGACGTAAATAAGTTGTTTTGCCTTTTGCCAACTAAGAAATATGCACGATACCCAGTCTTGAAGAAATATGGAAAGCAATATAGTGGTTCTCCCATTTAGCTATCAACAAGTCAGGGAAAGAACTTGATAAATCTGTGGCCTGCACAAAAAGTATGGGCAGAATTTATACTGGAGTCTGCTTGCTGTATGTGCTTTAACAGTTCAGATAAATATGGCACTTCCTCTTCCTTCACCACAAAAGTCCCTTGAAAATGGATCTCTGAAAAAAAGTATTTCTAGAAACTTGTTCTTAAACATAAAAAAGATTTTCTTTTCTTCGTGACGGGGAAATTGAGGGATCATGGCATCCTGAAGGTTAGGACAGCTAAACCAGACTAATCCTCACACCAGTCCTGCTGGCAACTCCTTCAGTAGTTTCGGCAGCCAAACGTGGAGCCAGCCAGCAGCACGAAGAAATCCAGCCAGGAAGACAGCTACAGTCCCACATATCGATGCTGGAAAAAATGCATTCCGGAGCTTGGCGTCTGTGCTCCGATGCTTGCCAAGCACACCCTAGGAGTGGCCACACATGTGCTGGCTTTCACAGCAGAGGAGCAGAATGAAAACAGGAGAGCTGTGTGAGCCACAGCGCAAGCAGTAAGGAACACTCTGGCATAGTCAGAATGCTCGAAAATGCTGTCTGTGGACCGTTTCTTTCTTTTAGAAAATGGATGATTTTCCTGAGAAGTCAAAGCGAGGGTATACATATTATTACAAATATAGAGGAGGCACCTTCTTTTTTAATTAAATTCCAGGATTCTGGAATTTTCACTGCTGCTACGCACTATCAGGCATTGTATATTTAGCTTCTCAGTTATAGTGAGTTATTCACCTGGAAATTAGTTGGGATGAAAATGTGTCCCTGAAAATACGTAACAGTGAGAGAACATTCCAGCTTCCTGGCAAGTTTCATTAAAATACTGCATGCACACCTGTCATCAAAAGGGATTTGACCTCCATTTAAGTTTGTGTCTGTATATGCATTTAGGGTCATTGTATCAGATCATTAGCTATTTCAAACCATAAGGGTGGTTGTACTGGTTCAGACTAAGGATCTGGTGTTCAGACTCGACCTGGTGTTCTGTCTCCAGCGTTGACCATGAGATGGCGGCGTCCATCTGATATTGCCTGCAGAAAATTCTGGCTCAGTGTCCCAGATCTGTTTTTCCCAGGATTGATCAACAGATCTCTATTGTTCACTTCTTTGTAGACATACAATTGCCTGGTAAACCTTATGCTGCTACTGCAAAATGTGAAAAAAATAAAAATAAAAACCCCAAGCAGATTGAAACAGAGAAGAAATAGAGCACTACGTACAGGAGGAGGAAGCAAATAAGCAAACTAAGTGGATGATGGGGTATTTCATGTAGTGTGGCCTGCCTCTGATGTAGATGGGCATGGCTCTGGACATGCTGAAGAACTTTAAAGAAATGGACTTCACTTACCTGAAACATGTATATCAAAATAACGCTGGACAGAGAGAGGAAGAGTCTTCCTCTCATTAGAGAGGAACAATAAAGTAGATCCATTTGCGAACACCCTTTCTCTTCCACATTGTTTTACAGATGAAATAAATAAGGATATGGTATTTATAGAGAAAAAGAAGTTGAGATAATCCACAAAAACAGAGCTGCCTTTGTAGGAGAGGCTGAATTAATCTGAAGGATCTGGGATGATGAAATCTAAGGAAAATGTTCTGTAGCTGTATCTGAAATAATGTTAATGCAAGCCACTGAGCAATGGTTGTTTGAACTTCAGCCAGTGAGGGTTTTCTCCTAAACCTTGACAGTTCAAATAGAGAAGTGGAAGACTAAAAAGCAGACATTGCAAAATATTTGACTAATGTATTATAACTTCTTTTCACGTCTCTGTGTTCAAGAATAATTGGGCATCTGTTGAGCATCTGGTATTTTGCCATGTTAATTTGTCTACTCAGTCTTCAGAAATCTCATCCTGTGAGAAAGAACAAATAGATATAATTTGCGAGTGTCATTAAAAATAAAGCAAAACATTAACCATATATGGTCTACAGAAGAGTAGGAAGAGAGCAATTATATATGATGCTACCCTTCTCCCAGGCTATAACTTTTTCCAGTTTAGGTGATTTCCTGAATCTGTTGAATTTCTCTGTTAGTAATCCCTAGTAGAGCTCACCTTCAAATGCCCAAGGGTACATTTACTCACTGCATCCACCGTGTACTTTGGCAAGTAGTCCCACAAATCTACTTACCTCTGGGTATCTTTTGACTTCTTAGCACCTTACAAGCCTATTTTCAACTCTTCTCTAGACAAATGAAAATCTGATTTGGTTTATCCTCATTCGTGGCTATGCAGTGAGCACATAGGCAGTTCATTATGTGCAAGTGTCTACAAACGAGACCTAACATACTATTCATATCATACGTTGCCAGAGTTTTCCTTCAGTAGAATTGATTTCCTCTGCACATTGTACTGCTTCATATGATATTATTTAAAGTTTCCCTATTCTTTTCTTACTCTTATCCTTTTTCTCCTGCTGCACAGTATAGCTTCCTTGGGCTTGCTTTATTCTCAGCATCTCTTCCCTTCTTTCTAATCCTGTGCTGCTGAGTGACCCTGGGTGTTGGTGGTTTTCCCTGCTGACATCTTCCACTGCAGACTTACTATGGAGTTCTTGCCAAATTGTCAGTCAAGTAGAATAACCAATGACACAGTCATAGCGGGTGTTCTTTCACCTTCTCTTAGAAATTCACTGTTAGAAACACACTAGGAAATAAAGACAACTTTTATAGATTCTGTATTCTAAAATAATAGACCACTAATTAAATCAATACCACTAATTAAAAAATATTTTCCTAAAATATATGACATCAGCAAGTAGAAAAATTCTATTGCAGGTGGATGGTTGCATGCAAAAAAATCAAAAATCACAAAACCAAATTCCAGATGTTGAGGTCTCTTATGCCTTTTTTGTGTCTTCTGGCAATGTATATACCCTGCCTCTTTACTCTCAGTCCTGCTGAGTCCTTAGGAACAGATGCATAACCTGCAGGAAAGGAGCCGTAAGCAGAAGTCTGCAACCAAGCAAGGAGTCAGAAACTCTAGTCAGTTACCAGAAGGCGAGAGCGTATCCAAAACACATTGTATTCAGCAGCATCTACTGAGCCCCCCCTATGGAAAGAAGTGGCTGAACCAGATAGTTGAATTGAGAAACCATTCTGGACTAGTGGGAATTAGAGTCTATTGGCCAGGCGTCAGAGGCGGCACAATTACATAGCACTGTCAAAGTTTCAAGTAGCCATGAAATCTATAGGGCAGCTTGAGGAGGCTGTTGCAATGTTGATAACCCACCACACCTTACTAAACTGTGTGGGAAACCAGCTCAGCTGCTGAAACATCCTGGAAAACAAGGGCATAATGATGGCTTAGAGCCAAAACTTTCACCTTCTGTCAGGAGCTGCAGCTTCTCTGATGCATCTGTAAGAAACATCTCCAGTTGATTTTATCAAGAATATTAGATTTATGGATACTTGTAATCAGGCAACAATCATGACAGCTATCCTTTACTACATAATGAAAAAGTGGGTTTGGAGGTTTTAGGAAGTGAAATGTTGGCAACCTTAGACTTCAGCATTACATGAGGATTGCAGAGATGTTGTGCTACAGTTCATGAAATCCATGACTGGCTTTGCTTTGTGTATAAGGGATGTTCGAGGACTGATCACTGTAGTTATTGACTGGTAGAAACTCTGATATCAGTACAAATTGAAAACCTTTTATAAGGTCTGTGTAATCTCAGAGAAATAGGTATTATATCAGACACGCAGACACGCAGTCCAAGAAATGTGACCATTTCCTGAAGCTGAATTTGGTTATTTATTTTCAGTTATTTAATAGCTGCAGTAAGCTTGCAGCTTGTGAACAAAAACTTCTCTTTTGTTCTGAAATGTTACAAAGAGAACTGTCAGGAATGCAGTCTCACTCCTACTCTCATGCAGCAACAACTACAGATGTATGTCAGTGTGCATTTGGCGCGGCATCCTGCGACTCTACCGGAATGAACTGCAAACATATTTTTCTGTCAGCAATTCTATAGGACCAAAGTAAATAGTTGTATTATCACAAATGAAGCCCTTGTATTCATCTAAGGAAATTAAATAGTTCCAGGGATTTAACCTACTGTAATACCTTTTTCACCAGTACCCTTACTATTAATCAGAAACACTATTAAGCGATATTGCCCCGAGTGCTGATTTGTGCACTGTCACCTACATATTCATTTTGAGCATCTGAAGAGATAGGTAAATGTAGTAAGGATGCATGCTTCAGATACTTTTGTCAAGTACGTTTGTCTGGGAGATGACGTTGAAATGATTACTACCACAACAGGACTGTGTCAACGCACATCACATTGTTGAATGTATCCTTACAGGAAACGTGAATCTGCTTTGCTAGGAAACTATGTAGAAAATGCATATGATGTTTATCAATAGTGTCTGCCTTTAATTGACACCAGTATGTTTAACTGAGGACACCTGTTGTCTTGTTGCTCCTATAAAGCCACAAGCCTCTCTGGTTTGTCAAACTTATAAATGAGCTTCGTATAAGCAGTCACTCAAATCTCCACTCATATCTCGGGATGGGCTTTCAGGTTTAGAACAGCATACACCATCACTTCTATAATACCTGTCAAAACAGCTATAGTGGCGTTTTATCAAATTACTTGATGTGCAAGTTCAGGAGATTGCTCTACAAATCCCAGTGAGAACATTTCAGTAGAATTGACTACCTCAGCAAAAAGCCAAAACTAATTTTTATTTCCCAGGATATTTCTACAAGACTAATCAAGTTCTTGTTAATCCTTTTCAGTCATGAAGAAAGCCCGAGAGAATTAGACCCTGACAACAGACATCAACTCACATTCATGGAATCTGGAGAATTTCTGAAGGGAAGAAATATTAAAGACAGACATACTTCTATTTACTTTCCTCAGGCCAATGTGGAAACAGAACATTTTGATCGAGTTGTGAAAGATGGTTGCAAATTGCTGACCTACAAGGAAAATCCAGACCCTGGTTACTTGTTGTGGGTTAGTGTCAGAGCTATCTAACAATCCAATCAGTTTCCTTTATAAATTATTGCATGTGGCACACGAAAGATAAATTACATTATTGTGATGTGCAGTACTTTTTAAAAATGTAAGACTGAACTGACATCAAATGTTTTCTTGTATAATAATGACAATAATAAGTTGTGATTTACATATAAAAATATCAACAAAAAATGGAGAACAGATTGATGGGTGGAATGCAGAATTTCAGAGGGTTATTTCTGAATGATCTACACGTTGAAAAGCAACTTTCAAATTGCTTAGATGGTACCATATGATCATCTGGTGAGTGTAACTTGGGAGTAAATATCACCGTTATAAAGAAATACAAGTATTTTAAGAGACAGAGAGAGAGAAAGCACAGTGCTTTCCCCTTTGTTAAAAGCAGAGGAAAGGCAGTAATAGCTAAAAGCAGAGGAAAGGCAGTAATAGCTAAAAGCAGCCAGTTTCACTGCTCTACAAGGTTGAAACTATTGTGTGGACTCTAGTCTGCTGGCAGAAGGCAGGTGGTATTAGATGTGCTTATTCATCAACTTCTCAGACACCTTTCCAGGAATAAAAAATTGTCTGTTGTTAAGTGACAGTAATAGTCTGTCTTGAGTGCTTTATTTTTTTGTGCTCTTCCAGCTAGTCTTGGCGAGCATCCATTCTCCACACATAGTCCCTGAAAATGCCTAGCAGTGAAAATATGTTCTTGCTTTGTGGTTTCATTGTAAAACTATTTAAGTCTCTGTATCCTGGATACACTTTTCATTAAACATATAGAGGCCAGTACTTAATATTGCTGGACTATAGCAAATATGATTTAATCGACCTTTTACAATGATAGAGTTGATATATCTACACTCCAATTTGCTAAGGAAAATACATTTTAAATTACTAGAAAGCCTGAAGCTTTGTTTTATGTTATAAAACGACACAGAATGTTTTGAAGTTAGCAACGAGTCATTTTCAGAATCCACCTGCTATTTTAGAGTCCTGGTGAGTAACATACACAAATACTATTTAAGATTAAGAGTAAGAGGCTTTTCTGTGTAGGGTAAAGGAACTAATAAGAAGCCACTGCAGCAATGAGAGGTTTACAAGCAAGAACTGGCTCGAATTTTAAAGCTTTTGGTTTTTGCTTTGGCAGATGACCAGGCTGTTTGGATCCAAACATTGCGTGGTAGCAATATAAATAAGAGACACATTTTCTATCCTATTCATTCTTAATGGGATTTATATGTGCTTTTTAATACCACTGTACCTTATAAAAGTAATGTAGTGTACACAGTGTAGACATACTTTTAGAGTCTTGATGCTTTTGGAGGTTGCGGAGCATGTTTAGGTGTTTTAACAATGGAGTCTGGCACAGCATGTCTCACTGCAAAGAGCTGTGACGGATTAGTATGAAAAAAGGTGTTACTTACAGGATTTTGCACATAATTTTAAAATTCTCCTAGGAAATATATGATCTTCCTGTATGTTTTGATTATAACTAAGGCAATTTTAAAAAATAGCTGCCTGCTCCAATGTCTGTAAATAATAGAATGCTTGTTTTCTGCCTTCAGGAGAACATCAGCACATGTGGAGCTGACCGAGAATGCGACCATGTAAATCTGAAGCTAAGTGAACGTAAATTATATCAAAAAGAATGTTAACACCTCTCTGCAGCTGCAGTTATGGTCAGTTATTATTTTAAACTTTCGTGTATGTTTACAGGGTAATATTATGCAATTTGATTGTTGGCAGATTAGGATTCCACAGGCAGAGAAGACCAAAAGAAGATAAAGTAGGAATTACATTAAAGCTTATAGTTTTCTCTTGTTTGGAAACTGCAAAAATCAAATTGAAGCAAGTGCAACAGTAGTGGAGATACGAAATAGTTGTCCTTTACATTATAGTGCAACACTATTAATGCACTTTACTGATGTGAAAATAATAACCCCAGTGTTTCAAATTGTCTTGGTCCAAGATGAGCAATGAAGCAAATGTCAAGTCCAGTTAATCTTGCAAGCGAAAATGGTGTGGGTGGTCCCTGTATGTGCCTGAGTGCCCATTTGGCTGGCTATGTCATAGAACCACCAAGCAGTTTGGCCTCAGTTGACAGACTGCTGAAGAGTAAAACAATTAGGCTATTGCAGGTCAGAATATGAAGGCATAACTGTGGTGACTTGCATAGCGCACGCCTGCGTACAAGACATGAGCGAAGGTTATCTATACCTCGTGGTCAGAAGAACTACCAAAATTCATTTAAAATTCCTCATGAATAGAAACCTATCCCTGTACAAATTAAAAGGAAGTTACTTGTGTTCACAAGGGTAGACGATATTTTTTTTCTTCCTGGCATGAAATAATTGCTTAAATATAAAATTAAATGCTACTGGCCAACATGGCCTCCCTTCTAAAGTGAACCCTTCCGGCAGTGTTTCTAGCAGCTGTGTCTGACAACTAGCGGGAGACTGCACAAATCGTGAGGGAACATGGCGTTCTTTTCCCTCCTTATAAGAAAAAGGATATACATATCTTACCTCTTCTAATTAGTATATAGACATTAATTTAAATTGTGGTAAGCATATGAGGCAAAACAGCTCTTGTGAGACTACCTTGTTTTTTTGATATATTCTGTGAAATTCTCAAAGAGTAAAACAATCTACCATTTTAAGTAGTTTGATAAAAGTGAAACAGTTATATAAAAAATAGATCAGATGATAGATCAGATTTTCACTATCACGGCTCAATTATGGTAGCCTACCACTGTAGTAGATGTTAGGCATGCAAGTCTAGCATGAGACTCCTTTAGAAATGCACAAGCAGCTAGCAATTTTGTTTCCATTTGCACATTTATCAGTTAGCTATTAGTATTAGTAATACGTTATTAGTCAAACAAAGTGATGGACAGTGATGTAAAAACAGGGACGGATAGGCTAATCTGGCAACAAAAAAACAATTTTTCTTCTCTTAACCTCCTATGGCCTGCCCTTCAGATCTTGTTCTTTCACCATTTGTTTTCAGCCTTTCTCAGTTTCTGGTTCCCTGCAATTTTCCGAGTGAATTTAAGCCTATTTACAATAACATTTTCTTAGTTACCTTTGGTGAATCCCACGGACTGCTAGAGGTGTGTCAGCCACCAACAGAAAACCATTCCATAAACATAGAGAATGAAGAAGTATCTTCGGGAGGAAAGGATATATAGCGTTTGCTTTCTACATATGCTAGATGGAGGCTACACTAAGTGTTTGGTGCAACAGTGCGCTTTAGGTACATGCGGGTAATCCTAGACACATCTGTTTCAGTTTTGACGTATGCAGTCAGCCTCAGGTTTTATAGTATATCATCCCCTTTTACTAAAATTCATTTTTGCTTTGGCACTAGTCTGATGGTGTTAAAACAATATTTTAATTATGTGACTCTCTTGGCACGCACAGCTTTGCTTACCTCAGAAGCGCTTTGCCAACATCTTAGCTTTAGTGTAGTAGAAAACTTATAAATATTACTGTTCTCCCTTGCTTCTGCTCTCTCATAATAAAACTCTGAGGATAGACATAAACAGTCTCTGCATGTTTATTAATGTAATATTTAAATGACATAAATATGTTAGCAAACAGAGCTTTTACAATTAACCCAAATCTCTTGTTCTGAACAGTGAATAGATGATCTCTGCTTCTGTTCCACAGCCCACGCGAAACATGCAAAGTCTTCCAAAAATGTAGAGCTCAAATATAAAGCACACACAGCCATGAAAGAGTAATAAAATGTACCAACTGTCTAGCTGGAAATGCTAAGGATAGCTGGAACGATGTCTTTAACATAAAGGTTTACTTATAATAATGGCCAATAGAAAACTACAAATGTAATTTGTCTGTCATTTTCTTTCTAGAGCAGGACTATTGTTTGCAGATATAGTTGGGTCACTGCCAGCCTATCCTCCCTAAATCAGAACAGGCCAGTGCCTAAGGAAAATCTACCTATTTGAATCCTAGAAGTTAGAAAATAAAAGGACATATTTAATTATTCTGGTCATCTCCCTGGCTAGTGAATCTTTTCCTGAAGTTCAGCCTTCCTCTTCTCCCTTTAGTTACATCCTGTTACTTGTAGTTACGCCATTATCTATGGCACTTGTGATTCCATGATACTCTTGATACTCACATACTTCAGCTATTTATAGATCTTCCCATATCTTCTACTTAGTCATCAGTTAATATAATGCCTATATATCTCATATCTTTCTTCTCCCCATCAATTTCTTAATAGCTTTCGTCTCGTGTGTGCAGAATTGATTCTTCCTTCCAAGGAGAGTTATGTTAAGTATGTTGAGAGAACATAATCCTACTTGTTTTGTGGCGTGCTGCCTTCACGTTTGAGGACAGACTTCATTCTGTTCTGGGGTGCAAAAGTTTCAAGAGAATGAAGAATGGCCTAGGAATGTAGAAGGCTGGGACATGGCAGGTAGACACAATGGAAAAATAAGCCGTTGATGTGAGAGAGTTTCTAGTACTTGCTCTTAGCTAACTATTGCAAAACAAAGGTCTGATCCTGGAAATTGTAACATCAGTGCAGTCGAAAACAAAGGAACATGGTAGTGAAGACTACATTCATTAGTGCTTTCCAGCCTTTGGCATGACAGACTGCAGTGCGCCCACTCCAAAGAATTCCACGAAAACACATGCATGTGATTAAGTTATTTGTTTTCCCACTAAACAGCAACAATACAGCTAGTATTGTGTATTGTTCTATACTTGCAAAACTTATTGGCTAGGACTTTCAAAAGTATCCAGCGTTGGCTTAGCTTTGTTGCTATTGAAGTCAAGAGAACTTTTACTGGGTACTTTTGAAAATCTCTCTTGCTACCTTCATTTATGTTTGACTATTAGTATAAAAATAATACAGTGGTCTTTTTGTAAAGTCAATGTGAAGCAGATGGCTGGCACTAAAAGGAGGCCAATGTTAAAAATTTGGCCCTAAATCTTAATTCATTCCTACTCTGAGATACCAAATATATTTATTTTTAGACAATATTTTCAAGTGGGGCTAGCATGAAGTGGCAAACAGGTACAGTTTCTTTTCTTTTTTGTTCTCCAGGAATAAAGTTGGAGTATAGTGTTGTTGGTAGAATTGTAACAGCTGAAAAGAGCAGAACAGCTACACCAACACTGAATGTTCCAAGTGCCATGTGTTAGGTGTTATTTAAGTTATAGAGTGCCAGACAGGAGAAAGCCAGACAACAGCTGTACAAGGTTTTTAAGGCCTCACCATGAAGGAAAGGAGCCCTAACAAAACAAAAACAAAAACTTTCCAGTTAATATGGTCACAGAATCACAGAAGTTAGATCAGCTTTTCCACTATCCTGTCAGTCATTGCTCTGGTCTAGTTCTAAACGACTCAAGCAAAGGAGTTTCCCTTAATAAACTATTCCACTGTCTAATGGATTTGTCAGGAAATATTACTTGATGTTTAGATTAAATTCTCTTGTTGATGAATGTCATTACATAATTTTGTAGCAACTTTGTAGTAACTATGTGCGATTTTTAAAGGATGGTCTTCCTCACATCATAATGCAGTGAGCTTTGGCACTTGTGTGTGTCAAATTATAAAGTAGCTCTGAGTGTATAAACCCTTTTAAAATAAGTCGACATAGTATTTATTATAATGTTGATTCACATGAGTAAAATTAATCTAGCAGGGTTTTCAGGAAATCATTCTTCGCAGTGCTTGAGACCTTCATGGGGACTACACAGATTGGTTGCCTACTCTTTGCATGCTATAGAAGATGTTACTTGCACACACTTTTGGTGGCAGGGGTTAAAAAAAAGAGATTGGCGTAGTTAAAGCTGCAGATTGATGGTATATATCTAAGGAAAAAGTGTACAAGAATTTAGTCTAAAAAGATGTGAAAACATCTTTTAGGTCACCAATTTCCATATCTCAGTCTTTTAATCTTTGATGCGTCAACATTTCACAATCTACTTCTTGTACCCCTGAAAGTAACAGTCAAATGCTGAACATGATTTTTGAATGAGATGACTTTTGAGGTTACTATCTGTCTGCTACGCATCAGCTGTGCTTAGATAAACAAGGATGAAAAATTATCACTCCCTGATGCACATTCAGTTATGTTCATAGTGGAACACACCAGAATTTTATCATCTCTGACAGGCTTTGACAGCTTAATGGCGATACAAATGCATAGAGCTGTTCCAAGTCACGGATAAAACACGACAACAGGATAGTATAAGGAAATACATTCTATATCTGGTCTCTGAATAAATGCATGCCTTCTTGTAATCAACTGTCCATCATTAAACTTACTTTGCTTTAAAGTGAAATTTCACAAGTTTTCTAAATTTTGAAGAGTTTATCAGACACCTTCCCACCACTTCTCCATGATGGCAATAATTTTGCTAGTCCAGAGGAACCAATCTATATTTAATACATTTCTTTATATCCTTTCCATACTTTCCATGTAGGAAAATTGACTGCAAGCTAAAAAGCTAACCTGTTGGAATCTCTCCCATTCTTACAACCTCTGCACTCTCGCACAAACACTCTCTCTTTTTCTTCCCCTCTATAAAATTTAATTGTAACATACGTACTGCACAGTTGTAGAAGTAAAAAAGAAGTCTGGGAACCCAAGCAAGGAAAATAAGGGCAGTGGTTTCTGAGCAGCAATTACACCAACAGGTTATTTTAAGTACATGGCGAAACTAGAGAAAGCATCATCAAACTTGATCACAGCGTTTGCCCTGGCTCAGGGATATCAGGGTTTCCATCTCCTCTGGAGCCCTGTAACAATCTTCTATTGATTATTCTGAAGAGGAGTGCCATGAAGAAAGGTGCTAATTTTAGCAGTAACGCAGCTGTACTACATTTAACAAGTCCAGCCTAAGAAAACTACACAGTTAAGCCAGTCTTAACACAGAGAACTTCCCGAAAATGAAGTAAAGGAGAAATCTCAAAAAGTCTGTAATTCAGATACTTATCTAAGTTTAGAGGGGAGCCCAGAAGGCCACATGACTCACAGTTCCTACAATGCAGTGATGTTTTACTGACAGTAGAACAGGACCACTGACAGGATACCAGCCTTAGCAGCATGTCTAGTGAATGTTCCCGCCTGCAATGTTTTTGGAAAACCAGGATGCTGACTTCTGTTATGTTTTTCTAAAGCAAGATGCAGCATGTTTGTGCTCTCAGATTTTTATTTCCAAAAGAAATTATTCCTTTTAGGAAAATAATAAAGCTGTTCCTGAAACCTGAACTCATAACCCAAAATGTCCACCATAAAATTTGGTACAGTACCACATTAGCTTTCATTTGCCCTAATAGCAAGAATTATCTGTAATAAGCAGATGTTAAAAATCTACATTTCAAAATTCATTCCAGATTCTGGGAAATCTTTGCAAAAATAAATAGGAATGACCCAAAATGTTCATGATGAATGTTACCTTTGTGATAAAATCATATATTTTATATCAAAGTGAGCAACTTGATTCCTCCACCTACCCTTGTGAGTCACTTCCTTTTGTAAGGTATTATAAGAACTAGATTATGTGTTTGGGTTTTTTCTTAAAGAGCGAGTGGACTTCTGCAGTTGAGGCAACTTCTGGAAGCATAACATTTTTTTTTCAATTTATGAATATGGTGATAAATGGTCAAATTTCAAATGAGAGGAAAGGAAGAGTCTATAAGGAAATCATGAACTCTAAATGCATAGGTTTCTAAATTATTAAATTATTTCCCTAGACACAGCTATTACAGAAAAGGAGATGATTATTGCTCTATAAATCTGATAGATAGAGTAGGTGCAGTAATGTTTGGCTTCTCACTAAATAAGAATAAAAACTTTCAATTTTCCCAGATCTAGTTGTGAAGAGATTTTGGCTTGAAGTCACAGACTTTATATGCCTTGTTTTTGTTCAGATATTAGGGCTTTATAATATTCATTCAAAGGCAGTGCAACAGGATATATGGGAAAAGATATTAGTCATTTATTAAATGCAAGATTTTTGGCAGCGCATGTGCGGAAATCTTTATAAACCATCCTTAGAAATAAAACTGTAACGAATTCAGAGTAGCATTCTTTACAGAGCTTATTGGTCCACATCTACATGTTATGGTGTTGTGTTATATAAGATGCTATATGTTGGAAATACAGAAAATGCATAATTGCCTTAATTATACTGAGACGTCAGGACTTCACTTGAATAATATCAGTACTGTTATTCTTCTCAATCACTTCTTTATTTTCTGGGAAGGATTGGAATATACATTCATACAATGCTTAATAAATTAATTGAAAAATGAATTGAAATTATTTTTAATTTCTCTTTTAGAGCTATATTAATAACATTAGTGCATTATACATTATTAATAACATAATTAATAATATTATTGAACTGCACTCAAATCATAAAACAAATAAGAAATACACAAGATTAGATTTGTACATGGATCTAAAATGTCTTTTGATTCAGTAAAGATGACACTTCTCCAGGGAGGAATTTTTACTGCTCCTGATTGCTGATAAATGATCTTTTCCAAAGACATGGCATGAATCTGTGTTTTCATGAGATAATTCATACTATGCATAGCATAGACCATACTATTGTTAATATTTGTCTATTATTTTGTCTCCTTCCAATAGAAATTATAACAGTAAAGCATAGCCACAGCATTAATGTGAATGAGAGGACAGACATGTTTGTATCTAGGTTTCAAACAGACATCCAAACATAAAGAACGGATAAAAGCTTCTGATAAATTAGCCAATAATGCTTTTGTCACAGATTTTCTGGCTTATCTGTTGAGGTCCAGTGACATTCACAGGATGTTGAACATACCTCATGCAGTCAAACTGCAGGAACATGAGAAATGCGTACCAGCATGAACACTTTAGTGGCTTGAGAGGAAGATGTAAATGCTATCCGTTGCAGAGGATGCTGTCATGAAGTCAGCAAACTGTATACAGTCCTCCCTTTTTAATAAAAAGTTATCTAGGTTTCCTCTAATTGTCCATGCCTATATAAAATAAGAATAGGAAATATTTTTATTGACCTCTTTAATGACATCCTAAAGCTTTAAGCTTTTATTGGTCAAAACTTCTAATTCTGCAAACTTTCCCATTTCTTACTCAACTACAGTACAAGAATTTTAGCCTCACTTACGGAAACAGAAATATAATGGCAGATCCTAACCAGCAGCGTTAGCATGTAAGAAGTACCAGAGAAGCTAGGAATAGTTTTTTTTGCTTTACTGTATAAAAATACAAAATTGTAATTGTCCTATTTGTTTTCAGATAGACTAAAGTCATTACGTTAAATTCCTTAGAATCAAATGCTACTGACATAAAAATAGCTCCCAGGAGGAAGAATTAAAAGAGATGACCCATATGTATTCCAGCCAATCCACACAGCATTCATTAACAGTGCTAGAGCTGTCAGTAGGTCAGAACAGTTAGTGGAACAGTTTGCCAAAGAACCAGATGCTGCTATTGGAAAGATATCAAGAGTGTCTCATGTGTACGGCCCCGGGCATTAAAAAAGAGACAAGGGGGGAAAAAAGTGCCTAGAGCTTTGGTCCTGTTCAGAGCTGCAATTCGAATGACAACATTTGTTAGATAAAAACTGGGTCTTTGTTTTCTGGTTCTGTGGACCTAAAGGATATCCCACATGGCTTAAGAGGCAGAGATAGCATTCTCAGAAGTCTTTGGATTTTGAAAAAGTAGGGGAAAATGAGAAATTAGCCAGCTGTAACTTGGTTTCTCTGAGTATGGCAACATACTTCCAGGTCTTACAAAATAAAACATGTGTCGAAGTTCTGACTCAATGCATAGTTCAGCAATGATATTAAGCCAAAAAAGCCACATTCAACAGCAAGAAAATGCACCCTGGAGTTTTTTTCTTTTTTATACAAAAGGTTAAATCAAACACTACTGGCCGCAAGGTCTGTTCCACTTATCTCTGTGGGTCCTCCTGATGGATTTCTTTAAATATATTCAAAGAAAGGACTGATCCATTTACGGGTCATTTCAGGAAACAGGTTAGAAAAAAAGACGGTATTAAAATACAGTAACAATAAGTCAAATGTTTCATTAAACATTATGCTCTATGGTATAAAGCAAAAACTTGCAATAGTGCTAGGATTAAAGAACTGCTCCACTTGAATTTAGAAATTGTGTCTGCTCAAAATAGCTTTCAGATGCAGAACTGATTATTTAGATAAGCTCTGTAGACTTACAGTTACACAAAAACTTGAGTCTGTAAGTTGTACTATGACATAATAGTCTCCACAGATTTCTCTGCATTGTAACTTGTATATGCATGTGTTTTTTTTTTTACAAATTCTTCTTTCATATTTCATGCATATACATCATGAAGGCTTGCATCAGGTTTTCTGAGAAAATTTAAGTAACTAGAACGTGAGGAAACTTTGTATTTGTGAAGCAAGCAGTATAAAGTTTTGTCTCCCCGACACACTGTACAGAACCCACTTACAACATGCTGCCAGTATCCTCCATTTCTGATCCGTAAAGAGAAGTAGTCAGATAGAAAAAGATATGACACAAATAATACAATTTATATAACAAAGTATTTGAAATAGTCCGGTTGCTACAGCAAAATAGCGAGGCTTAGGACATCCGCATTTGGTCCATGAGAAGCATGGAGCTTATCCAGCAACGGCTGGAGTGAGCAGTCATTAACGGCTCTCGTCCCTCTCCTGTTGCTTTTGCATGCTGCGTGTCCCCTCCTTACCTTTCCTCAAAACTGGGGTGGGAGTCTCTGGCAGTTCTGTTATCGGCCAGCCTGAGGTGCTACGGGGAGCTCACGTAGAAGGCCTGGTGTACCACAAGGTTGGCATGAGAACTGCAGGTGGCTTAGTTTCCCTTTGCACCACTTGCAGACAGTACAAAACTTGGTGGAGAATCTAGTCCAGGATATTGACCGTCACTTTCTGACCTTTTTGACAGAGTCGTGTATTTCTCAGGAGGCCTGGTTGCTCTCCCCAACATCAAGGGATGTTTTACCGGGTGCTCCACATTTACTGCTTAGCTGTAGCTGCCAGTCAGAGTTGGAGAGGAAAATTAACTAACATCTCTTTCACAGGTAGGAAGGCAAAGTGAAATCACTTTGCAAGAGCTTGCGGAGAAGCAATTTAGGCAAAACAGCTTGCACATGTTCTTCGACCACGGCACTGGTACAGCTAGCATAGTACTTGCAACCATGATTTCAGGTGGGGACAATCAAATTGAGAGGCCCATGGAACAGGCCTCCAGGAAAACTGAAGTAGTCAAAATTGCTTTTTTCCAGTATAATTTAGAATCCTGTGTGTAATTCTTGTTTGGAGCCCTGTATTTCCGTTGCTCGGTTTGGTATCCAGACCATCTCCGCTAATTTAGCATTCTGTAGAAAGGGAAGCAAGGGAACAGTCCCCCTTCCTTGCTGTAGTATCGTTCCAGATTGCTTTTCTTTGTAGGAATGCTTCTGAAACATCTTTACTGCTTGATCCTGACGACTGTTTCAGACCCTGCTTCCTCTTTTGGTAGGGAGGGATCCTCCTGTGCAGCAAGTAATAGGTCACTCCAGTGTAATTGAAGGGGGAAATTTCAATCTTTATTAATGTATGAAATTATTTTTAAAAAAAGAGTTTGTTCAGCTGCCCCCATCTGGGCTCTGTGCTCAGATGACACTCCCTGGTTTTCCTCCTGAAAAGGCCCCCACATCTAGATCGTAAGAACGTTCTAGAAAGCCTGGTGAGCAAGCACCTTCCCCCCCCCCCTGCACACACACCCCTCTGTAAGATAGGCCAAACAGCCAGGATGCTTCAGGCTCTATTTGTATTTTCTTATTGCAGGGGTCAGCACTTAAGATAAGTGAAAATAGTTGAGACAGAAGAAGAGACTTAAGCCATCCCCATTCTCTTGCTGTGCAGGTGTGCTTTTAAATGGCTCTTGGAGGTGAGTGGGTGGCTGCTGATGAGCTGCAGCTGGTGCCTGCGGCAGTTGGGGCACGTGGCAGCCGTTAGGATGAAGAGGAGCGGCAAAGCCCTGCTCTCCTCACAGAAGAGAAGTGTAAGGAAAAGGTGGTCGGAGGGGGTGGGTAGTGGGTGGGGGTGTGTTGTTCTTTTTAGTGAAGTTATATTGCTAGTTTACTTGAGGTTTTTTGTGTGGTTTTTTTTTTTTGAACTTGTTTAAGGTAATGGTGAGGTTCAATATGGTCGGGTAGAGGTGCTGTTCAGGCAGTGTGAGGGGAGGGCAGTAAGAAGAGGGGAAGGATACTTGCACAAAATCAAACCAGTGTGAGTTAGTTGTTTTCTCTTATGAGACTTTAGTCAACAATGCTGTTATAAGCCCTGTTAGGATCTGTATATCTGTTTAGACTGTAGCTTCCCCTGTGGGAAATGCATTGCTTTAGCTTTTCTTTTTTGCTGGTAGCTAAGGTGGGCACAGACTAGGCTTGCAGTGAGCAGTCAGGTTTCCATTCCCATATTTTGTTTTCTTCTTCTGCCACAATTTCTTATGCTAAACCATGTTGTTAAACCCATTTTTAACTGAAGACTAAATCATGTCAAGCTTTATTATTTAAAATGAGATTTAGATGAAACTGCTGAAATTAATAAACAGGTTCTTCTAAAGGACACTGGCAGAGTCTTTTTAGCAGTGCCATCTTTTTCATACCTGAATTAAAAATTTTAGTTGAACAATGTCTGGAAAACCTCCTATGTTCTTCTCGAGTGCCTCAGTGCCCTCTGTAACCAAGAGCAGTAAAGTGAAACATTATCTGTTCTCTGCAACTCATTTGGCAAGTAAGGGTATGTCATAAGGATTGAGTAACCAGTTTCCATCAAACAATGATTTCCCTGTGGAGTGTTTTATTGCATTATGTGGTAAATAATCTCAGTAATTAGCTGGAAGTTTTTTTTTTTTTTGGATAACATGTTGTCTCTGAAAGCTAACAGTTGCAACTGATGGTGCTAAACTCCCAAAAGTTTGATGGTTGTTTTCTCAATAACTTGTTATTGTGGTGTAATCTTTCAGTACCCTTACTCAGCTTACAGAAACTAGTCAAACAGATAATGGGCTGTTCCTCCTTTGGCTATGCAGTAATAACTCTTCTGATATTGATCAAGTCCCACGCTTCCTGAGCAGTAGGTGCTGTGTGAAATGTGAGGGAAATCTCTTAGTGGAGGAATGTTTTTATAGATACAAGAGAGATCTACATGTAAATGCTATACTTCCTAGTGGAGAGCTGTCTTCTATTCAAGTTCTGCTATGAAACACCTTTTCAGCTTTTTATTTAATTTTAAGAGAAGGCAGTCTTTCTTTCCAGGTCTCAGACTTGCCTTTTATATTCTCTGAGGTTCAAAACACATCAAAAGTACAGCACCGTTAATCTCTGCAGAGTCTGAACTTTTTCTACCCACAGGCCACTAAGCCTGGATGAAGGAACTCTAGGGAACTCTGGTAGACTTCCAGAAAGAGCCCTATTCTCTTTCTTTTCTTCCTCTCCCCTCAGAAGTCTTTGAGGCCTGCCACAAAGAGCCAGGTGTTTCTATGCAGTACCTTACAAGGAATCCTCACTGACTCTGCAGTAAAGCAAACATTTGCTGTTTATATAGCTATTACTTAATTTCTTTTGATTGCTCCCTTGCAAGTGCAAGAACAGAAGCAGAATTTTAAAAGATGAATGCAGCTATGATTTTACTTCAGTCATGCAACTCAACGTAATCCATGACTAGGCACAATGGGTGCTTTTTCACTGTTAACTTCAGCTTTTTAGACTCTTGTCAGTCCCAGTTACAAACACTTTTTTTGTGTAATTGGAGATGGTAATGCCTAAGTGCTTGTATTCTAGGATTTCTTTGAGTCAGCAGTAAGAACTTTCTTGTGTGGAGGGGAAAAAAGGAGTAAAAGGTGGGGGAGGGGATCATTTTAGTTGTGGACTTGATTGCTAGCCTGTCTCTAGAAGTAAGTCTTGTAACTCTTCACAAAGAAGATGCCATATATCAGTTGCTTATGAAGGAGCTGTAGAGTGTTATGGTTTGCCACCTGCCCTACCTCTTCACACAAATAATTCCCTAGCTACTACCTATCCTTAAAAAGGTCACTCTTGCTAATGGAATAACAGTACCAAGCAATTTATTGTTTTCCTGATTTGTTTTCCAAACGTATATGCTATTTTGAAAATTGTATGATAATAAATTTTATCTTGGATTCTTAAGAATGGAATATTTCTGGCCTACTTGCAAAAATTCATAGTTATTGGTAGAGTTTCTACTGTGTAGAAAGCTGTAGGTGGGGTAAAATATGAATGGAGAGGTTTTCTGCCTTATTAGTTGATGTAACAGTAGTGGGGAAAACCAAGGCACACAGTCAAGGTGCGCGTAGACTTGTCTGCTAGGAGATATTGCCTTGATTTAGCCACCTTGCCTCACTTCTTCATTTGGACCGTTTTTCTGAAAATGTGCTGTGTCAGCATAGGTAAGGCAAGTTACCCTTACTGTGATTCAAGCTAGACTTCATTTATTCTGAAGTTCTGTTGCTCTGGCAGAGTGGGCTTGTCTCTGGTTTAATTATGGAATCAAAAATTTAAAAATTTGGAGAAAAGAAGGAAGTAAGAGATCAGAATCTTGTGTAGAAAACATCTCAATGCTCTTGGCTGGCTAAGTGTCTGAGTAAGCAAAGTCTGATGTATTCTTACTTGTTGAGCAGTTGTTGCATGAGTTTGTCACCATTTTCAACTAACTTGATACACTCTAAGCAATGAAAAATGTCAGATATTAAATTCTGCTTTGTCACAGCGGTATACTTTTGGAGTATCTCCAGTGAAGCTTTTAAAATTACTCCAGTTAATATTTGGAGCAGACCTTGGTTTCACCTTAATAGCAGTATTGGAAAGGCAATACAAAATCTGACTGGTATGCACTATTACTCTATTGCCCCTGGAATGTCAAGCACTCTAGAGCAGAATAGGTGTGGAAGTGTTATCTAATGATGCTGATCATCTGTGAAGCAACAAACTACCTTCTTTGTCTGTAAAACAATATGTCTCCTGACATAAACGAAGCCCTTCAGTCAGTGAGAACTGGTGAAGGGTGTTTTGCAAATTAACCCTCATTTCTACATAACTGGATGAAAAGAATGAAAGATCACATTTAATAAAACTAATGCCACCCTTTTATGAACAGGGAAAGAAATTGGTGTTAGGTACTATTTTTATTTTTATAGGGTGGTCACTATGTAATAAACATGCTAGTAAAAATATAAGGTATTTTTCCCTTATCCACAGCTCAGTTGACCCTACAGTTCACTCAAGAAAAAGCTCATAGAAGAATATAGCAGCTATATTGTCATAGCTGAACAACGTGTAAAATTCAATCTACCTCATAATATGAGTTCATATTCTGTTTCCAGAGGTTACTATTTAACTAAATTATAATCTTGTTTCATAGCCTAGGATATGGAAGAAGCACTGTGTTCATTGGTTACCCTCTGAGTATAACGGAACCCACGGAATGAGAGCAAACAGGTGGAATAAAAGGTTAGCAATATAATCCTCTTCTAGAATTTAATTATGATTTTTAAAAAAATACATCAAAAAAGTTTTCTGCATGAGGAAAAAAGGGATTGATTACATCTCTGAGTATGTAAAAGACTGGAATACGAATAAGAGAAATCATTCTCCTGTCCAAGGTAAAAGAAAAGGGCTTAAATTGGGAATGTCTGGATTAGGCATGAGGAAGAACCTTCTACTGGGTTTAAAAAGAGAGAAGTAACTACTGTAATATAGTGCTTGAATCTCTGTAGAAGGACGAGACAAGAATTTTCAGAGAACGTATTTCCAAAATACCTGTTATGTTTTTAAAAAGAATAAAATTCGGGTAGTTTCTTTTGTTATCCCTTACTTACTAAATGATTTTCTAGTCTCTGACTATGCAGCTCCTCACTTTGCTGCTCTGGCTATGTTTCGTAGTTTGTACGAGAACAGTACTTATTACAGCAGGAGGTTTTGGGGGGAGGGAAAGGAGAGTGCAAGATTCCTCAAAACAGTCCTTGGTTATTAGTCAAGAATTATAAAAAGAATATTGATCAGAAGCTGGGCGGGAAAGTACACCTTCTAGTCTGCCCTTCCATTAGTCTTTTCCCATCCTTATCCCAGTAATTAACTAAATGTATGACACTAATGTTTGTTAGACACTTGTATGTGACCGAGTTGGGTCTAAAATAGTATCTTCCTCTGCAGTAAATATCCTAATTGCTCTGTGCTGATGAGTTCAGTCTCCTTAAGCACAGCCAAGAATTGAACCAGCTCCTCTATGTCATTCAGTATTTCAGAGTAGCGTGCTTGTGCAGGAAGCGAATTGGCAACAGTGGCTTTTCTCTGCATTGGCAGACAGAGGACGTAATCCTTGCTTGCTTTTTAAATGAGAAGCATGGTAAAAGAGGAAGATACCTTACTGCAAGGTCACCCGAATTCAGATAGAGGGGGTAGAGACCTTCATCTTCTCCCTCCAATCCCTACAGCGTTTCCTATAAGCTATGTTGGAAGGCTTTTTATTTGACATTCAAGTTGGCATGCCTCCCATTTTGAGGTTCTTTCGTGTATGCTGAGTGAGATCTGAGCGCTTGTTGGCAGGGTTATGAGTTCTAATGCAGCGACAAGGCAGCTATAAATTGAGATCCGTCTCTTTCTGGAGTGGTATTCAAACTGTTCTGCAGAACAATCTTGCTCATGTTCTGTGTGACTTGATGAACTGGTACATGCAAAAAGGAAGAGAGTCAGCAGACTGACTAGTAGAGGTGTTTGTAAGTCACTGTGACGTTAATCTCCTTTGAACGTAGCCTTTGACTTTTGTACAGTTGCAATATGTAAAACTTGACTGAGATGCTGATGTAGAATCTGATGTGCTGGGCCAACACTGAAATTTTTTTTTGATAGTCTCATGCCTATTGTGATGTATGCATTGGCTACATAAGCGTGTAGAAGGAAATGATGAAACATACTTTTTAAATGCTACTGTCAATGAAGTTATTTTCTGCTGAAGTCAATAATAGCTCTGATTTAGTTTGACTTTCCTGTTCTGTGGAGCTTTTCTGCAAAAGTAAGTGGCAAATCTGCTAAGCAGAAAAAAGAGAAGAATTCTGTTTGTGAGAACATACAGACTTTAGCAATTTTAGAATCAAATGCACACCCCAGGGGTATACTGTTCATAGCTGGATACTCTGAAAACCGTTGTTAAAATTCCAAGCTATTTAAAAGTACTCAAGCCAAAAATGGAGACTTGTGTACAAGTCTTGGACTATAATAGGCTCCAAGGTTTCCCATGTTATTTTGCTTTCATGCTGTTCTCTAGAGAACCAGTAGGGCCACATAATGGTTGCAAACCTAATTGCTAGTTGTGAACTGGACTCCTTATTTTTGTAGTGTAAGCTAACTACAATATACCATTGCTACAAATGGTCTACCGAACTCTGTTTCTTGGTCAGTTATGCAGCTGTGGGCTGTGTACTAAGTATCACAACACTCAATTGCGTATAGAGTTATCAAGATTGTTTATATATTATTTAGTCATAAACTAGAAATAGAGTCTATTAGAACTCTATTGAATTTATGGGCTGTGAAATTTATATTCTGTACACCATTTAGAACCCCTTACCTTCTTACTCAAGAACCTCAATGAACACTGAAAGTATCGTATGAAAAGCCTGCCACAAAAACATGGCAGAGTTCATTTTGTTTTGCTCGTTACACTGAACACTTCATTTTATGCTACAACAAACGGTGTCTAATTTTGAAAAGGAACTTTCAGAAATTAGAGGGGAGGGGAAAAAGACTAAAAGTTTGGTTTTTCATACACAAGTGTCCAAAAAGGTCTGCAAGCTGCTCTTTGATTTCCAGAGGTCCGTATTCTTTCCTTTTTTCTGACGCTGGTATTTTAAAGGGGTCTGAATTTTGTTACTTTAAATGTAGGGATAGGGTTTTTTTTTTTTTAAATATCCTTCTTTCAGCTTAAGTTCATACTCCGCATTTGCACTGGGATGTAAAGCAAGCCTTATTTAAGATATATATTTTGTTATGCAGAAGTAGCCTGAGATTGAAATCAAACTTCTGCTCTAGCCTGCAAAACAGTTTTATGAAACAACAGTTTCATTTTTAGCATTTATGATGGGGAGTGCTAAGCAGGGGTTCTTAGCAGCTGTTATATTATATTGTCTCACAGGAGAAAATATGAACTAACATGAGTCATGCTGGCATTGTTAATTCAAGTAAATGCTGATAAAACTCCCATCAGGGCTTCCAGAAAAAATTAGGATAACAGCTATCACTTTAATCTAAACCAAAGTACCTTTACTAAAAGCAAATCTTTGAGGAGGATAGTTTTAATTTTGCATATAGAATTTACCTTGCTCTCTCTTTCTCAGAGGTTAATGTGTAGTCATATTTTAAAGGAAACTAAGTTCCAAATAAATGTTGAGAATTGGGGATCCTATCCAGCAGTAAATATTCCTTTCCTTTTCAAGCTAATCGAATTCCAAGTGACCTGAGTCCTATAGGCAGTAGGAGGTAAACTAGGTAGTGAATTTCAGTAAAAGAAGGGACAAACCATATGAAATTCAGCTTAAGTGTAAATGTTGCCCTGTATGTGAACACTGAAGGTGGATGAGTACTAAACTACTACTGAGTGCAATGCTACCTGCTCCTTCACAACACTCTTGCCATAACAACAGTGAAGTAAGTGAGGTTATGTGGCTTCAGTGTGATTATAGTTTGCTTTAGTGGATGGACTACCAGCACAGCTCTTGATTACTTCCCTTGGTGGAAGATGTGTAGCAAGTTTGTTAGTGTCTTTCTCTTGCTGTTTCTGAAATGAATCTAAAAGCTGACATCAGCTGATGCACCCAGCTCTATGCTGACTTGAGGTGGAATAAAGCTAGTGATCCAAATAGTAATAGCTTTGTATCTGCCCTTCCTTAGAGCCTTTTTTCCCCCCTGATCCTTACCAATTTTCTTTTCTGAAGGACTGAAAGGCAAAAGATTTATTCTGTAACTCCACAGTGTGAGAATAGGTTTCTGTAGGAATTTCTGTGTTTTCATAAAATGATACAATCTCTGAAACTTTGCTGCCTCATTCGTTCTCTTGGTTAATTTTTAATGGAATAATTGAAGCCTTCTAAAAAGATAACCTTTTTAAGAATTGTGTAAAAGTTTGGTTTTCTGTCATTTTAAAGTTATTTTATCTACTTGTATTCCTTCTATCACTGATTTAAAAAAAAAAAACACTTATTAAAGACACTGACAATGGATCGTAATATAGTCACTTTATTTCAAGAGACTTAGTTCTATAGAAATGACTACTATTACTCTGCCATACTTGGAGTATGATATGTAGTTCTATAGAAATGACTACTATTACTCTGCCATACTTGGAGTAGGATATGTTTTTATTCATACTTTTTTTTTTAAGTTTTAGACCTTTTATGCACAGTTCTCCTTTTTCTGAAAGCTCACAAGATGTGTTGATTATGTGCTAAGAGCAAGTTTTCACCTACATCATCAGGTGTAATTGAAGGATTTTCCTTTCTGGCAGTTAAGTATCTTCGTTTCTATCAGTACTGCAAACCACTGGGAACTCCAGATCATCCCTATTCTAACAACCTAGGTCTCCAACAGTAATTGCAGTGAAATTGTGTGTGGTTGTGGGTGTAGTAGTAAGTATCTTTCTAAGTTTATTTTAATATTCTTATCTATTGTGAGATTGTAATCCATTGTTTCCTCTGCTTGAAAGTCTCCACCTATTGATGGAGAAGGAGCTTTCACCAGAGAGAACGTTCCACATGGAAAAGGTCTTTTGAGAAAGTGGGACCAACATTATAGGGGACTCTGAATAGATAGAGAACTCTGAACTCGATGCTATGTTCAGCATGGAGACATTGAATCACAGAATTGTTGAGGTTAGAGGGGACCTCTAGAGATCATCTAGTCAAACCCTTGGCTCAGAGTAGTCAGCTGGAGCAGGTTGCTCAGAACAGTGTCTTGGTGGGTTTTAAATATCTCCAAGGTATATTCTCCAAGGAATACCTCTGTTCTCTCTGGTCAACCTGTTTCAGTGTTTGACCAATCTGTCTCCCCCCATCAGGTATTTATACACACTTATCCCACCTGTGCCCTCTTCTTGAGGTTAAACAGTCCCAGCTCTCAGCCTTGTCCCATATCAGATGCTCCAAGCCCTTTGCTGGAGCGTAGGGCTTTGATTCAGTATGTTCCGTCTCAAATGCACTTACTTTAATTATTCAACAACTTTTGTGGAAAAAGTCATAAGCGTATATATATCCAGACTAAATCGCTACTAGTGTTATAGTAGCCCATCTCTTTCATGCCCCCTCATTCATTGTTTTTCTTGATGATGATCACTTAAAAAAAGCCTTATTACAGAAATTTGAACGAAGTCTACATAAAAAAAAGTGAGGCTCAGCCCAGACTTTGTTGGAGGATTGGAGCCTAGGTTTGCATATTTTTATTGCTTTTGCACTTTAAAAAATGATTCCAGCATTTCTTTAGTAGGAAGAAAGCAATCTCTCTCTCTCTCTCTGTGTGTGTGTGTGTTCTCTACAGACAATACTGAATGTTCTGTAATAATGCTCAAGTCCAGGTTTATTTAAAAATCCTGGAATATTTCATCCGAGGGAATATTGATTTCCAGAACTACTAATGGTTGGATATGTTGCTTGTGAAATAGTAAAGGAAAGATAGCGATTCTGCTCTGTGGTGCTATTTGGCTTGTATGTGATAGTCTGCATCAATGAGGAAATTTAATTTTATAGTGTATTTCCTTAGAGCTTTTTATCAAAATGCTTTAAAATTTTGAATTATATGGTATTATATTGCAGTCTTCCAGTTTTATATTAACGTCAGGAATATAGGAAAGCAAAAATGTGGGAAGCCAACGTGCCTTGTGTGTTATGCAGGCGGCAGTCATGGCTCTATGCCTAAGGAGATGACCTGACCTCTGTATGCGTGTAAGGCAGCTTGTTAGACTTTTTGACCCTGTGTATTTAAAAATGCATATATCCTTCCTAAATTTTAAGTAGTCTCAGTAGACATCCGTATTTGATGAAAACTTACAGATGACTTCCTAGCTAGTCTGAGTTCAGTCAAGCAGTTTTCCTAACAAAATTAGCAAAATACTTGGGGCCTTTTTTTGTTCCTGAAAATAGCATGTAATCTTGAAATGTTCCTGTCATGTTAAAACATGGTAATGTCTTTGGCACACACTATACTTTTACTCCTAAATACAGAAAATCTTTAAGGCCATTTTATTCTAATCTTCTTTTCAAGTAATTGTTTAGTGGAAGCTAAAGAATAACCTTTAAGAAATACAGCAAAGATTAGATACCTGTCAAAATGGCTGTTTTGTTTTCCCTCCCCCCCCCCAAGTTAAATTCTATGCATTTTCCTTAAGTCATGTGTCTCTGTTATCTAAAACCTCAACACTTATATGTAGGAATGCCTTTTTTTGTTTTTGTTTTTTTTTGCTTTTGCAAGGCATGCCCAAGTGAAAGTCTTATTTGTTGAAAGAGTAGAAAAGAGACTTCTTGGCTTGTATAACAAACTGCAGTGCTATTTTATATGAATCCAATCTACATTTGAAAAAAGTGTTCTTGTGAAGCCATATGGCATCTGACTCTCTGGTTTTATAGGTAACTTCTAAATAAGAAGCCTATACATTGGTTTTTATTATGTAAGCTGAAAACATGGATGCTGTCCACCTGTTTCAAAAGGGCTAACTAAGACCTGAGATTCATGTTTGCGTAAAATTCCCTTTTGCTGAGTAGTGCAAGGTGAATGGAGACCTTATGCATTACCCCTTTTCTGGATACTTCTTGGGCAAAGCAGCCAGTGATACCTGTCACACCGATGGAGATACAGTAAAAAGACTGGAGTGTTTGGGATGTGTGCTGCTTTGGCTATCTGTTAACTGGCATCTTAACCACAGCAATAACCACTGTCCTTATTCAGTGTCCTTAAAAAGGAACTGGTAAGGAATACATCTTTCCTAGAACAAAGCTGATTAAAACATTTTAGGTTAAAGCCTGTAAGTTGTGGCTCTGGAATGCTTTTCAATTCATAGATATTTTCTTAGTACGCTTTCCTCATGGGGTATCAATTAGATGAGGCAGAAATATATTTGAATTGGCAATGGTCTGTATTCACTTGAAAATATACTATCACATTTTGCAGAGGTTTTAATACTTAAAACATACAAACCCAAACTTATTTACTTATTAAGAAATAGTATGCAGTTTGGAGTTTCTGTTTTTTATCACTTTCCAGAAATGCATCTAGCTGCAAAAGTTTTACAAGCTTCTACTTCTCACCTGTAAGTGGGAAGTGTACATCAATTTTCACCAATGATCATAAAAATGTTCACAAATTTTGTTGTAAAGTTCTTAATACAAGCATTTCTACTACTAATAGCACATATGTTTTAGAGCTTTTCCTGCAGCTCTTGCTGTTCTTAAACTTAAATTAACCTTTACTATGCTAACATTTTCCTTTCTATTTTATTTTCTTAAGTGATGTAATGGTTTCATTGCTAAGTCACAATTATAAAGGAAAAATATAAACCACATAAGTAGAAAAATAATTCAAATTGGCTTCAAACAATTCAAATTTTACTACTGCAAAATAAGAATAAATGCAGCAAGCTACCTGAAGAGAACTGCATGTGCTAAAAGACAAAAGGCTATCTGGGCAGGGTTAAGACCATGGCTCAGACTGTATTTTATATAGTGTTTTTGTCTGTAAAACTTCAGTGCTGTTTCAACATTGCTTTTATTTCTATCTTATGTCGACTGATATAATTTTGAAAAGCACTTCAGTATGAGCTTAGCAATTAATAATGACTCCCTCAGTTGCTTTTTTTTTTTTTAAATTAGCCATGTGGATGCCATCTTTAGAGGGTCAAAAACATAGCATCTTCAGTGGTGACTTGCTTGCTTATTCTGCTGGAAAACTTTAAGTGGGGAGGCAAGCCTGGTAACATGCTATGAGATCAAATATACGTTGGTGTAAATGGCAGGTGTATACACCTGCTGGGTGCATGCATCCTGATGTATACACCGGGAGGGGCTTTTGGGGGCATGGGGGGAAACATCTTGAAAATGTACTTATCAATCCTATGATAAAGTCTTTTCAAATGCAACTTGGTGACTCTACTTGTCTTTATTACCAAGCTGTTAGGGAAATTCGTAACACCAGAATTGACTTACTCACACAGATAAGCTAAATGCAATGGAATAGTTAATTAACTTCTGTCAAATTACTGTTTGTGTTCAACAAAAAGAAGGCATTCTGTTAGCATTCTAATCCTAAAGGTGGAGATTCTGAGCACGTGTTCTGTTTCTGTTGATTGTACCAAATAAATGTGGTTTTTGGGAGAAGGCCAAGCCTTGAACTCTCTGGCAGGTTCTGTACTCCCTCTGGCCCTTCAGATAGGTTCAGTACACGCAAAACCTTCACTGACCTGTACCAGCTGCTCAGTTCTTACGGACCTATATGGTATTGCTGCTGGTAATCCTCACTTTCAACTTGTAAAACCATTCTACTGGAAGACTCTTTAGCTGGTAACCTGTGAAGCTTGAAAAGCTCTGGGAGGGTTCAGAATTGGAGAATTCCCTTTACTGTCTATTATACTGTTTTTTTTTCCAATGTACAGGTAACCCTTCTCAAAAATCTTTCTTCTCCCTATTCTGGAATAATAGGTCAAAATTAATGTTGTGACCACCTCTTAATCTCGATCATAACTTGGTTTGATGCAAACTAAGCCTCTCCTCCCATGATGTTGGAGTGACGCAGTTCTCGGAGCAGTGCGCTGAAGAGCGCGTCTGTCCAAATTTACCGCATGCTGCCTCTCAGCAGCGTTAGCACACCTTGTTCATCTAGCAAACAATGATGCTTTGCTATCCAAGGCAGGTTTTTGGAGGGAAGCTGCAACACACAGTTGGGAAAGAGTACCTCTATTTCAGTTGCTAAGGTGCGAAAATAATTATGTTAAGCAACTGAATGAAAGAGAATCAAAATAGTAGTCTGTTTACTTAATAGTAGAAAGACAGCTTTAAGAATTTCTTTTTGAAGAGACGCAAGTAAAGCAAATTAACAGATAAAGAGTTAACAACGTTGACCTGATCTGTTCGTTATCACAGATGCTAAAATATTTAATGGAATCAGAAACCAGAAGTGTTGGACTTCATGGCCGGAGGGAGATAAGAAAGGGAAAATGGCTTGAAAATAGGAAGTGAGTACCACCAAAGTTAGAAATCCAAATTTTTTACCTCTGTGAAGAATACTTTTAACACTACTTTTTTTTTTTTTTTTTAAAGCTTCTCTTGTGGTCTGACATTAGGTTTTTGTCCATTCCAGCCTCAAACTGGAGCTGAATGAGTCTGTTCAAGAATGAGATGCAGTTTGCTTGCATCACTAAATGCTTTCATGCCTTGAGTTTGTGTCTGCATGATTCAATACTGCACTGTGCGGACAAAATGGCCAAAGCTAGAACCAGCTCTGTCTCTGCACTATGCTATGCATAATGTAAATGTGCCCTTGGAGTGAAAAGCAAATTGTTAAGTTATAAATCAAAGTAGTTAGGGATTCAGAGTTGCTGAATGTATAGTGCAGTACAGGTTTTTACTATGCCTCTTGAGAATGAAAGAACACTTGTAACTTTAAGTTTCATAAGGCTAAATTAAGTTTTATTACTCATTTCTTGTGAGAGATCCTGTTACATATTTTGCTGTAATAAAACATATTTAGTGATACAATATTATCACTATTTTATTGCAGCAGAATGTGTAGCTGGACACCCTGGGGAACAAGTAACACAAAAGCTTAATGAAGTTTTAGCATAAGCTATAAAGGCCCCTTCAGAAAGAGCCAGGCCCGGTGTTTTGTTACTATGCTGTAGACCCAAAGCAAACTGGGTGTTGTAGTTTCCAGAGGGACTAATGAACTTGTAAGCCAGAAGTTCTGCTTGTTGGCAAGGGGAAATACTAAAAAGGAGACAACTAAATAAATAGTAGGATTTCAGTCTTTTGTAATTACAGACTAGAAAATTTATAGTTTTGACAGCCAAGGTGGTATGGTTCCTCCACCATTTTTTTTCCCCCCTAGATCCTAATAGGTCATCAGACCTATAATGAATTAGCATTAAATTAATGCTTTTAGTCTATGGAAACACATAAGAGTTTCTTCAGCATGCACCCTACATTGTATGTTAACATTGATTACTAACAGTGCTTACAGTGGTAGAGGTTGCTGATAGCAAAAGTTTGTGAAGGATTAGGTTGTGTTAGTGAAAAGCAGTCGTCATTGCTTCTTAGATGAACCTGGATATCATACCAAAGCTTTTTAATTTAATGGAATTCTATTAATGTAAAAATAAACACTTTCAGCTTTAGAAGGTTGTTTAGCAAGAAAAAACAGGTGCTATAATGTTATTTGCAGCTGACCATACTCAAAATTTTAACATAAGCTGAAATTGGGGAGTGGTGTCCTGTGCTTCAGTCATAATTCAATTCCATACTGAAGTGAGATGGCTGAAAGATGAGCTGCAAAGTTATTCAGAATGTGAAAAAGAATGAGAATTGTGTTAAGATATCAGAGAGGGATTTGCCTCTTCTGTGAAACACACTGGCCTCTGGCTATGCAACAAGTGCAGAGGTAGGTACAGTAGTCTGCCCTACATCTTTACAGTCCTTGTTTTCCTTCTCTGCTTTTCTTGCAGAATGGCTCCAAGTGTTTCATGGATAACCCTAATTGTAGTTGCTGCTACAAAGTCTTTACCCCAGGCCTTGCCATATAGTGAGGGGGCTTGGATAAGGTAATTGAGCAAGTAGATCTGTTTCCTTGACTTTATAATCTACAGTGCCAGAATGTACTATTAAAATCAATTTTAAGTAATTAAAGGAATAATCAATTGTGTAGAAAATAAGTTTATATAATTTGCTTGGATTTTTGTGGTTTCTTTAAATAAATGTAATGCTGCTGTGAATCATGATATCAACCTCAGCTTGAAATGTTTGACAGCTTTGTTGTAGTACCAGAGGTTTGACACTCCAGCATCTTGCAGACCAGGAGAGGCCCTTTTCAGGATGGAAGGCTTTGTTGGCAACTATTTCTGAAGGAGTACCTTATCTGGGCTGTTAGAGAAGTTCTCTGGAACAGGAGAAGAGTCTCTATACAGTCTATGACTTGAACCGTTCAAAGCTTTAAACTGAGCGCAGTACCTCTTGTTTCATCATGGTGACCACACCATGTAATGCAAGAAATAAGGGGTGTGTGTGACAGCTAATAACGTTCTGTAGTAACTGATATGATGCATTGCTATATGCTTAAAGAGGCTGCTTGATGGCTGGTAATTTTTGCACTTCCTCTCTATGCAATTAAAGCTGGGAGTAGCTGAGTTTTATTTAAATTTTTCTTGCTATTAATATAGGGGAATCTAGTTGCTATGGTTGCTATATATGACTTGAGTTTTGGGGGTTGGGTTTTTTGTTGGGGGGGGGGGGGTTGCGTTAGTAATTGCTTCCTCTAAACACGTTGAAGTTGGAAAGCATATTAGTAAATAAGCAACACTTAACTGCCTTAGCAAGGTTTACCCGAATACACTAATTTTTCTGTTCCTGGGGGTGGGGGGGAGGAATGCATTTCCTTCGCCTGAAATTGCAAACAGTCTTTAACCAGAAACTTCTCGTACATAGTAAAACTATTGCAAGTGGTAGGTTGGTTCAGACCACCTATTTTTGCTGTAGATCTGTCCTGCTAGATAGAAGTAATGTCTTTGGGGGATGTGGAGGGGGAGGGAATCATTGTCATTGCTCTGTTGCTGCATTCTGCCAGAACCATTTTCTCTTATGTTGTAGCTGATATTGTATGACTGATTTCGTGCAGGCAATCTTCACACTTTAAAAAAAAAAAAAAAAAAAAAATCGGATTTGAGACAAGATGTGCTAATTGTCTGTGGTACCTGTTTTCTTGGGTCTGTTTTTTGGGACAAGCAAACTGGCATATCAATGTGAAAATGAGGCAAAGGGAGTATACCTAGACCATTATACCATTCATCTCTCTGCTGTATTGACTGGTACCACCAAGTTGGTTCTGCTCAGAGTTTCTTGGATCTGTAACTCTGAATTGTATCTATTTAGATAATATAAATGAAAGGTGCAGGATCTCAGGGGTACCCTGTAGTTCACACCAGTATCAGATCCGAACAGTTGAGGTGCAATACAATAAATCAATCTCTTATGTAGTGACCTCAGGGATGATAAGGCCCTTATGATATTAAGGAATTTGGCTTTCTACAGGAGAAACAATACATGTTTTGCAACTGTCAACAGTTCTCTATGAAATGCAACCTCAAGAGATTAATGTAGCCTAAAAGTTTTAGGGGTGCTCATTTGTTGTGCCCACGTAAGATTAGGCAACCATCATAGCTGGTGTAGTGAAAAGCTGCTATATTCCCGTCATCTGCCTCTCTGAGGGAAATGGAGGAAATGCATGACACGTTTACTGGACTGTGGTTAAAGTGGTTGCCTAACTTACAAGCAAAGAAGTCAGTCTGTTAGGAAGGTCTTTCTGGATGAGTTCCACCTTATTCTGCTGTGCATTTTGTACAAATGAAACTAATTCAGGAATATTCTATGGAATTAACTTAATACTGGTACTTCCTTCTTTCCTTCCACATGTTAAAGGAAGCCTAGTTGCCATGAGTGCAAGGTCATAAGAGTGTTGACCCTTTTTAAAGTAACACCAGATAACTTACTTGTAAGAATGAGTTACTTAATGTCTATCAGTAGTCATCTTTGTTTAGAAGTAACTACATATGTGTCTGAAAGGGACCTGGCAATCTTCTCTCTTTAATGATACAAAGTTTCCTATTCTGGCTTTGCAAAACTGAATTGAGAAATGTTTCTGTCAGGTTGTCTGTTTTAAATGACAAGCTTCTGAAACCATAAAGAGCTTAAACAGTTGTCATCTGTTACTGTGGGAATGGCCTAATGGGAACAAAAAAGGCAAAACAGCTGTATGGCAAAATTATGAAATGGTTTCATGTATGACTGTAGGTGACAGCTGTATAGTAATTTATGTGTGCTTCATAGTATGCCTGCCAGCTTATCCAAGGAGCATATCTGTTGTTTATTTTAGGAGACAGAAGAAAGGCAGCACTCTTTCAGACTCTAGCCATATGAGGTTCTCAACTCATGTTAATGAAGACTTCAAGAGTACCGCTCTCTTAGAGTGCAATTCAAATGTATGTTTGAGCTCAGGCTAGGTAGCTGAAACGTGGGCCATCTTTGCTACAAAAAAGAGTAACTTACGCTGCAGTGCTGTGGTTATCAAAAATTGGTGATGTGGTGAAACTATATTGTAAGGATATTGATTGCCTGTTTCTTTTGACTTGTTTTGAGCAGCAGGAAATTGTTAACTGATAATTGTCACTTTGTGCTTTGGAATTCAAATATTTTCTCAGCAGTAGCAGGAGTATGCTCTATGCCTAAATATTAGCTTATCCCTCTATTCAAAGCCAGAGCTTTGCTTGTAAGTGGCATGTACAGTATTATTGTGTGAGTGAATGTACAAAGTGCACATGTAAAGGTCTCTTCAAAGCTACAGCAGTTATTTTTACAAGTCATGTAGGAGAGAAGCATCTCTGTTAAGGTTAGCTACCTTGCTGTCAGCTGTGTGCTTTTTAGTGTACGATTCCTTGGGTAATTTTGCAAAATGACTTTTCCGGAAAATGTGGCTGATTAAATTAGAGAGAAATCCATTCTCTTTGTTCATTAACCAAAAAAGTTAACTTTAGCATAAGTTTTCACTATCAAGCAAGTTTGCTAGGTTACTTAGACAAAGATATCAGCAGTCAGAACACATGTAAGGTGTATTTTAAAAATTTGGATGTTTCACAAATGACTTTTATGGATAAACAGCTAGGACTTCATAAGTAAAAAGACAAATGCTTGATGCACAATAATATATTTGGAATTAATTTTAGCTTTTCCCAGGAGTTTGAAAAGTTGTTTAGACTTTTCTTAGAAAACAATTCATACATAATATAAGTTATTTTTTAAGATTATATTTGTGAAAAGAAGTAGTCTCTTAGGGCTTCAAATACTGCTGGGAATGGAGGTTCATGTCTCAGAAGCTATAACCAAACCTGGGGAGTTTCTTGGATTTCTGGACTACAGTATTTGCAAATTCCACAAGTTTATTTTGAGTTCATGAACTATATTGTGTATTATAAGTAAAGGCCTTATTACAAAGGTAGCTAGTTTGCTGGTTGTTGTTTTAAAGTTATAGACCAATAAATTTAATTTACAGAATTGTTCACCAGCTCTTGAAATAGCAATTTAACATAATACGTATACTTTTAAGACTGGAAACCTGGCTTATTGCTGGAATTCCATAGGAGGTTGGTGTGAGTTTCTTAACTTCTTGTAGATCTCCTATGTGTATGTTCTTACCCTAATTGCATCAAAAACTCTCTGCTAAAGACTTCTCTATTTGGGCTAAATATTATAAATTGCGTATGAGCACTATGATAGTGAGAGAAAAGAAACCATAGGAAGCTTTCATTTAATGTATTGTATTGTCAAAATTAATTGAAGGTCTGTAGACATCTGCATAACTTCGTTTTGTGAAGCAGAGAAGGAACCTGCCCCCGCCACGTTCAGTTAGAATAGTTTACTTGCTTTTCTCTCTCTTCTTGTTTCCCTAAACGTATCTTCCCTTGTTTTCCCATCTGGTCCTGATTATTCCTCCTTTGTCTGAAGAGGAGCGGTACATTCTTTGCAGTTTCATTCCCAGATACCTTTTCCTGAAATCTTTACGAGTCTTCCAGCTGAGTCAGAATCTGGAGCTTTAGATAAAGTTCCTGGTCAGTATGCTAGGGACTCTCTCCAATTATGGGAGTGGGAGATACCCTCTGAAGTCCATGCTCCAACTGACCCGCAGCTGCTTGTCTTTTTTTATGGTGGTGCCAAGAGGAAGGGATGCTATAGACAGATCAACTGTGTCTTTTCTTCACATACAGCATGTTGTGCAGCTTTAGTGGGTTCTGCCTAGTGGAGGTTGGGAAACTCTGAGTCTGTAGCCATGATGTGGCATTTTAGACTCCCATCGTGCAAGGGGTTATGGTTCTCTTGTGCATTCTGCTGTACAGTATTGTGGCTATTGACAAATCAGGGTTATAAATTGCATTTAGAAGAGGTACCGAAGGGCTTTTAAGATGCTGTGCTTCATTCCAGAATAAATTTTTGTGAGGGAATTTATTAGGAGCACTTTGTCATCATCTTCACTCTTTTGTGAATGTACAGAAGACTTTTTGGCTCATTTCATAGGCTGTAAATGTTGATACTATAAACAAAGTTTCTTTAAGACAGATGTCTGAGGGACTCCACAGAAAAAGAAAAAAAACTCTCAGATTCCTCAAGTACGTCTTACCAGCTGCAGTACTTGGCACCGACTACGAGAGCTGTGCAACATTAAATTTTATGGGTTTCTAAGCATTTCAGGTACCATTTTATACCATTCCATTGTATCAAGCTTTCCATTATTTTTGGCAGTACATCCTAAGGAATGTCTGCTTCATTCAAAAGTCATGCTTGTGCCAGCCTCAAACTGGGGTGAAAAAAGGAAGACTGAGGGGGAAATGTATAAAAGGGACATCACATTCACAAGTCGCCCTTTGTGTAAGGAGATGATGATTCTTATGGCATGCTGAAACCACTTGGGAAATTCAATGACTTTATTTGCGAGAATTAAAGGCTTTTCATAAAACTTTGTTCACTTAATTGCTTTGCGCTTTTTTTCTTCCCTTCCCCCTTTTTTGGCTAAAATACTCGTATGAATCTAAGCAGTACTTAGAGATGGAAAACTGGCTTCACTCAATTTACAGAAAGAAAAAAAGTCAGCTTTGAATATCTCTATTACTGAAGCACCTGTTTTGGGCAAAGTTGCATAGTATAAGATTTTGGCTTAATATGTTTTGTAACCAACTAAACTGTGTTGGTTTGGATGATGTTCAAAGAACTCCTTTAAGGATGTTTCTTGGTTGTATGTCTAGACTTCAGCTCTGAGGTCACTAAGCAGCTGTATTTAGTAGCTATTGGCACATTTTGGGCCTTAGGCTGAAATCTGAGTAAGGATACTGGAAGGCAATGTACTGCAGACACTGCTCTAAGCTGCCATTCCTTTGACCAAACAAAGGGTTAATTGTGAAAGGGTTGTAGCTTGTTTTTGTAATCTTGCAACAAGCTATGAAAACCCTTCTTCAGCTTAATTGCACCATGGCCCTGCTAGGGGAGCAGGGAAACTAAACCAAGCTCCTCTGGTTCTGGCGCGTTAATTCTCCTGGGAGTTACTGGAAGCCGCATGTGCTTTGCCACATTCAGGGTTTAGGAAGCCATTATAAAGTATGTTGGAGTGGTGAATGAACAGGAGGGTGATGCATAGTTGAGGTCACAAAATGGTGATTTTTACTTTTATGGAAAGGTTTATATCTTGCTGCTCTTCTTCCTACTATTAGTGTATTCTAGGAGTAATCCTGTTGAAATCATTGGCTATTCATATGTTTATATGTCGACTTGTGTCAGTATGCCAGCACCTGGCCTGAAGGAAACAGAAAAACGTCAATGAGACACTCCTCATTCCAGTAATGAGTAAGAAAAAGGGTGGGTCTCGCTGTTAGAATAGCGTAAAGACTGCCAGTAAAGTATATAAGAATGTTGTCAATTTTTGCCTGATGAGGGCTCAGTCCTTGTCTCGTGCAATGAACTGCACAGACCCTAAACAAGTACCAGATGGAACAGACTCTATTCTTTCTTAAACCAGTCTTCCTTGCACCAGTTTTCCTTGCTTTATTAAAGTTATTGTGGCATGAGGGGGAAAATACGTTATCATTTGTTCTCCTTTTAAAAAAAAACTCTTAACATCTAGTGGTTATGTACAAACAAAAATTATTACTAATTTGAAGAAAGCAAAGTGGATTTGCCAGAAGCAAAAAAACTTACTCTCCTTACCTTTATTCGCTCTATTCATAATAGATATTCACTTCATTCATTGGGCTTTAGCATCTGAAATAAAGGCTTCCAGGAGGTTTTTTGTTTTAATTTCATTTTGAAATGATTATATTGGGGTGATTTCATACGTCTCCAATACTTAAATTATTTTAATGTTTAAAGTTTTACTTATTTCTCATCTAAACGGATATATTTTAAGGAACTGTGGTTTTTGACGTATTGACATGTTTTGTGTGGTCAATCCTTCCAGAGTATAGAGGCATCCAAAGAAGGCAACTTATTTTTATTCAAAACTTTTTCCCTTCAAAAAATGATATGTATGAAAATTTAAAAAAAATAGAAAATATTTGATAGAAAAAAATGATACTTTCTATTAAAACAACAATAATCCAAATGCACTGATTTAGAAATACTGGCATGTAATCTTGTAAAGGAAGGGTGTAGTCCCTCATTTTGTCTCTATTTTGCTTTCAATAGAGTTTTTGGTGTAGAGGTGGCTATATATCAGCCACATGTGCTATGCTATGGCCAGGGCCTTTGATGTCAGCTTTCCTGTTCAGGAGTACAAAGGGGTGAGAAGAGTATTGAAACATCATTGCATAATATCCAATTGAAATAGTTTGGGTGTAGCAAACTTTGGTGTTTTAATTTCTGCCAAAAATTTGAACTTACCAGTAAAGAAAAATAGGGACATAGTTCGTAAATAAGAACTTCTATAGGACAAAAAATGAGAATACTGTTTTTACCAGCTCTATTACAGTAGTTGAGAACTGGAATTCCTGGAAGTCATAATGCTGTGCTAATGCACATCTTATGCTTCAGTTGGTTACTGTAGGTAAACTACAGTGCACTAATACTAAGCATATAGAAGAGAATTTTCTTGATGTTCAAGCTTGTATGTGGTCAACATTGCTAGCTGCCCGTTAAAGTGATATATCCAGGATGGTTAAAGATGTGAAGTTACTTTGTTCTATGATATCTACGTGTGTAACTTAACTGTTTTAGTGAGGACTTTTAAATAAAACTTTTGCCAGAAGCATCTACAGAAAGCAATGCTATATATCTGAGGCTATGCAAGTATACTGTGATGTGTTGTTGTGCTCAGGAGTAACAAATGTTGAACAGAAGTCCCTCCTTAGATGTACAAGCCGTTCAGTTGAACAGTTATGTGTAGGCAGGTTTCTGCGCTGGAAACGGATAAGGGAATTCCTGTTGTTCTTACTTATCAGTGAAAGCAAGGTGGTAGGGAGTAAAGAACTTACAAGATAAGTGGATTCAAATATTCACTGTGTTTGAATTGCTCTATTTTGATCAGAATTTTTATCTCTTATTGTAGAACAAAATCTTAAAAAGCAGAAAGACAAATTGCAATATCTGAGAGGTGTTCCAAAATAAAGTGTGGAGACCTTCAACTGTAAAAGGTGAATATGACTAAAATGTAAAACCATCTGTGCATACAAGATGCAAATGGCACAAATACAGAGAGGATCTGCAGTTGCCTGTATCCTGACATTACTAAAGCCTGATCAAACCTCCTCTTTTTATTTTAGTAGGGAGATTTTGCCCAGTTTCAAAACTGACTTTCGTGTGAAGTGAGCTAAAACAAAGTTCAGGACTAGTCCATAAATTTTTTTAAAATACATTTCTGAATAACATGCTTCTTGCAGAGCGATGCTTATGGAGCCAAAATGTTGTAATATTAATTATATGCAGTCACTCTTCAGTTTTATTAGCTGAAAGTACTGGAACTGCACTTAAACTGATTATTAACTTTCTGGACCAGTGGTTTCTGGACCAGTGGTTTTCAAATGCTTTGCACCAAAATCATTGTTAAACCTCAACACTTTTCATGCATGGCTGTCCAGCTTTTCTACGATGTATTAGTTCAGTCCTATACCTTTTACTGTTTAAAATAATTGTGTAAGCCAGCTGCGAACTAGTTGTCATGGCCTCACAGATCAAACTTGGGAATCACAGTTCTAGACCAACCTAGGTTTTAATCGTTATCGTATTCTGCACCGTATTCTCATTCACGATGTTCAAGGATATTGTATTCTTATGATTACACTCTCTCATCACTGCGCAAGTCTTTACCTAAAATCATATTCCACCTACAAGCTAGGTAATGCTGTGTAAGTAGTACTTATATTGCAAGCAATGTGCAGTCTCCTGTTAGATCCAGAGCAAGTGCTACGTTGCTACATTTCTTTGAGTTGTTCCAATACTCCCTTTCTCTGCAACAGTATGATAAATAAACTTGTGCTCGAGTGTGTTAGTGTGTAAATCTGCCTGTCCTTATGGAAAACCAGTTCTCTTCCCTTAAACTGTGTAGCTATGGAAGGGATTAACAGAATCTGTTCCAAAAGAACATAATGAGAACAAACATGCTGTACTTGCAGTACAACAATATACTCTGAATTATTTCCTTTTAGGTTAAAGAAAACAAAATCCCAAAGTCTATGTGAAAGTGAAATATTTCTCTTCCTCAATAACTTACTGAATCAGCTTGGTAGATTCACTTCAGCAGAAAGAGACAGAAATTAATGGAAACATTTCTCTTCATATGACTGGGCTTTCCAGAATTTTCTTCTGGGCCTACATTAGAAATGTTGATGACGCATATTGAAAGTAAAACAACGTTCTTCCTTTATGCAATATTTAGTCATACATACAGAACTTACACATATCAGAATTTATTAATACAGGAGATTGCATTCAATGAGAGCATAACTTAATTGGAGAAAATTCCCTAGGCTTTTCTGGAAACAGAGCTTCACTTAAGGCAGTGCATCATCAATTTAATCTCATAATAGGCTGATTTACATATACGATGAAGCTTTCCATCCAGTGATCAATCTGCTTAGCAATACCTGTAGCAATGTAATTGGTGCTTTTCACATGCACATAAGCTCTTTTCTCCGAAAGACTCGGACCAAATAGCATGTAATGAGAAGCAAAGAAGAAACAGTGACCAAACATGAGCTGGAATGGGGAATGCATTCTTAAGGAGCTTTGCTTAGTGGCATTAAATGAAGCATGATTTCCAGATGCTTCTTTTAGTCCATGTTCCTAGTGAGCCGAACTCTGATATGTCTAACAGAAGGCAGTTTTTCTGCCTGCCTGACTTTCATAATTCTCTCAGCTGCAGGTTCAGGAATTGGTATAACTTGTTCTTTAGGATAAATACTTTCCTGCTCCAGAATTCTCAGATAATGCTCAGGACAAATTGCTAAAAATTCTTTTCAAAACCTCTTACAGACTATTACTTTATCTGTCTTTGTCAGGGTGTTTCTGCCAAGCAGCTGTAGGAACAACACAATTTGTCTGTGTGACTGCAAATGTAATAAAGAAATATGGAATGAAATGTAGACGGAGAGCTTTAGTTTTGTTTTTAAATGAAGATTTAATTGCCAAATGTGTAAGTGTCCAGATTTGCCACCATAAATTAACAGGATGCTGTTAGCCATATTCCTTTTCACTCTATAAGAGATCGGTGTTTTGATATAGGGTAGAAGTACTTGCATCGTGTAACAGAGGCTTAGCTGATACCAGACTTGCCGGAAGGTGTAAGAAGGGTAGGGAAGGTGGCAAGGTAAAAGTATGCACACAGTGTGTGTGCATTTCATCCATGCCAGAGGTTCCAGTTGTCCTTGTTCGTAGTGTATTTCTCAATGTCCAGCAGTGCATTCCCATGCACGTAGAATGTGTGAGCATGATGAAAAGTACTGAATGTTGCTGACTGTAGAATATTTGCGATGCTGATTTCAGTGGAATCAGCAAGAACAATAGTTACATTGCACAACACATCCATTAATTTCTTTTAAACAGTCAAATTTTCAGAATTTTTACCCAGGAGGGAAAAATGTGGGCTTGTATGACCCTGCATGGTTTGCTTGGTTTTCTTATTTTTTGAAACTAAAGGAATAAGTGGATGACAATGTCATAGGGGTGCGCAATAAAAGTGCGCAGAACTTCCATATCTCATTTTTTACCATTTCAGAACCATATTAATTTATTTGTAGGTGTGGGGAAGAAATAGAGCAAATTGCTAATTGTTAGCCTAAAGAACAATTTTACTGAATGGGTGTTGATCCCTTGCCAGAAGGGAGAAACCGAGTTTTTGGCTTGTAACAAATGAGCGAACAAATCGATCCTCTCCAGAAGCTGTCGTAGTCTTTTTAAGCTCTCTTCCCTCAAATGAAAGAGGAATTTCATGGAAAGTTCCTGACCATGTGTTGAAGTCAGTAGCTGATGATTAGATAACTTGCAAACTTTAAATGTGTGATATATCTTACTCTAGCCACTGGGGGATGTAAGCTACATCCCCATCAATTCATTTCAGTAGCTTCTATGATGTATGTGGATTCTTCTAAACAGCTAAGTGGCATGTCTGTAAGCTCAGTTGTTTCAGTCGCTTCTGAATTCTGTGATGTTTTTCTATTGTATTAATCTAGTGGCCCACGAGTCCCCTGCTTATTGCATAACCCTGTCTTCTGGCCTGCTTCCCAGCTTTCCCATTTGATGTCTCTGGGATGGCTGTGAACCTATTTCTCACAGGTTGTCTTCTGTATCTGAGCTTTATGAAACCTGTGTGGAAGTTGCTGTTGAAGCAAAAGAAGCAATTTTAGCTGACAGACTGCAAGTTAAACAATGTTGAGGCTTTGAAAATACCCAAAGATTCCTTTCAGGCAAAAGATGAAAATCTTGAAATTGGGCTGTTGAATTACTCTGACTTGTCACTACATTAAGAGCATTCAAAAATCGGAATGAGAGTGTTTTGTTAACTAAGAAGCTATACAATAAGAGGATCTTGAAGATACTGTCAAAAAAGCAACTTCAGATACAAATCCATGAAGGTGAAAACTGGGTCCTTCTGATTTCGTGTGATGATTCAATGCAAGTTACACTGTTCCTCGTTCAAAGTGCAGTGGATCAAGAATAGCTTTTGTCACATAGTCAGTTAAAAGGCTGAAGCGTTCTGAATCTAAACTAAGTACCCAGAATGAACGTTTACAGTATGAGCACTTGTTTAGTAAAGGAATCTGCCTGACCTGATCCAGGGCAAATATCAAAAATATCTTGCTACAATGGGACAAAGAATTTCCTGTTACAGTTGAAATAGGAAAGTGGAATTCATGAAGAAAGACCGAAGAAAGAGGTTGAGTTAACGAGTTCCTGAAGAATAAATGGTGGAATTAGGGAGTTAGCCAAAATGCTGTCTAGGGAGCTGTTAACTTACACATGGATTGTGGGTTCATCCAAACTCATCAGTGATACACAGCAAGATAAAGCATTCTTTAAGTTTTTGTTTTCTTATTTCCTGAGGAATATTGAGGAATTGTTTATTTTTGTTTTATATCAGCTACTATATAAGTGCAGGTGGTGCGCTTATTTGAAGTTAGACTGGGCCTATTCGGTCAGTGGTGTGAAGCCACACTGAACCCAGAAAAGCAGTTTGGGACCACTTAATCTCTTGCAGAATATCTTCCTCTCATCTGCTAGTACCCCTTTAAAAGGTGCTGTTTCTCCCCTGTTTTGTGCTGGATCTTAAACTTATGAGTAGAGAGGATAAGACCATGGGGGAGGATGAACAAAGCAATTCTTGCATTTCTCAAGGGCAGGTACCGTGGATATGTCATAGCACAGCTGTTTAGCCTCCTGCTGTGCCCATGTGGCGTTTCCAGTTCTCCTTACACAGCACTGCCATGTGCAAGAGAAATGGTCAGCATTTTAACTAGACCGGAAAACTTCATGCAACTCTCCCGTCCGGCTTTGTGTCCGGTTAACCAGGTTAACTGACTAAGGGTTAGCTGACTCTCAAAGAGAGGGCCTTCAAAACAGCAGATTTCTTATATGGAAAATAACATGCCCTTAGAACAAGCTAGGAGTGGAGATATATGGCAGGAAGTTAAGATATGTAACACAATATATGTCTTTTATCTTATCACAATGCAAATAAAGAAAAAAATACTGATACAGAAGTAGTATATTTTTCAGTAACTTTTGCTTGAGCAAGAGACTAGTTTTCACACCAGTTATTTCCTACTTCTGTTTTAAGCACATACATTGTTTTTTTTCCATTTTTTTAAACTTTTTGCTCTTTGCTTCATCAACTACTTCTTTGATTTCTTTTTTAATTCAGCTTTCTTTTTACTAATTCCTTCATTCTTCTTCATCTCTGCTGGTTTTTTTGCATCCATTTGGTGATAAGTCACTTCCCTAGCTGAAGCAAAAGGAAACAGGCTATCCCAAGCACTGTGCAGTATGGATGCTCTTGGAGAGAAAGTAAAGGTATTTCCAATTCTACGGTTTTAATACTATTTTTCTAAATGTTGAAGATAAAATAATAAAAACCAGTCTTTCAAAAGTTACAACGGCGAATGAATTACTCTAAAGAGTTTGTTACAGCAAGGTAAATAAATTGGGTAGCCCTGTTGCAGGTTTAGGAGGGAAAAGGGGTGTTCATCTTTGGGATAGATAGTCAGTATATGACAGAAAAATGAAAGGTTTAAATAAATCTGATAGATTTTTGACTCTGTTAAATAGGTGCTGCCTCTTCAGGTTTTTCCATAAATAATTTTCTTCTGGAAAGACTGGAAATATTTTTGGTTTTTATTTGTGAGTTTTCTTCTGCTCAAACAAGATGCGAGTTTTTCAAGTTTATTGTAGCAGAATGGCATATCACTTTATCTATTTGCATTGATTATATCCCTTCAAAATCTGGTATTGTGATATCTCACCTTACTTAATTAGGACAAGAAGTCAATGTAGTGCTACTGGTGTGTGGGTTTCTTCAGTCATAGTAAAAAAGGGAGAATTGTATCGCTTTCCTTATCTGCCTGTCTTGCAAGTAGAGATAGTGAATTGTACTGGAGAAAACTTTCCTCTTAGTGGCTGGCATAACAAAGTGTGGTTTTTAGGGGTGACTTTCCAGATACTGATGCTTCTTATAGGAAAAGCAAGTTTTCAGTAACCCTCAAGAATACTGTAGTAATGTTTTCTTAAGCAAGGGCTGAATATATGCATCTGCAATCTAGCCATAGCTTTGTCTTGGCTCTTTTTTTCTGAGGAAATATAAATGCTGTACATCAGGGTATGCTGAAGTTGGTACACCAGATTCTTTCTTGGTAAGATTTAAATATGACTATGGGGTAGGTACAGTGCCAATTTTGATTATGGCTAGCAGAACTTGTAGAAAACCCAACCCAGTAATACCTGTCTCAGAGTGGGGGAAGGTACGTTATCCTGCAGCATACGTAGCCACTGCTGTTGTTCCATATGGCCCCTAACACACTGTTCCCTGCTGAGCCCTTCAAACTATGTTTTTTCTCTGATGTAGCCTGTTGTAGTCCATTGTTCACAGAACAAAGAAAGCTACCACTAGATCTGGCATTAATACACCCTCATGTTTGCAGTCTCAGTGGAAATACCAAAGAATCGAGACACGAAAACCAGACTTTACAGAGTAGTAGAAAATCTTGGTAAGGAGCAATTTTACATTGGCAGTAGAATGGAGTAGGTGACCTAATCTGCTCCCCCCTCATTTGCCCCCCCTCTCCCATCGTTACTTCTCGAGCTTTTAAATGGGACTAAGCCACTTTCTCACTACCAAAAACAGTTCCTCTGGAAGAAGGCAGTCATATGAACCAACTAATGTGCAGAAACTTGCACTGAATCTTACCATTGCTCAGGCTAAATGAAGGAGTGCAGTCTCCAGAGCTGTCATCTTAACCTTTTACAGGCACAAATAAAAATTAGGTGATACCGTAAGTTAACAGCATGCAACTGTATGGTAATATGTGGAAAGAATATTTTTGTAGTCTACACTTAAACTATTTCTATGGCAGGGAATTTTAAACTGTTTTGAAACTGGTAAATGTGTAGATCACAGCCCAGCAGTAATACATGGTTGTACCCATTAGCGGCCACAGGCCAGTTGTAGATCGCACTGTTGGCACAGGGAATTAAGGTGCTCAGCACTATCCTAAGTCAGGCCATGATGCGCTGTTACCCCATCACCCTCACTACCACTGTTCGCAAAAGTTCAGTTTCATATTTCTTCCAAATTTTAGCTGACTGAGCCTCAAGAAAATGTATTCTGTGATTCTGGAGGACAGAAATGGCAATGTCATATGGGGTTTTCTCTCTAAAACAGGAGATAAATGGAACTGATAGGGTTTTTTTTTTTTTTTAACACCCAGCAGATATAAGAGATTAAAATGTATGAATATTTAGTTTAATGTAACAAGTAACTTGCTGCTATTAGCAATTACTGCTCAGAAAGAACATCCCCTCCCCACCCACAACTGTTTTGAGTAAAACTGAAGGGATTCTCCTCTGTGCATGCATATTTCTCTACTTAAGTTTATATATTAAGGAAAGTTATTCCTAGTTCCTGAATTCAGTTACTGGAGACAGAATGCACTAATGAAATCTCATCTGAACTGGCTGTGCACTCACTATCTTGGATGATTTTTTGGGGTCAGTAAGACAGAAGTGATAAATGAGTTACAATGACTCAAAACCAATAAATCCCGAGGTCCAGATGGGTTTTATCCAAGGTTGTTAAAAGATACTAAGAAGGAAGAATGTAGACTGGTGGCAGTAATCCTGGAAAATAAGATTATTGTGAAGAGGTTTTGGACGCTACAGAAGGAGTAAGACTGACATACAAAAATGTAGTAAGCAAAATAATACAAAGATACTTAAAATGCATGTAAAATAAATGAAAGCAATTTGCATCCAATATAAAAAGACCTACTAAAAAACACAGTTGGGTAATAAACTCTTCTAGAAGATTAGACTTAGCTAAGGGCATTCAATGGCAGATTTCCCACTTTGAAAAGGAGACTCTCTCACCCATGCCCCCGACTTCCGCCAGGATCGTCAACAAGCACTTCAAGAATGGTCAGTTAAGCCCTGTTGCTGAGTCTGAAAGTGAGCTAGCTGGGATCTTTCAGGATATTTCAATGAAAATGCATTAATAGAAAGAAAGAAAAGGACCCTTGCACAGCTATTTGAATTTCTCTCTCAATTGTACTGATTTTCTAGGAAAGAGCATTTTTAACAGTTCTAGGAGATTGTATATCCTCTATTTAGAGGAAGCACAGGAAAATCATAGGCAAAACAAAAATAGAGATGGTATTTGTGAAATCTCAAAAAGGCAGAGATTCAGGAGTAACCATAATGTCTGAAATTATGTTTTTTGAAAAATGAATTCCAAGTATTGAATCTCAACCTAATAAAAGAATGTAATTATCAAAATCTACAGGTGGAGAGTAGATGATGCATCAATTTAAAAAAATGAAGTCCGAGCATGGGTGGATTTATATTCCCTCATTAGAAGTCTGGAAAAATTTGTTCTTTCTCATAGTTAGCACATGATTCTGAATCCATTTAGCAGTTGATCAAAGGCATCCCTCTGGTTCTTAGGGAAGTCTTGACAGGCTAAAAGGACCTTGCCTTCCCCAGCAAACAAAGTTTATTTTCCATGAAATACCCCAAATCATCCTTAGTAGGTGATTGACGGGTAAATAGAAGAAAAGTGATTGGCATATCTTACTACAAAAACTAATATATTTACCTTTGATTTGTTCTGTAGTAGGAAAAGTCACCATCAGCAAATTAACCTTAAATCTGCACATAAATTCAGAGCTGTGTTAACTCTAAGAGTTTTTACCGAGAGGATCAATAAATTGCTTTGAAGACACTCAAATAGGAACAAAGTCTCTCCTTTGCAAACTTAGAAAATAGAGACATTGGGAATAAAACCTCAAAGGTATAAAAATATGCAGAATACTATCAAAGTTGTCCATGTAATATTTAAAGAAACAGAAAAATTTAAAAATAAGTGAAGATTTTAAAATAATAACAAGAACTTGAATTTTAAAAATAACAAATATCTTCATGTAATATCTACAGAATTATAAGGTTGTTCAGGTTGGGAGGGACCTCAGAAGGTCTCTAGTCCAACGTTGTCCTCAAAGCAGGGTCAGCCATTGGGTTGCTCGGGGCTTTATCCAGTTGGGTCTGGAAACTTCGAAGGAGAAGCCTGTAGAACCCCTGTATGGTGCCTGCTCTACTATTCTGCTGCCCCCCCCCTTCCCCCCACCCCCCCAAACTGTTCTTCTTATATCCATGCAAGTGGTCAAAGCACCATTGTGCTAATAAACTGAACAGGGATAGTCTGTGGTCTGGAGAGCTCTCATGGCCTGTTATTATTAGTGAGAAAAGGGAGAAGATTCTTAATTCAATTATGAGCCTTCAGGGAAAGATAACAGTAGGGAACTGTACCTTTTAAAAGGCTGTGATGTGAGCCAGGAAGAAGTTCCTGCCTGGGTTTTGCAGAGATTTGAGATATTTAAGAAAGCAGATTGCTATGGATCTCCTTAGTTCTGAATGACTTCTAAACAGCACAGTTCATCAGAAGCAATCCCTGCCCACCTCTCTGTTTCAATTTATGCCTATCATCTCTTGTTCTGCCCTAATGAAGGCCTTTTTCTTTAAGAGGTCAATAGTGAGTTTTGTCTTTCCCTTTGCAGTCAGGAATTTCAGTATTACTCTCTGGATTAATGCAAATAAATCGCCTACCGAGATGCAGCTCTTCAGCTTGTTTCTCATAAGGCTAAAAGTCTGGATTGATAGGGGTTGGCCTAGCTTACAGGTATTTCAGTTTGTGTTAATCACTTATTGAGACTCTTAACAAATAGTTTATTCTTCAGTTTTGTTTTGAATGTGATGATAAAGGTAATGGAAAGAGCTGCCTGTGCTTTTTCCAGTGCTTAGTCACGACTCCATCAGAACACCTCTTACTGCCCTGTATCTTTACTTTTTCTGTGCGTGATGAACAGCATCTTAGACTTCACCGTTTTAGTTGCCTTCCTGTTAATTTTATTGGTATGACTGGGTCTCTGTAAAATATTTTGAATACTTTAACTGAATATTTTCTTTGTTAGGGGAAGTGTAAATTTAGGAAAAAAACTCTCTATTGTGACTAATCCCTGAAAGTTATGTAGTGAGTTTTTTGGACAAACAGTGCCTTAGGTGGGATGAATTGCTTTCTGAAGGTGTCCGTCTCTTTCTTTTAGCGGCAGAGGTATGGAGACTTGTTGACTTGACGAGACTAATATTCTAGCTTTTGGATAGTTAGAATAAGCGAGGAGAATCCCACCTAAACTCTGTAAAATGCTGTATGTTTACAGCGTGATGAAATCCCATACACTTTTATGGAAGCAAATTCATCTTGGTTTCATGCGTTGTTCTTCTGAAAACCGTCATTGCCACAAATGAATTAGTTACTTGTTCCTTAATGCCTTTTAAATGTAAAGGTCTTTATCTTTACCCAGGAAAGAAAAAGATTTTACCCGAGGGGAAAACTGAGAAAAAAGACTGGTTACACGTGTGTTCTTATGTTGTTAGCTAAGATTGAACTGTTTTGAAATAGCTAATTACATTCGCAATGGTTAGAAAAACATTTTAAATTTTGTACCTAGTTTATGTTGCTGTATTGCCAATGACATAAGGAATGATGATATTAGAGTAAGGGAGTGAGGAAGTTTGGATTTGGGAAGTTTGTCATTACATCAGCAAATGAAGAAGGCTTTAAACTACTTTTCCTTGACTCAGTGTGGATTAAATGATTCCATTAATGTTAATGAGTAAGCCTATGCAATGACACATGAGCCAATTTCTGCTCTTGATTTTTCCAAGGTTAAAACAAGAGTAACTCTAGCATTAAAGACAGTTTTGTTTTCTAAATAAAGCAATTTATAGCTGATCCACACTGTCTTTTTCCAGTTAGTGAGTTCAGTGTGTATTAACTTCTGTCAGTGCATTATATGCTCCTTCCTGTTTTCCCCCTCCCTCCCAGCAATATGGATACTGGTGGCAAGTGTAACCAACACACCCACCCACCCACCCCCACACCCCTGGATTTGTGCTACTTTAACTGAGCGGGGCTCTGGTGTAGTTGAAGTTCTTAGTCATTTTAATTTGGAGTGTGTGTAGAAAGAAATTTAATATTCCTTGTGCAGAGTATGGTTTAATGGATTTAACATTTAATGGGAAATACATCCACTCTTAGTAGTGGGAAGTCCAAATGCTGACTATCTTTCTCCTCTTGGTTTCAAACCAGTGGTTCAAAGTGTGCTGTGAATGAAAACGCTTTTTTACCAAAAAGTCTCATGCAGTCAGTTTCACTGGTAAGCTGTAAGCACAGTTTAGCTACCACCTGCTATGGTAGGTCATTGTAACATGTAATTCTGGAGGTCAGTGCAAATTTGCCAGCCAAACTGTGTTCATAACTGTGGGCTGTTTATTGTTTTTTGCATTAAGATTTAACTGCTTCTTGGTGAAGTAAAGCACTTGCTCTCTAAAGTTTCATGTTACAGATTTTAAGTACACCACGCTTGAGGGAATTCAGTAGGTGCTGGCATTGTGCTTGTAAAACATCAAAAAAAACCTGGAAATGGAATTAATGAAGTCTTCCAAAGAAACATGTCATTATTGCAGTTATGAAAAGAAATGAAATTAATTTATCCTTTCGTGCTCATTTAATGAAATGTTTGAAGAATAAACCTTAAACTAGTTTGAAATGAATGAAAAAGTATGAGGTGATATTTTACAATTTGTTCGATGCTTTATGCTGAGGAATATACAACCATTTATGCCATAGCCATATATTTATGGATGCAAACCTATGGATAGAGAACTTGTCTGTTCTAAGTTAGCCAGTAGAGAGAGGCAAAGGGGTAGATGTGCTTTCTTAAGAGAAGTATCTAAGATTAGAGCCATGACTTTCATTTCCTGAGGTATGTTTCTGATGACACTGAAGAGACCCTAAAGGACTAGCTTAAACTGAGCATCTGACTTTTAGCTGGATAGCTAAACTTAGAATAGAAATATATTGCATATTATCCTTAAGCATCTTCTATTACTGGAGCTCAGCGATAGACCGTAACTCTTCAATAACAGGTAAAAGCTCTTTCTTTCCTGATGTTAATTTTCTAATAATGTTGTCAAAGCACAACAGAAGAATCTGGTGTTATGTTGGTCCGACTGAGAATATGTTGAAATACCAGATATGGAAAGTGTCAAATGCTCTAGTCATGAGCATAACTTGCTCTCAGCTGTAGAGGGTTGACCATAAGAAATCTCAGGTCAGGAGTCATCTCTTAATCTTGAGATTGTTCAAAAATTTTGGTTTCTAGGTCTTTTCGTTTACCAAAAAAAGTAAAGAGTAATCTTAAATCTTCTGAGATAAGAAAGAAAATGTCACTCTCTAGTCCTCCAACTTTATGCAAAGACCTCTGTTTCTGGTTCTCTTATTTTTCTTCTCTGTGCTTTGTCTGTAGATTGTTTCTTCTCCAAAGAAATGTAGCCATCGTTTCCCTTTTAGTTCTAGTTTCCTCATTTCATGTAAGTATCTGTCCTCTAACTTAAGTCTAATCTATTTCTCTGTTCTGGCAGTCAGGCTGTTAGTGCAAAGTCAGCAAGGGTAAAAGACGGCTTAACTGCCTTTCTCCCACTGCCTTTCTCCAAGTGTTTTTAGTAGGAGGGCCGTCCTGCCTGTTGTTCAGGCCAATGCGCTCATCACTTGCAGTTTGTTGTTTGCACTGTACAGGATGTTCCATCTATATGGCTAAAACTCTTGTTAAGGCTATCAGCTTGTTATTTCAATTACGATGTCACCTTTTTTCTAGTGCTGTGAAATGCAGTATACATCTAGAATGCTAATACAAAGATAAAAATCTTGCATTGCTTCACGGGTTCCATATCCTTTATTATATCAAATATAGGTTACGTAGTCTTCATTTTCTAAGGCTGTTGCAGGTGCTCATCTTCCTCTTACTATCTCTCATTTAGGATCAGGAGACTGACTGTTGTCTGGCCTGTGGTACAGACCTTCATTGACAAACACATTTGAAAACTTGCTGTGTTTCTGTATCTCTCGCTCTTTTCTTTGGAAAAATATTCCTATAGGTATCTGAAAAATATCAATTTATTCCTCATTCATTGCTTAGATAAATTGCTATGCCACTTGCATTACCAATCCACCTGTCAAGCTTACTAATATTTCTTCTGTATAGTCTCTCCCAGATAACCCTTGCTGCTTTTATGTTAACTGTAATGTTTACATTCTGGGGCCAGAACTTCTAATTCATGTATTCATACCATGCTTGCAGAACAGTCTTAATCTATTAATAAAGCCCCTAGATGTCACTGTAATAATAGTAATAATATCAAACCCAGTAATAACTCTAATAGTAGTTTACAATTAAGATATTGAATAAGTCTCAAATAAATAACTTGATAAACAACTATCAACAGATTAAGGAGAGAAAATGAAGTGTTGTAACTTGTTTTCTGAGAATACATAGGGGCTGTGTTTTTTCCGCTTTTGGCGTTACCTTGATAAATATTTTGCTCTATGAGACCAAAAAAAGATTCTAGAAAATATTTCCGCAACTGCAGTGCTTCAGTAAAAACAGTCCGAGTTAGACTATAAAGACAAAGAATCTATTGCATGAGAAGGTGACCTTTTTGACCACAACCACAATCTAAGCGATCGAAAACATCCTCATAGTTTTGAGAACAAATTTTGTTTGACCTTTAGTTAAAGACCACTTCTGTTTGGCAACCAGCTTTTTCGAGTCCCTTGAGTAGTGACTTGAAGTTTGTCTGCGCTCTGTTTACAAACAGGGAATCGTATTGCCAACTGTTGAAGCATAGGCATCGCTAGCGAGATCCAGTACACATCATGGAAGGATGAGTGTTTTGACCAAGGAAACTGAAGTCTTCATTCTTGCAAAACTGGAATGTGATGTGCAAAGATAACTTTAGCTTGAAAAGTTTGCACCAGATTCACCTAACCCAGCATATTCTGCCTTTCTTTTGTTATTCTAGCCACTTCCCTCTCTGGCCAGGCTCATGAATTTTCTTGGGCTGAGAAGATGGATATTGGATGTTTTCTATCATCACATCCACATATATTTTCCACTACTGAAAACCTTTTTAAGGGCTGTGCCAATGGAAATCAGTGGAGAACATGGTTTGATTTTTAGCTGCTGGTCTGAAACTCTTTCATGGTAGTCTTACAGGTATTTGCCCTCACTCTGTGCAAAGCAGTTTCTAGGCTAAGGTAAGTATTGTTACATTCTCTTTGCTCAGTCATCTTAGCTCTGGCTGAGAGGTTGATACTAAGTCCTGATTTAAAAAAAAGTTTGTTTGTATGTATATTTATACATGCATAAATACATAAACATGCTTTCTTCCTGAGCAAAGGAGAACATCTAAGAGAATAAAGCTGTTCATATTTCTGTATCGTGTTTTTTTTTTTTTTTTTAAAAAAAAGAGGCCCAAGGGCTAGTTTCCTTGTTTAAAAATACATAAACATATATGTTAGATATGATCCTACATATTTGCCAGTTCAAGTATTTTGATTTTAAAATGTCAGTGGCATGTTAAAAACGGAGTATCTGGTCAGAGATCCATTTTTTTTTTTTCTTTGAATGCAAAACACAATCTGTGAAATGTTCTACCGTAAGCTGTAGGGGAAAGGGGTGTAACTAGCATTTCCTTTTCAGTCTGAAAATTTACAGGAATGCAATAGCACATCTGTATGGAATTAGCATGGCTTCTCTCCCTAATACATTTAGATTCATGTGACTGCACAGCTAGAGTCTATATAATCTTGAGTCCAGATTTGTTTTACCTAATAAAAATAGCAGGACTGATTGTACCTAAGGGTCTAATAATTAAAAAGGCTAAAATTATATTCTTAAGAAAAATAAAAACAAAAGCAGACGGTTTCATAGTATCTTCCAGCCCTTGCCTCTTCAGATATCTGTTTCAGAGACATTGTTTAGCAGGCTATGTACCAAACCAAGTACTTATAATTGCAGGTGTTACAGATGGATTGGAGGCGGTGAGCGTGCTTAAAAATATCCTTAACTCTTTTGTAAGTCGCATCAGAAACACTTTTGCTGACTGTCAGCTTTCTTCTGGACCTTGCATTGGTATAAGACCTGTTGTTTTTTCTTCCACTGGTGTATGTGAAGAGTATGCCATGTATAATAAAAGATGTCGTAATTACAATCTACTGGCATAGCCCTCCGAAATAGTTTTTATGTAATGATAGAATTGGTCTTAGCATGTGTAGTGCCATTACAAATGACTGGAAAATTAGAATATATTTATTTCCTTTATATGTTTTGAACACAGACCTTTTAAAATATCCTAACCACTGATGGGAGAAATCTGTCATGATTTTGCTGATTTGAACCCCACATAAATTTGGCATCTGTTTAAATTTACAGAAGTGAGCAAAAGTTATCGGCTTAGTTTTTTATAGGTATGTGCCTGTATAAAGGAACAGAACATGGTAGTCGTTGACCAACTTAATTTTTTAGGTTGTCTTACAGCAGTTGAAGTCTACTCTTATTTATGTCCCATAAACCTGTTTGAATTTAGTAAAAAAAAGAAAATGAAATTTTCTTCTAACATGCAAAAACAATGATCTCATGTCCATCAGAGAAGAGAAATGCACAAAAAAATACAACATAAAACTATTTATTTTTTCTAAGAACAATTCTTGTTTTTCTAACGCTGCTGCTTAGTTTGGGGCTTACCAGAGATCCTTGGGACTGCTGCCAGCATTGCTTCCCTTTTGTGATTCCTCAGATGCAGTAACATTTATTAAAAAGGGAACGGGGGCTTTAAGGAGTAATACAGCTACAATAACAGTTAGTACAAAATGGCGCCACTTACAAGAACAGTGGAATTCAGATGGACTGTTTCTAGGCCACAAGTCTTCAGTGTTCTCCCAGCTCATCTAACATGAGGTATACAGAATTTCTTATTTTGTCTTCAGTAAAAATTTTCTTCACCTTTATAAGGGCGTGCAGAAGCCCTGAAGCGTAGAATGGATCCTGTTAGACAAGATTTTTTTTTTCCCCCCGCTTTCCAGATACCTGATTTATGGTGCGGTAGTCATGCTTGTAGCAGCAACTCCTAGAACTTTACCACTGATTTAAAAGAGGAAAACTGTGCCTCAGTGCACAAAATAACTGTAGAGCAGGTCTTAAAATACTGCATATGTAGTATGCCTGTAGGTAGATAAAATAGCAAGAAGAATGTAGGTTGGAACATATGGTGTCATCTCAGTGAGATTTAGAATACTCGAATCTTTCGTGTTAGAAGACAGCAAAGAGAAGCTGAGTCAGAAAACAGTGCTTAAAGAAACCTGTAAAAGAACAACTACTTTAAATCATAGAGCTATAAAATGATTAAGGTAGTTAAATAATTAAAACCATGTAGTCCAGGATTTAGTGCCAGATGAAACTTCTCTTGAATAACTGAGCCCTTTTATGTGCTCCACCTACAGACTCCCCAGGGTAGAGGAGTTTCTAGAATGAAGACAAATCAAAATAACTGGAACTGTAAGACCCCTTCCTGGAATCTAGGAAGTACTGCATCAGCTATGAGCTTTTTTCTAGACAAAACAGAGAATATCCAAGAATATCCTTTGTTTCTTATATTTTATTTAACTTGACTCATTTTAAAACAGTCACTGAAAGGTTTGAGCTCAGGAAGGGATGACTTCAACCTCTTGCTTCATTTAAGACATACGTCAAGATCTTATTTCCACTGCTGATTTTTCACGCACAAAATAACTTTTTCTACATCTAGGGAGAAAGAAGAGTGCTTCACTTACTTGTTTTTTTTTCCCTCAGATTCTTGCATCTAATGATGGATTTCAGAGTTTAAAGTAGGATTTCATTTCTGATAGCTGAAATTTCTAAATTAGGAATGTTTGACTTGTCTTTTTCACTTAACAGAAAAAAAAAAATCAGTGCCAAGTAAGCCACCCTCTTTCTCCCCTTCTAAAAAAGAAATAGAATGGGATTTCATTGGCAAAATCTAGTTGGTCTGTGCTGAAAGGATATGCTAAGACATTCTTCCATATTTACATTCTCATCTGTACTGTAAAGGTAAAATGGCTGCCACATTAAAGTTATGACTAACGTTCTTGGGAATCAGATATTGCAAAGCTAGATTTTCTTTTTGTAGCACTGAATAATTTCTTGTTCAATTGCATGGAACAATTCATTCTTTAGTACAGTTATGACCTGTTGGTTTGGCTCAAGTTGGTATCCTCTCTTTAAACATCTTTGTTCTTATTTTATCCCCATTCAATGTTTTGATTTAATCTTTTCAATATGCCTTAGACAGTATATACTACCTTTTTTTTTTTACATCTGCAGTGAAAGCAATAGTTCAAAATCACTGCCAAAATAATTTTTAATTTTATAAAGAGTTAACCTGCAGTTCTGCAGGATGATTGAGGTATGTGTGAGGGACATCTCCTTTTTCACTAACACTGTCAGAGGTCCTAACTATAGAGCAACTATAAGTAAATTATAAATATGAATCAGAATTGCATGTTAAGTGGCAGTAATATCCTTTCTACGTATCACTTATACGTAGTGAAATTTTACAGGTGAACATAGCCATGGAAGATGTCGTTGCTATTTACTGGGTTTTTTATTTTTAATTGAGAATAAATTTAGATTTAGAATTAATTAGTATTCTCTCTTTTTTTTTCTTACTAGGCTTGTATTTGTTGCTTACCAAATTATAGGCAAATTTAGTGACTGTATTTAAAAGAAGAGAAAGGAAGTTAGGCTTACTAATCTGCAACTCCCTGGCTTCCTAATTCCTGGAAAATTTGGGGGCGGGTTAACTCTGAGCCAGCTTCTATGCGAAAACAGAGTTAGCCTTGTCGAGACCATTTTTTTCAAGAACCAAACTAATTTTATGTTGCAGATAACAGGGCAGACAAAAAAAAAAAATTCATCTTCCTGATTTTAGTAATACTTTTGACACTGTTTCATCTAACATTCTCCTAAGAAAGCAAAAATCAGCCTATTAATTTATCATACAGCAAGTATATAATTGGTTAAAGCAAACCTATTGGAGTAGCTGTCAATAGGTAATTGTTGAGAAGGCAGTATTAATATTATGTGTGGGTTTTCAGACAGATGCCTTTGACCCACTACTTTTCAAAATCTATAGAGTGAATAGAGCGAATCAGAGCAGCAAGACTGAATAAAGATCTGGAAAGCTTGAAAGAAGAAAAGAACTGGTTTAGAGAAGTCTAAAGACAGAGGGATAATCTTCAAACATGTAAAAAAAAAAAAAAAAGATGCTGGAAAGAGAAAGTGATTAAAGGGATGGGAAGTGGGGGTTAAAATATAGAAAGTTGAATTCAAATTGAATGCTAGGAAATTTTTTAGTTATGCAGTGGAGCACTGAGGTTGCCCATAGCATTGTGGAGTTCCCATATCTGAAGCACAGGTTAGATGGCCATCGAGGTGGCCTATTTGTATGAAACTGTTCAAATTGGTGTGTGTGTGTTTTTTTTTCCTTTTCTTTTCTTTACAGTAGAGACTTTTCAAGGTCTCTTTTCCAGAAGTCATTTAAGGGTTTCTATGGTAAAGATACGAAAGAAAGACGCCGCCAGTTGAAGGTTTGCTCCTGACAGAAAAATGACTCGTTTTTGCCTAATTTTCATATCTGTTTGGTTCATAGTTTTCAGTTCGTTTCTCAACTTCTGTTTCTTTACCTGTGTCTTCTGCCAGTACCTTCCTTCTCTTTTTGTTTTATAATTTTTATTTCTCTGAGTCTCACAAGACCATTGCAGGAGAACAAAAGTTGAGAAAGAGAATAAATAGCATGCATTGGATGCAGTAGGGAAGAGGGAACAACTGAAAGAAATGAAATGGAAGGCTTCTGTAGTCAGTAGCATGTCTGTAGTGTTTGGCACAGATTTATATAAGGTTAAGACCAGAAAGAAGGAGGTTGCAACAATGTGGATGTGAAATTATACCTGCAGAAATCAGTTTTATCTTTGCAGATATTACTGCTTGAATATGTGATTCTGACAGGAGAGAGAGGGCTAAGTCAAAGATGATAGGATGGTTACAGAACAGAGCAACAGAGTTTACAAGAGATTTCTTTGTGTGGGGTGGGTTTTTCTTTTTCTTTTTTTTTTTTAAACCCATTGAAGAAGAGGAGGATAGTCTGGGTAGAGTAATTTCAAAAACTCAATTTTGGCAATGTTTACTTTAACATGACAACTAAAACATTCACAAGGAGATATCATAAAGGCAGGATGACATGTTAGACTGATTGGGGGGGGGGGGGGGGGGAGTGATTCATCACAAATGAGTGGTGGTTTTGAGTCAACAGCATACAAACAGTAGTCCAAAGGCCTATCTTGTGTAATTAGGTACCTTAGTTCTTCCAGAATCTGAGTTCCAAAGTGAAACACTTTCAATGTGTCGTAGTACCCAAGAGCCTAGAATTTATTGAGAATCATTAGATATTTCATAACTTGCTTTATTTAAAAGTGTACACAGCCCAACAAAAAAGAGGAAAGAAAAGACTATGTTTCACAGGCATTCCACTCAGCATGTTTATAATTTTATGATTTTCCATTTTCCAGTGTTTTCCTCTTTCTCAATGTGCTCTGCCACATTTTAAAAAATGTTTGTTTGGAATGGTCCAAAATACTGGTGGTAAGAAGTAAGGTGAGAATATTTGCACTCCTGTCAAAATAAGGTATACTGAAATACTTATTGAAAAGATGAATTTGCTTAACAAGTAAGGAATCTGTTTGGTAGAAACAGGTCACTTATGTAGGTGGAATTTGAGATGTAATTAGAAAAGGAGGAAGAAAAAGCAAAATATTCACATGTTCTTGAATTACCTGAATTTTTTAGCTGATGCTAGTCCCCTCCATCCAATTTTTATCATTTGAACTAATTTTTATCTAGGGTAAAAACAGACCACCTTGAAAGAACAATGTGAGCACTTTTTCCTTGGAGGAAGTAGGAATGATTGTTCACGATGCCTAAAAACTGAATGCCTCCTATTGTGCTTGATATGGCTGGGCATTCAGATCTGTCAGTTTCTGCCAGTATATCCATGTGGAAGGATGGGCTGAACTCATCCTGCACCTGTACATACCCAAGTGTTTAGATCTGTAGGCGGGTGACTCTGTACCATAACCACACGCTAAGGTCTGGCACTTAGCTGCTGTAATATACAGAGCATAAGCTTGTTGTTATATCATTTTTACTGTAATGTCTTACCTATGCAAAAGATCCTGTGGTTTTTATCCTATTGAAAAATTCTATTAGCCAAGTAGACTATTTTATGTCAAATATGTATTGTAATTTATATGACTTCCAGTACATGGTTCTTGGGCAAAAAGATGGGTCCAATACTGTAGTATTTCCTTGGTTGATTTAAGAGAAGTTTTTTTTGTAGGATATGGCCAATGTATGTTGAATTCAACTCTGTAAAAGTAATATCACAATACTTTGGTTAGCAGCACTTAAAAGAAAACTATGTTTATCCTTACGGTCTCTTGTCGCTTGTACTTGTAATACTTATACTGATCTAGGCAGTCACCACTAGTTGCTTTTAATGATTGAGGGTAATGAATAGGAGACTATGTTTTTAACTGACAAATCAAATGTGGCCGTTGAAAGACATCTACTTTTAAGACTAAAATAAATGATTGTACAGCCAAGGAGTCCAGTTTACTGGGATCCTTTTTTAGCAAAGTGGTAGTGTGACAATCCACATTTTTCACTTTGTTTCCAAGTACCAAAATAGTAGGAGTGCCTTCACTTATTTAAAAATAACTCCTACCCTTCTTTGGGAAGAAAAAGCCAACTACATGGGAAAAATGTGAATTCTAAAATAATCAGCATTAAAATAAGAGTTTCTCTGGGAATATTTTCTGTATGTAAATGTACACTTACAAGTTTCCTGAACGTACACTAAATATAACATTAGGAACTATTTTTATCAGAATTGGTCAGACTTGAGGTGAAACTTCAGCTAGAGCAAATTGGACATCCTTCTGCTTCAGTTAAATGATGTGTATTATGGTGTCCTCTGTGAAAGAAGCTATCCTTTATTAGCTGGGATGTAGGATGGGTGAGAAGCTCTGGGATCATCAAATTCAAGCCCTTATTAACACTTGGCAAACGCATCCTATGAGAACTTTCCTAATGTAATCCGGTTTCATCCTACAAGTACTTTCAGTTTTCCATTCTACCATTTCTGATGGAGAGCTCTATCCCTGTCTTATCCAAGAAACTATTCTAATTGTAGCACTAAATCTTCCTTCCCCCCCCCCCCGCCCCCAAGAGAACTGTTGCTAGTTAAAGAAAAGCCAAACTCTTGTACCAGTGTTCTCTTCCCTTGACTATGCTAATGGCCTTTATCTGCAACTATTCCAGTTGTAATATGTCTTATTCTAGCATGGATGATCGTAACATAAGCACTGTTTCAGATGCTGTCTTATTAATGCCTTGTATGTATAAAAGGTATTAATGCTTTCCTTTCTGATGAAAACAGCTCTGTTCAGTACTTCATTTATATAGCACTTCACCTATATTTACATGATCCTTTTTATATTGCAACTTCATCAGAGTTACTAAGAATCTTTGCAACTGAATGTTGTGTAGTTCCATGTTCTAGTTCCTTTCAAATTTCTAGAAACATGTCATCTAGTCCTCTTCTGGTTTGACTGCACAGGGGTCTTTGAGTTTAGTTTATACCTCAATTGTGGTAGTTTCTGTTTTGATAACTTCAGTCCTACTGACCAGCTGCCTTCATTCCTGTGCTCAATATCTTCAGTTTCATACTACAAACTAAGAAATAAATACCCTGATTTTGGACTATACCTATTTTTTTCCTAAATTGCTAACTCATCCCTACTGTATAACTGGTTCACTTTTTTCCCCTTTCATTGTTATCTTTTTTTTTTGGTAACGGTTTGGGGTGGGGGTGGGGGTGTATGTTTCCTTTTCAAGGCTCTGTTTAACTTCTGGGAATTTCTTTATCTCTTCCTGATACCTAAGGCCCTAAGCTTATCTCTGATCAGTCCTTTCCTTTTTATTCTTTGTAGGCAGTCTGCTTATTCTTTGTGTTCTTCTTGAGATAGTTATTCATCCAAACAGGCATGGAATTCTTCTCCTTCTCCCTGTCTGTTAGGAGCATCTTGTTCATGGCAGGTTTAACAGCTTCTGATCTGAAGAAATTCCAAACCTCACCTATATTCATCAGGTTTCTGAACTCTTCAATCCGATTATCTTCATTAAATAGTTCCTTCATTAAATGGTTCCCCGAATTTCTCAAGGTTTTGTGTTTAAAGATAGAGATCCTCGCATCCAGTCCTACTTTAGCTTATCCTTCCAAATTTAAACAAAATCAAATTATGGTCAGTCAGAATACAGATACTTAAAGAGCCTCTGCTAGGGCTGCTGGACTGTCAAAGTAGGACAGTGACTTGAGTAAGAGAACGGTTTCCTGACCTCTTAGCTAGTGGGCTTTATTACAGAGATAACAGAACTTGGCTCTTGCTTCTCCTTACAGAATTAGAAGTGCCAGATAATATGCATGCAAAGCTAAAAGAAGCTGCTGCTTAAAAAAAAAAAAAAAGTCTAATGGTTGCCACAGTATGGTGAGGTGCTCAACAGTATAGTTGGAATTCCAAGTGATAAATCAGCTTAAATGATGAAAACAGATTGTGTCTTGGTGTTATCAGAATGACTGCAGGGAGTACTCTGGGACTTTCAGTTACAGAGGTGTCTTCATTGCTCTCGTTTGTTTTTTTACTGGTGGCTAATTATTCCTCACATCTAGGTACGTGCATGGGATTGAACTCAGGCCAAAAAAGTAAGGATGAAACTAGCCAAACTAAGTGTGTGTGTGGGTTTGGTGTTTTGGGTTTTTTATGAAGTTTATTCGGTGAGATATGGCAAACCAAAAACAAGTAAAACCTCAAGGGTGTGATCCTTATAAAACGACCTCGTTAGGGGACTGCAACCTACTGCAGTTCAGACTCTGAGCTCTTGGTGTTACCCAGGTGTTTTGAAGAAATAGGCCAATGTGCTGATAAAAATGCCCATGTATGGGGTTGAAATGATTTTTAAAAAGGGGAGGGGGGAGAGGGAGAATGAGTTTCTGCTTTACAAACTTCTGTTTGGTGTTAGCGTGCTGGTCTGTGGTGAGAGCCCTGTGCCTGCTCGCAGGGCCGTGGTCCGGCCTGCATCCCCCCCTCCTCTCTTCCCTAAACCCCAGCAAGGGCTGCCGGGGGTCCCTGTGGGCACAGAGCACGGCCGTGTCCTCTCTCTTCGCACGGGCCAACCTCCCTCCGCAGGGCTTCTCCGGCGGTGCCGCATCCCGCCTGCCGTGCGGGCCTCGGTCCGGACCTTTTCTTTGGCAGCCCAGCTGCCTCCGTGCGCCTTTCGCGGGAGGGGTTGCACTGGGGAGGCCGTCTGAGAAGGCGGGTCTCTCTATCGGTCATTGTACGGCTCCAAAGCGCGGGCGGAGCGGGAAGGAAAGGGCCGCCGTTCCCCAGGGGGCTAGCTCTACCTGCGTGTGCTCCATGCCCCCCCGCCCTGGCCCGCCGCAGCGGCCTCCTCTTCCCCTCCCCTCCGCCGCCCCCTTCTCCCGCCCCACGTGTGCGGCGGCAGCGGCGCCGGCTCTGCTCCGCTCCGCTCCGCTCGGCCCCGCGGTGACAGAGGCGGCGGCGCCGCCTCGTGTCCTTCGCCCCCCTCCCCCCGGCTCCCGGGGCTGCTGCGGCACCGGCCAGGAGGCACCGGCCCGCCTCCGCCTCTTCGCTTCTGCCGCACCGCGAGCCAGCTGTAAAACCTCCTCCTCGTACTTGGCAGGGATTTTTGCTCTCCTCTTAGTCCATCTCGGCACATTTCTTTTTTTAGCCTTAGTTATTGTTAATTATTATTTTACTCTTATTTTACTTTTCATCGGGAAATTCAACGTGGTTCTGTTGGATTTCCTTTTTCGGAGGGGGGAGAAAATCGCACAGCACTTTTTTTTTTTTTTTTTTCTTTCCTCCCCTCTTTGGAGAGAGAGGAGGGGGGATGCAACGTGGACCCCGCTGTTGCTATCACCGTGCCCTGCTGAAGGCTTTCGCGGCAGAGCAGCCTGGGGAAGAGAGAAGAAAGAGTTTCATCTGCTGAAGTCTTCCCAAGAAGAGGGAGCGGAGCAGAGGCACGGCCGCCCCCAGCCCCGGCCGCTGAGCGCCGCTTGCAGAAGGCGGTGCAGGAGTGGCAGCCCTTTTCCCCGTCCACCTCCCCCTTCTCCGTCTTCCATCTGGCCAGCTGCAGGATGGGGAGACGGCGGTGGCTTTGCGTGCAGCCCTATTTCCTATGGCTGGGCTGTGTAGCGCTTTGGGCGCAGGGAGCAGCCGGGCAACAAAAGCAGCAGCAGCAGGTCCGCCCTGCGGGAGGAGCGGGCGGCATCTACCCTGCCGCGGAGTACCGGGAGGAAGGGGCAGGCAGCCCCGCCGCCGCCGCCGCCGGCCGCGTCCGCAGGCGAGGACAGCAGGATGTGCTCCGGGGGTAGGAAAGCACCGCGCTGCGCTCACACCCCCACGCGACCCGCAGCCGCCGCCGCCGCGGCACTCTCCGGGAAAGCCCCGGCGCCGCGCCAACAGTAGCACCCTCTATGCCGTTCGCAGGCAGCTTTAAACCGCTTTAAGTCTGCCTACAGCTACTTTCCTATGCAGTCCTTCTAGGCTGGCGATCCCCAGGCACCCTTCTTAGGCACCTCCGCCAAGTCCGCTCCCTAGCCATGCAATCTCTTCACAGTAACTTTCCTGCAACCACATAACCTCTCCCCAGCTCGAAACTGTACCGTTTTTGCCTTGTGTATATGTTACCTTTTCAGTCAATTTGTGACTAAGGAAATGTGGTTAGCTAAATTCCGTGTTTTATCTGCAGCTCTGAAACATAGTCTTTTAGGTAGCGTGACTGTAGTAAAAGCAGTCATTTGTTTGCATGTAGCAAAGTACGGGCATACATTGCAAATAACAAATACTGCACCTCAGTTTCTTATTCAAGGATATTACAACGGAAGAGACTTTGATATAGACTTTACTTTGCATGTTAGGTGTTGTGCTTAATTGGTTTCTGCTGAGAAACTATGCAGAAGACTTGTTTTCCTAATGGATTGGGGAGTTCTGACTAGCTGAAATTAGTTTATTCATCTTTAAGATCAGTCATCCCTCTTGCCATGTGTCATAGCAGTATAAAGCCAATTTTTGTAGTAAGACTTTTAAGGCCACATATGAACGTGGAGCCAAACTCATCCCTTGTGTATCTTCATTAGTTCCACCAGCGATGAATGTGGCCTATTGTTGCCTGTTCTGCCTCCCCTCTTTATACTAAACAGTTGAACTAATATAAAATAAAATGGCTTAGAACCTCTTACAGTAGAGGAAGACTTTGCTCCTTTGGGGAGGAGGTTTTTCTTAGGCATCTTTGCAATACTGTTTTTGTTTATGTGGCCAGTAGGTTTCTTCTCTTGTGTCTGTATAAAACTTTGGTGTCTGTTTACAGTGATTTATATTTTTGTATACACGTTTATTTGTGTGTCTGTGTGACAGGCCAAATGTGTGTGGCTCTAGATTCCATTCCTACTGTTGCCCTGGATGGAAAACGCTCCCTGGAGGAAATCAGTGTATTGTTCGTAAGTGTCTAACTTTTAAGTTTTTACTGCCCTAGGGGTAATAATAAAAGTAAATGTTCTTTTGAGTTACTGCTCTATTTAGGATGAGAAAAGAGAATTCATCTTGTAATTAATTTGGCCAGGTCAGTCTTTGGCTTATGTTTTAAAAAAAAGAAAAAGAAAAAACCACGCTTACTGGCCCATGTTTCCTGTGATTGAAAGACTGGCAAATTGTTGTATTTTGTTTGGTGTGCTCATAAGAGGCATGTTTCCATTTAATTAGAAAAAGAGGGGGGAGAGGGGCTTAAAAAACCTTCCATACATCAAATAATCAACAACAATAACAGGAAAAAAGCTAAAATGTCCTGATATAAAGCAAATGAAATCTGAAGTTTTATGAAACTTCTGTGGTAGGCTTGGAACTACAATCAAATGGAAAACTTTTCTACATCTGGGGTGCTTATTCTCTTGCCTGTCATTTTTAGTTGTGTTTTAATAGCTATAAAGCATGTAGACTGTGATTACTGCCTGGTCATAATAAATACTGTGCTGACAGATCTGGCTGTTGACATGGCTTGGCAAGAAAGGGAAATCTACTGAATACCCTGCTTAGGAAACTTTGTCTACCTAGAAAGGAAATATAAAATTAAGTTAGAGTTTCTGTCTGTTAGATAAAAGATATTATAAGATGTATGCTTTTTATATTCTCTGAGTGTTAGTGCAAGACTGTACCTATTTATCCTATCCTTTCCTCCTTTCTTTTCTAGTGAGTATGTTCAACTTGGGAATTTAGATTCTAGATTATATTGTTCTTTATGTAAGCAATTAAGTTCTTTGTAGTGTGTTTGATGGAGTATTACAGACATCCAGGACTAAACTAGGGAAGGAATGGGAGCAAAACCAAGATTTGTGGGGAGGCTAATAGTCACCTTTAGGTTAACCATCTTTTCCTTTTACATGACGAAATAAGCCTTGCTAATATTTCTTATAACTGTGCTAGGTATCGCTGATTTTCAGCTGAGGTTGATCTTAGCGTTTCCAAACGAAGTTGAGCTACGTAATTGGGAGGGAGAAAGATGGCAATATCAAAACTACTCTGGAATAATAGGAGCTCCTTAGAATCTTCAATTTATCATCTCTTACATGTTGACTTTAACATAAAACTGAGGTTTTAAATGGATTTATGTTGCCTAAATATGCCATTAGAATGTAACGGGATTTTCAAATTCAGCTGGATATCTAACTTGATGGAAATCAGGGAGAGTGGTTTAGGTGCTTTTGAAAATCCTGTTAATCATCTTTAGTGTCTCGTAATACCTATTAAAGGCCTTGGACGCGGGTCTCTCCTCATCCAGGATAACCTTTGACTTGCTATTAATTTGTGGGCTTAAAGAACACAATCTAGCACCCTTTTAACATGGTGGAGTTTAATAGAAGCTCTCTAAACTGCTTGAAGGGTGAAAGATGTGGCCAGACCGGCAGTGAGATTGGTTTAGATGCTTTTCAATTTGTGTGTTTGATGGAGGTTTCAGAGCAGGAATTTTTACACCTGTGTGAAACTTTTGTTGAGATGATGGTTCCTCTAGCTAGAGCAGTTTCACTACATAAAGCCTCCTGCACAGGGTGATGGACAAGCCAGGAAACTTCTTAGTGGAGATGAGTTGATTATAATTAGTATAGATTGTAATTAGTGATTTTAAAGTATTATTTAATGGAGTGAGGTCTGCTAACTAGTAGTAGGTCAATAGGAATACATTCAGACCTTATAGTGTTTTCAGTTGTTAAGGTGATAGCGATTGTTGGTGGTCTGCAATATATTTATGATTAAAAGTAAGGTTATCTTTTTAAAAAAAAAAAAAAAAAGTCTCTCTGGGTTTACTTTTTCCTTAAACAAAATAGGGAAGCACGTTTTAAGTATACATCTGTTGTAGGACTTTCTGTTGATAAAGAGTTATGCCTCAACAGGTAATAAACTGACAAAGCGTCAGAGTAGACCTTGCATAAATCAGGAGATTGAGCTGTTTTGTATTAGGATGGACTGAATAGTGATGTAAGGAAAACAACACTGATTCCCTGTGCTGGTCAAGTGCTCTAAATCAGATTCCAGCTTCTCGCTTTTAAGTCAGCTAATGGAAAACGCATTTCACATCAGTCAGTGGTATGTCTCTAATTTCAACTAAACAGTGAAACCACACAAACTTTCACCTCTCTTGCCTTTGCGTTTAGGATGTAATTATAGAGAAATTTAATGTGGGTGATACACATTGCATCTTTTTGATGCCCATGATAATTCCCAGAAGAGTGATGTCGGTAGACTGCTAACACGGGTCCTCTGTCTGCTCCTCTTTGATAAAGAAAAGGTGACCTTTAGTTGAGTACTTCAGGGAGGACACAAGTTTACAAAATCTTGTCTGATTTTTATCATGTTCGGCATTGAAACACAGCTTCTAGTTGGGTGAGAAAAGGGAAAAGGGAGTATATAAATTTTGCAGGGAGCATATTTAAACTTCTCTAATGGGACAATAGAATGGTTGCTTCCCTATCAGAGTCGGATCTCATTTACTCATATTTTCCTAAGTCAGAAGTGGGGTGCAAGCATTATGGGAATAGCGTTGTCTCTACTTGCTTAATGTATATGTACAGGCATTTTAGGCACTCAGCCTTTTCTTGGCAACTTTTCTGTAGGAGGAATTTGTTCCTCTTGTGACCCCCAGAACTTGAGGAGATGTGCTTTGAGATTATTTAATTCTCTCCAAACCCAGAGTTATTTACAAAGGAACTGTGCTTCTTACTTGCCATCTGCTTTTCAAGCTGTCTCCTCCAAGATGCATACTTTAGAGGCTCCCTTGTTGCTGTACTGGCTCTTAATGTTCTCAGGCTCTCTTTTGGTGCATTTGCTAATCCACCAGATTACTTAGATGTGCTCATTTGGATCTCATTCAGAATCTGCGTTTAGCCCTTAACTCTTTCCTGGTGCTGCAGTTGCTTTGTGCAGTGGAACTCCCTTGGCAGGTGAGCGAGGAAGGAAGGTGCGACTGTGATGCATCAGAGGGATAGCAAAAAAGCGTGGACATTGTGCACACATTGCAAAGCGTGGAGAGGCTTCCCTGAGAACTTTATAAAATTAGAATCTAAATGATAATATGGAAATAACGGACTACAGAAAACCATGTTTAGGGAAACTACACAAAATCTGGCAAGCCTGGCATTTGGACATTGACCTATACCTCAAGACAGCTTTATGTAAAGGATGGATAATCCTACCAAAAAGACACCTTAAAGTGCTTCTAAAATAGCAATTAAAAAAAAATGCTGTGCACTGGGACTAATGAGGCATACTGTTTATATTAATTCAAAACTCAGATTCTTGCTAATGTTTTCTGCAGGGCTTGCAGTCTAAAATCTGTAATTTTAATGCTTTTAAATAGCTTGTTTAATAGACTGACATGTCCAATTGGGAATGAAGTTGTCTATCTGTTCTTAGTGATCAGACCACCATCCGAATAGGTCATATTCTGTTCGTCTTTAAATGTATCACAGATGCCAATTGTACCAAAATTCAGTTTCCTTTACCTAACTTACCATGACCTCTGCACGTACCTATTAGATGTCCCAGTGAACTGAGAATTCTTTGTTTGGAGTTGTATGTTCTTTTCTTGTTTAAAGAGAAGCTGTTAAAATATTTTGGTGTTTTTTTCCTGTAATTTATGATTAAGGTCATTGTTAATAACTGTCTCTTTAAATGTGTTCTTCCTCAGCAATTTGTAGAAACAGCTGTGGTGATGGATTTTGTTCCCGGCCTAACATGTGCACTTGTGCAAGTGGACAAATATCACCTACTTGCGGATCAAAATCTAGTAAGGGCTTATTATGTTTATTTTCATGAGAAATTTCTTTTTAAGTAACCTTCCTTATGTTTCAACTTAAAAATAACTACTCTGTAAAAGCCTTCAAAAATAAGTTGTCGTTATTGCATGCATATGTATAATCTATGCTTTAGTGTGTCATTAGTTTCACTGCTAGAGATTGATATGCACGTGTGCGTCTACTCTGCGTGACAAAAAAAAGTACGTTTAAGGAAATAAGCATATTTAAATATAAATACATGTAGTAATAACATGTATATGGTTTTTATCTCTGTTTGTTTCTTGATACGTTATTAACACTTTAACACATGTATCTGTCTGTCTGGGTTCCACCGTAGTGCAACAGTGCAGCATCAGGTGCATGAACGGTGGTACTTGCTCAGATGATCAGTGTCAGTGCCAGAAGGGCTACATCGGAACTTACTGCGGACAGCGTAAGTAACTTCCTTGTCGCAAATAGGGCTAAAAAATACGTGTAAATCCTGCAAGTTAGCTTTGTTATTTTAGGTTGTGGAGGAAGGTTTAAAAAAAAAAAAAAAAAAAAGCAGAAACATAATGAAATACCGAGAAGGATTTATTATTTTTGGGCGCTGCGTTTAGCTGACAGTTAGTTCACACATAAAGTGCATTTGGATCCTTCAAAATTCAAGTCAGGGATTGAATTCACCAAATAACTTTGACTGGAAAAATCTTTTGGGGGCAATGGTAGCATATATCCCACTCTTTTTTTCCAGAAGCTCGGTAGTTTTCATCCTCTTTGCAGAATACCTTCTCCATGTCAGAAGAGTAGCCTAACTGCTAGCTCATAGCATATTTTTCTGTTTTTCCTCTTTGAATGAAGAAAAAAATGTATATGTTTCAGTTCAAGCTTTTGGATGCTTCTTTGGTTTGGCAGGCAAATTAAGAAGTCAGTCATTTGCACAGCTCTACCTATCATGGGACAGTGTTGACAAGGTATGCAAATTTAGTGAACGATAAAAATGTCTAAGGCCTACATAGATGAAGAAAAACTCAACGACCTAGTGTATTCCGAGGGCAACTGGTTACTAATTAGCTGGGAAATTAATTGCTGGAGATAGTCTGAAAGAAATACAGACAAATGCAGCTATGTAAAGTACACTTAGTCTAAATAGACTGTGTAGAGCATCCTTTCGTCTGAGTCATTTTTACAGACACTGTAGAGAGAGCAATCTTGTTTGGACTTTATTTCTGTCTGGATGAAATTCTCTGAAATTTTAAGTAATAACTGTAATCCAAAAATTTTACTCCAGTGACACTCAAATTTAAATGTTGCTGGCCCCTCCCTGCTCGTTTTAAAGTGTAAGGTCAAAACCTGAATGCTCTCAGCCAGGGCAAATTTCCAATGAATAAATGAAAAGAGGTTTGAATCTTTAAGCATTGACTCTAAAGTGATCCAGAAAATCTGCTCAAACTGTAGTGATTGGTCTCAGTGTATAGCATAGTTAAAATTTTAAGTAAGATTGAGAAATTGACTTCTAGACACAGTATGGATTTGAGCAGCTGAAAAACATAAATATGGTTTTATTTATTTTACTGAAATGTATTTTTTCTGAAATCTACTGTAGTTTATTTTTAAAAATTAAAGCATCATTGTCCATTAATTCAGTAATATAACGCATGCACAGAAGTATCTTCATGCATAAGGCTTGCATTCTCAGAAAAAAGTAATTCACTTTTATAGTTCTTGATAAGAAGTAGGGCTTTATCATATTTACAGATAACAGTACATTTTTATGCTCCTCATTGCCCTATATGGAGGCAAGGGTGCATTTATTTCCAGTTTGAAAGATTTACCATCTCTAGATTCCTGACTTTCTTTCACGCTGGGTACTCAAATACTTTATAAGCCCCATCTTTAGTCAGGGGAGACCTGAGCAGGAAAGCAGCCTTGAAACTTACAGACCAAAAACTCTCTTTGCTCTTGTTCAGGCCCACTTAAGGACAGCGGAACCATCTTTTAGGTGAAACATGGTGATTTGGAATGTGTGCTAATTCTGAACAAAGCTACGTCTCCTGGAAGCAAAGAGCACGAAAATACATAGAACTGATTAAAGAACTTTTATTAATGGTATTTTTCAAAGTAGCTGATGAATTGTCTTCCTCCGTCTTTCCTGGAGGCTCTGTGGAAATTCTTTTTGACATAAAAAGTGAAATTTTGCTTAAAGGAATAAGCTACGTACCTGCCATATCATTTCCATTTTGCAAGGAAATTAGGAATCCTGCTAATAGTATATAAGTTCCGAAGATTTCAGTGGTCTGGAAGGAGACTTGGTACTTGAGTCACACCACTGATAAATAGTGCGCGTTGGTGCACAGAACGATACAAGTATCTTCTCTATATTGTGCATTTATACTAAGAAAAAAATGGTTATAGTTCTAGTTGGGATTTTTTAGGAAAGACGGTTCTTGAAGGTACCTAAAGGTGTGTTAAACGGGTGATTCTTTTCCCCTTGTTCTAAGCATCCCTTCTTCTGTCCAGCAGTCTGAATTGTGTCTTCCTGCATGTTGTTTGTATGGGAATTCCTGTACCTTATACCACTTTCATTCTCCGTTCTTGAATGATTTGTCACTGTTGTGACTGAGTAGCTTTGGCACAAATTAACGTATGCCAGGCACGAAATCGTTGAGTTTATATTTGCTAACTTCTGTGACAGATCCAAGTTCTTATGATGTTGACTAGTGGTGTACAACTGTGTAATCTTTATTGCAAACAGCTGTTTAATTCATCATATTCACCAAAGCTTCTTAGCAGATGCTTAACTTTAGTATAATTTTAAACAGGTACGAGTGCTACTGGAATTTGACCTGAAGAATCATTACTATTGCTGGTGGTTGTTAGTGGTGGATAAGGAGATCAGTTTAGCCTTAAGGTGCAGAAAGAGAGCAGCTGAGGAAAAAAATTGATTTGTGAATACCGTGTGTGGGGATCTTTGAAATGTCATTAACTTTTTTTTTTTTTTTTTAAATGCAGCTGTCTGTGAAAATGGCTGCCAGAACGGAGGACGGTGTATTGGACCTAATCGCTGTGCATGTGTCTATGGATTTACTGGTCCTCAGTGTGAAAGAGGTAAGAGAAATACAAAGAAAGGCAATTATGACTAGGTATATGGTACAGTGGTGTGTGTTCCACATAGGTATTTTGTGCAGTGTATTTTCCAGCTGGGCCACTAAGCTTATGGCAAGCCATTTATTATTTAAAATTTTAGATATTGTCTTCCTTTGGAGTCTGGCAGCAACAGTTCAGATTGACAAGTGAAGAGACGTCACAGTTGATAGGAACTTGAAATAATTTAGGCTACGTATTCTGTTCGTATGATAGGGAACATGTGAAAATGAGCTACGTTTTACTCTCAGCTATTTGAAATAATGTTAGAGCAAAATTATGCTAGAACTGCATAATCATAACTAAATGAAGAATTGGTTTTTTCACGTAATGCTGCTTTCTCAAGAGAATCTTGCAAAATTATTTGTTCTAGTAATTGTATCTTAGAGGAGAAAGTAAGGGGATGGGGAGAGAACCAATTACCATAATACTGAGATCAGTTCTTAAAACCGTTCCTATTCATAAAAAAAAAATCTTAAACATGGCCTAATTCAAACTTCTTTCATGAATTGGGGGCTAAATTAAAATGTGATTTTAAAATTATATTGAGAAATCTGTGAGCCTTCTTTATTATGAGCATGGAGATACTGACAAAGCCAGTTTTAATGATTCTAAGCAATATTTTTCTTTTAGTGATATGTGGCTAGTATACAAATATTTCAGGCACTAAGTTCTTATATAATGATTTAGAATAAATCTGATTTCACTCTCAAATGTTTTTGCTTGTTGCTTTTTAATAAATGGGAACATTGTATTTTGAAACCAAGAAGACTTCAGAAAAATAGTAATGTAGAACCACTCAACTTCAGATATAATTATAGACTGCATTCTACGTACATCAAACAAACAAATGTAACCCAAATTACTGTCTAGTTAGAATGAATTTTTAATGAGTGGCTATACTGTGGATTGCTTTTCAAAACAATGATAAGAATCATACGTCCCTTAATGTAAAGCTGTCAACCATAATCAAAGCTGATTCTGAAGAGTTTAGCAGAAATAGTCTTTGTCTTTCTGCAGTTTGGAGTATTTGCAAGTATGCATTCTCATCAAAAAGCATTCTGAAGAACTGAGTTACAGGGGTGTGAAATGCTGCGTGCAAGTGTACATTGTTACTTTAATCCGTTAACATATTCAAAAGACTGTCAGTATTCAAAAAATGGGGCTCATTTACATTAAGAGAAAATAGAAAACGTAGGATCCTCATCTAACATCACATTCTTAATTCATATCAGCACTGGTAAAGACATCGACTCAGGGCAGAAATAGACTACTTAAAATCATAGAATAATTTAGATTGAAATGAGTCTCCAGAGACCTTCTAGTCCAAGCCCTGCTCAGAGTAGGTCTAGTTAGATCAGTTTGCTCAGGGCTGTGTCCAGTTGAGTCTTGAATTGCTGCGTGGATGGAGATTCCGCAACCACCCTGGGCGACCTGGACCAGCATTTGACCACTCTCATGATAAAACTTTTTCCCTTGTATGTGTTGTCTCTTGTCCTGTCGCTGTGAACCTCCAGGAGGAATCTGGCCCCATTTTCCATAGTTGTAGATAGCAAAAAGGTTGCCTTGAAGCCTTCTCTTCTTAAGGCTGGACAAACCCAGTTCTGTCAGCTTCTCCTCATAGGTCAACTGCTCCAATCTGCTGACCAGCCTAGTGGCCCTTCCCTATAGTTACTTCAGTATGTCCATGTCTCCTTTTTTTGACCAAGGAGTCCAAACCTGGACACAGTACTCAAGATGCGGTCTTGAAAGAGCAGATTAGAGGGGAAGAATCACTTGTCTGGACCTGCTGCCTGTACTTACTGATTCAGTCCAGGATGCAGTTGGCTGCCTTTGCTGCAAGGGCGCGCTGCTGATTTGTGTTCAGCTTGTTGTCTATGAAGACCTCCATAATCCTTTTCTGCACAACTGCTTCCTAGGTGGTGGGCCCCCAGCCCATATTGTTGCATGGGGTTATCCCATTCTAGATGCGAGACTTTGCATTTGCTTTTGTTAAACCTCATGAGGGTCCTGTCAGCCCATTTCTGTAAACTACCCAGGTTCTGAATAGCAGCCCTGCCTTCCAGCGTGTTGACTGCTACCCCCAATTTGATGTCCTCAGCAAGCTTCCTGAGAGTTCATTCTGTCCTATCATCCAGGTTGCTAACGAAGACAAACAGTTATCGGTACTGGTCCTAATCCCTGAGGGACTGCACTGCTTTACTGGCCTCTAGCTGGACTTCACACCACTGCTTACAACTCTTTGAGCCCAGCAGTCCAGCCAGGTTTCCACCCACCTTGTCATTCACTTATCCAGCCCATATCTTGCTAGTTGCAGACTCTCTATGCAAGACTGTCAAAAGCCTTGCTAAAGTAGAGGTACTCAGCATCCGCTGCTCTCTCCTTGTCCGCAGCACAAGTCACCTCAGGACAGAAAGCAGTGAGGTTCACAAGACATGATTTGCCCTTGGTAATCCCATGGTGGCTACTCCCGAATACCTTCTTGCTCTTCATGTGTTGAGAAATGGCTTCTGAAGTGAATCCTATGTAACTTCTGTGGTTCAAATTCAGCTCTGAGATAGTATTCAGAATAACATATAGTGAAACTATCTCGCACCATTTTAGGCATTTGTTGACGGAGAAAATGGAAACAATTTCCATGGTGATGAAGGAAAGAAGTAAATTAACCAACCCCTGGAAAAGCAGGAATTCCTATTTGCTATTTCAGGCTTGTTTTGAATACCCACTAGATGTCACAAGCAACAGAGAAATATAAAGGATGAATTTGATTCTTTGCCTCTAATTGCTTGTTACTTTCATTCTTAAAGCCGGATGTAGACTTCTGTTCATCACTGTTAGGTTAATTCTTGCTGTTATATCATTCAGTCTATTCTTTGTAGTACCTTCTTGTAAGCTGAACTCAAGGGTCAATTCTGATAGGTTTTGGTCAGTGTGAAAAGTAAGGAAAATCAGTCTGTTAAGAACTGCAGTAATATTTACAGCTATTTTGAGAAATCTCTCTCTTCTTGGTAGAATGTATGCCTGCCTTCTAGCTAAAATAGAATACCACTAAGTCTGAGCATTTAGGATGGATTTTCATAGGATCCTGAAGAGGCTGGATAATGTTAGGCTGCTTTACAGTTTGAACCTTAGTTCAGATGGAGACAAACTCTGGCTGTGATGATGATTTAGAGTTTTTAATAAGGATGATTATACTTGAAATATTCTTGTTTCTTTAAAAGATTCTAGTAGTTATGGGTACTGCAACTACATTTCTTCCTATATTACGGATAAAAGTATTGCGGTCTTTCTTGTAATTCATTATGAAACTTTAGGCTGGAGAATTCAGGTCACGTAATGAATTTGAACACCTGTATTTTGGCGTCTGTGTTCCTTAGTTGTCTTTGAAAGTCTTAACCTTAGCTTACAAAAAAGTGATGTATAAAACGTTATAGTAACATGAGATTTAAGTTACAACATATGATTATTTGGAGATTGAGTTATTTTAATGGGAAGTCTCAAGTTCAGTTCTTGAAAATGGAGGTGGTAGGCCATGTTTGCTTCTGTTACCATCGCAGAAGTATAACTGCTCTTGCATCAGTGGACAGAACTAAGTAAAGTTTTGTAAGTAAAGTCTTTTATGCCACATGTTGTATAGACTTCTCAGCTTGATCCTGGTATCAGGATATAAAGCCATATCAAAAGAATGAAGGATGTACGAGGTCAGTAAAGTTCTGGCTTTGTGATCCTTAAACAACTTCACTTGCACAGTCATAATTCATGATTGCTGTGCAATGAAACATCATGATATGAATTGGTAATGGGCAATGGCAAACTATTCATGTATGGTTTTTAGCCTATTAGACATTTTTAAAGTAATGAGCAAACCACTTGTGGGTAAGGTTTTATGATTTATTTGGAATGATGTATGCATATTTAAGTGTGCTTGTCAGGTTAAATGGAAAAAGTGCGCCTCGTTGCGACTTCGGTGTTACACTGTGATAACTTTGTGGTAAGGGATTAATTTCTCCACCAATGAAAATATTTTCAAAATAAATAAGCAGCTTCTCTGTTTTTTACAGCCACCTAAGACTCAGTTTTTTTTGTTGTGGCTGTTGCTCAGTAGACAGAATCTAACCCGTCAGATTACAAGAATTTATAAGGCTTCACTTTATTTTCCTTCTATTCCTTGCTCTTTAATCAGTTCTCTTGCTTCCTTCTTTATGGAGGTGACTGCCAGCTTGAATGTTTTCTGTATATTTCCAAACATAAATGGCAAGTTATAAATATTAAAAAGAAAGTTATGAATTCATTGCATTGTTTTTCAGTGAAAGAAAGATGATTACTATGGCGTATCTTGGTAAAACATCTCTTTTATAATAGTTGGAAATGTTAATTTTGTATGCTTTACGTGCACGGACGTACATGAAAAATCTGTAAAAGGTATCTTAAATGCCTGTTCTGCTCAGTAGTAGTTTGTAATTTACACTTTTAGCTTATTAAGTTTATTTTACAACAAGATGCAAAAGGCATTGCTATCGACAGATGAAGAAATCAATAGGTGCCTCATAATACTTGACAGTAAAAAGGGCCTCTATGGTTTAATTTTAAACTGAGTTTAGCAACGGTTCGTAACTCTTAAACTAAAATTTTATAGTTAAAGGTTACGTGAGCTTCCCTTGCAAGCCACATTGTAGTTATAAGAGACTTTGTTTTGTTTTGTTTTTTTTACATAGCTGTGTTTTAAATGCATACTTTTTATTGTTCTGTAAATTAAGTTATTTTAAATTAGGCATTTTCTCCCTAATATAGAACATATGTAGCTTTCCTTCAGGTTGGCCTCCCAGACTCAGTTATATGATAAAACGTGACTGCTTGTTCAGCTATCTGGGTTCCTAGCAGACTAATTTCCGGGCTGGAGACAGGAGGCTGAGCAGTAACTAATGACTGGCATGATTACAGTATTTAACTTGAGGCTTGCTGCTGGTTTAACAAGAAAGCAGAACCTGTTTTGGAGTGCCTGCCTTACTTTTTCTGATATATGTAATGACATGTTATATCAAAACCTGGTCTTGTGGTCAGCTTCTCATCTTTGATTTGTAAGCACACAAGATTCAAGTGTTTGATTTTTGTCTGTTTTGTTTAAAAGAATGAAAAATTTAAATGCTGAGTTTTTTCCCTCTTACTCACTGAAAAATAATTGAAAAAAATGAAAAAGATTAATTGTTAAGAGCTCTCATCCTCTACTTTCTACTTATATGCAAAGGTAGTCTTTTCTAACATGACCAGTTCCTTTGACTTTCTTAAGGCTGTCTGTATGAGCAAATCATGTTTGTATTTCTGCACACGACCTGTAGTTTTTCTTTTTTAACTGATGATCTGTAGAGCTGCATAGCAGGAACGCAGTTTGTGGGGAAAAGCAAAGGTGTTTGCTTCACCCTTTATCATGCGTTGAAGGGAGGAAGCAGCAGGTGGGAAGGAGAATCCTATTGCCATTTTACATTTGCCTTCATCCTATATTTAAGGAGAAAGAACAGTGCTGCTTGCTCTGTGCAAGAGATGTTAGTCAGCTGGCTTAGAATGTGGTGGGAAGCAATGGGTTTGGACTGAGTAGAAATGCATGCAGCGCTTGGGGAGAAGGGAGAAGACGTTAGAGGAACGCACAGGTACAAGCTTGGGCAGGTGAGAAAAGAAATAGAAATAGAATAGTTGAATAAAAGGCAAGAATTTTTGAAAGGGGGAAGCTTTTGGCCTGTTCTCAGGAAAACATCCTTCCCCGTTTTTGTTGGTATTCCCAGTAAAAGAGTCCGGGCATTTTCTCTGGGCTGTCAGAATTTTGGAATTTCTGTCTATCAAGGGAGCTGAGCACCTTGACCTCATAACAGATCAAGGAAATCGGTGATGGGGGTGACTGCCTCTATATGGGTTCTTACTGGGTCGTCAGCTAAGAATCTCTGCAGGTTCAGTTATCTAATAGGTAGTAACCCTTCTCTGTGCAAGGCAGCAATTTTTATGCCTGCTCTGCAATGTGTACAGGAACTCGGCCTGTGGAATTGAAACGTTCCTAGGAGAGAACCAGACAGAGTAAGTGAAGGGACCCTGTGGCTGGAGCAGCAGGATGTTGTAGAGGAGAGTGAATGTGGAGAGAATCCTGACAGGGTGATAGGCAGAGGATGTAACTGAAGTAGAGGTTGATTATGTGGCATAGGAGAATATACATGCAGCATCACCTTACGTTCAAGATCAGTTGCCCTCACCTGACCCTCCCCTTACAGGAAAAATTTCAGTGATCCTATGTCTAAGCTTAATGGGGGGGGGGGGGGGGGGAAGATTTTCTTCAAGACTGGAAGAGGATGGAGAAGTTAATCAGTAGTGAGGAGAAAGAGGTGGGGAGAAGCAAAAAGCATATTCATTAAAAGTGTCAAAATATGCAGTAGATAAGGTAAAAGAGAAAAGAACAAAGAAACAGAATGCTGAAATAGAGGTTCATTATGTGGCATTGGATGAGTATGCATGTGTATGTGGAGGGGTGTATGTGCATGCAGGTCCCTGCTCTGAAAAGCTAACTAGACAAAGGAACTATTATTACTGTCTTTTCCCTGCTGCCAAAAAGGCTGAGGCGCAGCAAGATTGTTGCTTCTTGAAGGCTGAGCAGGAAAGCTTCTGCAGATTTAGCAATCAACCAAATTTCCTGTGCCTCAGTCTGATGTTTTAACTAGAGGGTCATCCTTCTCGCTTTTTTTAGGTAGTGTAAGACTGTTGAGATTTGTGTACCTCAGGAGTGAGGATAGCTGAAAATGCGTGACGTTTTATGAAAAGGCAGGAAGAAAAGTAAGTTAATAGGAGAAGTTTTTTAAATTTTTGCTAAACACTGCCATCAAGTTATCCATCCAAGCCAAATATCAACCGGCATTCTTTGCTTCTTGCCATAGGGCCATAGTGACTTGTGATATCCTGGTGTTTTTTCGTTTGGAAGTACAGTGTGTTTCGGTGCACAATAAGTGGAATATTTACGTGCTGAACATCATTTTCATTCATTTTCAAGTCTGCTTTTAACCATTGGGAAGTGGAACACGTGGTGTTGAGACTGAGTTTCTGCAAGTTTGTAAGGCTGTCACTTGGAGCCTGTTGATAATGAAAAAAATTAGTTCACTGGCATAGCATGACTACAGAAGTCTGTGCAGGTCACAGGAGGTGTTTGTCACTCCTAAGATAAACATGGAGTTACACTGTCAACTTAACTATAAAAATAAGTTAAAGGTGGTTTAAAGCTCAACAAAAATGCAACTCTTCCTACAATGTCTGACTTTTAATCGTGTTTTCCTACCTCATTTGCTAAATTTTCTTTTAAAAAACACTTTTGTCAACTTTTTCCGCATAGAATGGAAGACTGATTATAAGCAAAATGCCACAGTGGTGGTATTATAAAAAAGCTTCAATTTAAAATAAGAAACCCCCAAAACCCAGCGACAAAACTCTCTAATTTCCTTCAGAGAGAGTAAGAGCGAACACGTTACAAACGCTTGCAGTAATAAGAGGTAAAACATTTTCTGACAGAAACGTAACAATTATATGTGTATTTTGAAGTTTTTCCCATGCCTGGAAGAGCAGAAATGTAGGTATCGGAATCAAGAAAACAGGTCAGACTATCTATATTGTAAGAACCTGCTAGTTACTTTAATTATTCGCCTGGGACTAGCAGTATCCTCAGAGGTTTAGAATACATGTAATTAAGTGCGGTCCATGTTCGGAAAACTTGTTTTCATCTTCATTCTGCAAGTTTGGTCCTGAAGGTATATGCGCCCATGGCACTAGATTGCCTGGTTTAGCCATCCATTTTTATCTGCAGTTTTATTTCCTTCTCTCCCATTTCACAAGTTGACAAATAACTACCTAAAGTAGTAAAAACCCCACAAGGTGCCTACAGCGTGTATCTTTATTTCTTGTTAGCAGGTGGCTGAAAAATTCTCTTGTTTGACTATGCAGAAGATTTAACGTTTTGCAGTTTTTAAAAAAGAGGTGGGCAGTGCTGAACAGAGTGTTGGCCGTAACGATTAAGAAAGTAACGTAAGCCCGGTATCTTCCTCCTGTTTCCCTCTTTTCTCTTCTTTATTGACTTCAAAATTTGGTTAGTATTCCTTCCCCCTCTTACTCGCTTTTCCTCTGGTTATATTATCACTAATACTGTGATACTTTTGATCACAATCAGCAATCTGTTAGATAAGTATCTGGAGCAATGGGTACAGCAAACAAAATCACTCTCTACCAGAATGCTAATAATATTTAGCATATGCTTTTAAGTTAAGCGTTAAGTGTTACAGATGTAGGATTATTGCACTTTGTTAGAAATAAAACTAGAAATTGTATGCCTTTAACGTGGGTCTACAAAAGGAAGATGAAAACATAGGTGTGAATAACCTCTTCTGCAACTTGGACACTGGGAAAACGTTGTCACTTTAAGTCTGGGATCAAAAGGGGAAGCACTGTAGCCATACTGCTTCAAATTACGAAATAAATGAGTGAAAGAACTAGCAGAGTTATTATACCCTGTACTTATGATGAAAAGGTGCAATATTTTGATCATATATAGTTTTTATATATATGTGTGTGTGTGTATATATATATGTATATGAAAACTAGCATTTTCTACTGCCCATAAGAGGAACACGTCTAGGAGAGTATAAAATATTTTTTGTTTGATGCATCAGTGGGACTTTGGCAGATGCACTTTAAAATAGACTACCCTTTGGGTTATGTTCTGCATCTAGAGATGCTTCACTGAAAAATGAAATGAAGAGCTGGTAATAGGGAGCAACAGTCCAACAAAAAAGGGGTAGGGAATGTATTGTGGAGGGGAGGGAAGGTGATGACTTAGGAAAATTCTGTCCAGTCATGTCTTTCATTCCTCAGTGAAAAGTTTACTCTTAGTCAGATGTGTTAGACTATGAGTTTTCTTTTGAGTTCGTTGGAGTGTGGGAATACAGGAGCTGAACCAAGCTGTAGATGGCTTTTTTGGAGCTTCAGAAAAAAATTCTTCAGAAAAATTAGAGGAAAAATTATTGTTTTTATTAAAATATTTTAAAAAAATCTGCAGAAAATCAACCTTAGGGGAGTTAGACACCACAGTTTCTAATTTTAGCTGAGACTGGGATGAGTGATAAAAATGTATGCAAAACGTGGATGTGAAAGGCATTGCCTTTCCCACATTGTACTCCCAGACAATCTAAAACGTTTGGGAACTGCTGCTACAGAGGATATTAAGGGCACCAAGTAGATGAGTTCTGGAGGTGGGGAAGAACGTCAGTTCCTGAGCAGTTTTGTAAGGAAAGCTTTCCAACTTTAAAAAAACAAAAAAACCCCAAAAAACCGAAATTAATTCACTTAAGTGGAAACTGTATACCTGAGAGAGGGGGAGAGAAAAAAAATGGAAATGTACAACTAGATCACGAGATCACTACAAAACTGAGGCAATTGCCAGCAGGGACAGTCTTTAACAGAGCAGGCGCAAAGCCGCCAGAAATACTCAAGCAAACAGGACAGCTTTTGTCTACTCCAGCAAGTGCTAAGGTTTAGTATTGTTTATGTGGACAGTGTATGCAGATTTAAGAATAGGAAAAAATGAAATATTTAATTAACCCTGTTCTGAAGTACTGCAAAAATTAATGCAAAAATAAATGCTTAGCTATTTTGTCTGTGGAATGTATTAGGGCAAATTAAGACAAAGGGATAAATTTACAGTAGTAAGTAAAAAGTAGTGTGTCAGAGGAGATCCACTGGGGAACTTGGGAACCTTGACAATTGCTTGCTTATTTACTATCACGGTTACAAATGTTTGAAATTGTGTTTGACTTTTACATTGCCTATCAGTAGTAGTTCTTGTATTTGGTTGGGGGTGGGGGGGGGGGAGGAAAAGAAAAACTCTACCTTTAGAGAGTTCCTAGTGAGAAATAATCTGAAACACTTTTTATGTTGTATGCAGGTTTATGTTATGTAAGAACATAAAATGAGTAAAAAGAAGCTCTTGAAGATGGCTGGACAGGAAGACATAGCATACATAAGAGTTGTCAGATAGAATCAGAGCAAAGGGCAGTCTAGCCTAGGATCCTGTTATTGACAGCAGCCAACAGTTGGTGTTTAACAGGAGAAGTATTTAGTGATATTTTCCCCAGAATGCTTTCCCAGAGTCAGATAGTCTTGTGTTTCAGGATCTTTTGCAGCAAATGCCTTTTTTTTTTTTTTTTTTTTTTACTAGTGCTTTTATTACTTTGTCATTCATTTGATTAGCTTAGTTTGTTCCTTGCCCCATTTTCTAAACCGTTATGGAAAATGTTAAATAGCATGGGTTACAGCAGAGATCCCTGTAGAATTCCATTCCGTTCCTTCTAAATCAATCATATACACCTTGTTCCCATTTCCTGTTCCTTACCCATGTAAGGAACTTCCCTTGTGTTTCATGTGGTTGTGTTTTCCTGAAGAGCCTTTGGTTGAGATCTGTTTGGAATCCAGGCAGACTGTGTCAGCCTCCTTGTTCATAGGCTTGTCGATTCATTAAAGGACTCGAGGTGGTATGTAGGGTGTGATTTTCTTTTACAAGGGGTATTGTATTCCTGCCTCATTTAAAACCTAGCTGTTGGAAAAAAAGCGGACTTATGGCTAACTTCTTGACTCTGATTTTTTTTTTTTTTTTTTAAATAAACACAAGTGGGTGTATGGGTGGATTGAAAAGGAAGCTACAGGAATTTGGTAGTTTCTTGCATATCTTTTGCATATGAAAGTATATGAATTTCTCCGAACTCAATGTGATCTGACTTTGGCAGGGGGGCTGTGTCTTTCTGTAACCTTCTGACTTCATCTGCTTTGTCAGGTTGAATTAATCCTCTTGTTTGTAAATTGCAGTAATGGAGTGTTTATATAGAAATAAATAAAGTTCTTGGGGAAAGTGGCATCTTCTCCAGCTCTTCTGTATGAACATACTTTTATTATTAATATTACATTTTTAAAGGATGCCATTTTTAGATGGAACACACTTATCTTTCCTTAGAATACAGCATGGAAATGCCAGAAGGTAATTTTCAATATTTTCCAATCTGTGTTTTATTAGAACCTTCAAGTCTTGTTTGGGTGAATCAAAAAGTAATTTAGTCTCCTATCCTTAATTAGTCATTGACCTGTATGATGGTAGTATCCACAAAAAGCAATTGTTGCAAATATGGGAACCGGATAGAGGCCATCGGTCCAAAGATCCAGTGCCTTGGATTGTGGCCCCAGAATATACAAATAGTGAGAACAAACCAAATAGCTCCTCAAAAGCTCCCCAGACAATAGATATTTATAGGGGACTTTTTATTTAAGAAAGGAAAGGAATGGATATAAATTTCATTTACAGTAACAAATTGAAAAGCAAATTAATTTAAATTCAAATTAATAAAATTAGAAAAGTAATTGAATTATTCGCACAGTGTAGCAAATTGAAAACAAATTATAATGTCATCAGTATCTGCTGTATCTAATCTAAAGCTTTATACAAGTGTTTTATGACTCCAACAATGTTAAGCATTGGGTCCTGAATTTGTTCTGTATGCACAGTTTCAGGTTGTCTCGTAACTACAAATCCTACAGTGTTGTGTGCATGATTTGACATGCATTTGTATGCCTAATGAACCACTTAACTCCCCCTTCCCCCTTAAGCTTTGTTATTTTACTTGTAACCACACGATAGTTCATATATAATTGAGCATCCAAATTCTTGTATAAAAACAGGAAGTTTCAATGGTGAGCAATACTGCTATTCTGATAATAGTAAAGTAATGGTATTCTTCTAATTATTACAGTTTTTAAAGGTTATGTGGGGTGATGTTGGGCCTATTCTTTCCTCTAACTGCCAGAGCCCTATTCCATCTGGGTTTTGCTGTACCCAGGACATTTTCATAGAAAGACATCTAAATGATTCTTTTAAATGATCTGGTGAATGCTTGTTATAGCATTGTTCGTCTTACACAGTTAAATAGTTGATTGTTCTATGACCTCTGTAGTACGTTGTCAATGTGTTTATCTGTTGCTTTAGGTATTGATGAGTAACTACTCGGAAGTATCGTAAGCCTTCTTACTGTTCTTTTGGAGTAGTATTCAATACGTTGGTTCAATATTAAATATATTTCTCATGTAGTTACTTTTCATTGTCTATTAAAGCTAGAAGAAAAAATGACATTTTTGGCCAAATATCTCTTTTAAAAAAAAATTGGTTAGGAAAAGTTTTATCCTCAACTTTTCACTCTTTGTTGAGAGGATTTTTCATTCTTAATTCACTACCTTAAATTAACTGCCTAATAGCCAGTGATATGCAAAGCGTTCAAAGGATGAAAAGCCCAAAAGAACGACAAAGGAAAAGTCGGATGGAAATAATAGTGGGAGTTGAAATATTCATTGTGAAGCAATGAGCTGTTAAACAGAAGAAGGAAAACACAGTCAAGAGTGAAATTGAATAGAGTAGAAGCAGTTTGGATAAGGGGTAAAACCTGTGCCGGACAGGAATTGACAGAAGGTGTCTTGTCAAGTCCCATGGAAAATGAAGACCTTAGTGTGTAAGGTCAGTTCATAATCAAGTGTCAGCACCACGTCATTTCACAGTGGTAGGGCACTGCAAGTTTGCTGTAACGCTATCGGCACATTTGAAAAAGCTATAATAAAAGTATTGGCTGGAAGTCATGACATGCTGCTAAACTCACTGAGGTGTTAAAAGCTGTATGACAAGGTTTTTAGATAAATTTCAGAGAAAGCAGAAGGGAGGTCAGTGAAATCAATTCTTGTTTGCCTTAAATTGAAGGGGGAGGAGGGAAGAATAGGTATAATAATCCTTATAAAGGAAATATTACTAGAAACGTAGTGGCACAGGCCTGCCTACTCCCCTCTGAATCTTCAGCTGTTCTCTGTGCACCATTAAGGACACGTGCTACCTTCAGCACACAACTTACCGGTGCTGTGACGTTCCTGTGTTCCTTTTAGTTTCTTTCTTCTTTGTGTGTGTTTTTTTATTTTTTTTTTTAATTTTTTACTACAGGTTTTCCAGCATGCTCAGTTAAATATGCTGTGGTGTGAAGAGTGAGACTTTTGTATTTTGAGCCTAAAATAAGATCAAACTGCAAAAGAAAATGATGATGCAAAAGGTTAGACATCACTTTAACTTGCAGATACTGCTACTAAATATCTGCAAGCTAAGGGTAAACCTCACTGAGGATCAGAGCAATTTTACCATTAGCACCACAGCCACATGTTCTATACGAGCAGGCTGTAGGAGTTAGTGGGCTTATTCAGCAGTTTCACTGTTGAAGCGTGGAATTTATTTTCCGAAAAAAGAAGCCGTTGACTATTTATTTTGTAGGTTACTGGGCAAATCGCTGCTGTGGCTATTTCATCATCTTCACATTTAAATAAACATTTCCTTATGGTTGTTCTTTTACTATGGAGCTGAATACGTGACACAGACTTTTCCAGTGTGTTCACAGCTTTGTATTTTATGTGAGCTTTCAGCTGATTTCCGGATAGGATATGGTATCCGTTGTGTCCTAAACACGTGGTTGATGACAAAAATTGCCCCACTCTAATCAGTGGCTTAATAAATATGGTCCGCTGCCCTTCTTCAGGGTTGAAGAAGGATAGAGAATTTAGTGCTCTGTGACAATGAACGGTCTATTCTCTGCTTTTTTTTTTTTCCCCCCTCTTGGGAAACAGGTGTGTAATGCCATTTTAATACGAGTACAGCATTAGAGTAGATAACGTCTGCCTAGAAAAGCTGTTTTACATCTGTCTCGCATTTTATGGATTCTTAGCCTGTCAGAATCAAGTAAGATTAAGTGTCTTGATTTTCAAAAGGTGATGAACATCCGCATCTCTTATTGACTTCAATAGGAGCTCCAGGTGCTTCTTGAAATTCAGGTTCCAATATAACTAACAGGCTTGCAGAGTACATCCAATTCTTTGTGCTTTCAAAGAATGCAAATCGACAAGGAAAAATATACGTACAGCTGGTGTCCAGACCTTCACTTCATACCTTAAAACTGTCGAATGAAACTAAGACCTTTTCTCATGTAGGAACCTTTGCTCTCTTTCTCCCTTCTAGGTAGCTATAATTCTCTGGCTTCTGAGAAACCCGTACCTTCCCTGCTTTAAAAAGAAGCATCATCCTGCTTTCAAGATACGCAGCCCTGCAGCCTACTTTTTCCTTTTTGCTCTCCTGTTTCCTCCCTGATTTTCTCTCTCTTGGGCTGAGGCTCAGTAGGCTGTTTCTGTTCTCCGCACTGTGCTTCTGTACAGCCGAACAGTTGCAGGATGGGGGTGCCATTCCTCAGTTCCCCCTGCGTTACTCTGAATCTGTAGTTTTGTTCGTTTGTTCTTAGGACTGACATTAAGTGATCTTTGCCTTTGAGCTAAAATTTTGCTCTTGATCTGCTTCAAGACTTTGAACTGTGTCTACTCTTGATATGTTTGAAACCTAGTTTATATGCTAGACATAGGGAGTATTTTTAGATTTTTTTTTTAGCCTTTATTTCTTGAAGCATAAAATACAGGAAAAATAGAGTACTTGTTAGTTTTTCATCTCATTTCTGCTATTTTAAGTGATCGATCATAGCGTAATGTGACTTTCTAGACATTGTACTGACGCATCATGTACCTACCTCACATTTAGCAGTCTAGTGCCCAAAAAAGTTCATTGCTTCAGACTATTTGTATAATGCAAGTTTAATCTGGAGTATCTGCAGTAAATGGAAAATTTAAGAAAGACCTCCCAACTAAACCAAAAACATCTGAAAATAATAAAATGTAACAATGGAAGAGCCTTTTTCCAGTATAAAAATTGTATCATTTGAAACTATAAAATGTTTTCTTTTCTGAGAAACAATTCTATCTGAAACCCTGGCTGACTGAAAAGTTGGAAGTCAGTAGTACGAAATTAAGTCTCAGACTGTACACTTCTAGGATCTGATCTTGCATTCACTAGGTAAAGGAGCCTTTTGTTTGACTGCTGTATACAAATTTGACATTTCAGGCATGTGCATAAAAAGATGTTCCTTCTCCATTTTGGAGTTAAGATGTATAATGCAAAGTTCTTGATGGAATAAATTTAAGATTGATGTATTTACCTAAAATTTTCACTTTTTAATGGTTTGGTAGAGCAGGAATGAATGTTTCTCCTTTTAATCCCCTTTTCCAGACCCTTTCATTTGCTTATTGTAAATTCAGATTATGTTTTGCTACTTTGTATCGTTCTAGAGCTATAAAGATCCCTCAGGCCACTGGGATCTTGCCAATGGAAGAATTTTCACAGTAAGCTGTGATTACTGTTTTATTACTGTAAAGTGACTTAAATTGCTCCTATATATCCCTATCTCTTGCCCACAGAAAAAACATTTTGATTGAGGCAGAAGAAGGGGCTCGACTAAAGTGATGTTTATGATTTCTAACAGTTGCTGGAGCAATCTTTCACAATCATTTAAAAAAAAAAAAGGTATAGGTAAGATGATTAATGCTGTTTTAAATTTGCTAGACATTAGCTTGCTCGCAGGTGAGCCAGGATGATAAGCAATGTAAAGCTATCTTTTTATGTCCCCTTGGCAAGGTATCCAAAACGCAATTTGAGTGTGGTACTATGAATAGCTGGAGTTCTTTGCTCTTTTCTGCCTAGAGGATCATTTTACTTCATTTCTTTTATATAAACTCTAAATTATAAAAACTTGTATAATTTGATGAGAAGACTACAGGTCTTCTCATTAGGTAAGCAAAAACTTTGCTAACCAAAGAATTTTCTTTTGTTTCATTTTCTGAGCCAGCAGCTTTTAAATTGATACAGTAGTTTTCTTCTGGTGGAATTATATTTCAATACATTTCTCATTTATTAGTCTCAGAACATTTGCTCCAAAGATGTCATTCTAGTGCTCTATTGCGTACGTTTCAGAATTCCCTATTCTCTCTGTTGCCAGTCCTCTGCCCAAGTTAGTCTACTTTTTTCCTAAATTAAATATATAGATTTCAAAATTATAATGAACAGAACCGTAAGCATAGATGCTTAAATAATACATACCTGTTTGTAAAGTATTTAACACCATAATAAGCAGTAGTTTTTTTTAAATACTTTCTTACATTTTTAAGAGTTCATGGATGCTTTAAAAATACAGCTCTTCCGTGGTTTGTTCTTTATCTCACCTCACGCTTTACACATTAAGAAGGAAAAACAAATGCAAGAAAAAGCATAGAATGGATTAGGAGAGGAAAGATGTAGTGACTGCCTATAAAAGAAATGGAAGGAACCTGACACAGAAGCTTGGACCCAGACCAACTATACTGAAATCTAAAGGACAGATTTCTGATAATTTCAGTAGGGTTAATTAAGCATCCTGAGGAGGAAAGGAAAAGCCTTTGAACACATGAGATAGGTTTTTCTTCTATGTTGTTTTCTAACATCATTTGAAATTATATTTATATACAGACACTGATTTAAGCATACTTATAGAGATGCTTCCTAAAGGAAGGGCTGGAGGGAAAGATACCTCTTACTAGAGTGGCTTATGTAATTAGACAAGATATACAAGGCCTGAGCCTTTTTAGATGTGATAAGTGGACCCACATCCCAACCACTTTTCCATTTTTCTTCAATCGTATCAGTTTTGTCTAATGACTTATTCTACTAATTCTTTACTAGTTCTTAATTACTAATTAAGCGCTTAAAGTATTACTTCTTAATTAGTAATTAAAGATACTGTTCTGATCAAACCAACCAGCCAACTCATCCCCATCAACAGTACTATTTCTCTTTTGAAAGCTGGAAACATGAAGTGATGGAAATCTCATACAAACTGAAGAGGTGTGAAGGGTGCATGTTTATCCCCTGAAATTTTTAGCTTTAATAATAGTCATATTTATTGTCAATGTTTAAAACAATGGCAGGAAATTGTAAACCATGTTATACAGATTGATTGTTAAGCCAAATTTGCTTCCTAGCAGAAGGGAGTCATAGAGGAAAAAAAAATGAATCAAAAAAAGCAAACACAAGCTTTTAGCATTAGTGCACAGGCAATTACAATTTCAAATAATATAGCAATAGCTAGCTTTACACTGTGGGTAGGCTTTGGAATTCTCACTGTGTTTTTTCTAATATTTGTAGCAGGTTTCTTGTAATGTGCGAAGTTTGATTGTCTGTCTCATATTGAAAAAATTATCCTGCCAGACTTCACAACAGATGGGAAACTTAAGCTTAGAGCCAAAAGGAAAAAGTGACACATTGTCAGTAGACTTAGAGAGAATTTTATTGTCAAAGTGTTCAAACTTGCAGGATGTGTTGGTAGCATTAATTATGTGATCATTCTGGGTGTTTTCGGTGGTTAGTGGTTTCTATATAATTATGCCCAAAATCTTATACAAGGCTGTTCAAGATATATATTATTATATTTTATAGATAGTCTAACCTACTGTACAGTTGACAATATTGTGTGTGTAACTATGTGTTTATACATATATATGAAGTACATATATATATTCATATATGCTTTTATTTATAGAGAGACAGACAGACAGACGTACTCTATGTCGCTGCTATCACATAGAGTGATCTCAATTACTCTTTTCGAGCCCATGAAGATGGATATCATACAACTCAATTGTAGAATGGTTATTTTACTTAGGGTATATGCGTGCATATTCTATGTATGCATGGATACCAAATCAAGGAGGTTAAAAGAGGACTTTGAATATTCCTTTCTGTTTTCTTTTGAAATATTGTACTGGAGTTTAATATTTGAACAAGAGGTAAAAGTTGAAAAATATGAATACAGTTTAATAATGTCTGAACAGCTTTTTAAAGTAGGAAATAATCATGGAAATTCGAGTTTGAGAAGGAAGAATTGGGAAGATCTTTCTCAGTTTGTTTACTTTTCTCTTAAAGGGCATAGTCATTCAGTGTAAACCCCGTATTTGTTTTGAGTAATAAAAAAAGGGTTTAATAAAAACGTCTAAATGCTGAGCCCACAGGATCAGTATGGCGGGCATAAAACTATGTGTGGCTCTAATGAATTTCTGTAGTTGGGGGCTAGACAAAGAGTTTTGCATCCAGAATCTGCAGATTGCCTTAGATCTGTCAGATGTCAGATACTCAGAAATAATTTTATTTTTCTGTTTTTCCCTGTGTGTTCTACACTCTTTCATATTTCTCACTATATGTTTTCTGCTAACGAATTGTATTCTGCCTGGCAAATTTTCTCTTGGAGATGAGATTTTACAAAATGCCGGGGCTCATAGCATCCGGCTGATCTGGTCTAAGGAAATAATAACTTTGGAATATCTTTCCCACTTACTTCTGGTGAGGATGAGATGCGTAGTGCGGATGTCCTTCCTTCCTTTGCCATAACTTCATTGCCTGTCCCTCTGCACAGCTTTCCACCTCCGTGGAGTGCCCTTCACAAAGCAGATAGTGTTGCAGTGATCACTCACTGTTGTGTTGGCGGAGAGATGAGGGTCTTCTGTCTTTGCATGTTCCCAGGGAGTAATCGAAGCCAATGAAAATAGACTTTTTGGGTTCAGTCCTACACTACTAAATTTGGCAGAAATCCCAGGGAAGCTACTGGGCGTTTTGATTAAGAACAGAATGCAGATTTAGGGCCACTGTTTGGATTTAAATATAGATCTTCCACTTTTGCTCCCTAAATGCTGTAGCATTGCACCAGAGTTTAAGAACCGAGAAGGGAAACTGAAAAGTAGAAGCTAGGAGATCAGTTTGAAACAGTCAAAAAGTAAGCCTAGTGTAACTAGTGAAAAGTGTATTAGATTTTAGAATTAAAATTTTAATGGTTTTGACAGTGAAGTACAGCACAGCAATAATGCATTAGAAAGAAAACTTTTGATTTGAACCTATTCTTCAATGCAAAATGCATTAAATTTGAAGGTTTTAAGTTCTTAAAACTTCATCTGCTTTAAATTCTCAACCATATCTGTGCTTGTTAGCATTAGCTGGGCAATATCTTAAAAGCTGTAAACACTCTAATAAAATGATAGGGGGAGAAGAGTTATCCAAGGATCACCAGGGCTATGGCTTTCTGAAGCCATTCAATAGAATTCCAGCTCCCAGGCTGTAAAGATACTGGAGTGCTGAAAGAAATCTGGTTTCTTCCACTTGAAAATAAGAGGTTAATATTTGAGAAATGTGTGTAAGGTATTTCTTCATCAAAGTCAGAGCTGAATCCTCTAAATTAACTTTTGTCCTATTTTTTGATTGTAAAAGACGCCCTGCTTTGTGGTGTCTCCCTGAAATATTGTGTAAGCCAAAGAGGTAGAGCTGTGGTGGGAGTTTCTTTTGTTTTGCTGAACTAAAACCAGAGATATGGAGAATAGGGAACTATGCTTATGCCAGTCCACAGGAAGAACTATAGTAACTGACTGGATTTTTAGTGTATTATCAACTGCAGCAAAGTATCAGGATAGTCTAGACAGTCATCTGGGGAAATGTGTCCTGCAAGCTAAATATGATGTTTTAAGAGCTATGTATGAAACAGTTATTTTTTTTTCTTTTTCTTTCATTACATTAACGAAAGAATTCAGCTGCATATCTGTGGTTTTCATGGGGCTTCTGATCTGCTAAGGCTTTTTTGATGTAACATGTTTTTTTTAATTTATACAGAAATTGCTTCTGAAATAATTTCCCTCTGGTTTTTTGAATACGGTTATATTTTGGAGGCCTTCTTAATGGCTTGATGAAAAGAATACATTCAATGGAAGAGACTGTGTGGCTGCGTTAGTTCCTTTTTAGTCCTTCTCTTTTTGCCTTGCACCTGACTTGAGTAGAGGCTCTACTGTGCATAGTGGTGCCTAACTTTGTTCTGCCTCTGGGTTATGACCGACGGGGCTAACGTGTAAACGTCATTCGTCTTTATTTTTTGGCTTGCCAAAGTAGTATGCTGGTTGCAAGGTTTTTTTTTTTTTTTCTGTTTGTTTGTTTTAAAGCCTACTTTGCCATCTACTACAAAAATTTCAGGTACATTTAGCTGCCTCTGAGTTTAACCACTGTAGCAAAACATGTACATTTGCAGCCATATATTGTCCTGACTGCTATTTTACCTTTGGCTAACTGAAAAAATGTCCCAATATGCCATGGTGAGATCAGAGTTCCTGAGAATAGTTAAATATTCACTATGGACCTTTCTGGCAAGCTTTTCTCCATGTGGGTAGTCTTAACTGGTATGAAGTGCCTCATTTTCCTTAGTGGGATTGATTACTGGCGTGAATAATGACACTGAACTCCAAGCAGGGGGCCAGTGTTACACTACTTCAGTGCTCTTAAAAATTTATCACACCTGCAAACCTGAATCTTTACATTTCCTCTTTGCTGATAAGGGTTTCTGTTCCTTTGAGGTTGGACTGTACTGAATAGCATTGATTTCCTGAGGAAAAAAAAAAAAGACTATAGGAGGTGTTCAATTCAAGTTTTAAATGTTATGGTCCAGAGAAGTCGCTTATTTGCTTTACAGGGATATAGCCAAGGTATTGCCTTCTTCAGTTGTTGGGATATGAAGAAATTCAAGAGTATGATATGCATTTCCCTGGCTTTCAGGAGTCCGTGTTTTAACAAGTAGTATCTTTTTATCATATGGGAAAGTCTTGGCTTGTCAATAAAATCTGAATACAGGGTTTTGTGCAGGGGATGGAGTTTCAGCAGAGGTAAGGATATTCCTTTGTGTCATAGACGATCAGCTGTCCAGCTGTCAGGCTGTAATGAAGAATCTTTCTGCCCTCCCATGGTTCACCTATGAAACTGTTGAGAGTACAACATGCTCTCCCAGTGAAATAAATCTGGATTTATTCTAGCTGAACTGCTAAACCTGAGGCAGGAATATGCTGATGGGCATTTTCCTTTCCAGCTTGCAGGAAAGAAAGGGTGATAAAGGTGAGAATAGTTTTGGGAAAAGATGAAATCTAGGATTGCATTCTCTTTGCTGTGGAGATATCCTTACAAAGACCTTGATGTTAAAAGACAGCCAGGAAGATTCTGATTTTTTTGTAGTTTTGTTGCAGAGGCAGCAAGGTATTGCTGGCGTTTGCTCCAATACAGATACGAAACTGATATAAGTGATCTCAGCTTCACTTGAGTTTTTTAGTATTTTCTGGATTTAAGTCTTATTCTGTAGACTGCATGATAGCTAGGAAAATCTCTTTTCCCTTGCCATTAGAATTGTTTGTTTTCTTTTTGTTTTGCTTGGGGTGAGCTGGGGGGAAGAAATGGGACGGGAAAATTAGTTGTTATTTGTCATGCAGTAGCTCTGAAGGAACTGCTGTTCTGGAGCAGAATGTCAATATTCTGGGAATTTTTCTAAGTCAAAGAGAAACATAAGAAAAGGGGGGAGAGTAGTAGGCAGTATGATGCATAGAATTCCTTAGCTGCTTTGAATTTAGTAGACATCTCTGCACAGTCAAGATTTAAGAAGAGATTAATATCAGGATAGTAGATAAGAATTGCTGAATAGGGAACGTTGCAAAAAGTTTTTCTTGTGATTTATTACTTCTTACGTTTTGCCCCAGGGGTAATTCAGTCTATAATTTGTTGTAATAGCGGATGATGAGTATTTCCTTGTGTGTTAGCTATTCACTCATAGAGGTATTGCGTTAGAATCCAAGATTCAAACTCAGATGTGAACTCTATATAGTAACAGTGGTTGTGGAATTATAATATATATATACACACTTGGAGGTCTTCACTAGAATCAAAATTTCAGATTAGAGATTGTAATTTCACAATTTTTTCTTTCCCAATTTTTATTCTACACAATAACAGTTAGTGTGCAATACTGCAGTTGCCTGTGGCAAAAAGTTTCCTCCAAGTTCTCCTACCATTTTTTTTTTATTTATGGGTTTTATTTGCTCTCAGAAGCAAAATATTTTCATTTATCTATCTTTCTCTGCTTTTTGTATATAGACTTATAAAACATACTTTTTGAACTGTGAGTTTCTTATCTAAAATATTAGGAATACTTTCTTTAATGTTGTTCATGTTAATTGGAGAAAATTGCACTTTATTTCAGAAATAATGTTGAATATTTGGTGCTCTTGCTGTCTTTTTCCATATGCTTAGGTACATTATTTTTAATTCGAAAAATGAGCTTTCTGATCTGCAGATGATATGAAATTTCTACTATCCTTTGTCTGCTAAAGCTGACATAATGTCAATTATGTTAAAATGGGTGTGCAAACGCTGGAATGTTGTTTTTGGAAAACAGTTGCTTTCTCTGTTCCAGCAAGAGGAAAATGAGAATGTGTTTAGAATGGACATGACAGCAGTACTGGTGGAAACTGGAATTTTGCTAAAAGCTACAAAGCCCACATGGACTGCTGCATTAAACATGCTTTTTTCTTTGATTTAAAGCTGTCCTCCACCCCATTTTTAATTGCCCTGTGTATATTAAGTTGCCTAATCAATCACCGGAGTTTGTGTGATGGAAAGTATTGCATCACAGGAGTCAGTCTGAAATGGTCATGTGGGACCAGTAGAGTAGTAGTAAAAATTCAACCTGAAAATTAAAGCTGTCAGCTGTACAAAAATGTTCAAGCCTTCAGAATATATTTGGCTTACATACTCAACAACTTTTTCAGCTCAGCCACTCTTCTTGAACATTACATATCAAATAAATTTTATAAAAATCCTTGTTTCAGATGATGACTAAAGAACCTTTAGGGATCCTTGTAGGGATTTGTCTCAACGTTGCTGCATTATCCACAATTTAAAATTTTATATTTGTAAGACTTTTGTGTTAATTATCACATCTTTTATGTGGATTATAAACTGAATTGTACTAAATACTTAATTAAGGACTTGATATAAATTTTCTTCAAAAAAAAGAATTGGGGGGCACACGTTACTTTTCAGGCTTTGGTTTATGTGAACTTCTTAGTCTAAATAACTGTACTGCCCAGAGACTCTTTTTTTCCAAGAGAAATTAACAGCCCTGCCAAGTCTCTTCCATTTTCCAAGAGACTAGCTCTCATTTTCGGCCAACAATCTTTTCTCCGCAACTTGTTGGATGTCACCTTTTAAAAAAATGCTTTTTATTTATATCAGGCCTGAATCAGTACAATCCATCTAACTTCTTGTTCTAAACCTTTGAAACATCCCTTATGGCAGACCCTCAGCATTGGCAGCTAAGCATTACTGCAAAAAGAGTAGTTTTCCATATTAGCATGATTAAAATATTGAAGGAAAAACAATTTTAGATAATCTTTAATAAAACAAACACATGTACCTTTGTAATGTTTAAATTTCTTTATGCTTACTGTGGCTTATGATCTGCAGATGGTGAAGCAGAGTTGAACAAGAAGGATAATATTTGCATATGCATACATTTCAGATTTGTGGTCTGAACTCGAGTACAACTATGAGTATTATCAACCCTTTCTTTCATACTGAGATAAAAGTTAATCCAGGAAAAGTCCTGATCTCCCATTTTTCGGAAACACAAAGGTTCCGGCAGGGCTGTCATCTCTACAGAATCAGTGGGAAAACGGGGTATGTCTTGCTCTGCCAATCTCGCTGATTAGGCGGTGGAGTCGCACGTTGGGGTATTTGCCATTTTAGGAAGATAGAGCATGGTTATGCTTTTAAATATCAAAACATCTAGATTCTCATTGCAAAGGGTACACCTGAGATCCTGTCTCTTGGAAAATCAGTAATCAGGGAGGAGGTTTTGCAACAAGCAGCAAGAGTAAACTTAAGACTCCTGGAGCCATTTGAATGTTAGTGGAAAGTGTTGGGAAATTTGCCACTGGATCCTATCAAAGGTGTAATAAAGGCAGTTGCTGCTCCAGCATGTTTCCTGTTGGAGCATCCTCTAGCAGGGTGTATTTTAACTTCAGATCTTTTCCAGCATAGACTTAATTGCTCTGCCTTGGAGGTTCCCTTACACAGAGTCCAGTTTCTTGGACTTTCTGAATTTCATCAGCTGTGATCGTTTTTCTTTTGGAATGGAATAAATTTTCTTGTGGATCCTAATGACAGATACTACTTTTCCAGCCTTCAGGTCTAAGATTTGCCATGTATTAAATTGGTTACCTAATAATGCTGATGTATGGGATGGATTTTTGGGGTGTCAGTAATAAAAAGCTGTTTACTGTACTTCAGCCTACAAAGTGAAGGGGTGGGTAGAGGATAAAAAGATTTATTTTTCTCATCCCTTAATTATTGCGTGATCATACCTGTGAGAGAGAGGCTCTGTAAAAAGCCCTTTCAAAGGGCAAATTTGTTTTACATCAGAGTGAAACAGATTTGCCATGTGATAGGTTTTGTTCTTTAATTGCTAGGAGGGGAGGATGTGTTAGACTTTATTAAATCCTTTACTCACTCCTCATGTGGCTCAGACTGATCCACATGCTTAATGTTTTCAATATGTTATTTTTAGGAATAATAGTATCAATATTCCAAATAGCTTATGGTTAAAAATATTTACTTGCAAAGACACATTGCTTCCTTATTTTGTTATGGTTATGTGGAGTTTTGTTTAAATAAAAGTGATGGAAAAGATTTCATAGTTCCTTCCTGCTAATCTTTCTAGCACTCAGACATGAAATATAGGATTTATCATGTTGCTCCAGCACTGCAGACTCTGTCCTTTTAGCCTTCTGGAACTTTTATCTAGGCTTTATGTAGGTGCAGGAAAACTACCACTGCACAACCAGTAGTGTTTGTGTGTGTAGCCAAAAGCACTTTATGCAGAAACAGTATTTTGGTCTTAGGGGCCTTCAGCTAAAATTTTAGTCTGTGCTTTCCTATAAAAAGAAACTTCACAGTTTAATGTCCTTCAAGATAACTTGTAATGGACGTTCCAAAATGTCTAGGTACCTTTTCCCTTTCCTTTTTCCTTCTGTTTCTTGTTTTTACTTCCTAGTTACCTGAGAAGAGGTAAAGATGTCATGGTCAGGGGTAGTTAGGTAGTAGTCAGCATATGGAACTGTGGAGGCTAAGACTGACAAAATCCAGATAGAAATTGAATCCTTATATATGTATCCAAGTATCTTAACTTTTTGTCCTTAATAACAACAAATATGAGTTGGGATGTTAAACATTGTATTTCAAGGCTTGAGCTAGTAGGTGTTGGACATTGGGGGACACTTAATGTAGCAAACAGATTATCCTATGCCTACTTACAGCACGCTTTTTACACCTTCGCCTGAATCATCTGGTTTTGGCCAGAGGTACAGGAAGAAAAACAAAGTAGGTGGATCTTGGATCATATCCAATACTAGAATTCTTATGTTTCTACTCCTTGTTGCAAGCTCCTTGTCAAGCAGCCTTTTTAAAATTACAGTTAGAATTAGAATTAAGTTAGAATTTTTGAAGAAGGACTGAATAAAAAAAGATCCTGAGAATGCTGGTGTATCTCCCATGTGGTCTGTGTGAATACAGAATGCATGCTTCTGTGAAAGGACAGAATGCTGTAGTGTAGTTCAAAATTAATTTACAAGTATAGTATGCTATTTCCAGTTTTTGTGCCACAGCCAGGAAAAATTACCTCTTTTAAAAATTAATTATATTAACAATTGTGATGGCCAATAAAGGTTGCTATTCTTCAAGTCATAGTGCATATTGAATATAGTTTTCTGAAGTTTTAAAAAAAAATGCATAACACATGTGCTGAAAATCACTTTCTTTCACCAAGGCAGTTACCCTTTCTAAGCAACAAATGATTTATAACATATGTTCTAGCATATGTTCTTTTTGGCAAAATTATTCTGCAAGGCAGCAATGCTAGGGAAGGAGCAAATGAAGAAACCTCTAACAGTAAGATAATCAATACAGAGAGGATGATTGATTCATAAACTCAGGGGTTTTCAGGTCAGAGGAACTATTACGATAACCTAGTCTGATTAATTATGTAGAACAGACTGTGGAATCCCACCCACTAATTTTCGAATTGGATCCATAGCTTCATTTAAAATTACAGAGTATTTTCTAGAATTGCATCTAGTTTTGATGTATTTGCTTCACATAAGCAAAAATATATTAAGTGACTACTTGCTTTTATGAAAACAGTTCTATTTTGCTTTTAATCTGGATATGCCTTCCTACGGCTTCTATTTTAAAATCTCATTTATGGTTTTCTCTTAGGTTGGAAAACTAAGCACTACTGGTACTCTTTCACACTTAGTGTTATCAAGTCACCTTTAGACTTCGTTCTGGATGAACTGGATGGATACAGATTTTTTTTTTTTTTAAATGGATGCAAGTTCTTAATTATTATATTATTTTTGGTATTATTATTTTAAACCATGTTTCTGAGACCTTAAGTTATTCTTCTGTCTCTTTTCATAATTTTTCTAGTTTTCCAACATTCCTTCTGATGTGCAGGTGCCAGAACTGGGCAAAGAATCGTTATTGGCCTGTGCAGAGATCAGGTTGCTTTCCTGTTGCTGACTGGAAACGGTTCTGCTTCTGAATCTCTGCTTCTGTAGCCCAAGATCACGAGGCACACGTTCTGTTAGGGGATAGGCTTGTTGGTTATATGTCACGTTATGGTTTTCCCGAAGTAACGGGGCTCTCGCTGCATTGTGAGTTGAATTATTTTTATTTATAAATCTAAATGGCAGTTAAATAACATTTCCATTTGCTGTTCTACAATTCAAGTTGCAGTAGTCAGACTTTCTAATGCCATCCTGCAGATTTCCGCTGATGGAAGTTGCTTGGTTATAGAACTTGAACCTTAGGGCTTATGCCTTCTCCTTTTATTAAGGCACGGGTAGGTGTATATATACGTAGCATGTATTTCCTACTTAATGGGAAACATTAAGCAATCAGTGTATTGGTGTCCTCCCTCCTTGTATCTAACTCATTGCTTGTTTTCCTGCGCAGGCACTTTTTCCTCTGTGATCTGGTTATACTCCTTAATGTTTCTTTCAGTCACACCTTCCAAAGTGAACTTTTCATTGTCAAGGTAGATAGAGTATACACATAATCATTTGAAGTCTTACAGGAAGCTAATGGAGGTCAAGTACACTTCACGCCTCAAATTTAAGCTCCAGGTTGAATCTTGTCTGATAAAATTTCAAACTCCTTAGCATGGATAGTCTTCGTCCAGAATATTTCTATGCATCATCAACCTTTAAACAGAAAAACACATAATTTATATTTCTATTCCAATTGCTCCATGTTATCCAGGACTGGTTATATATAAAAGTGTGCCTCAAAAAACAGATGCTATAAAAATTCAGTACTGTCCGGAATAGCTGCTTTTTTTCTGAATAGGAATTTCAAAGTCCTGTAGGATGTTAAGTTTAGCAGACTGGATGAATACAAGTTTTGGAAATTTTAAGGATGCATAATAAATTATTACTTGAGTTCATTATAGGTGGCATTCACCCATGAAGACTGCACTCCGTTTTTAGTGCATGGAGCAAGAAGTGCATGGCCAGTCACTACATTTAAGTCCTACAAACAGACTGCACGTTTGAGTAGCCCTCCAGGAATAGGTCTATGCATATATACTGATGCAGAATACCGCTTCAATTGTAGGACAGGGCTTGGTGTCCCCATGAAGATTTGCATGGATCCAGAGATCATGGTGCCTTGCACAACTGGAAACCTTGCTTCTCTTCTGATAGTGTTTATATTTTATCATAGGATCCTTAGTGTGGCTAATTACTCATAAATGGTCTTTTAGGGTTTTCCCATGCACGTCTCTTTATTTTTCACCTTCATGTTTTTGAGAATCTTACTGATGAGTCTCAAACCAGTCTGAAATTTCAGGAAAGATTCAACCTTTATTGATCTGACTGTAGTCATCACTTTGGCAAAAATGCTGCAGTACCCAGGTTATGGACAAACAGCTCTCAATACAGAGACTAGACTATGGATTTTTCCAGAATCTGTGTGTTATTTGTACTTCAGTCATTAATGAAAAACTGAAATAAGTGGAATGTTTTTAATCGTTTTATTACTGTAACGTTAGCAGTTTGTTTAATTTATTTCCCATTAGAATGGGAATCTACTCATTGAACAGTTAGTAGTAAAAGCTTTTTCTGTGCATATGAAGAACATTATTTTTTCAGTGGGACATAGAGAATATTTTTACAGATGATAGTAAGTAATAAATTATCATACAGCTGTTTATGAAAGGGTGCGATACTGTTTTCCAAGGATGAAATACTGTTGTCGTTGAATTCAATAGCCAGGTTCCCATTTACTTTCAGTGGGGTCAGGATTTAATTCCGTTTCTCTCAGTTCTTAAAATCTGAACAGTCCTGTTTTTCTTTTGGAAGCAGTCTGACCACTGCTGAAGATTTGCAGGTCAAATGCTATATATCACATATTTCCCTCAGTCTTTGTGACACCTGAGTAAACTTTATATGAAAGAAGTATACAGCCATAATCTATGATGGCGTTTTTTCCTAACCCTTACCCCTTAACTAAAATCCAGACAAGATTACTGTGAGTTCATGGAATTTAAGCCGTTTGTGGATGGATTTTTTTTTTATTATTATTATTTCAAATATTTATCATTCTTATATGAGGCTATAGTATGATGAGATCACTGTCTTCTGCTATTGGTTGTCAGGGTCTATATTTTACACAAAAAGTTTAGCTGTCTCTGATTTGGCAAGGCCCTTGGAGTTGGTTAAACAGAGACCACTTTGAAGCTGCTCGTCTTCCAGTATCTTGGAGGAAAGATCATGGAAACCTTTTTTTAATATACAGGCCTTCCTTTTTATTACGTACATGTTTTACCGAAGAACTGTTTCAGCGACCTTACAAGCGCAGGGGAAACTCAGAGGTGTAACCCCGAAGATTATTTGCTAATGAAAATCTAGAAAGATTGAAATACACAGTCTTTACAAAGCTTTTGAAAACTTTTAGTCTCCTTTATTTCTTACAGATACTTATGTGCATGCTTAACTTTACGTAATGCAAACAGTGCTGTTGAAATTAACTCATAACGTTTATAAATAACTGTGTGCAAATGTCTTTCCAGGACTGCTATCTGAATGAACCTCATTAAAGATAGCAAGCAGAAGACTGACTTCTCTTTGAGTTAATTTTAACTTTAAGAGCATTATCTCTTAGTGCAAAGAAAACTTAAAGTTGGTGTAAGTGGGCAAATAGCAAGATTGTAAGATAGTGGTAAAAATACTGTGCTGTGAGGAATATGCCACTCGAGAAATTATAGATCTAGCTTCAATACAGCTTATGATAATTTTATCCATGGCAATGTGGGATGATAACTGTTAGCAATGAATTCTTTGGAAAGTATAAATCACATAGCAGTGTCTTTTATGACATCTGATGTGTTTTGGAATTTAAATATTTATATTACATAAAATTAGTGTAAATAATTAATTTTTCAGCGTGGAACCAAGCTTGAAATTCAGACTTTACTCAAGCAGATGGAAATTTTGCCATTGACTGCAGAACGTACAAAATTTCAGTACAAGAGGCTTGAGTAAGCTGACATGGAGCTCTCTTACAGGGAACTACTGATGACCCACAACAATTATCTTAAATAGCTTCTTGTCACACAAAATGTTCCAGTTTCAAAATGATCTGGATTCAGGCCTTTACAGGTATGGAAGTTAATAAGAGGTCTCACTGGAAAGAAAACTTTCTCCCTTTCTGAATGTGTCAAAGCTCTTATTTTTCCTTTTCAGGAGAAAAGTATCAGATTATAGAAAGCATATATTGTCCAATTTACAAGTCAGTTGTGAGCCCAACTTGCATGCTCATGAAAGGACAGAAGGCAGCATGTGAACCACCGCTTAGCACTGGAATTTGTTTTCAGTGGGAAAAAAGGGAGAATAGGAAAGGACAACAGGGAGAGCAGCCGTAACCCCACTGTTATACCTTCTTCCACGTTGCGGAGTCTGAATGGAAGCTTTGCACTTCCTTTCCTCTTTTTTCCCCTCCTGAAGTTTCCGAAAGGGTATGAAATCTGGCTGAGAGCAGCCATCTGTTTCTCATTTGTTCCTAGAGAATTTCAACTAATTGTTGTCTCCTGTTTGTGTTGCCTCATAAGGTCAACATCTTTCCCTCTTTATGCAGGTTGAACCTCAATGAATTAATCATTTACAGGAGTTTAGTTTTTCGTGTGTGTGTGTTTATATGTGTGTGTGTATATAAAATTTTGTATAGGTTGCGTACTATATTCAGTACATTTAAAACAGCTTCAATAGGCTATATTATTTCATGTTATTCCTCTTTGAAAATAAATGTTACACCAGTTAGTCCTCTCTAAGTAGTATTAATTTTGCCCTAAGCGTTCCAGCAGGAATGTTGATTCTGTGGCAGTTTTTGGCATGGACCTGATTAATGTGAAGTGAACAAACACGTGGCTTCAGTGGTCTGAAGTTTCCTCTCGTGAATTGCCATAAATTTGCAGAATTTGTAAATTTGTTATTTGTAGAAACAAATAACCCCAGTTCCCTGCCCTGTGTGCTTGATCTGCCTTTATTTTCTTTACTCCTTCAGTTATGGATTTTACTGTGTATACTGTCACTGCACAGATCAGTTTTGAGGTCCAGCTGCCTTTCATTACTTGCATCTATCAGAAAGAAATAAATTGAAAGACTATGCTACCCTTGCAAATACGGTTACCTTCAGTGGAAGGTGTCATGCTGTTTCTGTAAGCAGTAACATAACGTGCGTTTCCAGGTCCTCTTGGTATTTTCTTAATGCTGGCATCTACTGGATTAAAAATGGAATCCTTCTGTAGTTATAGTGACTAGTATAGAGACTTAAAATACAGTGATTTTTTTTTTCCTCTTTTCCAGATTACAGAACGGGCCCATGTTTCACACAAGTTAACAACCAGATGTGTCAGGGCCAGCTAACTGGAATTGTTTGCACGAAAACCCTCTGTTGTGCTACCATTGGACGTGCATGGGGTCATCCCTGTGAAATGTGCCCTGCTCAGCCTCAGCCGTGTCGTCGTGGTTTCATCCCTAATATTCGTACTGGAGCATGTCAAGGTAAGCCTTCTGATTTAAGTTGTGCATATGTGTTGTGTTGCTGATACACATCTTGAAAGCCTCCTCCACTTAAAATAAAATCACCATTTTCCTTGTGTGCATTCTATATTTAACTTTTCATAAAATTCTGATGCTTCCAAATTTTAGCTAGCGTACATATAGAATAAATCTGAAGTGTCTAGAAAAAATGAATGCCAATCAAGAAGTCATAAATACCGAGCATGAAAGAGACAGAATGTCTGAGCATAGCCGTCGGCTAGGGCAGTAGAGCACCAGTTAGACAACTGAATTGTGTTTTGGTCTAGCCCATAACTGAAAAAAGCACTACGTACATGACTGTAATGAGAAATTTGGTGTTTCTTGTTACTGAGTAATGTTCCTTGTGAAAGGCATTGGTGCTTACTATGTAGAGTTTTTTAATCACGGAGTTTTGATGAAGCACTCGTGAATCTTCTGTTGGATACTCCATTTGGATTATTTAAACAGGGCTAGAGAAATGAATGAAGTAGGAAGGGCCTCAGTTTTCTGTGTTTGCATTCATGAAACGTAGTCTGAGAAAAGGGAAAACCTTACTTTATTCATCATCTCCTGCTGCGGTGATAAGAGACTTGCTGCTTCTCCCTTGTGTCGTTACTCCAATATGGCTATCCTGAAAAATAGGTATCTATTCTGCTGCTGCTGTTTGGCTAAATTTTAGAGCAAAATGCATGAAGAATGCAATAGCAAAGGATAGTAGAAATTCCAAAGGAGAACGTACTACTTCTCTTGTTACAGATTAATGCACGAGGTCAGTTTGTAGGCTGTATTGCCTTAGAACCTCCCCTACGAGCAATAGGAACCAAGTAGGCAAAGACACTAGAAAGCGTTTGCATTTTCTATAACTTGACCCTAAGACACTATCAGCAATCAGATTCGTGGCTGAGTTGCTATACCTCAGAGACACTTTTCATGAGACATCTCTCAACAGTGCAGAGTAAGTTTAGAATTAGGGCTGAAATCAGCCATTGTAAGCAACACAGTTCTTTGAGTTTTGGTTGTAATCAATATGATGATACACATTAATAAAGGGAACCAGATCATTTCTGGTGGTTAATTTTTGGAATAAAGTAGTGGAAGTTTGAGTCATTTAGGGGAATGTATTTCTTATTTGTTTTCACAGAATCACACAGAATGGTTGGGTTTGGAAGGGACCTCTGCAGTTTCTTTTTTTTAATTTGACAAACCGTATATATACTGCTCTGTCCCTATGTATCGGTATCTTAGGCTTTCCAAAATCTGTTTGATGAAGTACATCCAGGTTATTGCAGGCATTCTTTACATAAACATATCTCTGTAATATAGCTAAGATAACTCTTAACGTAATGCAAGGGAAGTGATGAAGCTGATTAGAATGATTTACTCTAAATGTTTGTAATATTTATTATCTCCTACAGTGCTGGAGAACCTTTTATTCAGAAAAAAAATACAGTATCAGGGTGTGTGTGTGTGTGTAGGTATGCATAACCAAGGATTTCTATTATGTAATTCAGAAAAATATCCTGATTCAGGCAGATTTTGTAACTTGCAGTGGTATCCTTTTCTCACCTTTATTTCTCTGTTCCCTCTCTTTCAGAGTTTTTTTTGTCTTGTGTATTGCAGCATTACTCTTAATGCTGCTTTCCTTTACATCACATCATAGTTTAGTGACTTAAAGTTGCACAAATCTAACAAGATCAGCTGTTTTTCTGGAATTCTGCTTCAGGACTCCTGCTTAAGAGTTCCTGTTAAGCGTTCTGTTAACTTGAGTTGAAAAATGGAGGGGAAAATTAGGATGATTTAAGAGTTTTAATTCTTCCAAATTAAAACTAGAAAAAGTTATCAGTTTTAATTCTTTCTTCAGTTTTCATTCACACAGTGCTATGATTGACCTGAAACTACGATTGGAACTACTAGTTCCAATTCAGTTTTATAGAGTTTCTTCAATATTTTAGCAAAAGCATCTATTTTATTTAAAATACTAAGATTAGTTTAAAACAACAATAAATCTCTTCATTTTTCCTCATTTCATGTGTTTGCGTACCTGTTTTGCTGATCGTACTGCTTTAAGCATCCAAATTTTACTAGGGAGGAAAAATGCACTTTTCCTTCTATGTCAGAAATAGGCCTCTGTGTGCTTTTAACAGCTTGTGCCTTACTGTTCATCTTGAATTGATTAATATGTTTCAAACGTTCTTTTCCTAACACTGTTGTAGATAGTAACAGCTATTGAAGGCATGGATGTTGGCTACAGTGTCACAAATGAACTCCTTTGGCTGGTGAAAACATTGGCCAGATAGAATGAACTCTTAAAACTCCTGTGCCAAAAGGAGCCTAGCATAGCTTCTGGGGCTTCATTGAAACTACGTGAGCGATCCAAAGAGCTCTTTAGCATCCATGCCCTCAAGAATGTTTCTAATACTGTTTTCTTTTTCTGCCAGTGTGTTGTGTGTAGCAAATAAATTGTTAAGTTATGCAGTGGACATCATTGCTGAATTCCACGGGGAAACATTAAAACAATGTGGTGGTCTGCTTTATGTTGTGGATGAACAAAGGAAGTTTGAACAGCCATTATTTTTACTACATTTGGCATATAACTACTATCTAGGAAGATTTGATTGTATTTAAGTCCGCAGGAGTTAGCATGTGATGTTACAAGATGATGATATGGCACAAATACATGAATAAAAGTTAAATCTTCTGTGCAGAAGAGAGGAAGAATTTCTTTGTTCCAAGAATTTGTTACTTTTAATTCCAGCAGTCAAAATAATCTCCTAGAAGCTCTGAGTACCTGTAATTCCCACCGACTTAAATTCTGTCGTGTTGGCAGGTTGATGGTGTGTTATGTACTGTCTGGAATTGTCAGAGCACTCTCCTGGAGGTAGTAGCACTTGACGCTGTAGAGGCTGTTTACCTTTCCGAACTCCTCATTAGGATGCATCGTCTGTAGAAATAAGCTGAAAGATTTAGGTGCGGTTAGGTATGAGAATTTAAAGAGAAGTGATACAGCGGTGTTATTCACAGGGGATCAAAAAAAATACAACTCACAACAGCTAGGTGAGGTGGAATCCTGAGGGAGTTGAGGGGTATGCCGAAAAACCAACCTGGAACTGTGGCACTTGCTGCCTTATGGCAAGGAAATGTCAGAAAGGCAAGTGAAGAGATTAATCTGAATAGAAGGAGAAGCGTTGGTAGATCTGCGACTTGTGCATAGATGGAAGCTTCAGTAGTGTTAATGGGTGAGATTACATGCAGATATACTGCGAATAAGAAAAGAAAGGTGTCAAGAATGGAACTCAGAGGAGTATTTCAGAAATTTTTACAAATGTGGAGTATCAGCAGTTCAGGAAATGATGGTTCTCCAGATGTGAAAACTGCTATCTGAGGAGGCCTCATTTAGTGAGATAAAAATGTCAGAAGAAAGTGGCATTAATTAATTTCTCTAAGGATTATAGAAACACATGCAGGGACCTGGCTAAGGTCATCAGTACATCAGCAGAGTGAAAGGCACTGACATAACATCAGATTTACAGAGACTTGTATTAAAGGACTGCAGAAAACCTCAGCATTCTGTAAAACTCTCCCTTTGAAGCAAATTGATTAGATCAGACCTGTTCAGTGTGTAGTTTGACTGTACAGTTCCCTGGCATATTTGAAGTGGATGCTCACATCCGCACACTTCTGAGTTTTGGAGTCAATACGAACAGGCTGAAATTAGTTGAACTTGCGAGCCTTATTATTGGAGAAAAGAGCATAATTTCGCTATTCATAAAATAGCAGAAGTTTGGCAAGGTTTAGTTACAGGTTATGAAGTTGCTCCTATTGTTCACAGAATGTGTATGTTGTATGTTGCTATTCTGGTGTATCTTATGTGGCTCTTCAACAGGAAAACAGGTGAAAAGGTGGGTGATAAACCAGCTTCCTTTTCTTTGTAGTCAGTTCACGTCATTTCTAGCTTACCCGTACATAAAACAGGATGTGAAGCTTCCCAAGTGAGTATGTCTTCTTCCGAATTAATTATGTTCACCGAGTACTGTGCTTGTGTAGAAGGTTGTTATTGTTACTTTGCTATTACCACGACCAATTAATAAGAAATTAAAGAAGCAAAACCAAACAAAATTCAAGTTTTCTTTTCAACAATTTCTATTCATCTATTGCTTAAAAAACAGGATTTGCAACTGCTCAGACATCCCTCTTCCCACAAATTCAGGCAGGAGGAACTTAAGTGTTCCACTTTAAAATGCTTTATTGCCTTTGCTGTACGGCTGTCGAAATAGCGTAATGGCAGAAATCCTATGTGGGACATTTTCTCAGTTCCTCTCTGCATTCCTCAACAGTCCATTTCTCAGCTACACCCTTTCCCTTCAGACAGTTAATTTTTTGCACTAAGGAGAGAAAAATAGTCCATGGCTGAACAGCTTTTGAAAAATATGAAACTGCTTCTTTCTGTTAGCACTGCTGACACTGTTAAGGAAGTAAAGCCGCTACAGGAGATACTATAGTACAGATTTTTTGGGATATTACGAGTAGTGTGTATTGGATGCTATAGGCACTGAGACAGACTGGATGGAATTGAGAGGACAGGTAAAATTTCAAATTCATAATGCAGAGCAATAGATGGTGATTCTTTAAAAAAAAAAAAAAAAAAAACTAGTGTTTGGAATTAATATGTCTAATTTAGTGACAATATTAAATTCACATCTCGGATGCTATCCTGCCATCCTGAAAATCAATATTGCAGTAGAAGAATATCAGATAAACTTACTATTTCTATGATGTTTTTATATTTGTGGTATTTCTCTTTTCTAGGATGTAGAAGAAGCAGCAATAGTTTTACACTATTTTGATTTTGAGTTCCCATGTGCTTCCAAATCCGTTGCAGAAAAATTCCCTATACATATTTATAGGTAGAATTCAAGAAAACATTGATATTGGGGTTACTGTTATTATTTTAAAAAAAAAAAAACATGCCATCTCCCCTAAATTTTGGTATAAAACCTGACGGGATTTCTTTTTCCTGAGCTTTTTTGTTCTTCACAGTTTTCTGAGAAAGTGTCCACTCATCAGAAAGGGAAGCTGAGTTTGGCTGTGTTTTCAAAGGTACATGTTTAAAGTTAGCTGTGCAAATCCTGCAGGCAGTTACCATTTACTGAGAAAAGTCTTTGCAAAAGCAAAGAACCTTTTTTCACTTGCCAGATACTATCAAACCCCTGAACACATGGAAACGTTCTACCTAATCTGTAGCATACTGAACCTCTTGGTGTACAGAACTGTATCTAAAGAGTTATTCATCTAATTTTGTGCTTATGGCAAGAAGTTTATTGTTTTAATTTGGCTGGGATTTGAAAGTGTGAGTAAATGGGTAATTAATAATTATAAAACTGCTGCACGGCAATGTAAAACAGAAAAAGAAGTTTGATTTCAAATTTGTTGTATTTTCAGACAAATTATTCTTATGTCTTAAAGTGACGTTTAGGAAGCAATTCATAAAATATGCCTTTTTAAGAAAACGTTTTGTCCTTTCTAGGTTTTTCTCAATTCCAAAAGGCTAGTTATGTTGCAACAAATTTGGATTAACACGGGAAGGTTATATAACATAAAAACCAGCATCATACTTGTTATCATATTTATTTTGTAAGCTGCAAGTGGGTTTGAGTGTATTTTGTTTCTGTTACATTTAAATATGACTTACAAAATTTTCCGTTTAAGTTAAAAATATAACCCCCACAAACTAAGACTGATTTTAGCACAGAAGAGCAAGATAGCTCGTGTTATTCAAGGATTTACAAGATCTCACCTTACATAGTGAGACCATTTGTGTTTTCTTCACTGGACAAGCAACGCACTGTGTTGCATCACTGGGACTGGCATTTCAGGCTTCAGCAGAGCTTGGTATTTATTTGTTCTTTTAAAACCGTAGGATTTTAAATAGAAAGAAGTGAATGAAATCACTAAATCTTAAAAATTTGTTCACTTCAAGGCTTCCTTGACACCTTTTCTATTTCTGGAAATACTCATTTCCTGCTGTTACTCCAATTTTTTTTATTATTGCTTGATATCTTTGACTTGTGGAACAGTGAAGGATACATGTGCGAGAATCAAACAGATCCTTCTTTGTTGAAGTAAAGGCCACAAGTGAGCTCGGGTATTGCTGTTTCAGATAGTTGCTGCTATTGGCAACATCAATAAGTTATTTTTAACCACTGATCTGCTGCCATAGTTGGCTTAATTTAAATAAGCTTTAATAAATAACACAAGACACGGGCGTGCTGCATATCTTGAATGTGTTTTGGTTTCCAAGGGTCAAAAGACAGAAACACTGTATTAGCTGTACGCAGAAGGAAGCTACTGGGTGGACTGGGTGTGATTAAATGATGAAACTCATCTTCTGTCTAGATATTGCTAAATCATGTCCAGATTCATTAAAGTACTTCAGAGAAGAAAAGTTTACTTTCCAAGTAAATTGGATCACACCAAGCACTAGTTATTTAAAAGAAAAATGGTTCCAGAAAGTTTATGCCTCCAGTGAAGTCCTTAATCCATTCACGATCTAACTGATGCATTTGGACACTACTGTGCTAACTAAATCAGCACAGCTTCAGGAATAATACATGAGCGTTTCCAGCAAATGTGCTGAAAAATAAGTCCAGTGATTACAAAAAAAAAAAAAAAAAAAAAAGAAGTTGCCTCCTTCCTTGCTATAAGAAATTGCTTACATGGGAAAGCTGGTGACCGGACAAGCATATATTGTATGCTTTATCCTATAGGACAAACACCAGGGGTAACAAGGCTGAGGAAATGCTAATGTCCACTAGCACGGGGAGGGCGGATTTCAGGATCTTTAAGAGCTTCAGATAACGAATATCCATCTGAAGAAGAGAGTACTGTGTTCTACTATTAATATGTTGCCATACACCATCTGTGTCTTTATTTTTCCTACTTTCGCAGTGGCAAAGAGCTGGCTGTGGTAAGGAAAAGGGTAGACAAAACAAACTTGAACACAAAGAGGGGATGCTTTTGTTCTGCATTTTAAATAATGCTTTACCAGCTACTTGATTTAATAGTGCATGCAAACTAACAGGAGACGTGACCGAAAACGACAAGTAGGATAGCAGTCAAAATTATTAATTTATTTGGCACCTAAAGGCTTTAAATGCACATGTAAAACATCAGAAAAAAAGATGAAAATATTTTTCCTAAATGCTTTTAAAATATAATAATGCTAAATAGATGTTTCAGTCAAAACAGAGGAAGATGTGAAATGAAAGTGTCTTTTAAATAGGCAGTGTATTCCTTAAACATTATAATTGAATTCCGTATTAAGTTATAATCTGAGAAGAGAAAATAATAGAACGTTGACCTCGGCACAGAAGGTCACTTGTAACGGACAGTTTCCTTTATTTCTGTTTAATTTTGTGGACAGCTAGCAGAAGCTGTTGATTTTTACCTCGTCTGTGAAAGGGTCAACTGTTTGACAGGAAAAATTACCAAAAATCTTTCTCGCAGAAGAGCTCCTGCAGTTTTTGGAACAAAACTTCCAAGCCTCCAGTCCTCTATGAGTGTTGAGAAGCATATTAAGTTTTGTTGGGAAGAAATTAATACAGATGTTTAGTTCTGAGCTCTCTGATAGCTGTAGATTAACTAAACTTTTAGGAGTAGTAGCTAGGGCTATTGAGAAACTAAATATCCAAGTATAAATAAATAAATATGTATGTATGTATGTGAAAGCTACGTTAGTCTGAAGCCTGTTCTCCCTTTCTTTTTGTACAAAGAGTTTCCCTGTCTGCTTTAGCACTGGTTATTTCACAGAGTACTCTTAGGTCCTCTGTATTATTTTAACTGCCCATTAGCACTTACACGTTGAGTCATGTGGTAGTTTTGTACAAAAACCTACAGAAATACAGGATGTTTTATGTATAAACAAATGAGAGTGGGGAAGAAAACACAATTTGAAGTGGAAATACAGGAAATTACTGAAAGTAAGCTCTAAAGCAAGAATGGCAAATATATTTCTAAGAGCATTTATTGAAAATGCAGCTTGAAAAATATCTATGAAATTCCAGTCCTTATTACTTCAGTGCATACAGTCTGCGCAGATTGTTTGCAGTACAGCTTATCCTGGTTGAATAGCACGTATTTTGTGTTGACTTCAATAGTTTGATTTTTGTCCAGAAAGAATATCCTGCAAGAATTATCACATATAGTTAAGGCAGATTTTTAGGGTAGTCCATATGTATGGTTAGAGATTCTTTCAAAATTAGAATCTGCCTATGTTGATGACTGTACACAAGGAGCAATCTGAGGGTAAAGGACACCAAGAGTAAGCAGTATAAATTTGACTTCAATGTACTTTTTAAATATTTAAAACCATGTAAGTCATAAGTCAATGCATGGAAAATTTAGAGCTTATTTGGAATGGAATAATACATGAATAAAGGTCAAAGTAGTGTTACTGCTGTATCATACGGTGGTGGTGAGTTGGAGAAATGTGCTGGGGCTTGTTGTGGTTATTTTTAAGAATAATTTCAAAGATACAGCTTTTTATCTATCACCATAAGCCATGATGAGATTTTGTATTTTATGTCAAATAATCTTCTTTTTTGTCCTCGTAGATGTTGATGAATGCCAAGCTATCCCTGGAGTCTGCCAAGGAGGAAATTGTGTTAATACAGTTGGTTCTTATGAGTGCAAGTGTCCTGCTGGTCACAAACAGAATGAAGCAACTCAGAAATGTGATGGTAAGTGAACGTAATTAGAGCGCTCATACAAAACACGACCAAGTAAAGCAGGTCTTAGTAGTATTTTAGAGTCACTATTAGACCTCTTTGGTAATGAAAGAAAAAATTCTGAACAGTTGCAATATCCGATCTGGACAGTCATAACAACACTGTTCTGTGCTTTGTATTTCTTCTTGTTTATCATCTGTTTCTATTTTGTTGTTCATACTTTGCATTAGATCTTTTTCTCCCTGGCTTGTCAGATTGGTCAAAGACAATGTTTATCCTGTTTCTAAATTTAAAACTATAGATAAACAGTAAATCTGCAAACCGCATAATACAGTAACTGGGCTATTAGGGTTTTGTTTTTTCAAAAATGTCTAAAATATTCTAATATGGATAGATATTGTCAGCCTACTGACCACAGTATGAAAAGCAAATATGGCTAATTTGGTAACAGGTTTGAGAAACTACTCCTATGTACAATTTGTGTTGAAGAAGAGCTTGCATAAGTTGAAAGTACATAGCTAGCAAATGTCCTTTTCAAGATACAAACAGGGTTTGTGCTTTATTTTATAGATCAATTTGAGACTGAAACACTACAAATAGGGCATGTTTATTCAGTAACTATATTGATTTAACTAACAGCAGAAATGCTGTGTAGTTGAAAGCAATATAACAGAAAAAATGGTGAGTTCTCGTGGTTTTGATGAAGACTTCACTGTTATAATAATTTGAGCTGTTCCTCCAAGAGATGCTGCTGTAGTTTGCATAGGTTATATATTTACAGCAATGAAGTTTGTTTATAATTGCAAGAATTACCTATTACCTTTTGATGTACATCATTGTTTCATGATTTGAGTCAACTTGCCGTACTTTCAAGGGAAACTATGACTGTGGAACTTTATCCAAACCAATCAGTGAAGATCCCTTCGTATTTAAATTACATAGGTAAGAAAACTGCTTGTTCAGGGCTTTGGCCTGTGGGTAGGCAGCAATTTAAATATGTTACCGAATGTTGTTATACTTAGTTTCGGGTTCAAACACGTGGTGTTTAGCTTATTTCTGAAGTTGCCTCAGAGTTTTCTTTGTTTTTTCGTACAATGCAGACTTCCGTCATGTTTTAGGGGAAGCATGTGTATGTCCTCTTCTAAAAACTCTGCAAAAAACTGTTTGCAAAAATAGAACTGCTCTTATAGAGAGAGAGAGCTGTGAAGGCGTTTCTTATCATGACTGAGGAGAAATGGAAGCAACTTGCATATGTGCCTGTCATGGGCACGTGTATGTGGGCTTACCTGTATATGTGAGTGTGCTAATAAATGTCAAGCATATGCACAAAGGTTGAGGGCTCTGCAGCCAGGGTACACAGGGTACAAGAGGGATGCAACAAGGTATGTGCAGGTCCATTTGAGCTGTTTTAGAAGTCAGGGAATACCAAGAGCCTTTCTGAGACTCTTGGAGAAAGAATCTCTCCTACCTTGATGACCCGCATAGAGCAGTAGAACAATAAGACCCCATCTCCATAACTTTTTGGAGGGTCTAGGGAGAGACCAGAAGACACCAAGCAGGAGGAGAACTCCAAAGGAAGATGTCTGAAACGGGAAGCTGTAATTAGACCCACTTCCACTGGGAGAATTAGATCCAAGACATCTTACCAACCCAGTGCTCAATGACAACCTATAAGGAAAAGGGCTAAACATAGAATGGACAGCACATCTTAGAAAAATCTTTCGTTTTTCTGTAGCAGACGCAATGGGAATGGAATCATAGGCAAAATGTAATGGGATTTTTCTTGCCAGGGAACAGAACAGGAATAAGTACCTGGGTAGGCTACAAGAGATTGGTAGGCCCTTCCTGAAGCGTCAGCATACGGGAAGGAGATTTGTAATTAGAGGAAAAGGAGGAGGGAAGAGCACTTTGTTTTCCCTTCACAACCCATCCTTTGGAATTGTATGTGTTGGGAGAAAGGAGGGAAGTGAGATGGTCTGCTGCTGCTGGTTCCAGAAAAGAACATCATGCTTATGAGCCTGTAACTCTTGACTTGGCTTCTTTCTCCCCTCCATGCTTTTGGAAAGAAATCAAAGGACTGAGCATCCCTTTCCATCATTCTGTAACTGCTGAAACCCCAGTTGCTGATTAGTTGCCTGCACCTGGATTACTCGTTCTTCAAATTCACAACTTCCTTTTTGTTTCTTCCTCTGGTGGTAGTGGCGGGTGTAGCAGCTGCCATTTTCTGTGCCTGCATATCACTTGCCATCTGTGATATGTTTAATTCCAGGGGAACTGATGAAGCTTGCAGGATAGAAAATAGAGAAATCCAGAACTGTGGTTACCACTCTTATGGGATAATTAGAAACTGGGTGAGGGGAAAGGATAAGAACCACTGCTTTTGAGAAGCGGTTGCCTGCTGTTCAGCTGGAGAGTCTCTTCAGTGCTATCAGTTGGTAGATGCTCTGTACTGTCTTGCTCCAGTTTCATGTGATCGGGGTAGGGTGGCTTTAAAAGATACGGCATATCGGTCAATATATGAAAGATTTCTGTCATGCTGGAGCTGAGGCAGAGCAACTTGTCTTGGCAAATTCTCCTTTTCAAGGTGGGTTGTCGAAAGTTTCACAATGTTTTTCTTGTGAGTCAATGTTCTCATTGCTCAGGATGTTGTAGAATGCATTTAAAGGAAACATTAGTAACAGCTAAATCAGAACACCAAGAACGAAGATGTGTAGTAATAATCCAACACTTGTTTCTACTTACTTTTTTTTTTTCTGATTTCTTCCAAACCTAACCATTTGGAAAGGTAAATCAGCAGCTATTTTTTTAACAGTTACGTGTGACTGTTAACTGCAAGCACTACATATTAGTTCAAACATGGTGCTGTACTGATGTGGATATGCAGCTTGTACGCCAGACCTAAGGTGTATCTCACCAGCTCAAAGCATAGGCAGACAGAATTTAGGGGGCTGTCTATATCCACCTTAAATCTGTCGTGTATCTAACATAATTCATTTAATTAGTATCTTAATGCCATCGTAAGCTATGAAGTAATTCCGTTCTGTAACAGTGGCTACGCAGCATTTAGCAAGTAAACAGACATCCATGGCTTGATATTTTCTTGGCATAGCTGGCTATTTTTACCATCATTTTTGTGTTGTAGGGGATATGCAACTACAAATGCCATTTTCATGGTTTTGAAAAATTCTGGCAGTACCGTTTATCTTTCAATACAATTCAAGCCTTGGTATGATGAATATCAGAACATAAACTCCACAAAACTCGGAAATATTTACTTACAATCATACTATCAAAGGTAAACAACTGTGGGGCGGAAGGGCGGGGGGGAGCAAGTGCTGAATATTTTTCAAAGAGCAACTGTGATGTCTCACCCAAAAGAGAGGATTTGAAAATGTTAGAACAAACTGTAGTCAGCTCTTCATTTCAAAGTGGAAGCAAAGACAGTTGTAATTGCTAAACAAATTTGTAGCGTATTTGATTTGTGTTGGCGATGTATACCTTAGAAATGTATATTTTGTTGTTGTTGTTAATCATCTTAGTTTCATGTTTTCCATTGCAAGGCTTTTCACTGGAAGGTTTTTATTCAAACTGCAATTCTTTGAATTGCATTTGCTAATTTTGACGATGCTCTCTCAGTTTGACAATGTTTAGAACTTTTAGTAGTATTAGTGTAATGATGTTACAGAGTACCTTTTACCTATTATGAGGAATACTTACTTATCATTGTTCGTTAGAAGTGGACTTGCTTTTTTTGAGTCTCTCAGTCATGGTACATGTATTTTTAATTCCATGAGACTTGTACAGCGGGAGAAGGGCAATGGAGCTTTTGCCTAAGGCAAGTGCTGCAATGTTAATTCCAAAAAATATATATTTCTAATATGATAAAGGTAGCATCAGAGCAATGACAGCACAGGTATCTGTTATGATGTACTACTACCTGTTCTCAAGTCATTAGGTGAAATGCCTGTTCAGATGATGTTTGTAATCTGCCTATGGCAGTGCTCATGGGTTTTTTTTGCTGTTAACCCTAGAAAAGCTCCATATGAAGGAGATCTACTGCCTCCTCCGTCCAGGCAGGGATGCAGTTAAATACACCAAATAGATGTTCTCATGGAGATCCAAAAAAATTGTAGATCCTCCATGATGCTTGTCAGATCCAGGCAATGTTTTAAAGTGGTAACTCTAGTATGATATGTCAGCTGGATCTTAGATTTACTGTGCTAAAAAAAAATTCATCAGCAAAATAAATCAATGTTAGAATAAATAATACATGCAAATATTGAATATTTTCCAAAGTGGTTAAGTTTTCAACAACATTTATTGACCTGAAAAACTCATATCCTTCTTATTTTCTGTTGTTCTGCCTGCTGGAGTGAGTGCTCCTGTTAATCTGCCAAGGTGCTCCCATTCTTTCTGTCTCCTCACAAGGAGAATTCAGAGTTCAGAAACAGACTGGGAAGTAAAAACTGCCGCTACATTGAGTGCAGCTAAACCAGAGTTTACTCACTTTCTTCATCTGAACTCAAAAACCAGAACACAAATTCATCTCCCTTCTTTTATCATAATATTGCATCTGCAAAAGTATGACATCGTTGGAATAAATGAGATGTGGAGATGCCTGACATGTATGACTGGAGTTCTGTGATGGACTGATACGGGCTCTTTGGCAAAGACAGGCAGGGAAGAAGAGGAGGGATTTGCCTTTTACACAGAAGAGCAAGTTGAATGCAAAGTTGTACGAAACAAGGGGGAGGCTGGTTGAGAGCTTGTGGGTCAGGATCGGAGAGGAGGCAAAGAAAGGGTAACATTGCAGTGAGAGTTTGTTATAGACCGCCTGATCAGGATGAGAAAGCTAATGAACTTTAAGCAATTCAAGGAAGTTTCTAGATCACAGTTGCTTGTTCTTATGGGAGACTAACCTCCCTGAAGTCTGCTGGAATGACAACGTGGTGGGACATGAGCAATCTGGGAGTTTTTAGGATGGCCTGGGGGCCAATTTCTCAATGCAGATGCTAGATGGCTCTGGCAGGGGTGATAGTTTCCTGGAGCTGCTACGCAACAAACAAGAAAGAACTGGTTGAGGATGTGATATGGCAGCCTTGACTGATCATGAAATAGTAGAGTTCCTCACTTCGCCCAAGATCTTGAAGGAGAGGAGCAGAGCAGGACTTTGGGAGAGCAAACCTTGACATATTCAGGGAACTGGTAGCTGGAATCCTGTGGGAAGCAGCCCTGAAGGGCAAAGAAACTCAAGAGAGCTGGCAATTCTTTAAGAACAACCCCCTCCAAGCACAAAAATGGTCCATCCCAAAACTCTCAAAAACAAGCAGACTTATCAGGAGATCAGCCTGTCTAAAGAGGGAAGTCATGACTAAGCTCCCTGCAGAAATGCGTATTGGAGGTGGAAACAAACAGACTGTTAAGGAGAAAGTTAGAAAAGCAAAAGCTCAACTAAATTTGAAGCTGGTAAGGAGCATCAAGAGCACCAAGAAGAGTTTCTCCCACAGCATTAGCAGTAACAAGAGTGAACAAGGAAGAAGTGGGCCCACTGCTGAATGGGGTGGGTGGCAGGGGATGCAGATAAGGCTTGGGGTATTCATTGCCTTCTTTGCCTCAGTCTTCACTTCATCTTTCATGCCTTCGTGCCTATAGACAGAATCGAAGGAGGAGAGGAACTACCAGTAGTAGAAGAGGATCGAGTGAGAGATCTTATGTGAGAACATGACTCATACAAGTCCTTGGGACCACATGAGTGCTGCGTCCGAGGGTGCTGAGAGCACTGTCTGATATCGTCAGGCTGCTCTCTATCACCTTTGAACGGTTATGAAGTTTGGGGGAGGTCCCTGGTAACTGGAGAAAGGCAAATGTTGCATCCTTTTTGAAAAAGTGCAAGGATGATGATGTGGGGAACATCAGGCTCCTTAGCCCCTCTTGAAGTCCCTGAGAAGATCATGGAGTAAGTCTTCCTGGAAGCCATTTATGATCAGGTGAAGGAGAAGAAAGAGGGTGACTGGGAATAGCCAGCATGGTTATATCGTGGGTGAATCGTGTCTGACCAACCTGATTGCCTTTTATGATGAAACCTGATTGCCTTCTATGATGAAAGCACAGATGTCACTTACCTTGGCTTTAACAGGCTTTCGATATGGTGTCCCGCAGCATCCTTGTGTCTGAGCTGGGATGTTATAGTCTAGATGTATGGACTGCTAGAAGGATGAAAAACTGGCTGGATCGTCCGGCTCAAAGTCTAGTGATGAAGGGTTTGTACTCTGTCTAGAGGTTACTAGTGGAGCTTCTCAGGGGTCTGTCCTTGGATCTAGCCTGTTTTAACATCTTTATCAGTGGCCTGGAGGAGGAGGTAGAATGTACTCTCATTGGTTTTGCAGATGATGCCAAACTGTGTGTTGGGAAACAGTCAATATGCTCTCAGGCAGGGCTGCCATTGAGAGGGACTTAGGCAGGTTGGAGAAATGGGCTGAGAGGAACCTCAAGGAGTTCAACAGGACAAATGGCAGGTCCTGCACCTGGGACAGTCTGACCCCCTGCAGTGGGATGGTAGGGTGGGGAAAGTGATTATTCTTTGCTCAGGACTCATTTGACCACATTTGGAATGCAGCAACCAATTTGGGGCCCCCAGTAGGAGGAAGCTGTTGAGAAACTGGAGTAAATTCAGTGCAGGACCACTAAGATGGTCAGTGGGTTGGAGCACTTGCCGTGTGAGGAGAGGCTGAAGGAAGGAGCTTGTTCAGTTGTGCAAAGAGGTGGCTTTGTGGGGTCCTAACAGCAGCTTTCCAGTTCTCACAAGGAGATTATCAAGAAGATTCTTGAAGGTTATCAGGAAGGTTCTTCTCAGTGGTGCATGGTAGGAGGAATGAGAAATAACAGACATAAGTTGAAACAAAAAAGCTTTTGACTGCATATAAGGAAAAAAATGCACTCTGTGGATAATTAAGCACTGCAGTAGGTCACCCAGAAAGGCTGTGGAGGTTTTCAAGACCTGAGCAGACAAAGCCCTAAGCGACTTGATCTGAATTCAGCATTGACGCTGCTTTGAGCAGGATCTTTGGCTAGATGGCCTCTGAGGTCCCTTCCAGCCTTTTTCTGGTTTTGTGATTTAATTGCTTTTTTTGATACTGCACTTGAGAATAGAATTCACTTTAGGCACCTGATTAGCATCTACTGAATTGTCCAAGATAGGTTATATGCTAATACTTCAAGTTACGTTTTTAAACAACAATTTCTATTATTTTTCTTTCTTTTTGCATGATACGTATAATAGAAATGAAAATGAATTCAACAGCTGAGTTCAGCCTTTGAAGACTAGGGATTTGGACTCAGAAGGGTTATGTAGTAGTAGACTTCTGGAATTGATTCAGATATTATCTGAATTGTAAGGAGAACCATACTGTACTCTTCTCGCCCCAAAGTCAGGAAACTGAAATAATTAATATTTAATAGAAAATAATAATTCAAAAGCTCTCAGTTGAAAATACATTCAAAATAACTTTTTTCTTTGACTTTTCCCAAAAGAGGATAGATTAAAACCATCCATTCTCAACATATAAAACATTTAAAAACAAATTAGATAATTTTTATTTGTTTAATATTAAAAATACAAATTTGAGGACTTTTTGCCCTTTTTTTTTTTTTAAACTGATGTTTTAGAGTGGCAGGTTTTTCAGCCTAGTTGGGTCTGTGTGGCCTTGTGTTGGCATATTATTAGTACTCTGGATGGCACTGTATACAAATAGTTGCATGTATTTGTGTTGGCTGGTTGTAGATAATAATTCTGAACATGTTACGTTTCTGCCTGGCATCAGCTGAAGTGTTTTGATGTGAGAAGGAGAACTTACTCAGTGATAGGTCTCCTTCTAGAAAAGGTAATTAAAGCATTCTTTGCATTCTACTTTTTAAATCCATCTAAAGCTCTGCTTAACTGTTAAAGATGATATTTGACAGTTCTCCCTGGAGCATCCACAGGGAAAGGCAAATATACTTTTGACGCTTATCTAGTTAAAAATGTGTTATGCTTAAGGGACAATAGATGGTAGAAGAGAAACATCATCTGTAGTCTGAAACATTTGCTATTATTTCATACTTGGGTAATCAATGGTGTTTGATTTCCTGCTTGGCCGGCATGTTGCTGCAGAACAGGTCATATGCCTTGGCTTTATTCCACGTGAACCCCTGCCGCTTCAGTCTGTGGCAGAAGTTAGATACTAATTAGTCCCTGGGCACGGCTTCCACACGGAGGATTATGTGGGGCGGGGGGGAGGGGGGAAGGAAAAACAAAACAAAACAAAATAACCACAGCACCCAGGCTGTAATGCTTTTTTCTGTAACACCAGTGAAACTAGTGTTTCCACTAGTGAAACCAGACCGTTTCCTAATGCGTCACAGCAAAGACAAGATAATACCTTGATAATACCAGAGTAATGCCATGCCTAGATATTTCCAAGAATGCAGCGGAGAATAAAAGCCAAGCCATAGTTTTATTTGATCTTTTTTTTTTTTTTAATAAAGGCTTTGATAGTTCATAATCTCTCAGTGTGAGATTTATAGGATAAAATAATACCCAGTCCTTCAAATGATTGCACTTTAAATTAGTGAGACTGGTCAAGTGAATGAAATTACTCACGGGTTTTGTATATGTAGATTGGGCCTTTGGGAAAGATATAAAGAGTTGGTCTCCTACTGTGTACAGAAAACTGATTTAATAGAAACATCATTGTTTTAATGATGACTTTAATGTAAAATATTATACAAAACTAGTTGTACTACTGAGTATTCTGCCCACTCCTTTCCCTTCCTTTAGTATGGAAAACAAGATCAAATACGATTTGCTGGTTACAAAGGACAAAATCCAAGCTGGAGTAAGTAACCAGGCAGGGCTCCAGTTTTTAAAGGGAGTGATTGGAATCTTACGTCGACTCTGCAGGCGTCTTTTTATCTAACAGTAAGTCTTTTACTTAATAAGGAGGGATTTCAGATTTCCTGCTATAGCCTTTGACCTTAAATATCCAGCTGTACTTTTGTGGGTTAGGTTTTTTTCCTCTTATTTTTTTCTCCTGGAAGCAATAACCAGAATAGGTAGGAATGTTTGTGACATGCTTTTTGTGCCATAATGGATATTGTTAGGACTATGCTAGGCAATAAATAATTGTTGTTTTTCTAGACTATTTGCTTGCATTATATTCCCATGTTTCGGTAGAGATCAGTAAAAAGACACATATTCTACTTACTAGGTAAATTTTGAGCCTTAGATTACAGTTTACTGACACTGAAATTGCAGAAATTAATGGCAATTTTAAATCAGTTAGAAAAGTTTGAAGGATTTCCAACGCATATGAGACCAACTTCTATGTACAAATGCGTGTGTGTGCCCTCATATGTAGAAATGTAAGTAGATAGCTTAGGGTATTTGGGGAAAATGCGACCTTTTACAATTAATCCACCTCAGAGTTCTGACATTACTGCTTTTATTTATAAGCTTTTATGTATTCCTCATGTATAGACTTTCCACAGCATTAAGGACAAGTCTTTCCACTACTGGGCAGATTATGGAAGGATGCAAGGAAGAGGTACAGAATGAAAAATTTTGGAAAAGTCTGTGACAGGGCTTGTATCAGATTCCAGATCCCTCAGGTGTTAGACCGAGGTCTTAATTAGCAAAAATACCCTTTTTGCTATCCTTTTTGTCCTAGAAGTTTTGATCTACAATATATTGGGTTCTCATTGTCTTTTTAGGAATGGAATACTGCCTATTTTTAGTATGTTGCCTTCCAATATTGATGGAGCTTACGTGTGTGGGTTGCTCAGAGATGGATTTTTACATGGATAAGTGGAGAGGAGGAATAGGCTTTCCATTGTGCTTGTCTGGTTTACGTATGAGGTGGTCTGTTACTTATTTGTACCTCAAAGATGTAATAAATGTGTCCTAACTATTCCTCTCAAATGGAGAATATGCCATACTCTTTGACTAACTAGATATGATACCCTTTGTAGTCAAGGGTACTCTAGGAGGTAGAATCCCTCTCGTTCTCTCCCACAGAGGTGTGGCACTGTACTATCGACAGTAAAGGACTCGGACCCTGACACAGGCTCTTTTTTCACTACCAAAATGCAAAGAAGCTTTTAAAAAATACCATTCTATTTCTAGTTTTCCTGCTCTAGCATATAATTTTGTTACACTACGTTAGTGTAATTCAGACTCTATACTACAAGGTATTAGTATAGACGAAAAACATTTTCAAGGAAGACTTTTTCAGAATTCAGAGGTTGAGACCCTCTTTTCCGGTACTCTTAATTCAGTTATTCATAAAATCCTGCTTACTGTTGCAGTAAAAATCATGAATTCTGGCTGACAAGTAGCCAGGCTAGGTTTTTTGGCAGACAGCTCATCTATTAATACTCACACCTGCAAAATTTATTCCACACATTTAAAATTAGTTTACATACTGAATATGACCAGCTTTCCCATCTTAAGTGTGACATCGAATCTTTGGAGCGCTTTCCCCAAGACGACTAATTTGCCTGTTTTGGAGGGGGGAGGGGAGGAAACTGAGTAACTTTTTCAGTCAGCTGTCCTAAAAATAGCTCCTTCTGAGGTAAAGTCTCAGAATTTCCAGTGAGAGTTAACAAGAGTTCTTGTTAAAAGAATTGCATCTGCAAGAACCAGGGAAGGGGGAAGAGAGACAGAGATTTAGCTCAGAAGCTAGTGAAACGAAAAATCTACTAACTTGATATCGCTCCAGTAAACAGAAAGATTATTCCTTCACGAGGGCCCTCTAGATTAATTGGTTACAAAACGTTTTCCTCGTCAAAAGGAGAAGACTCTGGAATCAGTCCTCCAGTCTGACTAACTGCCTAGATTTCAGGAAGGTACGTCCTCTGTTTCCAACTCCCTGTCGTTCTTGGACAGCATTTGAAGGAGAGAGCCCTAGACTGCGTTAAACTTTCGTGCCTGTAGCCCGGTGAGAGGGATGGCCCTACGTTCTGCAGCTCTGCAGAAGCAGCTACCTGCCTCCTTTCAATGTCTCTCACTAGCCAGTGCTACCAGCTCCACCTGCTTGTTACTTAAATGGGGTTTGTGCTCTATGACTAACTGGTTTCAGTTTCCTTTGGTAAAAGATCAAATGTTGTGTTCTTGTAATAAAGTTAACTACCTTTAAAGTAGCAAGTACCTGTACCAGAGTGAAAATGAATGACACGCAGTTTTCAAGCTCCCACTGTTTGGAATAGTCAGATTTTTATAGCCATATTTTTTTCTTGGTTTTGCTATTTGCTTCCTTTTGTATAAAAGCTGCTGTAGCATCTCAATTATAGAAAATAAAATAAATGTTATTTTAACTACAAGATTAAGATGCACTCTCTGGGGAGGTAAATGAGTGAAACATACTTTATGTGACGTGACTAGTTGCTTAGCACAGGGATTCTTGCATTCGGTTTGCTCAGGTATCACTGGTGGCAGTTGCTACCAGCTTTATGCCATCCCCTCGTTCAGACAGTATTTCCATGCTGGTGTGTTGTATACCGCTGGTGATACCTTTATCACAGTTTGAGTGCCTCTGAACATTAGAATTGATCTTGAATGTATTTCTGTACTTCAAGAGATGGTAGAACAACAAGGGAGTTTTCTTGCATGAGCATCAGTAACTCTGCCAACATGAAGGTATTGCTTTCCAGAAAAAGTAAGCTCTTCCTACAGAATGCTCCTGTAGTCCAAATTTCTTGCCTTTCTGACACAATGTTTCAGACTTCGTGTGTGTGTGTGTGTGTGTGTGTGTGTGTGTACAGAAGATGATGCTCTTGTTTAAAAGAGTTACGGATTGTGAAAAACATGTACTGCATGAAAGATCTCAGCAAGGCGTGCGCCAGGTTCTGGTTCTGTTTTGATTTACACACATGGTTTCATTTCATTGGATTAAATCAGATGGTGAGCAGTTCACCACGTTATATATGTTGTCTTTAATACAGTAAATTAATGCAAGATTTCTGAGATTTCCTGGGGGATTATTTGGTTTTGATTTATACCATCGTTTGGAATCCTGGAATCTCTGCAGCGGTTAGCTATGAAGTCTTATGTGAAAGCATTATTTGTTGATTTAACAAAAATGACCTTTTCTTTTGTAGGTACTTAAGAAGTACAGATGCTGAAAATATGGTGAATAATTGTCACTTCATAACTATTTTAATGTAAAATTCTAAACTTTGAGTCCTCCAAAATGCCTAAATAGTCTCATTAAAAAGATACAATTTTCACTTCCTCTGATTGCTCCTCACGGTGTAAAACAGACCACAAAGGTCACAAGGTACTTATGTGTATAAACTACTTGCACAGTCTAAAGCAGTGTTACATGTAAGATGAACGGTCTTTGCTGCAGTGACACTCAAAATGACATGAGAGGTTTCAGTGTTTTGGGTTTTTTCAGTGTGTGTTCTATACATACCTTTACTTTAATAACAAAATGTACTCTTCCACACAAAGTGGCATTGTGCAAAACTTGATTTTCCTTTCCAGTGCTTGAATGTCGTCTGTAGATGCATATCTAAAGGGAGTTCTTCGTGTGTGGACCTTCCCACAGTGGGGAGTTACCGTTTAATATAGTCTCTGTGCATGCCAGATCTTTTTGGCACACTTCCTTTGTTTTGAGTTTTCAGTGTGGAGAGTGCAGGGGGGGTGGAAGCACAGTATTCATCGCATAAAAAACTCTTAAGAAACAGTATAGGTTAAATTTCCTCAGGTAGTCATTCATCTCAAGGGATTTTCTAGAGTAGCAGGGCCAAGGAAATGGTAGGTCTGTGTGAAAGTGCAATGAATGCTCTGTGGGATCCCAGGACTTCCTTATAGGGACATAAAGACCTTCTCAGGGTCATCAAAAGAACATTTCTGACGTATGCTTTTTCTCTGATGCTTCTCCTGCATTATTTGCCGTGAGACAGATAATCTGGGTTCAAAAAGCTGACTCTTTTTTTAACCTTATTTCACAGTGTAGAGGAGTCTAAAATTAATTTTGCACCCAGAAGTTTAGGAACAAATTGAGCCAAAATTGTACGTCGATGACTACCTTGGGATTAAACCATACAAAACCAATGTTGTCATGCATTCCGACTGGAAAACATTATTCATCTCAAGCTAGTTGGAAAGTTGGCCCATACTTTTCTATTTTCTCAGGATTCCTCCCAGGTTAAACCTGAGTCACACTTCATATTTATTAAAAGTCACTAAAAATGAGAATGTACAGAGGTCACTTAAATTAGGTTCCTAAAATGACTCTAAAAATATTCAAATGTCTAAAGATTGTTACAACAGTAGAACCAAGTGTTTACTTAAAATAGTTCATTTTTATATAAGATTATGACACCTGTAATCATTCCCGTTGGCATTTCTTCCATTCCGGCTTACTCCACTGTGCTTCTCACCTTTAATACTGTAGTCAAACTGCCTCCTCCAACTGCTTCTTATTGCCTCATCTCCTCCCTGTGATTCAGAGGTGAGCTAGGCACCACCCTGTGCTCTCAGCTCTGTTGCTGAGTGCCCTAGCAGCCCCTCGTTACATATAGCAGCTCATTCATGAACTTGATGACATCTAAGTTGATATATATTTATATGCAAAATGGAGTATTTGGGTAAGACCACTGCTTTCAGGGAGCGGAAACATTTGAATGGATTAAAAATATCTGAAAAAAAGGAAAAAGTCATTTGATCTGTACTTCTGAAGAGACTGGCCAAAATTGTCTCTACAATCAGAGTGTTACAAGAAGGCCAGAAAGCAGTTAGATCTGATGAGCAAAACTTTTGTGGTCACAGAAGCTCTGAGCAGATGCAGAGCTGTCGTGCCTGGTTGCTGTATGATCTCTCTTCAGTCGACTCAAAAGTAGGATGGATGTTTTGGTATCACATTGTAGCTGTTGCGGGTTTCCTAGTGATCATGCTTAGTATGTGTCATTCAAAGGAAGTCCCAGACTGCTCTTACATACTCTAGGACTTGGAGTGGTGTGCAGCTTGATCATGTAAGGAAAGCCTGCATTAAAGCCTGCATTAGCTGGCAAATTAAATGACTTGCAAATGCTTCACTGACAGCAGCTTCCAAACAACTGCAATGCATTATTAAATCTGAGCTGAATAAAAATTTCATTTTTTAAGCAATATATGCAAAATTTTATAATTAACCTATCTCTTTTCCTTTTTTTTTTTTTTGACAGATATTGATGAATGCAGCATCATCCCAGGAATCTGTGAAGGTGGCGAATGTTCCAACACTGTGGGAAGTTATTTCTGCATCTGCCCACGAGGATATGTTACATCCCCAGATGGCGCCCGCTGTATTGGTGAGAATTCCATGTAGCAGGCTTTTAAAGCTCTCAAGATTAATAGGGCAATTTTATAGGCAGCAGTGGAACTTCTGTCCCAATCATCTACTATTTTCCCAGGACCTCATTATGTTCTAACTCTCTGCTCCATCTACTTAACATTCATAACATCCTCCTCTTGACGATGATGGTACTGCAGAGGTACTGCCTTTATCTGGCTTGTAGATGCCTGTATGTAGACTGTGGTGTAGCCTGCAAATTCCTGCCTTGGATCTGGATTTTTGTAGAAAAGAAGCCGTGAATATCTCTGTTGTATGGGCAAGCATAAGAAATGTTAATCACGTTTGTTTCTTAAATCTGCATTTGATGAAATCAAAGCTTTGATTCTAAAGCAGCAAACATCTACCCTTACTTGGTATTTCAAGTTCAATCTCACATAGTTTAATTTAAAGACCAATATTGGGCAAGTGGATAAACTTCGAAGGCATTGAACAGAGTATGCTGAGTTGCTACTGATTTGGAAGGAATGCCTAATATAACAAAGCAAATATTAAATTTCAGTAGGCTGCAGTTTTACAAGACGATTTATTTAAAACCAGTTTCTATCTTATAAAAAGGCTGTGTGCTTATCCTTAAGTGCAGTAATGCATATTGTGGATCTTTTCATTATTGCTTCTTTTTTACCGCTGCGCGTGAGATGGTATAAACTATATTGATGAGTTAACTGAAAATACTGTGTGCCTGGTATAAGAAATGATTAACAATTGTCTTAACAGTGTTTTTTCCTAGCTCTCATACTGTTCTTCCTATTTCAGATTTTTTGTTCCTATTCAGAACAAAGAGCACTTTGTTCTCTTGTTACAGAATGTAAAATCTGAATTATAGGTAACTAGTATGATTTGTCAAAAACATCTAGTAAGCTGGAAGTAATGTAAGACTTGCAAGTGATTTCACATGGATAATTTTTTGCACAGTATAGTCAGTTTTTGTTATCTAGGTTCATTTTAGGAGCGCCAAGCTTCAAATATATTGTGGCTGGTCTCAGAGATACTGAGAACCTATCGTTTCCAATATCTTCATAATTTATATGGACTTTGGCATGTTTTAGAATACAGTTTCTAAAGTTAGCTCACAGAACCAATTGTACACAAATCACATGCCCTAGCCTCTTTAAGGAGACCCTTATGTCACAGAGGCTCCTTCCCTTAAATGAACGTGTGTATGAAAGTTCCTGTGCTCTCAAATGTTTACACTATTGGAATATAACTTATTTGCATTACTTAAGGGAAAAAAAATGCAACATGAAATCCTTATTAATACGAATTGCTTTCTTCTTCCCAGTTTAAGACAAATATTTGCTTTTAGTCAAAATACTAAGATAAGCTTAGTTATTGTAATTAGTCCCATATCTTTCTAAATTTGTTGAGGTTTTTTTCCTAGTCAGCATTCAGGAGTATGACAGTAGATGATCTAGGATGTGCCCTTGGAGGAACTAGGATGTGTTAAAAACTGACATGTTTCTAAAGACTAATTTTCATATCGTACCAAAAAAGTTATAGTTGGATGTTCAGTCTACCCCTAGCACGTATGTGGTTCCCACTGAAACTTATCAGAGCTAAAGGCATGTTTAAAGGGAAATACAAGTGGGCTGAATTCTTTCTGGCTTGTTACAAGTCCATGTTCCTTAGTTTAAGTGAGAAAATTACCAAGCAAACATACTATCCCTTATAGTCTCTATCTACGGATTAGTTAGCCACTTTGCAAGCGCTCGCTAGAGCTCACACCAATACTGAAAATACTCTGCTAGGATTAGGTTTTTAAGAGAAGACTGGATGCCATTTCTTCTGTCAGATGCAGGTACACCAAGGAAAAATTTACTAAATGAGAAAGTTACTGATGTTCATGTTATGGTAAATGACTCTATTTTTGTCATAGTAGACTTGTTATAAATTTGTATCTATTTTATCTTTGTATTTGTTTGTATCTTTTATATCAGCCCTGTTTCCCATTAGCTTGAGCAGTCCTGAGATCATATGTATGTTGCTAATGCACTGAGGATTTGACTTGAGGGAAGCCATTGATCTGTCTGCAAGTCAGTTGCTTACGTGTGCAAAAGGGGGATTAATATTTTTTGCCCCATCTCTGTCCTGAGAAGGTAGCCTGTTAAAGTGAGCATAGGTATTGCAAGGGGACCTCTGGGCCTGCCAGGCTGAAGTTTAAGATGCGTGCCCCACTGACAATGCCTGCTGCTGCTTCTTGGCCTGCTCTCAGCCCCTGATCTTTGAGCATTCATGTTAAGCACTGTCACATCTCTTTAACCTTCTAAGATTAGACAGTCAGAGCAATTTTTAAACTCTTAATGGTTAGAAGTTTGCAATGAAGTGAATAATCCTTTAACTTACTGAAATAAGAAGCTGGAAAGGAATTTTTTGGTGTCCCCCATGCCTTTCACGACACACATTTCGTAGTGCTGAGCTCCTTGTTTTACATTGTAGAGCCTTTTTCAGTGAAATCTTTTGGCCTTACTTTTATTTTCCTTTTCTAAAGCTGAATAAAACTTCCTATTTTCAGCTGAATTGTTCAAAAGGCATCTTAGACATAGTTCTGAGAGTGAAGTGAGAGCCCATGATCTCAAAAAAATATTGGTCCTTAAGATTTACATTCTTGACCTTAGTGGTTGTTTGTCTATGTTGCTTATGTGGATTTAGGTCATATTTCAGGGTTTCTTATCTTCTACCTCTTCTGTACTCTGCTGTTTTATTGCTCATGTTAAACTTTGAAAAGACTTTGAAAATGAATAGCTGATTTCTGTTGTCCTTGCATATTTTTTTTCTTCAAATACTGTTAATTTCAGTGAAATGCCTCATGGGAAAAGGTGTTGTTCAGAAAATCTGGCTATTTTTTCATAGAGAGTATAGCATGAGGCTATACTTGATATGAATTTCATAGAAATGAACTGCTTAGGGTTTTTGTGGACTTTTTTTGTATGTGTTTTTTTTTTTTCTTGTATACAGTTGCCTGTATATATTTGTCTTTTATGCTAAATTGATTTTGTTAAGCTTTTCAGTCTGGAGCTTTGTGAAGTGAACGCAAAGGGGACTTGATGCTTTTCCCCCCCCCCCCCGCCCTGGGTGCCTAGTCCTGGGTGCTTGCTATAGCTCTTCTGAGATATATTTTTCAAGCTATAATATGAGCAAAAAATGACAAATGGTTCAATTCAGTATTTTTCCTTTTAGAAAGAGAGAAGTTTATCATAGTATAACACTGGTCACCAACATGTTTTTTTTTTCCCCCAAGTATTTTGTTTAGCCAACTGAAAATATACTAATTATTTTATTGTAGTCGCACTGAAAAATGTACTTTCCACCCATTTTTGCTCGTTCAATAGCAGAGCGGGCTACGGTATACAATATTTAGTTGTTTTGGGGTTTTTTTAGGGTAATTTTTTGTTCTTTGGCTTAGCCTTGTTCTTACACAAGCTGAGTGATCTTGTGCTGATTCCAGTGACGCTGTTAGCAGGTGCTACCCGCTGCGATTAAGGGCTACACGTGAACTAGATTGCAATATGGTTTTAGTAAAGGAGAAGGGATAATTGCCCTAGGTCCTTGTCTCCCAGGTACAGGAGATTCCTTACTGAACAGGTTTTCTGAAGAAGGGCTATTTGCTTTCTTCTAAATGCCCATCCAAAAAGTCTGAAATAGCTGCGTGGCATCCAAGGGATTTTTATTCCTTCCAGTGCTGCTGCACTGGTCTTTTAGCAGATAAAAATACATAGCCCATTTCCCAAAGTAGTTTATGAAGAGAATTAAGTTTGTTGTGACTGGAAGGAAAGATGAATTTGACAACTACGTTCTGGATTAACGTCACTGAAAATGTGAGATCCTGCAGTAAACCGAATGTGGAATGGGTTGGTGCTGATCAGCTCGCATCGTTGTTGGTGTTTTCTTTTTTTAATACAGCTTTTTAAACGTTTTAGTACTTATGTGAAATGAGTAAGGGAAAGACATATAGAGACTTCATTTTATTGTTTTTGGCTTTCTTCTTAAATTAACATCCAGATCAGAGGGCAAGTACATGTTTCTCCAGCTTGGTAAATGGTCGCTGTGCACAGGAACTTCCTGGTAGGTTCACCAAAATGCAGTGCTGCTGTGAATCTGGCCGGTGCTGGGCCATTGGATCTGTTCCAGAGATGTGTCCCGTTAGAGGATCTGGTGAGTGCCTTGTTTTGTTTTGCTGCTTCTTGCTGCCCGTTCTAGTCGGGATGGAGGTCACTGAAATATTTTAAATGCCTTTAAAATGTAGGCTAAAAGGAAAAAGTCAAGAATTACATTATCATTCATTCTTGTGTTCTTAATATGGATGTTTCCATCTGTGAACCATTTTTTTTTTCAGGTCCGTTATTATTTGGGACTAGTTTCTTTAACCTCCTTTTGTTGACATTGGAAAGAGTTCTTGGGAAATGGGGAAGATTTTGTGGTCAAGCTTGAAGAGGAAATGACTCTGAGGGTCCATAGTTCATTTCGATTTAAAGGAACAGCTGCTCTCTCCATAAAATTTCATGTTACTTTGAACTGGAAATGCATCAGTATTTCATTTATTCTTTCAACACTGTGCTCACATAACACTATTCCACATCTCTGGTGAAATGTATTTTCATTCTATCTATCCCAGGATCTCTGAGGGACCCAGGAGTTGCGGTGCTTTTGGCAGTGCACCAACAAAAAGGTTTCAGTAAATAGCTAGGCATAAATTATAATATTTCCTATTATTATTCTAAGTGTTCTTCCTTAAATAACACCTGTCACAATTGTGGAATCCCCTTGAGTGTAGGAGTGGGAGAGGGAATAATATGTAACATTATAGAAATGGGAAACCAGTATTGTATTTGTGCAGTACAAAGATCTGTATCTTCCGTATAAGATGACTTTGAAAGGTTGCTTTACTTTACGCCTTTCTGTGCTTTATTGTTTGATAGATGAACACCGCAGACTTTGCATAGATGGAGTTCCAGCTGGAGGTGGTTCCAGGGGTGGCGGGACTGGAGGAAACGGATTCCTTCCTGGTGGCAATGGAAATGGCTATGGCCCAGGAGGAGCAGGATTCATTCCCATCCCTGGTAGCAATGGTTTCTCCCCAGGTGTAGGGGGAGCAGGGATAGGGACAGGTGGTCAGAGTACCACTGGAAATGGCCCAATAATTACTGGACTAAGTAAGTATTCCTGGGTTTGAGACTTATTTCCTTCTTTTTTTGATTCCTCTTATTTTTTCCTTTTTTTTCTGCTCAGTTTCTAGTCTGGAAATGGCACAGTGTCCTTAATATGTAAAAAATATCTTTGTATTCAAGAACATATAAGATATCTCATATAGTTTTAAGAAGGAGTTGGTAGTGTAGGAAGGTTTCTCCCCCCTCCCTTTTTTTTCCTTCTTCATTTTGGTTGTAAAGTATTCTCCTTGAGTCTTTAGCCACATCCAGGGTTTCTGTTTATGAGTTATGTTCATTTACTAGTCATATTTGTCACTGTTCAGTAATTTTTCCCATGAAATTGTATGCCTACTGTGACCTCAGTCTTGCATGACTGCTCTAAAAACTGACTAAAAGTCTGTAATTCCCTTCATTCGGTAAAAGACGTACATTCAGTTAATGTTCATGTAATACAACAGGCAAAAATGTAGCGTTAGCCACATCCACTTCTGTAATATATATATTCTGTGTACTTGTACACATAGGTTTTATTTTAATGTTACAAACCTACAAGCAGCTTTGGTTATCAGGCATTAAAAATAAATAAAATTATTTATTTATTTATTTTTTAGGGTTATCTCCTTCCCTTCCTGCCCATATGCGGGTTTTCTTTCCTTCCCTTGTCAACCAAAGGCCGATCTACCTTTTCGTTTTCAATCTGGGATTCTTAATACAGTTGTATCTTAGCTTTTCTCTTACTATCGTAGTTTATATCTTCATTTCATTCACATCATTAAGGTGTGTAATTTCACAACCTGTCAGTTCTATAAGAAAGCTTTTCTTGCTGTGAGAAAAGGGAGTTTCCTTGCTTCCAAGTGTATAGCTGACACTTACTTCCAAGACCCAGAAAGTCTAGCCTAAAAGACTTTGATGGTTGTGCGTGTGCGTGCGAGCACATGCTTGCACATGCACGTTTTTACATAGCGCTGTGTGAGTATATGTGTATATATTGTATTTAAATATTTTGACTTGGAAAAAATGCTTTATTTCTGGATTTAATACTTTTTCTTAAACTTTTATTGTCTTTTCCCCCTTAGCTTTGCACAATTGTGGTGCCTCATGTTCTTCAAAGAACTAGTCCCACTTCTCTGAAGTGAAGTCTTGCAGTAGTTTTCAGTTACGTAAAGACAAAATTCATGAAGGTGGCATGATTTAACTATTTTTATTGATCCCTCTGTCTTTGACACCTCCAACTTTTGTGTTTAGTACAGTGTCCTCATGGCACATCACATGTTGGTTTCCTGCTTCACCATGAACCTTTGAATTTTTTGCTTGTGCTGTGCCTGCTGCTCTGTCTTAGTCAGCAATAATAGAACTCTAGATTTTGAAGTATTTTCAAAAAGCCTCTAGCATTTACAATAAAGTGTTTACTTTCCTTGTTCTTCCAAGGATAAAACTTAGCCCTTCTGCAGAAATACTGCCTTGGCTCAAAGCCCAAGATGAACAGTATTCAGAAGGATGTCTCACATGTATAAAGTTATTTATAACATGTGTAAGTGTCTGCAGGGTCAGAACCATTGTCAATAAAATGCAAGGAGTATTTAAGACAGGTATACAAAAAATAATAAACTCATAGGAACAGATTGCTTCAACTCGTGTCCAAATGGTGGTCTATTCATGAGACCACTGAACATCTTAGCAGGCTCTAAGCATAAATGGTAAGCTATAATCGAGACCGTTCTGTCTCACGTGTTTTCTTGTTTCTGATAGCTACTTGCATTTGTTAGGTTACTGTAAAGTCAATAGATAGTACTTGGAAAAATACTTGATTTCATGAATTTATTTATCCACCTGAGAACATACTTTTTGAAGCCTAATGTGAACTTCGTTTCTGAAGCCTAATGTAACCTGCATTTTTACTTCTATTTGAAAATATGAATATTTTTCTCATGTCAGGCTTTTTTTTTTTCCACTAGCAATACTCAATCAGACAATTGACATCTGTAAGCACCATCCCAATCTTTGTTTAAATGGACGCTGTATCCCAACCATTTCCAGTTATCGATGTGAGTGCAACATGGGATATAAGCAGGATGCAAATGGGGATTGTATTGGTAAGTGCACACTTCTAAAACCTGTTATTCACTTTTTGCATACTAATATTCTTCAGTTTTGAAGATCAGCCTTTGATCAAAAAAAAATTATGTGCATATTCTTCTTCTTCCATATATACTAATTTTAATAATATTGAACTTGTGAAGGAGAGTGCGGGGATCATGGTGAGATTAGTTATACTGGATTAATGTACAATCCTCATAAAAGAGCTTTTCCTATTTGCTTCCCAAAAAAGAAGCATCTTCACTCACAAATATGGGTATTGAGTATTTCTGTACTTGATGAGTACAGTACATTTTTTATCTTTACTTTTAGTGAGTTAAATTCTGTTCTCATTTACTCTTTTGTTATGCTCGTGCAACTCCCTTGCTGTCAGAGGAGTTAGTCTCAAGTTTATCAAGTTATCGAAGGACAGAATTTATGTTCTACTTACTCGTGAATATGAATAACATATTTAAAGATGTCAAATCATTAATAGAATGTATTAATTAACTTTTAATTACATTTGTATTACTTATTAAAATACTTAACACTAAACTCTTATAGCAAGAGCTGAATTTGGGATTCTGTGCTTTTGTTCAGTTGCTATGGACTTCAGTCATACAGGGTTAAAGGGTCATCAAGGGTTTCAGAGCAAAAAACAAAATGTGGGAGTTGTGTGGCAAAGAGCTTTGTTTGCAGGATATATTTTTGTAACCATCTAGGATCCTAAATGGAAAGCTCTGTTTCTATTTTTAATTGAACATTAGCCTACTGATTTGAGAGAGCTGAGATCGGTGAAAGAAATATTAAACAAGAGCTTAATAGCTATAGGCTTTTCTGGCTGAATATGTTCTTTTAGATGCTGTTTTCTAGCATGCCTGTGGATTAAGGGAAAGTACAGAAAGAAAGGATCACAGAAAATTACAGCTAGAAGAGACCTCAACAAAAAAAGAGCTAAATCCAAGATGAGGCAACATATAGTGTGCAAGTGAGAATAGTAGAGGCAGATGTTGAATTGCATGCAGCAGAGCGGGTATTAACCAGCAGTTGGAACCCCGGTGTCTTTGAGCTGCAAATTCTTCCACCTCTGACTGAACTCCAAGCTTAGCATCAGGACCTCCCTGGCTAGGCACCCTGCCTTCTGGAAAAGTGACACGTGATGACCATTGACCAGCACTTTTCTTTGGATGCCGGTGTTTATTACCATGTTTGACTTCTCTGCCTTCCTTTCTCATATCAGCTTGATATCCCACCCCTGGGAGTTTGCTGTCCCCTTAGCTAGTCCGTTGTGTCACAGGATGATCGGTTATACTTACAGTTGTCAGGAATGATGCAAGTATAACCTGTTCTTAAAAACTGTCAGTAATGGAGACTCCACCACTTACTCAGATAGCTGTGCTGCCAGTTTCAGTGCTCCACCAGCCACGCTGTCAGATAGCTTTTTTGAACTTCCAGTCTAGTTTAAATATAATTTTGCAAAAACATCAGCTCGTTATTTCTTGTCCTATCCACAGTGTATGAGGAAAGCAGCTTACTAACCTGTCTCTTTGTATGTACCGTTTGCGTGTTTGAAGGCTGTTATGGTTCCTTTTCTGAGTGTCCTCTTTGGTGTAACAAGCCTAATTTTTTCAGACTTTTTTCTTTGGGTAAAACTTTCCTTTCTCTCTGACCCCTGGCTGGGAAATTCGGGAGGTTTATTCTTGTTCTGCATCCTTGGGCCTCAGCCACTATTGTTCGTGAGGAGTGGGAGTTTTACCATAAGTCTGCCTTACTGAGAGTATGGGTATTCTTGGTTCATAGTATATGGAGAGTCCTGGCGCTTTTGTTCCCAGCACTATATTTTGCATCGCTGCAATTACAATATTTTTAACTATGGCAGACCTCGGCTGTTGGGGAACTATCTTGAAATGTGCTGAACATCTTCTGAAAGCTGATATTTTGAAATAAAGTATTTTAAGACCTCAGAAAACCTTGTGAGACTGTCTAGATGGATCTTTTGTCTAACAAAGTTTCACCAAGTTATTCTAGATCTAGTTTATAAACCTCTGTTCACATTCTGTATTGATATTACTTGGGGACGAGTTGAAAATGTGAAGCATACTACTGAAGCATACAGTTGTTTGTTAACTATTTGTTAACATGCATTATATTTGCTACATTTTTATAATTTCTGTTTCCTAACTTTAAAGGAAGGAACAAAGATGATTACTGACAAAAACCTGAAATGACAGCTGCTACAAAGGTAGCAACTGAACAAAAGGAAAGGCCTTTCTAAACTGTACTCTTCCAGGCAACCATCCTGTGTTTGGATCTCTAAAGAGTTGTGATAAATAGCACTACAGTAGAGCATGATTATAATAAGCACTTTGTGCCTCTAACAAAGTATTCTGCATGAAGAAATATGCCAAAACAGTAAGAGAAATAGCTGTAAAAAATGAGGCCGAGTACCACAGAGAGCCAAAGTTTCACCTATCTTTAAAATCCTTTCCGCTTAAAGCAAGACAAACTTTTGCCTGTGCTACTTTGTACTTCGTATCAGCAGCTAGTACAATGGTGACATGATGCAAATAGTGATTGAATGGTACTTAAGCATGGCATATGAGATATGAATGCTGTTAAACTTACAAAGCCCTTTTTTAATTTACAAGGCATGGAATATAAATGGGAATTGTGAATCAAATGCACATATTGATAATGCAGTATATGTAAGTTAAGTATCCAGGGAAAAATAAATTGGGGTAAATAAGCCAAAGGAAATCTTGGTCCAGGAAGTAAGGTCAACCCTCAAAAACATGAAGGTAACTCCAAATTAAATGCAACCTAATAATCCTGGGAATCCTGAGGTAGCGGGATGGTTCTTTGGTCTTGGGTTTTAATGAACGCCAGTTTCTATAACCAATAGCACGAAATAAATTATACCGTCTGTTTTGGCTTCCCAGCCTGAGCAGCCAGATAGTCATTTACCAATGTAATCTAGGAGCATCTTTTGTTTTTAGTCCAGATCAGGATTTAAACTCTGTGGTTGAGTTTATTGTGAAATGCTTTACTTGCTGTCTTTGTGCCCCTTGATAATTAGGTGGCAGCCAGTAAAGCCGTGTGGGTTTCTTCTTTAATTTAAACTCTCTTTCAGTTCTCATTGGAAGAAATTGTGCAGGACAAAATTAAGTAGGGTGGCTGTGCCACCTATAGCAATGTCCTAGGTTGAAACGGGGGTGAAGAATGCCTTCCAGGTAGTTTGAGTGTTCCTTTGCCTATTTTTTTCTGGGTGAAACAAATCTCTCATTAGTAATTATTTTGACTCTGAAGTGATTTTGCATTTAGAGTAGATGTTTGCTTTCAGGAGACATTTTGTAAGATATATTGCAATTGTCAACAAAAGTAAGCTTTTACCAATATTTATCTGAGATAACTCAGCTTTGTTTCACCGTTATTTTCTAATTGAATTCCAGAGAAATAGTTGGAATATCTTAAATGTCACATTGAACTGCTGATTTGTGAATGGTAGTTGCTGTAGATCACACAAAATATTGTCTTGGGACTTTAAGCAGGAGTGTAACTGTGAAATTTCTGCATATAATGATATATACTACATTAAAGACTTGCTCAAATCTAATTTGAGTACTCATTTATGAAAGAACAGGCATGGGGCATTGGAAACTGTTACATTTCGCTGTATGGGGTAAGGTTAATGATATAGAAATGAAGACTTCTTCCGCTCTATCTGAGTTTATTGCAAAATTGTCTCTCCGGCTCCCTGCTTCCCATAGAAGAAGCCAGAAACTATTAATGATTTTTTTAATGGAGTTGAAGAAAAGTCTTATTTCAAAATGATCCTGCCAAAACTAAAAAGAACAGAGTTACGTACTGCTTTCTGACCTCACTTAGTGTTCTGCTGCTTTAATGATGGAACATCGCCTGGCCTGAGAACCATAAGCACTCCTAAGTGATCTGACACAGAATGATCAGTCCCTAGTTGACAGGCAGCTATATCATTATTATTACTTAGTTGATTCTGTCCAGAAAGCTCTGGATACAACTGCAGAGACTTTGAAAGTCTCTACAGCCCATAGCTGTGTTTTGGGTTTTGTGTTTGTGAAACAACTAGAATTCCGTATTTCAGATTCTGTTTTTTGTCTTCAAACTCTGCGCAGTCAATCTTAAAGGGGCTTTTGAAAGTTCCCCACTGTGTCTAGTGAAATTTTGACGTGTGTTGCAGATGAAACGCTGAAAAGTGGAGATGTATGTGATATAAGTGGTGAAAGGGAAGTGTTTGGTACCGGAGGCATGTATTGTGAGACTGAGGGAAATGGGTTAAATATATCTGTCTCAGATGTTTCCTATTTACCCTACTGGGAAATACATGCTTGCAACACCAATTCAAAGCCAACAGCTTCTTTATGTTAACACATATTTGTCATTTCCCTCTTTTATCAACAACTTAAAAAAAAAAAAAAAAGAAAGAAAAAAAAAGAAAAGAACATCTCAGGGTTCATATTTTGTACAGAAATTGTCTATGCAAATGGCTTTGAAAGGACTTTCTAAGCTTAAGTCAGCTATTTCATAGAGGACTGTTGCCTTCCTACTGTAGAATTTATAAATTTGCGGTGAGATCTATTTCTAGCATGCACGGATTTTCTTTAACAGTTTAAGCAAGTTGAAGCCCATATCCCTATCCTAAAAAAGTCATAAATGTCATCCTCTGTAGGAAAACTAAACAGAATTGAGGAGTGATATATCTATTATTTATAAGTTCCCTCTGTCCTCCCTTATATTAAAGCAAGATAAATGTATAGTAGAAGTCACTCGGATTGAGACATTTGACAAAACGTTCATGGAAAAATGTGATTTAGAGTTTTCACTACTGTTAGTAGATCTACAGTTGAGGACTTTGTTCTGCAGGAATTATGTGTGATTCTCCTCGGCTCCCTATACTGGCTGAGCACTGAGCCAAAATACCCACTCTAGTGCTCATGAGAACAGAGCTTCTCAATGGCTGGGAACGGCAGAGAAGTGTGAGAGCAAGAAGCTACTTATCAAATACGTACAGTCTCCTGCAGTATAAAGAGTAGTAAGGCTTACTCAACTATATGCAGGTAGCTAAGATGAAAAACAGATACAATTACTGCTTTCTTCATTGAATTTAACACTCTGCATTTCTCTTTTCTTTATCTTGCTTCATTCTTGTGGTTTTACTGGAGTGCTGTTATCAGCTGCCAATGCAAATGTGAATGAGCCGAATAGGTTTTTGTATGAGAGGAGGTATTTGATCCATTTTGCTTGCCTTTATTCATCTAACTGTTTACCCAAAAAGGTCTGATTGTATCTAGGCACCAGTAGTGCTGTAAGTCAGCTCACTAAACCAATGATTTGGATAACCCTAGATCTCTTTGACGTGTATATAAATGCTGTTAGTTTTGACTGTGTATGCATTCACACGTTAAATCCTGTGAAGTGTACGGACTTGTTTATGCTTTAGTTGGAACAAAACAAACCTTTTGCCATTACCTTTTGCCATTTTTTAGATTCAAGTCATCCATGGTATAACACTTTCAGTACACATTTATTTAACGGATAAATAAATCTGCTTATAGGTGTAATTTCTCATTCTATCCAATTATTTTGAAGATCTAACGAAATAAACTTTCAAACTAGACTTGGTGAGGGTTGGATACAAATGATCAGCAAAGCTATTCCAGGGAAAAACTATCCTTTGGTTTTCCTGAATTGCTGAGGACTTACACCGCAGAACGCACGGTAAATTTGTCGTTGCTGAGAACTGATCAGGAGTGGCCTGACTTAGACCTTGCTTCCTGTGTCAGCTTGTCAGTAGATGATTTCCAAGAACCCACACAAATCAGCATCAGCTTTGTGATATTAAAGCCCGCGTAAACGAAGAGACTAGACCATTTTGGACCTAAACATGAAATGGAGGGCCTAGTCAGGGGAAAAGGTCAAGTTGGCAAAGGTGAGTGGTAGAGAAAGTACAGGAATATGTACGGGGGGTTTCATCCAGGGATCCATTCAGTTTGTAATCTGTGAGTGTATCTGTAATAGAGAAGCTGCTCAGGCTGTCCTGTGGTAGCTGCAGGACAGACTGCTGAGCAGGCAGTCCTCCCTGCCAGAACAGAGGGCTGCATTTACTCTGCTCCCAGAGAGGCTGTTAGGATTAAGGAAGGCAGGGAACAGGGACCTCCAAGAGTTTTACAGATGGGTTTAGGGGAATATAATTGGAAGTAACAATCGGTGTTATTTTAGGGTTGAGAATAGCCATACCAGGCCAAAGTAACAGCTGACTCATTGCAAGCCAGTGGGGATCCAATCTGGGAAAGGTTCTTGAAAGGAGTAAAGATTTCAGAGCTGTATGTCAAATGGATGAAATTTCTGAGCAGTTACATAAGATTTACAGTGGTTAAAGTGTGTCTGGCTGCACCCAAATACTAAAACCATTTGGAAAGCAGAATAAGGTACGTTATTGGGAAAAGCCAGATTAAATCTGGCACCACTCAAGTGCAGAGGCTGGGGTTGAGGATGCAATGGGGCATAAATAATTGAGATGTGTTGTACAAACTGTGGTCTCATTAAGAATCCCTCCTGCTGGTTTGTGGCCCCTCCTCACTTTTCTACAATAAACTCACAATTTAATAGTTTTTTATTATTATTATTTTTAAGTGATCCCTGTTTTTAAATGCCACATTTTTATTGTATTGGTATTATTCCAAAGACGAATGATCGATCATTCAGCTAAATGAATATTGTGTTGACTAAAGAATTGTTCACTTCTACTAGGTAACTGTCAGATTTCATGCTTCAAAATCCTCACAGGTGTTTTTTCTTCTGTCCTTGAAGATAGATATAAATGATGCAGTAGCATTTCATTTCTTCAAACTATGGCTGCTTATTTATATTAAGAACAACTGCATGCTAATAGGAAAGTCGTGACTTTGCACCAAGAGCAAGTTTTAAGATTTAGCATTTGAATGTTAATTATAGTCTCTCTCAATTGAAAATTCCAGTTGAAAATGGAAAAAAAAATGTTGCATACATTGTGAAGTTTCTAATGTTCTTCTCTGTTGCCAACAGATGTTGATGAATGCACATCAAACCCATGCTCTAATGGAGACTGTGTCAACACACCTGGTTCCTATTACTGCAAATGCCACGCAGGTTTCCAGAGAACTCCTACCAAGCAAGCTTGCATTGGTAAGAAAATTTACTTCATGTCTACTGACTTTACTAATGTTCTGACGTTTTATGTCAGACTCTGTTGGAATGCAAAAATAGTCAGTAATGTTATTTCAGTAAATCCTAAGAGTTATATTAATGAAGTTCTAATTCTGGGCTACCATGCATTTGTTTTGTTGATAAAATAGTCATTTAATTTGTTGTCTCTGACTTTCATTCCGTTCTGGAATATCTGTTACTCTTAAGGCCAGCATGTTCCAGCTGGGAGTTCTACAAAGAATTAAGGAAAAAAATATATATATATTATATATATATATACACATACATATATGTGTGTGTCGCACAAGTCTAAAATAATATTTATTATATCTCTTATGGAATAAGAATGATTTCTTCCCATCTTTGGAAAGTTTTTTCTAAGTAACGTTTAGATAATGTGCCTGCATTTTTCAAAGCAGTAATTGTTACTATATGGATTTTTATCTTATCAATGGTAATTATCTAATTATGTAATTTCTTTTTTTTTTTTTAAACTTAGATATAGATGAGTGCATCCAGAATGGTGTTCTTTGTAAAAATGGTCGGTGTGTAAACACTGATGGAAGTTTCCAGTGTATTTGCAATGCTGGCTTTGAACTAACTACAGATGGAAAAAATTGTGTGGGTAAGAATTCTTCTTAATGCTGGCAGAGACTAGCTTTGTGATTCTAGGGACTGTACTTCATAGTGCTTTTGATCATTAAGGATTACATTTAGTGAAATAAGATCTGGCATGAGGTGAACTTACAGCCTCTGCAGTCCAGCAGACACTCTACGGAACTTCGTGATTCCAAAGATAACTTGAAGTGATTTCTGTTTCTGAAGCTACATCTCTCATCAAGAGACCTAGGTGATGACCCAGTCCCAGGAACAGCATTTTCCCCAACGCTTTATAGCAGGTGTTTCGTTTGCTGCTGAAGAAATTCATGCTTTTGATTTTGTCTGTATTACGTCACAGAAGCTTCCTAGATAAACAACCTGTTGCAACAAGTTCTGAAATCCTTCACGTGATTGAAGCTTTTTATCTTTTCAGCTAAGGAAGAAAAATACACCTGATTCTTCCATACCCAGTCTGCTGAAGTATGCACAGTAATTCTGACTGAGATGGGTGAAAAATCTTGCTGCTTTGTCTGTAGACTGAGAGCTTGTCAAATACTTGAGTGACTAGAAATTAGTCTTCAGATGAGAGGATCTTTGCCACGTCTTTCCAGAGTATGTATTTATACTGTGTCATGTTCTGTGTCTTTTTGCAGACCATGATGAGTGTACCACTACCAACATGTGTTTAAACGGGATGTGCATAAACGAGGATGGGAGTTTTAAATGCATCTGCAAACCAGGATTTGTTCTGGCTCCAAATGGGCGTTATTGTACCGGTATGTAGAATTGTGGGGTAACACATTAAGACAATCTTGATTGAAACCAGCTTTTCCTGTCCATTCATTCATGCAAGAATGGCAATCTTTTGTCATATGGATTTAATCATACTAATACCTTGCTAAGTTATTACAGTAGATGTCTTAAACTGCATAAAAATAGGTCTTTGAATTCCAGGAAGAAATAACTGAATTATTTAATAGTGGTGTGAGAGCAGCAATAGATGATAAGTTAGCTTTTGAAGCATCTTGGAGTCATTGTAGCTGCAGCAAAATCTGAATGCCCTTCATGAAATGGTAAAGCGAGCAGCAATATGGGAGGTTGAAAAGGTTTGAAAGATATTACGTTGATAAGCATGCACAAATACTTTTTCCGTGTCACTATTCTGGCAGTCCAGAGCCTTTAATATTTAAGACAATATATCTGCCATACAGTATTACAAACTTTTTAAAGTGAGGTCATTAAAATGTTGCGTTAAACATTTTAAGAGTGGAGTCTGATTTTGCTTCAATTAAACGGGCCTAATAGAAGATACCTATTGCTGCCACTGTAAGTAGGTTTGGGCTTGAATCATTTCTAATAGGTGCAAAATAATCTAAATACATTAGCTTTTTGCTTTAAAGTTGAACAATTTATATTAATTGTGAGTATCTTAATGGGCAGTCACTTAGATGAACATTGACCATTGAAAAGATCTTTGAAATGAACATTTACCATTGTAAAGTTAAGCTGTAATTAATGCTTCCTTAACCAGACTTTAAAGCAAAGTTGTAGTATCATGAGATGGAGGAACACAAGGGAGAAGATTTATCACTTATTTTGCTTATTGTGGAGTATGAAATACCTCTCCACTCCATACAGGTTTCCTGAAAACTGTTTAAATGCACAGTTGGAAGTTTGATTAGTTTAATTTTAAGCTGAAAATTCATTAGAAACAAAACAGTGATACATTAATGATTCCTCAGGTATCACAAAGATATCAGGTAATGCTTTAAAAACATAGGCGTAAAAGCTGCAAATAGATTTTTGAATTATGTTTCTACCTGACAGATATTGATGAATGCCAGACATCAGGAATTTGCATGAATGGTCATTGCATAAATACTGAAGGATCCTTTCGGTGTGAATGTCCACCTGGCCTGGCGGTTGGAGTTGATGGTCGTGTGTGTGTAGGTAAGGGAGATTGTTTTCTCGTTGAAAAGCAAGTGTTGTCAAATGAAAGAAAGAATCAGGTTGTCAAATGAAGAAAACGCATTAAATGGCATCCTTTTCATTTATGCTAACATCAGTTCTAGAATTAAAAGGATTAATCAAAGAGGAACTGTTCTCCCGTCAAACTGATGTGTTTGACTTTTTTTCTGTCACATTTTTTTGTTGGTGTACATATGTGTGTGTGTGCATGTGTGTATATATATATATATATGTTTATGCATACATACATACGCATAGAAGTATTCACTTCTGCATCATACACTCCAAATCAGTAAAGCAAGTACATCCTTTGGTTGAGACACTGATGTTTTTGCACTCTCTTTTTTTTAATGTGAAAACGTTATTCTTTCTGTACCATAGTGTTCAAAACTCTAGAAGGAAAAATAGTAAAAACTAGATAGTCTTGTATCTGTGAACTCAAATATCATTTTTAATAGCTATTAGAAAATCTTACATTATGCTGTACTTTAAACTCAATGTTAAAAGGCAAGAAGCTTAAATCTTTCTGTGAAATTAGACTGGCACCTCCTCTTGCTTACCTATTTTTTCTATAAATTAAACTTTACAATATGTAGCTTCACTCTTCCTGACGTTTCTCTTTGAGAGAATTGTTTTCTGAGGCACTTCCTCGCTAGTCTACTGATAAATAACCTTTTGTCACAGAATCTGAGCTGCAGCCTCTTACCCCCTCACGTATTACTAGCTGACAATTAACAGGTTCTTCACCCAGCTCTCATCAGGAGTGTTTGCAAGGCATAGCATACCTTTTGTGCTAGAACGCCCCCAGGAAAAATGGAGTGTTTTCAAACTGATGTAGAATAAAGACAGCTGGAGGGCAAGAGGTATTCAATCCATTATTTTGTGCTGATTGCTGTGGATGAGGGTACAGGGGGATGTATGCGTTAAAAACATCTTGAGAACAATGGGACTGTATGCGCTATGGAATGTGATACTGCAGAGTTTTTAAACTGACTCTGACTTATCCACAGGGTATTCCATCTTCCCCTTCTCCTGCATATCAGAAGATCATATCTGCTGTATCTCTTAAGCTTCTTCTCTCTCCGCTTATGAACCTATCTGTTATCTCCACTTTTTGGTGGCCCGAGGCTGGGTCCGTAAATAAGCATGGTGTGCTGCTGTTCAGTTTCAGCAGAGGAACGTGCTTGGAATGGGGCAGCCTTGAACGGAGGGTGCACCTCTAGCAGCAGCACAGCACGTTAGCTTCTCTTTCGGTACTGACCTTGTGTGCTGGATACTGCTGGTAACTAGGCTGTAATTGGGGCTGGTATTGGATCAGGCCAGCTGGATATGTCACGGTGTCCCATGCACCACTGCAAGTGAGCAAACAGCTTGCCTAGCTGTGCGGTAGTCAGATGCGTTAACCAGGTATATGATTGTAACTGCAAAGGTATGAGACTTAGCACATATGTCCTACCTGTGTCTAGATCGAGGAAAGTCATACTTCATCCTAATATTTGGACATTATCTTACAACGAAGGGATTCAGGATACTGTATCCTTGTGTTACTGTATCATTCTGTTTAAAATAAAAACTTAACTTCTGCAGAAGTTCATCAATTAAAATCTAGTACAGAAGTACCTGTGTAAGCTGACCTTCTCTGTTTTCAGTTCAGTTTAATAAACACACTATTAAAGCTTTAACTTGGGGCTTAAGAAAAAAAAGTTATAGCCAAACACCTTTATGGACCCTCAACTGTAACCCAAATATCCGATATTCTTTTTGGTGTTTTAAATAAATGTGTGTTTTTCAGTAAGCAAAACTGTGCTAAAGGTTGAACCAACAAAAACAGGATTACATTCTCAGATGTAGTAGCCACTTTGAAATTTTTTTTTTCCTGATTTATTAAATGTTTGGAGAATAGTAGTGAAAAGTCATACACGATGCGAAAGGCCTTGGTGTACTGTTTTTAATGGAGAAATTTCACTGCTTAATGGCACAGCAGCAAAACCAAGTGAGTACAAGCTGTTCAGCACCTTTTGTGGTCCAAATTGGCCTAATCTTCACCTCTGTCAGTGATGCTGCTGAAAAGAGTCAATTCAGTGCTCCGTTTTCTGTGTTCCCGTTTGCCTATTGCTTCCACACTTGTAGCTGCTAAGGACTTCACTAGTTTGCCATCAGCTGTGAAGAGGATTTTTATTTGAAAATGTTCAACTCCACATGTCACATAGCTTTAAGATTTACCATAAATTCGTACATTTTCAATAGGAAATATCCTCAATATGGCAAAAATCATGAGGCAGAATCATGATTTATTTGGAAAATTAACTTTAAAAAGATGATGTAATTATTCCAGGCATAAAGTAACATAGGAGATTTCAAATATTGCATAACAAAAATGTTCTCATATATGATCTTCAGAACACGATTTCAGAGCCAATCTGCTGTTCAGAATTCTTTTTTATATATGCTGTGTTAGCTACAGGAATTCTCTGTCTGGCTATTTTGTTTCATATATTGCATGAGCTAAGTAATATTTTTCAGACGCTCTCCTGCTAGAAATGTCTGTAGTCTGAAAGTTAATAAGTTACATGGGGCTTCATTTTAATAGTGTTCCCACAAATGTGCTAGGCAATTAGCAAAAATATAAAATCAAAGCACCTTACAGTCCAATTCTGTCACTCTCACTTTCAACAGTATTTTATTTCGTGAATAGTGCCATTGATTCTGGTGGGACTATTCATAGAATAAATTGCTTTTTTATTTAACATTAATAAGTATGGCAAAATCAGCCACAAGATGTTATACAAGCTTGGAAAAAATATATACAGCAAAGGGGAACGTATACAGCTTGGAAAAGGCCAGTTAGATGAATGCTTAGAGCCAAACCAGCATTTGCAGACATTTCAGGTTTGCCTATACTTCTGTCTGCAGCTTCACGCTCAGATACTTCAGCTGTGTGCTAGTGTGCTTGTGTGTATCATCTCAGACCTTCAACTCCGCTATTGCTGTAGCTCTGTACAGGGTTGTTTGTTCTCTATTGAGGTATTTTTAGTTACAAATTAATCTGCAGTTCTCATCTCTGCTCAGAGCCATAGCCATAGCCATCCAGGACAAAATAGCTGAGTCTTCTGCTACTATGATTATTTTGCAGAACTGTGCCCTAAAGGGCTGTCATGATCATTGCACGATTTCACCTTCTAAAGCATCTTGAAGGATGCAGTGGGCTCTCATTGAGTGTGGGTCAACCACTCCACAGCCTTATAGACCTTGGGCACGAATACTATGCTGACAGAGTTGCTCATGCTGAAGTACTACAGCACAAAATTTAAGAGTCTAGAAATGCATGACCAGAGGATGCTCTAGGAAACAGTGGAGTAAAGCCCAGAAATGGTCATGCTGCTACACCAGCACCAATGCTAAATCCTGGCCCAGGGCATAAATAAGATCTCCAGCATTCTGAAATTGGTAGACTAGGGCTGATCAAACCATATACGGAGAGTAGCCCAGGTCTGTCAGTGCATGCTCAGAACCATCAAGATAAAGGGAACCTGAGCGTGGCCAAGGTGCCTTCAGTAACTTAGCCATGGACTGAGCAATGGCTGTCCTTCTCATCCTTGGTATCAGCAGAGGGAGCACAGCCCATGGAGGACTTTCGTGCTGTCCTGCTCGGAGGACAGGACAGCACATCCTGGACGTGGTCCAGGTTCTGGGGAACCGTTTTTCATCCTGCACGGGCTTTGTGAATCACTGCCATTCATAACATGGCTGTCACTGTGATAATAGCAAGGCTGTAGAGGAGACTTGTGGCTATGGCCCTTTCTATAGGTCTACTTGATGGGTCGTTGGACGCACACTGGAGCACATGAGTTGGCAGAGAGGTCTAGATGGGGATTTATCAGGGCTCATGGGGTTGAAGATACCCTTCCAATGTTAATTCAGTTACACCATCCAATGTTGTTTGATGCTGGAATAACAGCAATGCCTGATCTGGGCTTTTACTTCTGGAAGATGTGGGTTTTGTGCTCTTTTGTGGTTGTAGCTCTTCAACGTGAGCAAATCCATAATTTCTGATCAAGATCTGTAAGGGCATGCAGTGGTTGACCTCTTCACGATGAAAGCTACTGCGACACTTCAAAATGCCTTAGAAGGCTAAATTGCGAAGATCACAAATAGGCCTGTTCTGCACGCTCTGAAAACAGTGCGCTGCAGCACAGAGGGGAGCCAGACAGTCTCTGCTTCTCTTCATCATAACCAAATCCTTTCCTGCCCCTGCCTTCCTCCACCCCACAATAAATCACTTCATTTTCTGCCACTGGTCTGCGTATTCTTTTTCTGTAATTAGTTAGGCGACTCTACCCAAATTCCCTACACTTCTTCTAATAAACATTTTATAGGAAAAGCACTTGCTGCCTTCTTGTATTCAGTACAGCTGTAGCTTCCCCCAGCATCTTTAACGGCCTTCTTTCATGCTTTCCACTCTTTTCTTTCCTGGCAGTTTCCTGTGGTGCCACTTGCATTCCTTCTCCGCTCTCTCCCAAGCATGTAGATGGGGGGGATGTCCTCTCTTCTGTGAGAGGCCAGTGAGCCAAGCCCTTTTGCTCATGGCAGAGTGGCACCTGGACTCTCTAGAGGTGGAGCGGAAAGGGTGTGGTACAACTAATGATTTTGCAGGGTACTTGAACATGCGTTTCTTGTGCAAATATAATTGATTGTTGTCAAGCATAAAAATCTTTTCCTGCTGTCAAGTGAAAGCAAATTGCATTGGCTTCTCAAAAGCTCTTGGCAAGAGACGATCCTTGAAATCTGGGCCCCATTTAACCGTGCTCCAGAACTGTCTGTTCCATGGGAGACCAAATGCAAGAGAAAATAATTTATATGCAGGCTATTCCATTTTATAGGAGCCAGTTTATAGCGGTCAAAGAGCAGGCAGAACACGTAAGGAATTGCCAGTTCTTATTGGGATTGGCACAGGATATTCCTCCACTGTAATAAGGTTTTTCATGCAACCTATCCTTGTTGTTTTGGGGCCAGCTTTAAGTAGGCATCTAGCTGGATTGTGTCAGAGCCCTCTCGGTTTAAGTGCACCCAGGCTCGTGTTCAGGCCACAGTGCGTAGTAGTTTTACTGGGAGATGGATAGGGATCATGAAGACGAGCCATGTTTTGGCCTGGTCCTCAGAGATACCTGAAACACAGGGTATTTCTGTAGTTCTCACAAGTGCCTGTAGAAGTATAGGGACTAAAATTAAGGCTGTTTGCCTCTGCTGTATCCTCCAGTTTGCAAATACAATTTTAGATGGAGTGTCAACTCATGTGCTTGTTAAAAGAAGTCCAGTATTGTTCTGTGAACAAAAATGCAACGGGCATCTAACCCCGGAATGACCAAAGAGGGGGGGGAGCACCTAGAAAGCGTCTCAGAGAGATTCTTGTAAGTCTTAGGGTAACTATAGTGCAGCAGCAGATGGTGATAACCTGTAAAGGTAAGGCTAAAGGCCTGCCCTTGGAGGAGGCATCATACTGCTACTTGGTGGTGAAGCTAGCCAAATTGATTTACCCGACCAAATTAACTGCCAGACTGGCAATATGCACATGGTAAAGAGAGTCTCCCAGCTGTGGGTCTGTGCTGTTTTTTATGGCATTGTTTCCTTTGTGTGAGAGCATGAGTGTGTATGAGTGGTGGTGTGTTCTGGCCATCATTTGCAATCCTTTCTCAAAAGGTGGCGCTGTAATTGCCACAGTGACTTTTTCTGTGACAAAATCTCTTGAAATTTCTCATACCCAAATTAGTGCTGCTCTCCCCACTCCACTTGGTCACGGGTGAGAATTACTGAATTACTGTTGCTGGGCAGGTGGCGGGACTTCTTTGATATCCTACCCCTAATGCAATATTAGTGCCAGATTATCTTTAACTCTGTTAGGACTAACAATCTCACATAAATGCTGGTCTTAAGAGCCTCTTAAAATTGTGTTTCTTTTCACAATCTATGCATGTAGTAAGAGACTATAGTCCTGCCTTTGGAAATAGACAACATTCCAGATTACCAGCACCTGGGATAGGTGCTGGTAGGGATTTATCCTATGCGAAGAAGCATTTTAGAAGTAATTAAGAGATCTGTGTGTCCAAGTTATGATTGCAGTACTTTCTAAAGGGAATACAGAGTCATGTTATGGTGGTACAAGCTATTCTTTGTTTCTTATTGATATACATATTGATGGATTTACAAAGCTGTTCTAGAGTGGTGGGTCATCTCTGGTGGGTCCCAGGGATGCTCTTAAGTTTGCCCACAATCTCCTAGTTTAGGTGGAGCGTTCCAAGAGCTAACCTGTGTGAGAACTGGCCTCGAGGATGCCATCGGAATTGTTGTAGCAGAAGAGCGCAGATGTAGCTAATGCTGAACAGGATTTTGCTTTCTAGCTCCCATTGGAATAGTATGCATTAATTTCACTCAGAGCCTAAGGACATAAATTATTTCTTTGCTTGCCCTTTCTTAGATACTCATATGCGCAGCACATGCTATGGAGGCATCAAAAAAGGAGCATGTGTCCGTCCTTTCCCTGGTGCTGTGACAAAGTCTGAATGTTGCTGTGCCAATCCTGACTATGGTTTTGGGGAGCCGTGTCACCCCTGTCCTGCCAAAAACTCAGGTAAAATGTCACATTTCTTCAAATAAAACAGTGAGCATAGCTTAAAAAAAGCCACAGCTCGTTTATTTAGTGCGTTTAAGAGAAATGGAAGGTGTACTTAATGAAACAGTACCTTCTTTCTGGAAATAATTTCTCATTAAAAAAAAAAAATCTCTATGATATTTGATGTTGAGCGTTTATTTATTTTTGTATATTGTAACATTTGAGGTGAAACAAGTTCCAGAGCTGGCTGGAGTGTGACAAAAGTTAAGGTGAAAGTACACGAGTATGATCTGGTTGAAGCTGGGTCCGTGACTTAAGTGTTGACTCTAAGTAATTAGTACAGATTCAGTGGCAATCCTTACTGATTCTCTGTAAGATATCTGTAGATTTCTTAGTCAAATCAGTTCAGTTTAAAAGCGCAGACCATGTTCACTTTAGAAGTCTGTGTTTTGTTTTATAAGAATCAGTTGTCTAAACGAACCTAGGGATCAATTTTAAAAAATTACTTGAAAATAGAACTCAGATAGTAGTTCTATTCAGTGTCGCTTTCTGCGATTGTAGAAGCTACTTTGAATAAGTGAAGTAGAATTGGTATTAGGGTTGAAAACAATAACTGGAGACAATGCTGTCAAGACTAGAATGGAATTACTCTAGTGTTTCATTCTTACAATCAAATTTCATTTTTGTGTATATGTGGAACTTCAGGATGGAATGGTACTAGATATATAGCTATATTATCTACAAGTAGTTACCTATTTCATGTGAATGTTGGCATTTCATTAGTTACATTGTGTAAAAATTATTTTAGGAAAAAAATAGGTGGATTTGGCTTAGGACAAACACTGCAAATGACATGTTTTCTTTTTTTCCTACGACTCTTGCTTTAACTGAGTAGCTGAATTCCATGGCCTGTGTAGCAGCGGAATAGGTATTACCGTGGATGGACGAGGTATGTAGCGTGTTTTCTTTTAGTGTATATGAGTCAAGGTTTTTTTTTTTTTTTTTAAAGTGAGAATTAAAATTTTCTGTAAGATAAAGGACTAACTTTTTCCTTTTCCCTTAAGATTAGTATGTTGCTTTTAATATTTTCATTTCATCTTAAAATAAAATAATTAAATGGTATCATATGAGATATTTATATTTATAAGAATATTAAATATAATATAAATATTATATTAAATATATTATATTACATATAATTATAATAATACATTTATTACATATAATTATATATAGTCGTATTATTATAATATTATATCAAATATAATATATATATTAATATATATATTTATAAATATATATGTATATTTATATTTATAAATATAAATTCATATAAGGAAGGGCTAAAATTAATTCTCTTCAACCTTTCATTTTGTTGGGACTCCATAAAGAAAATAATGTCACGTCCATTTTAAACGTTTGACCCATTATGTTTATTTAGAATAGATCTTCTTTATTTTGAGACTGACAGAAGTCACTTATGTTGCAGCTATTTTTCTGTCAGCTGGGATAATAATAGAGCAGCTTTCCACTCCGTACCCAGTGTTCAGTACGTGGACCCTTTCCACTGAGGGATCATTTCTCTGGTGAACTGGAGTTGGAAGGGAGCTTAACAATAATACTAGTAATAAAAAAAAAAAAAAAACACTCCTAAAAAAGCCCAGAAAGTGATTTTAGTAATTAGTATTTAGTAGTAATTGTACTTAATACGACTGTAGTACTGGGAACTGTGAAGTACCAACTCCTTTTTCTAGCTGCACAGAAAGCAGTTTTTGCAAATACTAGCTGAGCCAGGTCTGAAGTAGTGGACTGCGCATGCAGCAGTTGCCAAATAAGGGGAACGGGTTGAAGAAGGAATGATGACACACGGTGTTACGATTTATTGCTAGTTAGTTTTCTGATGAGTTAATAAAGTTGCATCTAAATTAAAGTGCATACTATATTTTTGTGTGCATTTAGGGTGTATAGCTTTTTTTTAACGCAGTTGTTCTTATCCACACTAATATTAAGGCTGCTGTTCAGTCCAGTAGGAACTGAATGAGACCCTCTGGTACTATATTTAGTAAGAGCCTATGTAATTTTTAAAAATAGCTCTGTAACCAAAGAAATTCTGTTTCTGTTCAGTATTGCAAGTGCATAGGCATAGTTTTATCTTTTTTATGAGCTCGTTCTTTAATGTCTTGCCAAGCTTATAAGTAATTTGAAGTGCGGAGAGTTTGTAAATTCTCTCCGCTTTGTTTCAATGCGTTATACAGGGTCCACTAGATTCTTTTGGAGAGTCTCTAAATCTCATGGAGAACTCATGGCAGTATGCCATAATATTGTTGTACCAACAGTGTCTGACTGTGACACTTCATTTGCATGAAGTCTGACAGGGAGGTTATACATTCTATTGGGTACCTCAAAAATATAATTCCTCACTAAGAACATAAAAATCAGTTTTTGTCTCCACAAAGCACATGATGAAGACTATGATTTCCCTTGGGTTCATGTCTAAACTTTTTTTAGGTTTCTAAAGGAAAGTAGTATTTTTTGTGGGTCTTGCACAGCAACCTTGCAGAGGCTTTTCTTCCAGCTGCTCCTACCTCTATTTATGCCCAGGGACCTTGTTTGTTAATTCCCTTTCCTAGAGGAGAGGAATAATGATCCCACATCAGATGTCTAATAATAATTCTGTTGTTTTTCTCATACTTTGTGATTATCGAGGATGAGTGAGAATACACTTTGTCAATGGAGATCTTGTCATAGACTTGTTAATTTAACTGCAGGCCGAGTCACCAGATCCCTGCTCCTCTCCTTCAGCTGGAGACTAACAAGCCCAACACCTTCATGTCTTCACATGAGAGGAATCTGGACATAGATAAGGGTACAGATCTCGCTCTCTGCGTCAATATAAAAAGTGAAGAGAAGGACTGGACCTTCTCAAAGCATTGAAGTGATGAGGAGAGACAGTGTCGTGAAATTGCTTGGTTTGTCCCCAAGATACAAACAAGTCTTGTAAACTACAGAAAACTTTGTGCTCAAAGGAAAGCTTACAGCTGAAAATATTACGCTAATTTATATATTCTTATGAGTTTTTCAGATGTCTCATTCCTTTTGAGCTTAATCCAGAGATAGCATGATTTTTTCCAAATATGTGTCTGAGTACGTGTAAATCATAGGGAAGATCCAGATCTAAACTGCGCCATGATTAAAGAGGACCATGATTAAGTCCTTTATAAAGAAGTTGAGCAGAACAAGTGTAAAATAAGTGTTTTATGAAGTCAAAACTAGGCCATCCCCCCTTCTGTTGTTTCCAGTGTTTGTGAAGGGAACTGTTTAAAGCAATGGGCCTACCATACTGGAAAAAATAACTTAATATTGAAAACCCTCTTTTCCTCGTAGGCAAAAGAATATTAAGAATAGCATGTTCCTGTTCTTATAGTTCATATGTATATTGTGGAATTTCCCGACTATAACAGAAGTTCTATGAGAGACTCAAAATTTAGGGAATATATCTCATTCATCACCCTATTTGGTCCATCCAAGACAAATTTCAAATTTCCAGTGCTATAATTTCTATAATACTGGACTGAAGATTTTGTGGTATTGACTTATGCATCACCAAATATTTGTATCGCCTAATACATTCTGTCTTCTTACCTAGACCATTAAACATGGGCACTGGGTGCAAAACTAGATATTTTGCATGCTCGTTTTCTTGCACACACACAGTCTCCTATAGGTTTAGGTCGAAAGGATGTCTGGAGATCATCCAAACCAACCGCCTGCTCAGAGCAGGGCTTACTTCAAAGTTCAGTCAGGTTTCTCAAGGTCTTGTCCCGCTGAATTGGGAAAATCTTCAAGGATGGAGTTCCCACAGCCTCTTCAGGCAACCTACTCAAGTGCTTAACCACTCTCGTGGGGAAGATTTTATTTTCCTATGTCCAGATAGAATTTCCCCTGCTGTAACTCCTAATTTGTCTCTTGTCCTGTCATTGTGTACCTCGAAGAAGAATCCCGCTCCATCTTCGCTGTGACCACCTGTTCAATATCAGAGAACTGCTGTTACATCTCCCTCTAGTCTCCTTTGCTGGCTAAACAAGGCCAGTTCCCTCAGTCTCTTCTCACATATCATGTGCTCCAGCCCCCTAATCATCCTAGCGATCTGGACCCTCTCCAATCTGTTGGTATCTGTCTTGGATTGAGTGGCCCAAAATTGGACACGTTATTCTAGATGTGGCCTCACTAGTGTCAAGTAGAGAGGCGTAGTCACTTCCCTCAACCTTCTGGCTATACCACTACTATAACTTTGTTCTGAATGGCAGTCCTGACCTTCGACATGTCGGATGCTCCACCCAATTTGTCCACATCTATTGCAGGATCAGACTTTTCATACCTTTTGATATATGGTTATTTATTCTTTTGTCTTCTATATTGTATTAATACAGATATTAATGAGTGTGCATTGGATCCTGACATTTGCTCCAATGGAATTTGTGAAAACTTACGTGGTAGCTATCGTTGTAACTGTAACAGTGGCTACGAACCTGATCCTTCTGGAAGGAACTGTGTGGGTAAGTTGCTTGAATAGTTTACTGTTGTCGAATAGCTCATCACTACGTTCATGCTAATTTGAATGGGTAGAACTTTAGGTTGCAAGGAAGACATCTGCTTCTTATAGCTACAATGAAAATGCACAAGATCTTTGATGAAACTACTTTTCTCAATTATTGTATAGCCAATATTTTCACTGCTGTATCTCCCTGTTACTTTGCTTTTAGTTACTGTTTGTCTGGGAAAAGTAGGCAGGAGATATCACTACAAGTTAGAAATTGATTTTCTTATATGCATGGATGTGTTTGGTTCATTTTAATGCATACTAACTGTTAGGAGCTCCTAAAGTGTGTCTCTTTCAGAGGTGGATGATGATTTGCCAAGATCTGAAGGTCACAACTTAGCATAAAAAAAAATGTAGCAGGTGGCTACTGTTACCATAATTAATGACAGCTGGTGGCCCATTGCACAATCTCTGCAGATGGCGCTAATTCAGAATGTCTCCATGTTCCTTGAATATGGTGGAATGGATTGATGCGTGCCGACTCCTGTAATTCCCAAATGTTTCAGCTTGTGAAGAAAGCAATAACCCACTCTTAGAATTGTGTCACAAGTCGTATCTGAACATTGGGCTCAAGGGTAGCAACTACTCTTTTTATTCCTCGTAGTGCTCTCAGGTCACCAACATATAGAGCAATTAAGAGCCTTTAAACTATCAAGTTGTTTACAGTTTGGGTTGGATCCATACCAGACTTCATTATAATATCTAGATAAGTTTTCTGTAAGTATTCAGGAATACCTAGCATAAGATGCATATGTTATACATTTCACTCTTTTTATAATTAACTTTATTATTCACCTGTTTTATATCATATGTGAAACTCAGTGTTTTATTTCACTTGGGAATTCTTGTATCAAAACAATGAGCGTGTTATACCATAGGCACATTGTACAGTAATATAGTTTATAGAATCAATGTAATTTTTAACAGAAAACTGAAGTTATGAATGTATTTGTATAAGTAACTAATAGAAATATATCCAAACCCATTAGAAAGTCTTAAGTATCATCCTACCATCTGACCTGTTTATTTCTGGTAATTATTGCTCTTGACACTTGAAGGTTTACTGACTTACCATTGGTCTTTGTGGTCAACAAAACCACACCATTCTTGGTAGGGAGAACCTGGGCTATTAATTGTGGTATAATTTTAATACCGACATTCCTCCCTCATGATGCAGAGAAAACTTAAAGTAATAGAAATATTTCTTTTCATCTGCTTGACTAAAGGAATTTTATAGCTAGTTACTTTCTAAAGGCCCTAAATATGACCTTCTGGCAGGAAATGCGCTCCTGCAGAAAACTATCGGTGGTTTTTTAAAATAGTTGGCATAATATTCCCTTTTCAGATTGCTTTTTATGGCATGGGATTTTATTTATCTAGTTACACTTGGGATTATGTAAGTGACAGTATAGGTCTATTTAATCATATAACTAGAAATACATCATACTGATTGTGAGGTTGCGTTTATTCCTAGATATGAGAATTTTACTCAAAAGAGTTTAATTGTTACCACTCAGATAAAAATACCTTAATTGTTTTGAAAACAAGCATTGAAAAAATGTCTTGTTCATTTTAATAGTGTTTAGGGGTAGAGGGCTGAAATATTTTAATTAAAGATATAGGTTAAGAGCTGCTAAGGAATAAAATCACTCAAACAAAATGCAGATAATATTGTTGTCACTTTGTGTTTTTGGGGCATCAACTACATCATTCTATGTTCTCATCATTCTATGCACATCACAACAGATTACAGTCCAAATCTAAAGCTTAACTGCAACACGTAAAGGATTAGTATCTTTGTAACGCCATTCGTTTGAGTCAAAGAATTGCATGACAGCAAGCTGAAAATAAACATTAATCTATCATTTTTCAAAACATCAAATCCCAAATCTGTTCTCCTTTGTTTACTTATAATTAGGCGATGTCAGAGTAAGGACAGCTCAGTTGAGAAGAGCTCCATTACAACTACCAAACTTAAGTTTCAGAGTTGTTGTCTGTGGAAATTTAGACTTTATTGTCTGAATCTTAAAAGAATTTATAAACATAACTTGAAAAATATAGCAGGGTTGGTAAACTGTTCTCACACCAAAGCCTTCAAATTGTAATAATTCTCCTTTTTTGTTTTTGTTTATTTTTAAACTTAAACTCTCCCTAAAAAAAAAAACTACTTTGGAGGGAACAATTTCAGGTGTGATTTCATTCTGGGCGATCAAGCAGTTAAAAGATAGGAGGTGCTGTGAAGCAGGATAAAACATCGTTATCCTGTCAGTATTCTTCTATAGGCCTGTTTACGATATGCGGTAGGAATCAAAGGAATGTCACTTAAAATCATGATTTTATATTTTTGTTTTTCTTTTTAAAAAAACAACATGACAATGAAGAACGGTATTGGAAGCTTTCTGTTACCAAAATTTGCAGCTAGTCTGTAAGAATTTCATGGAGTGGTGTTAATTTCTGGGTTTTTCCTGTTCAGTCTGCTTGATATCCTAGTCTTACTCATTCCTCTTTTAAGTATAATATACCTCTGGAGGGTAGGTATATGTGTGTGCTCTTGAGATGTTTACGGTAGGTGGAGTATGTAGTTTAGATTTTAGCACAGATATATTTCCTTTGTGGATAATGAAACCCATTTTTGCACAGAAGACAGGATCAGAGCAGTAATCTAATGCATCGTGATTTGAAAACAAACGAAAAACAAACAAACGTTAAACACGTTGCTGGTTTCAAAACAAATAGACCTGAGTGAAATAGTCTTACTGATACAGTCATATCATTAACAAAGATCCCAAATTTAAAATAGAATTTTTGGTAATAACAACAATGAATTTGAAGTGGATTAGTCTTTTAAAACTAAGAATTGGCATTTTTTCTTTTCTTGTTCAGCTACTACTGCAGAAAATAATATCTGGCAACATAATGGTTGCTACTGAAAGCAACAGGGGCTTCTTGGGGAGGAGAAGGCATCTCAGGGCGTTCGCTTGCACTGATATGTCCTACTGCTGTTTTTCCAGACATTGATGAATGTTCAGTGAACGGACTGCTGTGTGATAATGGGCTCTGTCGAAACACCCCTGGAAGTTACAGCTGCACTTGTCCAAAGGGTTATGTGTTCAGCACTGAGACAGACACATGTGAAGGTGAGAAATTTGTGAGTTGCAACTTGCAAGAGCGACTTTATTGTTCATTATGTAAGATTAAAATTAAATGATCGAGAAAGGTTCGGGGTGATGACAAAAGCCAGAGGAGAAGACTGGGCTAAAATATAGCACAAGTCATTGCATTCCTCTTGTGGATTTCTCTGTAATGTTTTTTTTAGAAGTTGAGTCTTGACATTGAATTTCTAACCAAGTAATGAGTCCATTGTGATTTTGTTCCAGGATATGTAAGTCTCAATATTATTATGGTAAGAAAGTTTCCATAGTCAGTAGTCTTGTGCTGAGTGAATGATCTGGAAGTTATAATTCTTAGTTTTTGGAATACCTTCCAGATTTGTCTGGAGCAGCAGAAGACATTGCTATCCCCAGCTGCTGGTTATTACTGATCAGCCAGAAGTTATTGCTGTGCAGCTAAATAAACAGAATTGAAAGTGGAAACACTCCTTAAACCATTCTTGCTGTGTAAGATCAGTCAGGTTAATGTAAGCCATCTTCATTAGCAGCATATGCTGAACGAGCTAACTTTGCACTGAAGCAGGTGAGGAATGCTCATGTGTTCTTCGCCAGTTTTCAGCAGAGGAGTGGAAGCAAACAACATGGGGGCAATAGTGTTTTGAATGTCTCCAACTGTTTGGAAAGTGAACATGTGTTTACACTCAAAACATCTCATGAAATGGTTTGAATTCTGGCAGGATCAAATCATTCACCTCTTCACCCCTTCCTTTCAAGAGAAATTATGTCCCTTTATATTTTAGAGCGCGTGTGTTTCAGAGGCCACTTTTAAAAGTTAAAATGTCTTCTCTCCTTATATGTTGAAGATTACAGACTAGTAGCCCTTTCTCAGGGCTTTTCTTATGTCATACCCCATGGATTTGTAGTGTTCTTTTTGCTAGGTTATCTCAGTGCCTAGTGTCTGTGCACAGTGCTCAGATGAAATTCATTCTTCAGAGTGTGTCTGCAGGTTTGCAGCTGAGAAGATGACTTACTGTGCAGGTATTTTAAGCAGTCTTCTGGATAAGAAACTGGAATAAAATTACCAAGGGGAATTTTAATTATCCACATGAGCAGGCCATCAACTTCAAACATGACACTGACCGAAAGATAAATATACGAGATGGCAAAATGCAAACACCTAAGCCCAAATCATAGAAATAATAGTGCATCCAGTTCTGAGAAGATGAACAAGTAAATTTGTATTTTAGTAGTGGTGAAGAGGCTTAAAAGAAGGATTTGACCAAAAAAAATGTGTGGTTTCGTGATCACATTACGCCACCAGGGCATCAGGAAAAAAGTGATCTTCTGGCCCATTGCGCTGTGTTTTCCCTTGGACTAGCACAGATGCTTGGATCATGATGTAGTGAACCCATTTGGGGAGCCCATTATTTTATTTTAGCGGGGCGGGGGGGAGGTGGATGGGGATGAGCGTGAGGAAGGGTTATTCTGGAGTGGAAATGAATTCACTAGTTTATCTGAATGACTGGTTCACTGAGGAATGGGGGGTGACTTTAGATGGCATTGCTACCTGAAAATGACTGTAAAGCCATAGCACTCTCCCCCCCATTTTTTTTTTTTTACAGCTAGGATAAAATAGAATTTACAGGAAAGTATACAGGAAGAGAAGACATTAGTAGAAGTCTCAATAGCATCTCCACTCTTAATGGTGTCTTAGATCATTTTTCTAAGGAACGTGACCACTTTTATGTTTTATCTAAGTGAATCGGGTACGTTCCCAATATTACTGGTTTACTTATCATTTTGTGAAAATATGGTTAGTGAACCGGTACGATGTGTTTAGACTAACACAGTACAGAGCTTGTGACAGTCAGCTAGTAAAACAGGTACTGCAGTTTTTCACAACTGGAGCAGACCTGAACTGAAAGTAGAAAATACACACAAAACCTTTAAGTGGGTTGTTCTGTAAATTTAAATATATTCTGTCATGAAAGAGTAGTTACTGGGATGGTCACTCACGCTCATAGGTAAGGCTGTTCAGATTTTTGTTTGGGATTGTTTTGGAGATTTTAATTAAAGCATTTAGTCTCTTGTTTTCTTTTTTACCTAGAAATGTTCACGTTTTTCAGATGTTCATAAAAGAACACGTGTCTGTACATGTTTGCAATATTTGTACTGTGGCTAGTGCAAAAACTAATGAAATAATATTAGTTAGTATTCCAGAAGATGCTAGAACAGTATAGCTCTGACCTTGCCTTGTCTCCCTTTCATGGTGGTCATCAGGTTTAATTTGTTACTGAAAAGGAGGACACTTTGCTGTCTCCTTCATAGAGCAACAGTTGTGCTTTTCTGAGCTGCGTTTCTGAATCCCATATGTCTGCTGAACACCGAGTGATGATAGCATGATAGGACATGAATGCTGCAGTAATAGTTAAAATAATAATATTGTGTTTTGTTAAGGTTAAGAAAAATCTGTTTTCTTGTTTGGAAAAAAAAACTGATCATTAAAATTTCAGAGTTGTTAAGAATATTTTCTTTCTAGACGTTAATATTTAAATGTAATCACCGTAAAATACTTTTTGTTTTTTGCCTTTCTACAACAGAATCTGAAGGATTTTCCGTTTCTTTAGGTGTTGCTATGTATATTAACTTACATACATGGATTATGAAGGTTCTGTCATCTCCATCTTGAATAGAGCAGTTGGATTGAAATGCAGATTTAGCTGACCAGGCAAAAAAAAAAAAAAAAAAAAAGATTCAGGAATGGCTTGGCATAAAATTGTCTATAAAAACTATAAAATTTATTGCACTTTTTCTAAAGTTGAGTGGCTTGGCAGTTTGAGGAATAAATTCATCTCTTTCCATCCAAATTCTGTTTTCAAAGAAACACTAAGTAATTCAGTTTGGAGTTGCAAACTTACTAGTTGTAAAAAATTGCTCTAGACAGTAGCTTTGTGTGGTGTTCTGAAATTATTCTAATGTGTATTACTCCCCAGTATATTTTTAATTAATATTACTGTCATCAGTAACTGCGAAGAAACAACAAAACCCTTTGGTGTTCTCATTTATAGTTCAACTGAAAATTTTTATCAGTTCATTGCCGGGGTTCAGGGGGGAGTTGTTAGAGCCTTCAGAGTCTGTGAAAGTCGAAATTTTTACAACAAGCTCTGTGGTTTAGATTGTGTTTCCAGTGACATAACTAGTTAAACGTAAACCAGATGTGCTTTGAAGTTTATTTCCAGGAATGTACAGTGGACTGTTTCAATTTTTGTTTCTATGGCATTTATAACGTACACTCGCTTTACTTTAGAAAAAATGTGTTTTTAAGAAAAAACTCTGGTAAATATTTTCATATATACTGGCTTTTCATTTTGAATATAAAGCAGTACTTAAGATCAGTTTATTTTCTTGCTCACTGTTGTTAAAATTCGCATTTAATATTGTTATAAGAGGATGTTTGGAAAGATTTTTTGGAGTTTGTTTACGCTGTGCATATGATACTCCTTTGCCCTGATTCAGCTGTTGTTCATCCTTAATTTTTTTTTTTTCCTGAATGGGTGTTTTTCAGAGGTGTTTTTTTTTTTTTTTTTTTTTTTTTTAGACTAAGATAGTGCCAAAGCATGTCAAATGCAGAAGGTAATAAACTATTTTTTCAGGGTTAGGGGCCTGGAGTATAATCACACAGTCCTTTTAGAAACAACCATACTGATTCAAGAAGTTAATGCCTCCAGATGTGCATATCCCAATCCTCAGTGAAAGCTGTCCTTGTTTCTTATCTGTAGAAAGAGATCGGAGGAGCATTCCTTCGTCTGTGTCAGGGCAAAGTGAAATGAGGAAGAGTATGGTTCTGTGATACAGCTTCCCCCTTTCCCGTTCTTGACTATATGCTTCTGCTGTTCTCATCCTGGAAAATGCAAGGTGAATATTCTTCTGTAGGATCTGTGAAGGGTTGGCACCAGCACTAGGGCAGGGGTGGAATGGAAACTGGGAGAAAAAGGAGGAGGAAGGGGCGTGAGGGAAATGTCCCTGGTGGACAGGAGCAACCTTATTGGGTGACTCAGCTGTATTGTCAAAGAGCGTATTCAGTTAGCTAAAGTTTAGACTAAGTTGTCTGACTTGTCTTGAAATGGAAGTTCTCCTAGTCTAGAAAGCAGAAGGGTCAGATCTCACTACAGTGTATGTACAGTGTTCTATTCTTCCCTATTTTTGCTGGAAGCTCAATTTGAGTCTTTTTTCTTCCTTTTATTTGCCTTTTGCCAGAGAATGAAAAGTGTATGTAGCCCATGAAATCAGGAGATCGGCTTCTCTTCATAGGGTGTTGTAGTTTAGATGGTTTGGTCCCTCTGTCTCCATATATGCACTTCTCAGTAGTCTCAGTTTTGAGGACACTGACTTCCAGCTGTGGGATCGTAGTGAATGGTGGGAAGAAAGATTTAAATTATTCTACATAGAGTTATAGAAGGATATTTGACTGTGCCCTGAAGTATTTTTTGTTAGGTTTGGGTTTCTTGCTAGCTCTGAAAACCCAAAATACAGAATGTGTTTTACTAGAAGAAAATTGCGGTTGTAAACTTAGCGAAAGGATCAGGGAGAATTAAGAGTAGGCATAATAGTCTAAAATATTTTACATTTGTAAGTACAAAGTATTTTAAGTTTTATGCACTTTCGATATTCTGAATATGATTGAAGTGATGTTTGGGATAGTCGTAGCTATCTGCTTGCATAATACTTTGTCTTGCACATTGATTGTGTACACGCACGTGTGTCTTGTAGGGCTACCAGTTAAAATCATGTGACAGTTTCTGTGAAAATCTCTTACTTTCAGTTTTAAATATCTTTGCTGGACTTTAACCATTTGCCCTGTGAAAAAACATTTTGTTCATTTCCAAGAATGGGTGGCTAGTAAGAAAATGTTTTGTGTATTTAAAAATGTGTAAAACTGTGACCTTTTCTTTAAAAAGCTGCAGCTCCTCTATGCTGTTGCAGCTTAAAATTTCTCAGGGTAGTTTTTATGTCAGGATGATGCCTCTTTATTCATCTGAAAATCTGCTCATATTCGGCCGAGTTGTAAGTCTGAGTTGACACGTGCTCAGTAGAGACTCCCTGAGCCCCAAAGATTCTGTGCCAGTGATCATGTCTGGTTGAGCAAGGGAATTCCCCTGTAGTTGCCCCTTGGCTGAAAGTAGAAATCCTGTTTTCCTCTGTGTTGTAAATGGATCCTCTGATGGACTAAGATTGCGCAGAGGTAGAAGCTGATAATACGACGGGTGAAAAGTTGGACTGAACAAGAAGAGGTAGTAATAGGGCAAGTTGGCTGACCTATGGTTGCAAATAGTTTAAGATGATCTAAACTGATGGCGCTGCAACCATCTCCTCATGTGATTCACATGGAGCTTGTTCAAGAACCTATACTTACCAAAAAAAATCCTTTAAAAAATAATTGGTTTTCAACCGGTTTGGTTTAGTTAACCGAACTGATCTGCTGTGGGATCAAATGAGTACTAATAACCAGTGTGAGGAAGTGGCAGGTGTGTGCATCTGGACTGACAGGCAGTTAGAATTAAAGGGAAGGAAGATGGACCATGGTAACACTTAGTCTGGCTTAAGTTATTGTAGAGTTTCTCATCTTGATGCAAGGAGTCAGAGGAGAAAATCAAGAAAGATATTTTTGGGGAAGAAACGTATTAATGTGCTGGACTTCATCTTTTGCAGAAGCTGTGAAGTGTGCAGGTAGAAGAGACTGGCCATTATTTTTCTGTGCTGGAGTGTAGGTGTTGAAGGTAGACTTCACCATGGCCAAATGCTGAAGTCTATGGCTATGACTATGATAACTGAGGAAAGCAAGGAAAGCTATTGGCTGAATCATACTGTACATAAAAGCAGCAGTACAGGCTCTGATCAAAAATCCCTTGTGTTCCAGTGTTAAGTATAACAGCAGAGCAAGCATACAATATTATTTTCTGCAAATACTTTTTGAATTTCCAACAGTCTGCGGTTCAGGGACTTCCTAAACCAGAAATAGGATCTTTGCATTTAGGAAACCTCAGTGGATTTCTCTTCCATGAGCTTGTCCAGACTACTATTGACTCATGCAAGGTTTTAGCATTCTAGAGCAAGGATTTTGAGTTTCACTACCTGTTATGTGAAGAACCATTTCTTTAGTTGTTTTGCCAGCAGTGCGCTTCATCTGATGTCCCTTTGTTGTATCGTAAGAGACGGTGAACATTTGATGCCTTTGATAGGGAGAAGCTATATATAGTCTTAATGTAGTTCACCTGCCCTTTTCATTTTTTGTCTCATTTTTTAAAGCTAGTCAAACTACTGAAAGCAAGATGGCAGATGGACGTGAAGAAAAAAATGTATCGTTCTCCAAAATCATTTCTATACTGAGAATTATTCGACATATAGTACATACTTGAGATGACTTCTGTGCCTCAGTGTGATCTATTTCTAACTGTGGGAACAAGATATATGATTTCTCTGTAAAAGCAGCACAGAATACTCTCCATTACCAGGTATTGCTGGCTAGGGAAAGACAGGCTAGGAAGGCAGGGTGCACACCCTGGATTATAAAACTTTGGGTGATATAAGTGCATAATGTATTTATGGGGAGGAGAAGGGATGAAGAGCAGAGAAACATTGGCAAGCTCTCTAGAGGGCCAGCTCAGGCAGACAGGGACTTAATTTACTGAGGCTTAGAGCAGGCTCTGCCAGAAGTCAGATGGCTTTTGTGCATCTGCCTGAACACATCCGTGCTGTGCTTCTCAGTGCATCGAGTTAGTACGTGAGCAGTGCCAGACCTGTTCTGGCCCTGTACAGCCATATTCAGTGCAGCACTTGACTTAGTAAGCTAACGTTGGCTGTGGTGGGCAAGGACTGAACCTGAGGTAATATGACCAACTGTCTAAGCAGGCTGTTTGCAGGGAAACTTGGAAGCTCTGCATAATGCCCTACAGCACACAGAGTCTAGTGCCCTGCAGGAATGCAGAGCCAGCATGGTGGGTCAGGGCTTATCAGCTTGGCTTCTGGCTATGCCGTTAGTCTAGTACAGCCAGCCCTGGATGCTGTGTACATGTGTTCATGTAATGCTCTGCCTTGACCTAATGAGCTCTTTTGGTTTTGATGTGTCTGCATCTGTGGTATGATTAATGTGTAACCTGGATAATCCACAAGTTTAGAGTTGACTTCACTAACATAAGACTCTGTCACTATTCAAAAACCTGCTGGCTTTCAAGGACAAGTCCTAATCACTCTGTATAGGTAAGTAAACCCGTTAACTGATGGGACTGTGAAATCTGTCCCTTGAATTAAGTACTTGCTTTTGGGATGAAGAGGGGAATCAGTTTCCTAAGTTTTCTGATTTCTGGGTATTTTCTGTCTTTTTTTAAAGATATATATGTGATCTAATGAGTATTTTAAGCACATATTTTTTCCTATGACCTCAAAATTCCATGGAAGAATAAATGTCTAGTGAAATGAAGACTTGATGCATCATAAGGTACTAGATAGCAAATGGTACTTTTTGTGTGATTTGTTCAAAATGAGGAGGATATTTTGGTTTATCTTGGAAATGATCCATTGATGCTCTTAGTGTTTCCCATGCTTAACTAGATACTGCATTACTTTGTAATTAGTTTACATCAGGCTATTTTAGTTAATGGGTCTGGCATTATTGCTTGACACCACTAGAGAACATAAGCATGCACTGAAAAGTTTCATTTCTGGCCCGCCAAAGGAACTGTCTGCTTGGATTAAAATGTATGACTTCATTTAGGACCCAAATCAAAAAATGAAATTGGTTGCGTTCAGGAAGAAGTGGTGAATATGCATCTGCAGTTGTTCTTCGAAAGAATTTGCTAGTATTGTTTTAATTTTAAAACTAATTTCACTTAAAAAAAAAAAAATCAGCAAATAATACTGTTAGCAGGGGTCCTATTCTTACATGTGAACAGGCTTAAAAAACTCCCAGGGGTAAAAAGTAGGAGGAGTTTGGGGCTAGAGAGAAGTACCATTTACAGTATTCCAGTTTCAACTCTTATTTCTTGAATGCTTTCCAGGACCAGAGAATCGCAGCCAGCATTGTAATATTTTGTTTCTGACAGAGTTTTCTTAATTCTTCCCAAGCCTCTTGGAGCCATAAATGACAGAAACAATAAGGCCTTTGTTTGTGCACAGCATGTTGTGGCTGGCAATGCATTGCTTTCCATGAAAGAAGAGTTTTGATTTCTCACAGGACAGTTATAATTGATGCTGGAAAACCTTGTAGTCCAAGTTCTTGGAAGTTACTGTCTTTGTAGAAAAGAGACATTTAATTAACGCTTTCAAAATATGTGCTCCCATACACGTGCACATACATGCTAACTAGCTGTCCCTACATCCCTTGTATGTCACGCTTTAAAAAAAAGGAAGAAAAGAAAGAAAAAAGCCAAATATACCAGACATTCTGGCAAATCGTGATCCACAGCAGTGTTCGTACTGTATAATATTTTCCAGAGGTACATTGCAGTCCTAAAAGTGTCTTTCCTTTCTGGATTATAGATATAAATGAATGCGAAAGCAGCCCGTGTGTCAATGGCGCCTGCAGGAACAATCTTGGTTCTTTCAGTTGTGAGTGTTCGCCTGGCAGCAAGCTGGACTCCACTGGACTAATCTGCATTGGTGGGTCTTCTGTTTTTTTCTTTTTCTTTCTAACTTGGAAAACGTTGATCACGTTGGTTAAATAAGTAAGAAAATAAATGTGTTCTGGTAATCTCCCCTTTGCAGAAGACGACAGCAGGTCTGATTGTGTAGTTAAGACTGAACAACAGTTTGGTTGTTTCCATGAGAGATAAACATAACGCGTGGGGATGTCCTAACTATGGTAAAAGTTGTGAATTGCTAGTACTGATGGATGGGAACCATTGGGGCGACTTTATTATTAGTTGGAGCAATCGTCATTCTTCCAGAAAACAGGGTTTGGGTAAAAACACACGTGATTAGTCCAGTGCTTGAGAAATGGAAGTTATAAAGCAGAAATGCCCGTTCAGTTCTTGGGCACTGGGCCACTTTTAAATCTGAGATGAGAAAGCCAGTAAAACTGGAGGAACATCTACTCAAATGAAGTAGATGATAGGAAAGCACATGGCTTCTGGGATTCAGGGTATTCTTCATAAACTGTGAAGACTGGCCTTCCTAGTTGAAAGGAAGTGGTTGCGGCTTCTGCATTGCAGCACGGTCTCACACTTTACCTCTTTTGTAGAAACGTGATAAATAAGGGGGAGTAAAACAGGTCTGGATTTATCAGGATCCCTTTTCTAGAGCAGTGGCATGAGTGTGTGTGTATATATATATATATGTATGTATACACACTATGTGTATTGATCTATATATAGTGTGTATATAAAAATAAAAAGTCTGTGTGTGTATACACACACACACACACACACACACACACACATGTATGTATAATATTAGCACCCTTTACTAAGAATTCTATAGCATTGAAGGAAAGCAGAGCACCACACGGATTTTATTAGAGTTACCAGAAACAATTGTCTGCAAAATGTCATTGGCGTTATCTCTGGAAGGAAAAAAGGGGACATTGACTAATGGCTTCTTTTCTTGCCTTTCCAAGAGATCTTAAAGGGTTGAAGACATCTGCCCTCCTCAAGTGCTCACAAGCTGCCATTGTTTCATCTTATTTGTATAACGTAATTTATGTCATTGTGGGATATATGGGATAAGTTGGATTGGAATGCCATTGGCGTCTAGATTATGCTCATTTCTAAATCTTGGTTTTATTTGATGTTGGTTTTGTCTGGTGTCCTTGGTTCAACTTCCTTGCCTTGCCAAAATTTTCTTAAGATAGGAAATTGAATGCAGTGACTCAAGTTTCCATCTAATGGTAGAGCGTGCCCACACCTTGTTAGCGTGGTTTGTAAGTGAATGTTCTGTACCTAAGTCTTCTCTTAGATTTCCTATAGCATCACTCGCTTGTACAGTTTAGAATTGTTTTTGTTCTGTTTTACATCAGTATGTTTTATTGAAATAACCATACTAACTTACGCTTTTTCTGTACTGCTTATTTTTAATCTTTGTCCTGTTATCACATCCAAATGTGTTGTAAGTTCATTAAGTGCCTAACTGTAGCTATGGGTTTGGATTTACTTTACAGAGCAATTCCACTGGAATGCTTACAGAGTGAGGTCTTACTCGACCTGAGTAGGAGTGGTGAATAAAACAAAACATAAACAAAATAAACATTTGAACAGTCAGAGTAAAAAATTAAGGACAGGAGCCACTGTCAGCCACGAATAATGTAATCATTCATGTTGACCAGCATTCTCTCAGAAGAGTTTTCTGAAGGATCCAAAGTACAGATAAAGTTAAAAATATGGATCTGTACTGCTAGAGTCCAGTTGTATGATGTTTTACCTTGGCAAAGTTCCCATTAGAACTGGTAGTGATGAAAGAAGGGCAGATCGACATATTCACTCATGAATTGGAGGTTATAAGTAGTTTATTGTGTGAAAAACTTATGAACAGTCTAATCAAAGGTGTGCTGTCTTAAATCTCTACAGTAGAGAAAGGTGCTTCCCCATGGTACCTCTGCAAAGGCTTGTTTGCTGAATGTATTTGCCCTAATTCTCTTAGCTGCTTGCTCCTGTAAAGCGTTACCGTAGCGTCAGATGTGAAGAGCATATGCCAGCTTATAAATATACAGCTAGCATGGTTTTCTGATGTAGAAATAACATGGAAAGGCATTATATTCTTCTTAAGAAAGATGAATCAGAATAAGGTAACATAAAAATACAAATATATCAGCTTGATTCTGACCCCTCTGTAGTTTTACTTTGATTCCTAATTTGCTCTGGTCTTAGAGGTCAGACTCAGTCCTACATTATAAGAGTAATTTTTCCTTCCTTTCTTTCATGGCAATGATGTAATTTGTTTACCTTAAAAATAATACAAATTTTGTCAGTAAACTCATGGCAACAGTAGTGTAATAAAAAAGATTAACAAAGGCTGACTATTAATTGTGTTTTTACAATTGATTGCTCACGTATTTTCTGCTAATTGGGAACTGCTAGTTGGTCTTATTGCTGATTTTCACTGTTGTCCCGTGGATTCAGGTCACGTCTGAGGCACATTAGACTGATTGTGCGTAGAGAAGTTACATGAATGGTAGGTGTTACTTACTCAGTTTGTGAACAGAGCGCTCAGGTCGGCCAGTACCTCTGGTTCCTTTGCTCAGTCTGCTCGCCCTCAAGGTTGTGAAACCGATTGGCTTGAGCCATTTGCATCCATACAGTATGTAGAAGTTAAGCATAGATGTAAACCGTTTACCTCTTTCTGTGAACTTCAAGTAGGTAGAGGAAAAAATGACTTGTTCGAGTTACAGCAAGGGTTCAAGTCACAACATTTGGGCTCAAACTTGAGCTCAGACCTCCAACAAATATGAGTTTAAGTTCAGCAGTTACTGCAAAAGCATTTAACAAAAATGTTGATTTATGTTGCATTCCTTTTACTTTTACACTGACAGCATTTGCAATACTGAGGTTGCACTCTGCTTACGTGTGAGGAGTGGATTTGTTTTTGAATTGTACCTGTTGGTGGTGTAAGTACTGCATTGCCATTTTGAGAAATGCACATACAGTAGTGATACTGCCACTTTTTTGGAGATATATGCATAATGTTTGCTTTTTATGCCCTTTTTAGTCAATATTTGTTAAATCCATACAGTGGACAAAGCAGTAGGCTGCCATCTGCCTGTAGTATGCATATATTCTTCTTCAAGTCAGAATCAAAGGGATAGGAGCAGCAGAAAGAATGCTTTGATGCTGGATAATAAATAACTTTCTCACCAAAGAAAAAGTCACAGTGACTGCCCTTTGTAAATTTTGTCTGGACAAGAAGAGATTGTGTAAAATAAAGGAAATTAACTCATAGCCTGAACAAAGATAAGACAAGTGGATTTTGGCAGGATAATCTAGATGCAGCTGGTGTGAGGAAAGTCACCTGCTAATTTGTATAGTTTAAATCACTTTTGAGATATTATTTTGACTTTTGGGTCCTATAAAGTTGGCTACTAAAAATGAAAAACATTGTGTTCAAGACATTTCTATTGAATGAAGCAATGGAAGCAGTTACATTTTGATAACATAAAGCAGAGCCATTCAATGTATGGACAGCAGCCTGCATTCAGCTTAAAATAGCAGATGAAGCGCCTTGACTCCCTGTCCCCCTGCCGGTCCCCCAAATGTGGGACTTCTGGTGAGAGGGCACATGTCTGTTCCATGACTAGCCAAGAGCAGATGCTGTCAGTTACTTTCCGGGTCATGTCTTTGGCCTTGTAATAGTGGTCCTCTGGGGATGTTAACCCTCGTCTAGACTATGAGCTAAAGGCAGATGAAGGACTGGGAAAGATGCCTTTTGCGTTCTTTCTTGCCGCTCGTTGGCTTGTGCACTTGTTTAGGTGTGGTGTTCTGCTCCACATCTCTGAGACCAACATTAATCTTAATAAATAAATACAACTGTTCTACGCTTCACTATTCACAAAGTACATTGCCCAGTTTCTAGGACTGGTTCCAGTCACATTCTTGGGCCACGTTTTCCTCTTACTTTAGCCAGAGAAGGGTTATACTCTCTGTGGTTTAAACAGTTTTATAGCATGCCAGTTTTGTAGACAAGTTCAAATTGTTTGAAAAAATTACACTGAAACGGTTCTATTTCTTAAGCACAGTGCTCTTAAACATAAGGTATCGGTAATACCAATCGACAGCATCTTATAGATGGTCTGAATTTTTTTTACAGATATTATACTTAAATCTTAAAAGCCAACTCCTATTCATCTTGCATTAATCATCTCATTAAATTCATCTGGGCCACTTGCTTAGCTTTGAACTCTGAGCGTGCAAATGCATTTAGCCTTCTCCAGACTGACCTCCAAATCTGGGTTAGATCTTTACAGACTGCTTTTGCTATGTGGTCACAAAGATTGTTCTCTGCTTCAAGGTACGTTTTACCATTTGAATGTCTGAAATCACTAAATATACTGAGCATAAGTGCTATAGGTAGAACTTTCAAAAGTCCCTAGCTGGTTTAGGACCTAACTTCCGTTTTGAAAAGTGGCTTAGGCACTGGAAGTACAACTTGTAAGACTTGAAGATTTAGGTACCTAAAAGAGAATTTCAGAGGATTTCAGGCAGCAGAGCCAATGTGTAACTGAAAATCTCTGCTCTGCTCAGTGGCTGTTTAGCCTGGGCAGCAGTCAGGAAGTGCTGCTTGATTTGGTTGGACACTGACTGTAATTAACTTGTCTTGAGCTGCCCTGGGCTCACAATCTGGGAATCCATTTCATGATTCTGGAATTTGGTGTGCGGTGGCTGAGTCCTCAGGAGCAAAGAGTGGAAGGTAATCCAGTAGGCGTGTTCAAAGCATGCCTAATAAACCAGCAGGACAGGACCCCTAAAAGAATATAGCTCACCCCATTCCCCGTTTTTTCTTTTTCCTTTCTGACAAACTGGCAAGGTTCACTGACTCAGGCAGAGGTAAGGGCACCTGGTTTTCATAACGTAGTGGTTTAGCCAGTCAACTGTGAGGGGGAGTCCCAGGTTCTGATCCCTGCTTTCAGTGGTATTTATGTATTTTAGATTGAACAATTGATATATGAAAAGAAAAAAAAGTCCATGGTATTTGCTGGAGGACTTCTGCTACCTGTGGGACCTGGAATATAAAATGCCTCCAGCAGTGTCCTCTGTTGATCACTTTTAAGTGATAGTGCTCTTCCTTTCCCGCCCCCCCCCCCTTCTAAAATATGTATAAAATGATCCTGGTGGACGTCTTCCTTTAAAAGGTGGCCTATGTTCCCTTGGTACTCTGGCTACCAGTGGGCATGAGGATATGCCAGCTCTTTTTGCTATGACAGTTCCATATGGTTTTCTCTTCCACTGCAGATAGCCTGAAGGGGACATGCTGGCTTAACGTCCAGGACAGTCGTTGTGAAGTCAACATCAATGGTGCTACTCTGAAATCTGAATGCTGTGCTACCTTAGGAGCAGCATGGGGCAGCCCCTGTGAGCGGTGTGAATTAGGTATGGTGCTGTGCTTTCATATCCTGCATCTTTTGGGAGAAGAGTGGATGTATCAGTAGGTGGATTCTCATCCGTGTGTTTTTTGTTTATTTCACCTTTTTTTTTTTTTTAAAAAGGTGTCTTACTTAGCATGTCTTGTAATCTCCACCATCTGTGGAGCTATTTTCAAAAACATACCTTGTGTACAGTTACTGGTTACAGAGTAGCACTACTATTTGATCACAGAGATAGGGCTAGAGATTGGGAGCAGGAATGCTAAATGTGCACTGTAGTTTTTGGAAGAGATGTTTTTTGGAAGAGACCCCATAAGGTCTGAATAACGCCACTTGCAGCTGAACCAGTGTCAGGATATTTTAGCCTTTGTTTTTTAATTGGAACAATAACTGCAGGCACGTGTATCCCATCTAACAAACATGATTCAAGGAACATCCAACAGAACTCTAACTGTGCAGTCCAGCACCAAGCAAAAGATACAAGTTTGGACTCCAGGAAGCAGCACGGTCAGGTTAGGCTGGTACAACTAATAAAGAGTTAATTAGATCAGACTGGGTACCTTTAGCTATAAATTTTTCTATTGTAGAATTGGCCAAATTTCAGCAAGCTTTCATATCTCTGCAGCATGCTACATTTTACATTTCAGGCGTGCCCTAAGATAATGTCATTGCTCAGATCCTTTATGAAGTGGGAGTGGAAAAATTGCCTTTAGTGACAACTGGCATCACTAAAGCTCTAAATCCTCAGGGAGCTGTACAGGAACTTTATCTTTCAAAAACATTTGAGTACAGATTTTTGGGTAAAAGCTTGCTTATCTTACTGGAAATTATTTTACATTGCAAAAGTTTGCATAAGCTGGGAATTAAGATGGCATTCTTTTTGCTGCACGAGTCGTAAGAAACCTAACAGGCTAGAATGAACGCACGGACAGCAAAACATACATCTTACATAGCTGGTATCTGTATAAAATAAAAAGTTGTTATAATCTCCTTACCTGCCTTAGAGATTGACCTGATTAGATGCTAAGCGTTCTGGTCCACATCCAGGAGAGCACATAAGAAAGTCATTGACAAAGATTTCATTCCTTCAGCTATTCACTTGTTTCAAGTAACACATATGAGTCAGTAGTTTTCTTGATTGAGGCTAGGGCACTTGCCACCTTATACAAACTATTAAAAGAGTGCAGGAAAACTGCAAAAGTACATTTCTTTTTAAATTATTTACTGTCGTGTTTCTATAATTCTGAAGCAATGATAAATCTTTTTGGCTTGATTCCAGATGCAGCTTGCTCAAGAGGATTTGCCAGAGTTAAAGGTGTTACTTGTGAAGGTGAAGTTGTTGCTTCTTACTCCAGATGTCATTTTTTCCCCCTCTGGAAAATGGGATAAAGGGGACTAATGATGTCCGTGGGTTTTGTTGTTGTTGTTTTGGGTTTTTTTGGTCGGGCACAATCATATTGACCTTAGGTAATTGCCATCACAGACAGTGTGTTACACTGTTTCTTGAAGGATATCAAAAGGATACAAAACAGATGGAACTGCTTCTTCAAAATGCATTTAATGCTTTCTCTCAACCATTTCCAGCATCATGCAGGAATTCTTACTTAGAAAAGAAATGTGTCATTTTTATGCCCAATGGCTTGCAGATCTTGAAACAGTCCCTTGAGATCAAGCTAGACACTTGTTTTAGAACAGTATTCAGATCCTAATAGAGTATGCGTGAGTGTCTTGCTTTCTTTCATATGTTCACATATGTTCTGAAACTTCTTTCAACTCTTCCTTTCCCAACAGATGTTAATGAGTGTGATGTTTTCCCGGGGGTTTGTCCCAATGGGCGATGTGTTAACAGCAGAGGCTCGTTTCGCTGTGAATGCCCTGAAGGACTGACACTGGACGGAACAGGGCGAGTGTGTTTAGGTAAGAGCCCAGTCAGCTCTGCCACCTCTTTAGCTGTGTAAAACAATTGTCTAATACAATTTTATGAGTGTGAAAGGATGTTTTGTTTGTTTCTGAATTGCACTGTTTTTGGAAATGCTTTGTGAAGTGTATGTGTTTTAATTTATGTCTCCTTAAATATCAAACACTTTGTGCCAGTTCAGGGAAGAGCTGTTAATCACTTGAGGGAATACGAGTGTTTGTGTTATGGCTTGTTTTCACTGCAACGTGAGCTATAGGCATTGCTGGAGTGCTGCCCTTACTCTGACTCCCATTCACAAACAGAAATGCCTAGCTCACTGGGAACGAGTTAATAAGCAGGCACGTGGGCAGCCAGGAGCCTGTAACGCAGTGCAGATTGTGCTCTTCTCTACTGCTAGGCCAGTCATTTTTGTGAAACTCAGATACTGTCTAGTAACCTAACTGTTCTGGCCCAGAAGGGTCTCTCTGAGGGGAGTCAAACTGAGCGTAGATGAAGATAAGAATTTAATTTTGCTGTACCCTGCTGTACAGAACATTAGGGTCTTCCACACACGGAAGATGATGTCTGCAAAGACAGTAGTGTTCTTTACCAGAAAGACTTTTGGTTCTGTATAAAAAATACTGGACCTCTATGTAAAGTAAAGAAAACAGAAAAGTCCTATAGCAAGTGTAGTTAGCGTTACTAATCTTTTAAGCTTTTTGTGTTGGCACAGAAATAAGGAAAGAGCTAGGACTTAATTATTCAGGTTGTAAGATAAGGGCAGTAAGAAGGAGAGATTTACCACAATTCCTACGTCATCACTTAGAAGTGAATGCTCCCCTTGGCAACCCTATATCTTTTCTGTAACTCTTTGTGGAGCAGGGGAAGTGCAGGAGTGAATGTGTCCTCATGCTTATTGTAATATTGGGTATTATAAAAAACCATATTCTGCAAATTGCTGAAGCATGTCAGTTATTCTAATAAAATGACAATAGTTGTTAGTCAATATACTTATTTGCTTTTCCTTCTTTTTTAAGGTGCAGTTCTGCCCCTGTGCCCTCCTGTATATTTTTTAAAGCTGAAAAGCTATAAAACCCATATTCAGATGCCACCAGTTGTTCATGTGGTATTAAATAAGGCACGCGTAATTTAGAATGATGTTTCTTTATAAAATTATGGGGGGAAAAACCACCATGGGTTTATTATGATTTGTAATATGTTACATAAAAGTGTATGTGTATTTTAACTGAAATTATTTTGTGCCACGCTCACCTTCTTCATTCGGGAACTTATTGTTTTGCAGTACATCTTTCAGACTGGCTTTTTGAAATCTTTAGAAAATGATGATGAGAAGTAAAGAAAGATACAGTCAAGGAACTGAGTTTTTACAGTAGATTCTAGAATTCATGTCATTTTGTTAATCAGTTCTAAGGACTGTAAATCTGTGAATACTGGCAACATTTGATTTCTTTTAAGAAAACAGAACAACAGAGCAATTAAAGTTTTTCAGCCCTTGCTTCTTGTCAGCCAAGGATTTGCCTGCTGTAACTGCCATTTTTCTTATTGCAACAACGGTCTCATTCCTCAAGCAGATTCAGGTGTAAGCAAGCAGTTTTCATTTAATTGCAGTATGCCTTAGCAGCAGCTGATTCAAGCAGTCACCAGGTTGTTCAGGTGTTTTGTTTTTTAATGTGAACTCTAATTTTAATGTGTAAATCTAGAAAGATTTCTAAAAATAACCAGAACTTTGAAGAGGAGCAGATGTGCATAATAGGTATAAATGTCTAATACAAAAGAGAAATAATTCAAAACCGAGTCCCCGCTATGCATGTGTCTGTTTATGTGCGTGCATAGCATAAGGCGTTTTTCGTGTTAGGTTTTACTTGCCTTTTTTTTTTCCCCCCTCCATACTTAGTAATGCTATTGCCAGCCGTTGTTGTTGTCTGTCGCCGTCAGCCCTGCATTCCTTCTCGGTGAGAAATCTGATAAGGTACAAGAGTGAATTTAGGTGTGCTTGATAGAGATCAGGGAAGGCTGGAGCAAGGGAGCCATTTCAAGGAACATACACCATTCCTTTACTCTCAAACCCATGTTCCATTGTTCCACTTTCAGATTTTAGTGAAAAACTGTCCTTTCATATTACAAGACATATGCCTTCTCTTATGCTCCATAAGCACTTTGGACTATGGGGAGGTATTTCTCAAATGTGTTTATTTCCTGCAGAGTCCACTACAGTGGTTTTAGCAAAAACAAATATTTATCAGCAGAGTGTTTGCTGAATCTCTCAAAATGAAAATAAATATGATCTTAATGTGGAATAGTTTATAGGAAACCATGAGTATTCTTTAAACAATTTCCACTTCTTATACTTGTTTCTAAATTGTTTAACTTAAGTTGTGCATAGAGTAAATTTATATTGTAAATCTGTACAACTTTGAAGGACTTGTATGGAAAATAGTTCAGCAGCTCATCTGCGTTATTTTTAGATCTTGCATCTCCTCCAAAGGTTTTTGTGCTAAGCCTTTAAAAGAGTTCTGTTAGGTTTGCTAAGGCCTAATTTCCAGTCCAGTATGTCATATGAAAAATTAATGCCATATATTTATTCTGAAAATAAAGCTTGTTTTCCAGTCCGTCTGCCAGCAGAATCTAAAATGTGTCTGAAAGTTATGTTATCAGATACTGCATTGTCCTTATGATCTTCCTTACACACCAAAATTAACTATGTTTTCCCGGGACTGTGTACTATTTCTTAAAGTCTGAGTTCTGTTCCTGTCAATCTCAATGAGAGTCTTTCCCTTGGCCTCAGTCAGAATCGGTTTGAGCCTTTAATGATCAACGGCCAAACATCCATTTTCCTGAAAAATACTAGTTTGACTATTGAGCTACAAGCAAGACCCCTTGTAAAGTAAGTTTGTAGGAGAAATTAGAACTGGAGTAAATGCAGTGATATAAGGTTCAAAAAGTTAAGCAGTTGTTGATCCTACCCCGCTACCTCTGCTGAGTGAATTAAAAGCAGAGATGTTGATAATGAAGAGCTGATATATCCTATCATGCCTCCATTTTTTTAGTGCAAACACATCTCCTGTGATTATTTTGATTTGTTGAGTTCAACAAACGCATGCAAAACCTGAGAGTTTTTGGTAGTCTGTATGCGTGGGTGTCCGGCAGGTCATTAAGCTACCAACAAATCTCTGTATAAATATCACAGACATCTTCTCTAGCTGTAATCAACACTGCCAATTTCCCATTATTGGTAGTATTTTCCAAATTTTGGGAATTTGCGCATAGAAACTCTCTTGCATTGTAGAAATTAGCATGTAGGGACTTATCTGCTGGCCCTCCGCCCTATTTTTTTAATATCAAATTTATATTTTAGCAAATATAAAAGTTCTTCCCAGTTTATTTAAAGCTTAAACTATATTTGCCTTGATGGAAAAATTTATACAAATTGGTGAAAATTGTCAGGTGTGCTGATGCTATGGAATGGATGATCATTGGTATTTTTGGCTTTACGTGGAATACAGCAAAGCTCATGTTCTGTATGTACAGACCAGGGTGTGATACTTTTTCAAACAGCTCGGTACGCAGATATGGATTTTACTGGCACACTTGGTTAATCTGTCATTTGGTGGGCCTACCCTTTTGCAAATGGGGCCCTGGAGTATGACCATGGTTAAGTTTTCTGGAAACCGTATTGTTTTTTCCTGCTATCTGGTTTTAAATAAGCCTAACAGTGCGGAGCAAAATGTATTTTTTTCTGCATTCCTTGTATTATTAACTGATTATTATAAACATAAGGTAGCTGTTTTTTGGTGTGTGCCCCCCCCTCCCCCCCAATAAATGCAGGTCAATTTTTCAATGAGAATACCTAGTATGGTAGAGAAATATGTGTTTCTCTCCTGTCCAATAGACACAGAAACTTAAAAAGCACTTTCACATCAGAGTAATAGTATGTCTTGATATTGTGAGAATGCAAAAGCAATACTTCTACTTTTATGTGATACAGCAGAGATCTAGAAACTTACCAATAGCACAGTATTAGCAACTTCAAATCATTCATCATCATGGAGAAGTGTCAGTCTTGAGCAGAAATCTATCTCCCAGAAACTGAGCCTCACACCTACACTTACATCAGAAGTAGCTACTTTTGGAAAACAGAAAACTGTAGCAAAGGGTAAAATTCCCCTTTGTTGTTGTAAAATGAGCAGATATCCGCATGGAGCAGTGCTACCTGAGATGGGATGAAGATGAGTGCGTTCAGTCTGTGCCTGGCAAGTTTCGTATGGATGCCTGCTGCTGCGCTGTGGGTGCTGCCTGGGGCTCTGACTGCGAGGAGTGTCCTAAGCCTGGCACCAAGGAATATGAGGCTCTGTGCCCCAGAGGTCCTGGCTTTTCCAACAGGGGAGATATCCTAACTGGCAGGCCATTTTATAAAGGTAAGAAGTCGTTCTTGCCCAGTGGCTCTAAAGGTGAGTTACGTATACATCTTGGTGCGTATTCGAGGAAAATGCCAGGATTTGCATCTGTATTTATTATGTACTTGAGATGGGAGATATTTACTGTACAGAGCTAACAGTACAGATAGGAAACTCTAAGCTTGCGTGGTGTTCAAGAGTGTTATAGGAGCCTAAAAGAAAAAAGTATGAAGTTTGAATTTGGTAAGGAGAAAAAGGAAATGGCTGTGACATGACTAAAGATTAGGGAGCTCAAATGATAAGAAGGACAGAAAATGTACATCTTTTTTTAAAGTAGTGCTTTACAGAGAGTGAACTGAAGCTAAGATGGAATTGTGTAAAGTCAAGGAGTTTAAGATATAAATGATTACTACAATTTGGCTAGGGTTCTGTAAAAATGACACTGCAGAGGGATAGGTGTTGTCTGTGGACACTGTAAAATTTGCGGAATTAATACTAACAGAAGGATTCAAAAGGAAGGATATCTGAGATTGCTCTCAAATTCTGAGGGCAATGGAATTGCGGTAATAGAGAAGTAAAAACCTTCTGTCCCTGCTATCCAGTTGTTCCTGGCTTTCCCACCCCGAAGGGTATGAAAAACAAAGCAGAAGAGATTGAGAAATGGCTAAGCACCCAGATCTGAGATACTTTTGGTGACTGAGATCTGAGAAGAAAACTCTAAATTTCTATGTGTTCAGAAGCTAAGGTGATCCTGAAATGTTTTAATGTCTGGTTTATTTTTTTAAAAGGATATTTTCGGAAACGTTTGTCTGAAGTATGTTGAGTTGCTTGAGTAACCTTTAACAGGTTGGCGCTCTATTTCGCCATGATTAAGCTCTGGTTTTCCAAGAGTTACTATTCTTCTGAGGCCAAACTCTGAAAGTTCAGTGGTGATTTACTAAACAAATAAGGAGTTCTGCCCATTCCGTGATTTTTGTAAGGTTTTTCTGCTTGTTTCTGGTTCTGTATTGCATCGTACTTTTCTTCTATTCACACTCATACGTATGTGATGTAATTTTGTCTCAGGGCAGATTATTCTCAGGTAAGGACATTCATCCAGTAAATTATGTTCAAGGAGTATAAGAAAAGCCCATTCAACTTTGTAAAACCCCTTGTGGGCATATGAGAGAGGCTGATGTACAGGAAAACCCTTCTTTTTTATGTCCAGTGCGAGGTCCTTTAACAATCAGTGCTGTCCAGCAAAACAAATTTAGGAAAGGTGAAACAGTGCACTTGAAATTCTGCAAGAGAAAAGCTGTCCTTCTCTAAACTGGACTCCAAATATAACTCTGACGACTGCAAAAAAAAAAAAAAAAAAAAAAATCAGGTAATAGCTACATCCTTTAAAAATGGGCAGAGGACAAGTGTGTATAGTTATTTAGTAATTGTGTTAGAAAGCAAAATGATGCGTAACAAGCATTGGTAAGGAGGAACGGGAAATTACCGCTAAATAAAGTTTACTGTTAAGTATAAAAGAATTCTGTTTTTTTTGTTTTTATTTTATAGATATCAATGAATGTAAAGTATTCCCTGGTATGTGCATGAATGGTAAATGCAGAAATACAATTGGAAGTTTCAAATGTAGATGCAACAGTGGGTTTGCTTTAGATATGGAAGAAAGAAACTGTACAGGTAAGTCTTCTATTTCCCCCAGTTTTTACGGAAACTTGTGCTTGTTGGCTGACTTGGTGATCTGGAAATATACTGTCATTCATTTCCTTCACTTTTTGAAAGCTTAATCTTTGTGAAGAATGGTCAGCTGTCTATAAGTCTCCCTTTCAGAAAATTCTCTAATAAATATAACATTCTTCTCATATATATACATCAGAAATTTGGTAAACTGCTGTTAAATTTGCTCGGACCATACCCTGAAAAAATGATAAGGATCCTCAGCAAAACCAAGTTCAATGTTTTAACGTACCAATTAATTTAATGTACATTCTTTACTCTCTAGACATTGTTTTACCAAATGAACTGAGAGACTTCACTGCAAATTAATTTTCATTTACACTTGATCACCAAGCGCACACACAGAGGCAGCACTGCAATTCTGACATCAATTTAATGCTCACTCAAGAGGAGACATGCATTTAATTGAAAAGTTTAATATTTTGTTATTTACTGCTTGGAAAAACTGGAATTGAAGATAAGTTTGATAGTTTTCTGGTTATGAGAACCTGGATGCCTGCATTGTGGGTGGCTCTGTGCTTAAAATGAAGGCGGTTTTGTTCTACAGCTCAGGAGTCTATAAGTGTGTCTGAGTAATGCGAAGTGTGGGTGGTAAGGCATGTGAATTGAGGTTGGTCTGGATGTTAATGTTGCCCTAACTGGTGATTTCCTTGTTTTTATAGTGCTTGCACTGATGAGAAATGCATTTAAGTAACTTTATTTCTAAATTAACGAGAGTAGGTCAGAGAACTTCTCCCTACAAAAGTTTTTTTTTTGTTGTTCTGGGTTTTTTTTTGAAACTTTGTTCTGATGAAAGTGTTCCACTGACCAGCCTTAGAGACCTAGATTTTATTAAATGGGAGACTTTTTGTGTTTTAAATTAACAAGAAAATATTTTATAAAGCCTATAGGAGGCCAGATATTCTCTGACTCTCCAGGCCCACCATATGGATTGCTATCCCACAGACCTCCACACATGTGTGCATGAGGACTGAGTTGTCCTTGCCCAGCAGAAATGTGGTCGTAGGGAGTGAAACAGAGGGAGGGAGAAGAGACTCTAGCACATGTGAAAAATGGCACTTGTACTTGATGGTACTTTCCTAGTTTCCTGGAGCCACTTGCACAAAGCAGTCTGCAGACCAGCTCATCGCCTCACCCCCCAGACATAGTGATGCCCCTTTGTGCTCTGTTATTCCTCGCTTCCTGGACTTAACAGGTGACAGAAGCAGTTCTGTGCTCTGTCATGGAATATTGTCATTATCGTTTTAAGCACTGTACTTTTTATTCCCTGTAAAGTCTTTACGACTTGTAGCAACTCTTCAGAAAACTAACAACACAATAGAGAATGGAGCTGAAGGGAAAGGATGTAGTAGAGAGCATGAGACAAATTGAACTAGGATGAGACACTGGATGAGCAGTAGACTAAGGGAAAAGGGAAGACTAGAAAAGCGTGAGGAGATAGGGAGGAACAGGTTATTCAGCTCTTCTTTCCAGCCCTCTCCTTCCTGATCTGTTTCACTGGATCATATCCATGCTGCAAATTCCTCTTGAGCTTCCTGCCTCACTACCAAAGTGCCTTACGAAGAACCCTTCCAATCCAGTTTCACTTCTCTTTTTCGTCTTCTACAAACTTGCTATGGTTTTCCAGAATAACTTGCATTCAAATATAATTAATAAAATACACAAGCTATAAGGAAGCAAGGAACTGTAAAGGTAGCTTTCAAAGGAGTTATTTTAACCTCATAATTCTGAAGGAAAGGGTAGATATAAGTTTGTAATGCTATTCCTTTAGAATTAACTTCATAAGAAGCGATGTAATATCAATGGCGCTTTAGTCACAGAATCATTTGGTACCTCTGTAAGAATAACTCAGAAGATATTACAGTTACTCTCCTTAGAAATGTAACTTGAAATTACACTTAATGGAAGCTTTCTTGTCACAGAGTTTATTCTCTAGCTGAGCGTTCTGAAGGCATTGCATTATGAATCTTTCATAAACAGTTTTTTGTATATAATCATCCTTTTAAATTTTAAATACGTGTTTCTCTATTGCTTTATATACGCTATAGCTGATTTCTGTGGAATTCATTTACCATGGCCACATCGTCATTTCTGTGACAAGCAGGATAACCTTAAACTCTGTTTGATTTTTCTCCCTCTCCATTTACTATAAAATAGACATTGATGAGTGCCGGATCTCCCCAGACTTATGTGGAAGTGGTACCTGTATCAACACTCCTGGAAGCTTTGAGTGTGAGTGCTTTGATGGTTATGAAAGTGGATTTATGATGATGAAAAACTGCATGGGTAAGTGTTGCCAGGATGACCTAGAGTCCTTCCATTTACTGTACAAAGCCTGACTGTACTCTGCATTACACTAAGCTCTGCACCACTGAACACTTTCTGTGCGTAATTATAGTGACGTCATGAACAAATGAGACAGATGTGCAGTTTATAGGACAGATAACTGAACTATGCACCTAGCTTTGATTGTCCTTTTCACTAATTTCATTTATGCATTTCTGTATAGATATTTTAGAATGTCAGCAACTACGCATTCGTGTAATGGCTAATGAGTTATCCAAACATTTGGTAAAACTAAGAACGGAAGATTGGAGTTTCAGAAATAACAAGTGATTTAAGTTTCCTTGATTTTCTTAAGCCTTAAGAAATTTTGAGAACGTTTTCTGAAAATGACATCTCTTTAAAGTGTCTAGAGTTGTAAGAACAGAATTGAGGTACCAGAAGTTACTAGCTACCTTCAAAAATCTTAAGTTAGTGTTGTGAAGTTCTTCTGCATTCATCATGAAAATGAAGCCTGAGATTTTCTTCTCAGATGAGTCCTCCTTATCCCTATGTTACAAGATCATTTTTGTTATTATGGCTCTAAAACCTAACTTTTTATTTTCTGTTACGCAAATATGTCTTTGATGATAAGAGCATATATGATAAGGCTATATAAAGAAAGCAATGCACCTTTGCTCAGGTGTTAGTGAAACAGAATCAGAGAATGGCTGAGGCTGGAAGGGACCCTTGGGGATGGTCTAGTCCAACCTCAAGCTCAAGGCATGGCCAGCTAGAACAGGTTGCTCAGGACCATGTCCAGTTGGGTTTTGAATTTCTCTAGGAATGGAGCCTGACCTCGTGTTGGTCAGGCATGGTTCCCCTTCATAAATCCATGCTGACTACCCCCGCTCACCTTCTTGTCCTTCACATGTTTGGAAATGTTTTCCAGGATTATTTGCTCCATTACTTTGTGAGGGATCAAGGTGATGCTGACTGGTGTGTGGTTCCCTAGATCCTCCTTTTTGCCCTCCTTGAAGATAGGAGTGATAATTGCTTCCTTTCAGTCCTCAGGAACCTCTCCTGACCACCATTACCTTTGACCTTTCAAAGGTTTTTGAGAGTGGCCTCATGGTGACATTGGCCAGCTCCCTTGGCACCCTTGGGAGCATCTCATTGGGGCCCATGGACTTGTGTATGTCCAGTTTGTTTAAACGCTCTCTTACCTGATCCTTCTCTACTGAGGGTAAGTCTTTGTTGCTCCAGACTTTCCCACTAGTCTCGGGGACCTGGGATTCCTGAAGGCTAATCGCAGCAGTAAAGATGGAGGCAAAGAAGGCACTGAGTGCCTCAGCCTCTTCTGTGTCCTTTGTCATCTGGTCTCCTGCCCCATTCAGCAACGGGCCTACGTTTTCCTTAGTCTTCCTTTGGCTGCTGATATACCTGTAGAAGCCCTTCTTGTTGCCCTTCGTGTTTCTCACCAGGGTCAACTCCAGGTGGGCTTTGGCTTTCTTATCCCCGTTCCTGCGTGCTCAGACAGTGTCTCTATATTCCTCCTGGGACATCTGTCCCCTCCTCCACCTCTTGTATGCTTCCTTTTTATGTTTGAGTTTAGTCAGGAGCTTCCTGTGCTCTTGACTGAACTCAGACATGTGATCCTGTCGTCCAGAAGGCCGTGCAGGCTTCCTGCCGCCTTTACTTGATTTCCTGCACATTGGGATGGACCATCTGACATCTTTCAGGCTCAAAAAGTCACTGCCAGAATCGCAGATGATTGTAATGAGGAAGCTAAATCATGGAAGCTGAATAGCCTTCATGAGGGACAGAGTACAAATGCAGACAGTGTTTGTCAGAGATGTGTCATCTGAGAGACAGAGACAGGGGGAAGCAAGATGTCAAATAAGTAAGCAGAAAGAATGAGAAGATAAGAAATGAAATTACTTCTTCAGGGCCTTTTGCAATAACTAAGAAAGGAAGGCGTAATGTTGGATGGCAACATTTTGGAGCTGTGAGGATTATGCAAGCAGGAGTATATCAAAGAGATGTTTGATTCTATCATCAGGCAGTTTCTCTCCTAATGTGAGCAACCTGCAGGACCCTATGACGTCTTTCCTAATCTCTGAGGCTAGAAAAAGGTAACGCTTGTCTGTCCAAATAAACAAAAGTCTCCAAGTATCGCTGACCATAATGCTTTCTGTGACTCTGAAAGTACGAATGTGCCTTGAACCTTGAATGTCTTTTGTTCATTGTGCTGTTCATCCATGACTATAGCGTTAGCTCTTTTCATCCGTTTTGTGAGTCAAATACTCAAATTTCCATTATAAGTTGTAGCCAACGTATTTCTCAACCACATATCCACGTACTGTGGTAGTTATCAAATGGAAAAGCTGTTGAGTTAAAAGTTTGCATGCACATCTCCATTACCTGCATCCACAGAGAACAACGACAATGCATGCATAAATGGGCTGATAGTTGCCTTAAGAAGCTACTTATTTGAAAATTATATCATATTAATACATTATTTTAAATGACAACCATCTAGATAGGAAACGAGAAGAGATAGCATCTATTTCTCTTACAACATTTAGTTCTGAATGATGAATTTCTGTTTTTGCTTGAGGGGGAAAAAAAAACTTCTTTAGAGTCTAATAATGCATACTTTTTTTTTTGGTTTGTATTGTTATGCAATGTAAGGAAAGGAGGAGCATTGCCTCACTAAAACCATCCTTTTATTTGCGATCTCCAGATTTTGAGTCACTTACTGACAATGAGAACTGCTCTTCCCTTTGTTGCTCCTTAGTAATGGTTCTGTACTTGTTTTTCATGGTTTCTTTTTAGATATTGATGAATGTGAACGCAACCCTCTGCTATGCAGAGGTGGCACATGTGTGAACACAGAAGGTAGTTTTCAGTGTGACTGTCCTTCGGGACATGAGCTGTCACCGTCACGTGAGGAATGCGTAGGTGAGTTTCAAGTAAGAATAGCAGTTTTCAGCTTTCTAAGAACAGCAGTCATTTGTGCTGTGGAAACTTCTTGTCACTGGCAAGAATGACTCCTCAGGAATATCTGACAGAAATTAGTGCTCCCCCTTTATGAGCATTCCTCCAAATTAAAAGCTTATAACAGATCCTGGAAAATCTTCAGTGCCCTCAGTACTGTTGACTTCAAAGAGGAGTATTTTATCAGGGCTCTTGGGGGTTGTTAAGCAGCTCAAAGGACTATACCACTCATGTTGGCAGCTTTCAATTAAAATATGTAAAAGCACAAAGTGAATGGTGTTACTGCAGGCACAAAAAAGTCGTTTTGTCTCTTAGTGTAGGGCGGCTCCCTTTTTTGCACATGCTTCACTGAAGTGATTAACAAAAAGTAAAAAGCAGATCACCTCTTGTTTTTGTGCTTGGTGCTTATTCACTGTAAGAGCGAGTTTAAAACAGTGGACTGTAGTTACATGAACTATTTCTGAGAGGGACTATGAAGTTAATGTCCACAGACAAGAAACTCAGAAAATAAAGCTATCGTCACTGGCCTAAATGTGCTATTCAGATGTCCATACCTTGACTGAACGTGCTAAGAACAAGAAATTGAAACCACGTGAAAGCCACTGGTTTAAATATTATCACTCACCGTCATTTCCTAGAGTCTGCCTTCTGAATTATAAGAAATTGATATGAATGATTCTTTTCCAGATGTAAATGAATGCTCATTAAGTGATAGTCTCTGCAGAAACGGCAAGTGTGTGAACATGATTGGAACGTACCAGTGTTCCTGTAACTCTGGATACCAGGCCACTCCAGACAGACAAGGCTGCATCGGCAAGTGTTGTATACCTTCACCTGTGTGGTTTTATTTCAACCTGTATTTTTTCATCTATCCTTGTTTTCATTTCATACTTTCCTTCTGAAACAAAGCAGAGCTCTCTTCTGCTATGAGGCATTTCATGAACTGTCAGGGATCCCTCTTTAAAAGTATGGAGAAGGAGTGAAAAGATTATTGTTCTACTGAGCTCTGCAGAACGCTTTGACAAAAAATACTCTTACGATACTACTTCATTAAAATCAAGAGCTTGAGCTAACATGCAGAAAATATTGCTCAATTTCTTGATCAAAGCAATGAAGAGCCCCATGTATTGTTAAGTGGTTTTTTCACTTTTTCTCCTTACTGCATACGTTTCTAAAATCCTAGACTAACTTAGACTAAGTTAGGACAGTTGCCAGCACATTGACAATGAGAAGAGAGGGCGTGGGCCGTTGCTTATTTGTTGGTTTTGTTTGTTTTTTGCAAAACTGTGAATCTCTACTACCTTTCAAGATTTCACAAAGCCTTAATTTCTCAAGGGCTTTTCCTTTCCATATGTTGTCTTTTACTTTTCTACTTCTTTTACATTACTAGTAATACATACATAGCAACAAAACAACTAAAAGGTAGCCACTTGAAATAGGGAAGGCTGAGCAAAGTGTAAATCAGAGACTGTAGAATGCGAATAAAAATTCAAAATCACATCACTGATAAACTGGTTCATCTGCTACGTAAAATGACAAGAGAAGGTGATTTTCCTTATAGAAGCAGAATTGCTAAATAACCTAGTACTGATGTTATTTTCCAGATATTGATGAGTGTATGATAATGAATGGAGGCTGCGACACCCACTGCACTAACTCAGAAGGCAGCTATGAATGTAGCTGCAGTGATGGCTATGCTCTAATGCCAGATGTCAGGACGTGCGCAGGTAGGTTTTAATATCTTTGTGAGATTTCATTAAAAAATAAAAGTTTCAGAATTCGTCTTTCCGCTAATGTGAATATGGTACTCTTTAACCAATTCTTTCCAGTGTAACAGCGTTATTATTTGCTTTTATTCCAGATATTGATGAATGTGAAAACAATCCAGATATCTGTGATGGTGGACAGTGTACTAATATTCCGGGGGAGTATCGCTGTCTCTGTTACGATGGATTTATGGCTTCTATGGACATGAAAACTTGTGTTGGTAAGTAGCTGCATGTACCAAATCTAGTTCAGCTCTAAAAACTGTGCAGGGAATGGTTTAGGATTTTATGCTGAAACCCTGAAAGCAGTGTATATAAATTACAGAAAACAAAAGATCTGTAGCCTTTTCTTGCCTATCAGTATAGATGTTAGGAAGGATCCATAAGGATGTTAAGGACTCATCCATAAAGATGAGCCAAGTCATGGAATTCCAAAAATAGAAGTGGTTTAATCATAACTGTGTAATTCCTATGCAGCATCACTACTGAAAAGAGATTATTTGGTTGCCTCAGCAGTTTTTTCTGTCTGTTGTAAATTTTTTAGTGTATTCCCTCACCTACCGAAACTCATCAGGAGTGATTATAAAGGAAATTAAAATGAAAAGTATTTCCTCAACGTTAACCTGATCGGTGTGGTTTATCTTGGTGTTTATATGAAGTCATTACCTTTTACATTTTATACAAAGTTTCATATATTTTATATTTTAAGGTTAATGAAATCATTTTATACATTTTGAACATCTGTCAAACAAACCTTTCATTACTCATTTTACACACGCGCATACGTGCACACACAGACACACACGCTCTGAGGGGAAACTAGTTAAAGGAAATGCTGAGCAAAGCTGTCCTTTCCTCCACAGAGTTGAATCTGAGATTTTCTTTTCACTTTCACTTTTAAGTCATTCCAGGTTCTTGTTTTCAGTTTGGGCTCTTGCTCCATGTTTACCTAACCAACTTGAAAGTTAGAACTGACCTTTTCAATGAGTTTTTCACGTTAGCCATAAAATCGCTATAGCTATAAAATGAGATGAACTATTTTCATTTCATACCCAACTGCGTTTAATTGTTCTTCTCTTAGAAAATAAAAACTAAAATCTAAAGTTAGAATCTGCAGTGAGGAAGTGTGAATTTCCACCATATATGTAATTGTTTTTCTTGCTAACAGCATTATGATTTATCAAAAAGCCTTTGGGATTCATTACGGTTTCTTACTGGAACTAAGCTTGCATTTTTTCTGTAGAAATATTTGCAATATTTTGCATTTATTTGATAGCATGCGAAATTAGATGCTCTTTGCTATTTAACTAGTGTGAAATTTGAGCTTTTTGATTAAAGTCAAAACATTGACATAGGTATAACTGATGATAAGACCGTACCTTAAGGACCGGTTTTTAATCAGATCTGTAAATATAATCCATTTAGCTCTCATCAAAGTAGGTAAGTGGTGGAATCATGTTAAAGCCATGTAATATAATTGCAAGCCTGTACTGAGGATTCAACATGCAGTATAAGTATCTAAAACACAGCTTAGGTACAAACGATGTTATCTTGCTTTAGGAGAGGCTTTCTTCCTAATGGAAAGTTTCCATCATATGTGGAATACTAAGGGAAACTGGGAAGAACAGGGAGCTATCGACAGCAAACTTATCTCACTCTTGAAGCTTCGCTCTGCATCAAAGCAGCAAGTGCTGAACAGTCACACCAGTCACACTGTTGAGGTGTCTGGGAAGGCAGTATGGCTTAAGAGCACTTCTACAGCCTGTTTTTCATTGTCGCTTTTTTTTTTTCTTTTTTTTTGCTTTATGTTCGTAGAACGACTTTTCTGGTTGTGGCTTACGACTTATTATTTCTGCAAGAGTCGTCTTTTTTTCCCCTTGCAGCCTGATTTCTCCTTCTGCTGTTGCGCTTGCGGTGGCTTTCTGTCTTTGCATGTGCCAGAGAGAGCTCCAGGTTTTGGAGGGTTTCTTCATAAGGGCATACTCTTACACATCTGCTCTTCCCCTCTTTCCCAAATTGGCTTTCAGCAGCACAATTAGGACAACAGGTTCTTGACCTTTCCTTTCATTCACCTCAGCTTTGAGAGACAGACTGTGAGCATTTTGACTTTTTCCCCCCTCTTGAAATTTCTTTCACCTCCTTTCACAGTCAAAGGGGTTTTGTTGTTATTGGTTTTTGTTTGTTTGTTTTGTTTTCTTTTGTTTTTGACAGCAAGGAATTACAATACACTTGGGAACATTAATAACGATCATCTAGCTACTGATTTTTCAAAGGCAGAGCAGAGTGATAGGTACAGGTCTGGGCTAAAGAGCTGCCTTGTAGTCAATAGACAAGCACTCTCAGAAACGTAAATGTAAGCATCATAGCTACTCCCAAAATATGATTTTTTCACTCTGATAAGAGAAAGGAGTTGGAAGTTTCTCAGTTGTGTTGAGAGTCCTGGGCCTGACTGCTTTGTAGGTCAGATTTTTCCGGTGAGGTTCTGGAAGAAGCAGGTCAATCCTTATGTTCCAGGGGAGTCTCAGCAGAGCAGAACTACAGGGGTAAGTCTGCAGCTCCCTGGAAGGGGAGGAGATTTAGAGCGCGGAAGCTTTCGTGTGCCTCCTGCTGTTACAACTGAATATATTAGGAATTTGGAGATTGTGATGTGAGTGTTTAGAAAACTGAAAAATCAGGCCAGTTTTAAATTGTGAAATTAAATTTTACTAAATTCATTCATTAATAACATACTAATGGTCAGTTCTTACACAATATTGATCGTTATCAGCACATAAACAAAACTCCTAGTCTTTAATAATTACATTCTAAGTTAGCTATGAGCATACAGTACCATGGAGATGATGCCGTGTAGTCAGCACTGATGTCTGCAGGCTTTGATGGTTCTTAGCTGCAAAGATCAAGGAGATCAAGCTTGAGAGCTCACTGATGAGAAAGTTAGAACTGAGGTGTGGCTGTCTTCTTTCTTCTCTGTTTTTTCTCACTTATGTTTTTATGCTATTGCCCCTCCTCCCAAAAAGAGTGGTCTCCTGTGCTCCGCATATGGCTTGTCTCGTTTTCTTGTCTTGCCAGTCATTCTGCAAGCGTATTCGGGAGGATTTCCTACCTATTTGCAGTCCCTGTGCTTACCTTGTCCTTACTCCAACAGGTTTTGTTATTTGGATGCCTCCTACCTGCGGCTATACTCTTCATTCTTTGCACTTTCGACGGCTGCGTTGCTCACTCCCTTATGCAGTATTGTGCCTAGCCATGGCATCACAGTGTTACAGAATACTGATGTTCTGTTGTTAGTTATGCTATTTTAGTATATATTTTATTGGGGTTTAAGGTACACTAATTATCTCCTGCTTACGCTTCTAACTTATAGGTGTCACAAGCCACATTACTAGATACATGCCGTTTTACCTCACTCAAACAACTGCAAATACTAGAAATGCCTTTTTGTCCACAGCACAGCAACTCTCTTCATTGCCATAGCATGATATTATTATGTAATATAATTTTGAGGGCTGTATGAAAATATCGGATAACGTATTTGAAAAGTTCTTGGGCCGTGTGGCCCCACTGTAATATGACTCAGAACATATTCGTATAGTATTGCTCAGTTAGTTGCTTGACAGTTGCCCGATTTTAATCTATTCTTCTACCACCTTCATTGTTACACAAGATTCATTGTCTTTTATATATTGAATTCTAATAAAAAACTGCTTTACTTTACATATTTTTATTCTTTTGTGTAACTGTCTAATTTCATTCAGCGGTAGCAAGCACATGCATGTGTCATTAATTTTTAACAGTGAACAGATTGTGCAAACTGAAGCCTGTTGATATTTTGAGTACAGAAAAAGTAATCGGTTTACTGAATACCTGTTTCTTTGGAAGAAAATTGTAGCTATTATGATGGAAAGTTTATTTTTAAAAAAGCCATAGAGTGATTCTTCTAGTAAATAATTGACTTTATCGTCTAATAATTAGCATTTCAATCTAATTAGAAAATATTGACGTGATTGGACTGTAGATTCATCCTTACTCGTTTTTCTTTTATTTGAAAGAATACAGAATGGAATGGCTGGAACGTATTGCTATGAACAGTAATAAATGCCATGTGTCAGGAGGGTGGAGGATGCTTCTGATGTTTTCACCTGAGTAAAGTTATTCCAAAAAGACCAAGCATGTTGTTAATTGACAGTAACGTTCAGCTAACTATGAAATTATGTGTGCTTACAGATGTGAATGAATGTGATTTGAATTCCAACATCTGTATGTTTGGCGAGTGTGAAAACACTAAAGGCTCCTTCATTTGTCACTGTCAGCTAGGATATTCAGTCAAGAAAGGAACCACTGGATGCACAGGTAAAGCATTTTTCCAGCATATATGTCATACCTTGCACATATCTACACTGACTGTCTAGTAAAATATATGCAGAGGTGTTCACAGACAAATGAGAGATTGTTATTTGTGCATATTAGTATATATAATAATTTGACTATATTACATACGTCTGCTGGCATGTATTCAGGAGTTTGGAAAGGTATGCTCCTTGACCAGTGTCAACGTGACATTAGAGGTCCTTTATGTAATTGTAATTTTACAGGCAAAGCTTTTATCAGTATAGAACAGGGGAATCCCTGTGGTACCAAATGCAGTTTGAGTGGGTATAGCTGCATTTGAATTAGAAATATTTTATCAGTACTCCTGTACTGTTTTAAAAAAAAACACCAACATTTCCCATGCACATTTTAAGTATGAATACAATCAAGTCAATGTAACGCAGCAAGAACTCGTCTATGAACTACAGCTGCAGGAATTGACCTATAGTGTAACAAAAGGATAAAAGGAAAAAAAGGTAGAAGAATGAGAAAGAAAAAGATGATGGAAGATGATGGAAGATGTGCCTGCATACACAAGGTCTCACCACATTTTTAGATATATCAAGATCAGCCTATATTAATGCGTCTGAAAGCTTTAATTTCACACTAAGAAGCAGTTGTAGTAAAGCAAACTAATTTTGGCATGTTCACAAAGAACAAAAAGGAAAATATAATTCTCACTATTTTTTGTTAGCTGATAATGGAAAGTAACTTGCTTTAAACAGTTATAGTCTTGTAATTTGTCTTTTAAATGGACGTAAAACTCTGCAGTGAAAATAAGCGACATGTCAGAGGAACCCCAGTCGTAAAATTCCAGTGATCCTATGTATTGGTATTGAGCTTTACTAATCAATTTATTTTGTGATTGTAGATGTGGATGAGTGTGAAATCGGTGCTCACAACTGTGACATGCATGCCTCGTGTGTCAATGTACCAGGAAGTTTCAAATGTAGTTGCAGAGAGGGATGGGTTGGAAATGGCATTAAATGTATTGGTAAGTGTGTACGAAATGAAGCTTTTCTCTTTTTTTTTTTTTAGTCCAAAGCATGCTATGTGACCACGCGATTACTCCATTAGAAACAAAGTAGTGTTCTTCTACTTACCGCGCTCTGTTGATAAGAGGGGTAAATAAGATCCTTATATTATAAGCGACTTGTTTTTTTTCAAAGAAAGAATTGGTTTTGTCTCGGAGGCATGTCTGTCTTACAGAATTAAATCTTACTGAATTAAATGCATATTTTACGAAGTATATATACAACTGCTAGAATGTGCAAAATACAAAGTTCAGTTAAAAATAAAATAGATTTTGTTTTGTGATTTACTGCCAGTAAGTTACTACTTCTGTTATTTAATACTGTTTTTGTAAACATCTTGTAGTATGTGTAGTCAGTATGCCCTAATAAAAAGCAGACTGGACTTCAGGTATGGGAAACCTGATTCTGCTTTCAGTGAGCTGCTAGTCATATCACATCTCCTTGCCTGTGTTTTTTTGTTTTGTTTTGTTTTAAGTTCGGTGGTGTATAAAAGAGATGGTAATATTTACCTTCTTTGAGGAACATTTTGGGATCTATGGAAGAAGTTTCACATAAGAATAAGGCTTTATTGGTATAATATATAAATGATAAAGTACTGTGTTACGGGATTTTACTGTAGGCCAGATTTCCTAAGATTTTTAAGCCATTTTTGAGGAAAAAATAAGGAAAGGCTCCATGGTCTTTATTATTATTATTATTTTATTAAAGGGATAGGAGATTCTACTAAACAAATAAAAGGACCCACTTCAAGGAGAAAAATCTAAAAGTTGTTTCTAGCAGAATCTTCATAGTTAGACTAGTTTCTGGATATAGTATGTTAATTCAGAAGACCTCTTCACAAGTGGGTGTGGGTTTACTAGTCAAAGGGTAAAAGAAACCATAAGCTAACCCATAGCACAAGCTAGGGTGCCAAGTGGTCCTGAGTCAGGTGCTGTACACCTGCAAGGCTGCTTCCATCAGATGAAGCTGCGGTTGCCCTTTAGGGGCAGAAGAATCTCTTTTTTTGATCCAAATTGGCATCCGTTCAAGTTGATGAGAAAGTTTACACTGACTTTCACAGAATTAGGGTTGGGCGGCTTGTAAATGATTCTGTTAGTTGATAAGACTCACCCAAAGGTTTGACAGGTTTTCACCCCACCATATTTTCTTTGTTTTATTTTTAACTCCTTTTGATTCCAAGTTCTTTAACAAGAGATTAACATTCAAGTAACGATATCAGAATTTACTGTAACGCGTCAGCTGAATGCCGTGTGTTGTTTGGAAGTATTTTCTCCAAGCCCATACCACATGGAAGAAACTTTAAAGGAAGAAATTGGATATGAACCTCTGTATAGTAACCAAGTATCTTTTAATGAGAAGTTAATGCATCTGTGGAGAAATAAATCGCCTTTGCATTTTGGTCTTTTAGCTTGACAGTTCATTGTAAGCAAAGTGCATTAACTGCTCTGTTACAGTTTGCGTTCTTTTGCCCCAATGTACAGATCTTGACGAATGCTCCAATGGGACTCACCAGTGCAGCGTGAACGCTCAGTGTGTGAACACCCCGGGGTCATACCGCTGCACCTGTGCCGAGGGTTTCACAGGAGATGGATTTACTTGTTCTGGTAAGAAGTTTCTGTAAAACCTGATTTGTTGCTGATTGTTTCTGTTGTTTGAGAGCTTTGCAAAATTAGATCCAACTCCAGCGTGCAAGAGAGAAATGGTAAGAGTACCTTTCAGGATGAGGATTCTTCCCATATGCTGCGGAAATACTAATGAAGGCACTGACTCTTCTTTTCATTTGTATGCCAAGTTGGCCGTCACTGGGCCGTTAAGTTGGATAACGCTCCTGTCTGCTCCTTCCTCTTCCTCCTCTTCCCCACAACCAGCCAGTGAATATGCTGCTTTCAGCAGCAGATTCTCTAGCCAAGAACACAAAAGCTCCAGCTCTCTGTCCTCTACAACTCCTGTTCTGTAGACAGGGTCTGGTTTTGGCAGGGAAGTCAGCATCTATTTTCCTCGCACTATGCTAAGTTAGAACAGGTTTTAATCATTAACATAGGATTTAAAAATATATATACAATTGAAAAATATCGCCCATTATCTCTGCACTTAAATTTGGTGGTATCTGTTCACTGTTTAAGAACGAATTTCGTTTAGCGCACAGCAAGTGATTCAAAATAACCAGAAGTGTAAAGGCTTATGCCAGTGTACAAAAGACATTAATGGCTATGCCCTGAGTTACTATGTTTTTATCACTTAGGGAGCAGAGGTGCAACAATGTCTCTGCTCTTGAGTTCTAACCTGACCTGTAATGTGGTCAATTTGAAGATTTGGAGGGTGCATGCTAATGATATCAGAATACTTAGAAAGTAATTTCAATGCACTTGTTGGCTAACTAGCAAATTTTAGGTCAAAATTAATTTACATCTCGGATGGAGTCTTCTCTCTGATAAATATGGTCATTTTTTTACTGCACAAGTAGAATCTTCAAAAATTGTTTGCTTATATATTTTAAATTTGGTGGTTAATAAACAAGAACTTTCATCCCTGCTATTAACACACTAAGTTTTCAGATTGCCTTCTTTAAAAGAGTTAGACTGGATAGTAGGTATTGAGTAATGAAATGAAGAAAGTATAATGAAGAAAGTATATTGAGTACTTTTTTTTGAATATTCTTTTTTGGACTTTCGGAAGTATATCTGACACAATTATGAGTATTCATGATGACTGCAATGTAGTGTCCCTTCCCTGTTCATTCTGCTTTTCATAGCTTTCAGTAGCCTTAGAAAACTGTAAAGAAGCCATGCCATTTTAAAGGACTTATGTTCAGACAGAGGATTGCAAAAAAAAAAACACGAGATAAAAAAAAAAAAAATCTCTTTAGGGCTATCTAGAAGAAGCCCCAGCAGCATGCACATAGTAGTTGTGCGCCTAATGTTTATAAGACTCACAAACAATATTGCCCAAAATACACACGGAAATCATTTTGGACATATGGTTCACTTTAGAAAATTTGCCTTTTGAATGTGTTTTATGTCAAAGTTGTGTAACAATATGTGCCATAAACAAAGTTTTCACCTCGTAACCAAAGCATTCAAACTTATTTAGCAAAGCTAGTATTAGCAAATCTGAAAATCTGGCATTGATTCAAAAATTTTAAAATCTATTAGTGGGGAAAAAAAGGAGTCTTGACAGGGTCAAAAGTAATTTTGGAAATGGCATTATATTCATTTTTCTGCATTCTTTCAATTTACTCCATCTTCATGTGTATGGTCAGTAGTGTATTTTGTTTTGTATCAACAGTACTTAGCAGTAGTATTGATTTGAATGGCAGGATAAAAATGATTATATTTTGCTAGTAAAACATGTAGCGCTGAAAAAATTTCTGTCTCTCATAGATGTTGATGAGTGTGCAGAAAACGTTAATCTATGTGAAAATGGACAGTGTTTGAATGTCCCTGGTGCGTACCGTTGCGAGTGTGAGATGGGATTCACTCCAGCCTCGGACAGCAAATCTTGTCAAGGTAAGTCACCAGTACTTCAAGCTCCTTTTCTGAGTTTGGATTGGCTGCTGTGAAGGAAACCACAAGAAGTGTTGGAAGGACGTCAACCTGGAAGCAGAATACTCAGCACATGCTTCACATATAAAAGTAATTTTTTCAAGCAAGGATTATTTTGCAGTGTGAATTATGTTGAAGGTAGCTTTCATCTCTTTATGAAGTTTTCCTGGCCTTGGTCCAAAAATCCCAGAGTAGAGGTTTGGCTCAGTAATTTTGTTTTTTTAACCATTTCTCTTATTTTTGTCACTAGTGAATAGTATGTGGAAAATACTGTGCTCATCACTATTTTATTTAATGTGTTTGCATAGGAAATATAAACTGCATCGAATGACTTCATTTTTAAATGAATATTTTCAGAAAATTGCATGTAGGCAAATCACTACTGTATTTAATGAGTTTGCAACACTCCTTAAAAAGTATACTTGAGCTTTTTTATCGCCATCCTTTCTCTCTCTGTGTTGTACTGGATCGTCTGAAGCAGAGCAGGAATGATGCTCTTTCTAGTCCAATTCAGCTTCTGTTCCCTGTTATGTTGTTATTGTCTCTTTTCGTTTGTCTGTTTAATATAAGACAAGTGCATTTTAAACTAAGTCTTTTTAACCGATGCTGCAGAGCTTTTTAGTTTATTTCGTCCTCAGTGATGGAAACCTCATAACCTCTTACGAAATTTAAATTCTTGATGAGACATTAAGAACGGATTCCAAAATGTACTCTCTTAAATTCAGATCGTAACTTGGCGCGTTCGAACAAACATGCATGTATGTGTATGAATCAGCTTTCTAAGAGTACCGTAGCTTGCAGAAGCTTCTGAAAAATCATCTGTGCAAGTCTCCTGGTCAGATCTATTACAGTTATCAAGTGTTGTTAGTTGTCTGATTTAGTGAATTTCTCAGTGCAGCTCATTTAGCCATTGTATAATCATGCCAATAAAGAAAAATCCCCCCAGATGTATCGGTCAGTCAGTATGCTGAAAAACAAAAAAATCTAATTTTTTAGGAAGCAGTGAACCAACATTCACTTTTTCTGTTGGTCCATAATGATGCTCTAAAAAAAAAAAATTGGAGAATTTGGGAGAAAGTCTTGGTATGTTGCTGTGACTTCAACAGAAATAGGAAGCATTCTGTAGATTTAATTATGCTGTAGGAAAACTAGAAGACTTGGGTACTGAATACCAACAGTACTCCCCTCCTCCCCAAGTGTTACCAATTCTTGTATGTTCCTATAAAGAAGCATTATATCACTGCTCCAGCTTTGGTTAGGGCAAGCAAGCCAAGCTCACAATAGATGTTGCATTACTCTAAATCATTCTAATATCCCTTTTTTACACCTGTTCCAATTTTAGTTCATCATTTTGGAACAGAGAACTGCACACGGTATTCCAAATGAAGTTTTATCTGTGCTTTGTAAAACAGCCCTAATTCTTTCCTGTCTCTTCTAAAAGTAGTGCACTGATGCATGCTAAAATTGCATTGGTCTTTTGCACAGCTGCTTTGTTTTGGCAACTTGCAGGTCTTGCAGTCAGACAGTACCTCCAGACTTTTTCCCTCTTACATTACTTACCTTCAGCTTGAAGTCATTTCTAGTTTGTCTCTGAGTGCCTGAATTTTCACTCTGTCCTGTTATGTTTAACTCCCCTTCTGGCACTGTAGCTGAAATGTCATTAATTTTTTTGTATTATTTGGTCACCCTCTGTCAGTATCTTTCAATTGTATGCCATCTTACATTTTCGTAAGCATACAGCCAGTCCTTTACATGCATTTTAGCCCAGTGATACGAAACTACGTATGAATGTTGCACTATTGTGTTTTTGTACTGGGATACTTTTTGCTGAGCAGCCACTGCTGTTAATGTAAACAAAAGATGTATGTAAACGTAGCGCTGATTTACTCTTATTTGCCCATACTATATTCAAGTTGTTTTAACGTAGGCTTGATAAATCACAAGTAATTCTTATCCCCTCTATTCCCTTCGGCTATATTCCCTTTCCAAGGACATACAAGTAACTGGGAACACCTAGTCGATCTCCTCCTCGTTGATATACTTCTTCTCCCTGAGAATAGTATTTTAAAAAACTTACATGCCTTTACTAATAAACATGGCAAACTGACTGATCCTTTTGTTACATTTCATTCTGCTTAATGCACTTTTTGAAAGGGGCTTGCTGGCTTTTTGATTTAGCTTTCATTTGGAGTCCTGAAAATTCAGTTTTCCTATTGTTACTTTGCATAGTAAATGCAAATTATGAAGGATTTATTGTATATCATGATTATTCACATCAGGTAGAACAGGAATATGTAACGAGTAGCGTTGAGGAGAATGCCTCACAAATCCCTAACTTCAACTTTCTAAACAAAAAACGGTGATTACTCACAGATTTTACATCTGATGGAGTTTTCTTGGAGTTACGCGTGTCTTTATTTGCACTTGGCGATACAACACACTGTTATAATACTATTATGGTAACGATATGCAACTTGCTGTTCTGGATATATTCCTTCAGATATCGATGAATGCTCCTTCCAGAATATATGTGTATTTGGTACCTGCAATAACCTACCAGGAATGTTTCATTGTATCTGTGATGATGGCTATGAACTAGATAGAACCGGAGGAAACTGTACAGGTATGTTTCTTCTATTGAGAAATACGTCAAGACTTGAATATTCTTTTTAATCGTACCAAGCTAACTGAAAAATGAGTTCATAAAATGTGCATTTTGTTCTCTTACAGCATTGTGTACTGTGTATTCTTTCTCCACTAAACAAGCAAGGTTTATAATTGCATGGTTTGGAATAAAGTAAAGAAAGGAATAAAAATAACGATTGCTTAGATATGCAGCTGTATAAAAGTCATTCCTAAACGGTTGATAAATTGTTAGTGGTTCTTTCCTTCAATTTCAGCTAGAAATAACTTGCATTTGAAATGTTCTTGCACATTTTGTTTTAAAAAGTAAAACGATTCCTATTTTCTGTCCCGTGAACAAATTTACAAATGTAGCCTTCCTCTTCTAGATATCGATGAATGTGCTGATCCCATTAACTGCGTTAATGGGCTCTGTGTAAATACTCCTGGGAGGTATGAATGTAATTGCCCTCCAGATTTCCAACTAAATCCCACTGGAGTGGGTTGTGTGGGTAAGTGAAAGCTACCTGAAGTATTACGATAGACATTGCATGAAGAAACCTGTGGGATGGATACTAGATGTATTAGACATGAATAATTTGGCCTCTTTTCAAAGCCGAGGGGACTGTATTGATGCAAATGAGGATAACAGGATTCAAGAATTATATTTCCACACGCTGCATATGCTGTTGTATAGTCTTCTAGAGATGGGTTTAGTTATTTTAACTGCTTAATGATGTTTATAGTTTCTTTAAAATTCATCTTTTTTTTTTTATTTGCCCAAAAACGTATTATTTGTGTTACTGGTTCTGTTCTCCTGAGAGTCAACAATTCTCATTTTAATAATTGAATTATTAAATCCTAGATTGCCGTGGGATTGATTTATGCTTTTTTGGAGGTAGATGGTCCAGTGTTTGGTTCACTGTTTAGCTTAAATCTAAACTTGAATTAAAACTGCTTATGGCAGCTGTTTGGCTGGGAGCAAGCTGCGAAAGATGCATTTCGCTGTAGTTTATGTAATTCCCTCTGGCTTACGCAGGCTTAAAGTGAATTTTCTTTACTTTTTTTTCCCTTGCCGCATGAGATAGAAGGATTGTCATGTGATTACAGTATATAGTAGCAGTCAGTCTGTCTTGGGGGAGGGAGGGTAGAGAAGAGGGGCTATGACTCAGCTGTAACGCTTTGTGTGTGTGACCCTTTGTGTGTGACTTTTTACTTGGAAAACAGCCTTTTTATTTTATTGTCTTAGAAGACTTAGACTCTTCTAAGTTTGTACTTAGATCTTCATCCATTTTCTAAATGTGTACTATATTAATATAGCGTGATGGCAAATAAATACATTCTAAACAAAGCATTTGAGAAAAAAAATTCCTTCAGAACAGATTTTACTGTCCATCTTTTCTGTATTTCTCTGTTTTCTGTCTATGTATGTTCTCTGTTGCTTTTGTGGCTGCTAGCAGCAGGTCCCTTTGAGACTTTCAGATGTCCACAGTCTTGACCAATTTATTCTAAAATTTTAAGCTGAAATTTTTAAAGATGAAGAGAAGTTATGTCATCTGTTCCTGTTGAACTGGAAATCTGTGTTTCTATCTCCCATAGAGTCTTCCGAAAATGCCTGCCTCAGTAACTTTCTCCTACAGTTGCAGTCTCACTTAAGCATTTAGCTTTGCCTCAACTGAAGACTCAGTTGAAGCAGTGAAATCCTGTCTCTTGGGCTCCTCCGCTTCTGCAGCATGTAACTACTCAGATCCTGTTTTTTTTTTTTTTTTCCTGTCACCAGATGCTGTGTCAGCTCAGTCCTGCAAGCCCTGAACCATGACCAAGGTTTTAAGTTAGCTTGAAAGAAGCTTATGAGAATGCATTTCCCTACTGCTAGCTGACTTCTGTGTTGCTAAATAATGAGGGTTCGAGTTGGAACTCTACTTTGGGACCAGCTGTCCTAAAGCCGTTTTGGGCAGGGTCCCAGGTTTCCTCAAGGAAGCACTCCACAGGTGGAGGGAAACCCCCTCAAGGGTAAATCTAGCAACTGTAGAATCCCAAACGACAGAGCGAGCTCCCTGTCCAAAGAAAAAATGTTAGTAAGAAAGAGTCAAACTAATAAGAGCAGTATTTGACCTTTAATAAGAAGGTCAAAACTTCTTTGACCTTTCTGCATTTCTCTCCAGAGGAAACGCTACAAAGGCTCTGTCTCCTCTACAAAAAGACTGTTTTGCTTTTTCCGTGTGTAAGAAACATTTTCAGTTCCTCAGTGTAGGGCATGACTGGATGTACAGAATAAAGAAGCTCCCGAGACTCACCCTGCCGAAGAAACACTGCTTCTCCTTTGTTTCAGACGACTGCAGAACTGGAATCATCTGTCAGTCCGCTGGAGGAGCTGCAAGCCTATTAAGGAAATTTTTCCTCTCTCTGCAGCCTGATTCTATAATGAAATACAAAACACACCCAATGAACATTCTTCTTTTTTCTTAACAAGGGCACGCAAAGCCTCTGCTTCCTATGAAATATCATCGGAGCGATACAGCCGAGTGTGTACCTCGACTCCAAGCAAAGCAAATTTGCACGAAAGCTAAGAAAACTCATACCACCAAGGGTTCCTCCCACGCTCTGTATCGTTACTGTAGATGTACTTTTAGAGCTGGCTAGGGTGATGCTGTGTAAATGTAATGTTAGTGGAACTCGTTTCTACGCCCGTGAACACAGGGGGAACATGGTAAAACCTTACGCAATTTTCCCTGTAAGCCTGTAGTCACTTGGAAGGGAAAACACAGAGGCTAGTAGACCTCACTAAGAGAAAGGAAAGTTTCTTGCTTCTGGAATGCACAAGTTGTACTGAAAAAACGTTCCAGAAACAACTTCTCAGAGGACAGCAGCTTCTGGTTCTCTTCAATAGCACTGTCTCTTGCATGCTTGAGCAAACAAGGAGGAGGAATTTAAATTCCAGTTCCTCTCAGAGGTAACAGAAATATTATCCTTGGCAAAGAAGGAACGTGGTGCCTTGTCAAGACAGTTCATGTGAAGAGTAAACTGAAACCTAAAACCTGTTACAGACTCAGTATCAATATTCTGCTAGAGAATTTCGTGCTCTGCCTTCTTTCCAGTGACTATCATCTCCTATTGTTTTTAATGGGCCTGAGGTCTTAGGCTGAAGCCGTCTTCCGAAATGGTCATTGTTTTTCACTTTTCTCAAGGAGAATGAAGCCAAATCTCTTGCTGGCCTCTCTTAAAAAGGCAGATGTCTTGCGCTATCGCAAATGGAGAGGAGCATGCAGCTCCTCTGAGAGCAAGAGGGAGGCGGGTGTTTGCAGAATAACCACGTTTGGGTTGTTTCAGCTGAAGTCCACAATGAGAACAACAGGGCGTGCCCTTTAAGGAAAGGCAGTTTGTGTTACCTTCTTGTAACACCGTATTATTTTTCAGCCTTAACAAATTGTAAAACTTATATTTATTACCAGTAACCTTTCTAAAGAAAAAAGAAAGAGAGAAAATAGTCTGCAAGTCTAGTATACGCTGGTCAGTGATCTCAGGCAAATAAGTATTTGCGCCTTTGCCGCTCAATTCTTAATCGAGTGTTTTAGCTCAGCTCAGTAAGCATTTATGTTGAGATATTGGAATTTGTTGTAGAATATGTGGAGCACAGAATGTCAGGAACATACTACTATTTTGTAATCTCTACTACAGAGCTAATACGCTCTTACAACCGTGCACCCAAACTTGTCGATTGTGCTTAAATTTGAATATATTTAAATTACTTGGGAATTTAGAAGATCTCCTGTTGATTGATTGATGCAGTGTTCAGAACAAAAATTCAGTCCAAAAATTTATTTGAAGTTGTGTTTTTATGCCATACGTGCGTAACTAACCAAGCTGAAGCGGTGGACCTCGAGAACAACCAATTCTTAGTAATCCAGAGTTTTCTCTAAGCTTTTTTTTAATAGAGCTGTCCCAAACCTCAACTTATTTTAAAAGGTCATGTTATATCAAAACCTTTGTAAAGCCCTGACGATTTCAGAAGTATGAAATACCCACTTTTATCATACTCCGTTCATCTCATTCCTTGTAAAATTCTAAGGCTGCAGTGTCTGGTCCTTGCTGCAGGCCGTAAGTTAAAAATGTGGTATTTCTTAGTAAAATATGCATTTGGGAAATCATTCAAGAATTCATTTATAAGTTTCCTAGTGATACCATTAACGGAAATAATTTTGAAGCAAACGTGCAGAAAGATACTTAGGCCTTTAGACAATGAGTGTATCAAATTTTTCTAGAGTGAGTTTCTCCTCTTCTGCAGAGGCATCCTTCAATAGCAAGTTATTTCATAGGCAGGCATGCTCTTTAAAATTACAAAGTTAATGTTGAGGAAATTAGCGTTTCTCTTATTTGAGTGGAATATTATTATAATGATTGACCTCTTATCTTCTCCTTCTTGTATTTATAACTCACGGCTAGTTGTTTTCCATTTATAAAGAATGAAGGGATAATCTGTGCAGCAGAAAAGAAAAATTCCTAGCTTTACTTCTCTTAGTAAATTCCCTGCTCGTTTTACCAAGGCCAGCAGTTGTCTGAATGACTAAGTTACAGTTTGAGTGAACTACCAAATTTTCCTCAAAACTACTGCACATTTAGATCATTTAGATCATTTGTTTCAATACTCCTAATTTTTGGAGAATGTCTTTGAATGTGGAAGGACTCTTCCAGTTACTTGATAGATGAGGCTTCATTCTATAATTCTATAGAAAAATGTTTTTAAAATCCCCAAGGAAGTCATAGCCTAGTCACAAACAGGATGCGGAGAGGAACTACCAACAGAAAACTACAGCAAGGTTTCTGGTATTTTCTGGATTAGAAGATTGGGAAGAGTAAATGTGCTACATTAGATTATGGTGTGACTCCTTCAACCATTTTAAACTGTCCTCTAGCTACTGAGGAGACTGAGGCTACCGCTTCAACATCAGTGCTCTCTCTCAACATCAGTAACCGTCAGTGTGCGTGAGCATTTTCAGCTTGCCAATGACTTTAGAAGAATGACATAATCTTGGTTTCCTGCTTGGAGGTGTGGAACTTGAAAATGAATGCTTGAGGTTCCTTTGTCCAGACTGTTGGGTACAGCTGTGTAATCCTGTGTGTTTTATACGTAGATAATCGTGTTGGCAATTGCTACCTGAAGTATGGCCCACGAGGGGATGGCAGCCTGTCTTGCAATACAGAAATTGGAGTTGGAGTCAGTCGTTCCTCATGCTGCTGCTCTTTGGGAAAGGCGTGGGGAAACCCCTGTGAGACTTGTCCCCCTGTAAACAGCAGTAAGGAAATGTTCTTCTTCCTTTTTTTCCTCCCTTATATAGAAAATACTAACAAGAAATGAAAAAGTATTTGAAATCTTTTACTATATTACTATAAATTGATCATTAAAGAGCCTGATGAATTACTTGACAAGGTTGTGTTCTAGCACAGTTGTTAGAGGGGGATGCAGAGGGTGTGGACTCTGGTCTTCTGTGACTGACTTGGGAGCCTATTCTCACGATTGAAATCACTGGGAACTTTAGTGACGCTGACCAGGCGCATGCACTGTGGGTAACTTGGGCATATCATTGCACTTTGCTTGACTTTATTTTTCTGCCCTGGGGGAGGGGGGAAGGGAAGGAAGGATATTTGCTGCTGGTTTTTTTTTTTTTTTTTTTTTTTAAAGTGCTGATGTGCCTTAGGAGTCTGAGTAGATAGAGTACATGCATCTGTTGGGAATTTTTATTTGTCATTTTCTCTACCATGTTGGTAGTGGAATAAATTAATAGTGCTTAGAACTCGACTCGTGCCTTTAATCTAGAGAACTGCAGTAGTTCACAAAGGAGAGTAGTTAACACATTTGGGTAACTATTTCTCTATCACTCTTAAGCACTTTCAGTAGTGTTCCCCAGTGAGACTTACCAGCTCTATAGATATTTGAAGTTCTTTGAATGAATAATGCAACAGAATTGTTAAGCATGTTATGTTTAATAATGTCATAATAGCATGAACTCCAATTTTAGCACTCATATATTGCAGAAAAAAATTTTATATTAAAAAGCTAATCAAAACCCAAAGTGAAGGATATATAAATGCCTTTATACGGGCACAGTATGAAGAAAGCAGCATTGTCCTTCCCTATGGGAATATCCCTGGTTAAGGTATTCTTTTAAGGAGGGCTCTCAATCTTACCTTTATTTCTGCAGAGGCTAATGCACTTGCTCTATGCACTGTGAATAGGCTAATGAGGGTAGAAAGCCAATGAGCGTACAGAAAAAGAAGCATTAAAAACACAAATGGAATTTTAATTTCTGAAAGTGTGTTTCTGTTATTGGCATTTTATTCTTCACATGACTAATAGTCTCTCTTTTGTTACGTTTTACTTCAGCGGAATATAATACTCTTTGTCCAGGAGGGGAAGGATTCAGACCAAATCCCATCACTATTATTTTAGAAGGTGAGTTCATCCTAAATGACTAAGATGGTTGACAATAAACAAAGTGCTGTCTTTGGAAAAGTCTGCACGGAAAGTAAATTATGAGGAAGTTGTTACATTTACTGCAAAGCAAAACCCCTGTATTAATGTGAATTAAACAACATGATGAAAAGGAGTATTGTAGAAGAACCTTGAGAAAGTCCAGCAATATTTCAGTAGGAAAATAAGCCGTTGCATAGCTTTTCTGTGCCTCCTTGCTTGAATTGGCCTTTGAAATTGGCCCCTGAAGAATAAGTCATTTATGAAAATTACAGCTTATCAGTGGAAGGTTTCAGTTTCAGGAAATATTCATTGGACAAAGAAACTCTGGTTCCAATGAGCATGCAGGAATGAGAAATTAGATGCCAAATTCCTGTAAACAATAATGGAAGTTGAACTCCGTGTGTTCATCGAGCTGAAATGTGCTCCAGAAAAGCTAGCTGAATGCTATAGAATGAACATCTCATCCATGTTTTCATGAACTGCAGTTCAGAGGCAGAAAAATGTATGTGACAGTTGGAAGATACTAGTTGGTAAGATTTCAGGGGAGTGCTTAAAGTCTCTTGTTTCTCTTCATCCTGGAATGCAAATGTGGCTTTTTCTCTGTTTTCAGACATTGATGAATGTCAGGAGTTGCCAGGTCTCTGCCAAGGTGGAAATTGCATCAATACTTTTGGCAGCTTCCAGTGTGAATGTCCAAAAGGCTACTACCTCAGTGAAGAGACAAGAATCTGTGAAGGTTGAATGCCTTAAAACTTTCTTCTCTAACACAGTGCAGTTATTCTGGAAGAACTGCCCTTTTTAGCCTTAAATCCATACAGTGGATATGTGGTTCTCTCTCTCTTACCTAAATCTCTAAAATCATTGATTTTTAGCATTCGTGCTATGATTTAGATAAACCTTGGAATGTTACATTTGAACATACTAATATTTATTTATAGATACTAAATCTCAGGTAGGTATGTTCAGTAAGATAAGGTGGTATTCATGATTTCTGCGTTCTCATTTCAACACCTACCATCGCTTGCTAGTTTCAGGCTTCTGCTATTGTAAGTGAGAGAAGCTGTCTTCTCCATGGCAGTTCAGAGTAGCAGCTTAATTTACACAGTGTGAAGTAAACAGTTAGATGTTAATACTGCATGTAAGTTCTCTTTGCTTTCTCTTTGAGATTTGTCATGAATGTTAGGCCCAAAAAACAGAACCAGCAAATAAGCTAAAGGAGCTTTCGTGATTTTTCTTATTTTAGAATGCCATAAGTCAGCTTCCCATTCTTAGTTAATGTGGGGAGAAAGACATTTGTCTTCTTTCAAAACAGAGCATATGAATTCTGAGACTTTGCTAAGCTTTGCTGAAGAAAATGGGCAAAACTGGGTTTACAGGTAAATTGTTTATAAATGGGAGGGGGAGGGAGGCTCACTTGCCTAGTAACTGGAAAAAGAAGGACCAGGGCTAGAGCAGCAAGGTTATGTAGTTACTGAGCTTCCATATTTCTAAGTAGCGTATTTAAAACATACACATCTCACTTCCCATACGGGAAGCGGAAGTGAATTTTAAAAGGAGTTTTAAAAGGAAAAACAGTCATGTTCTCAGTGGAGCAGAGAACACATTAACAAAACTGAAAAGTGACAGTGACATTCCTGTGGAAAGAGTTCCCTACTGAGACATTTGGGCTCCCATCTTCTCTGAAGCTGGCAGGGCACAGATGCTCCAGTTTCACTGGTACCTTCAGCAACTTTAATTAGGGTGTTTTCTTGCACAGACTGGACTTGATTGGGGCTAATACCACTCATCAGCAGCTATTACAATAGCTACTTAACTCAAATCTGAGCTGTAAATTTGAAGCTATCCTTTAAATGAAACATTTTTGTTATCTTGAGGTAGTTTAATGTATGTATACTTCTCAGAAGTATTTACTAGGGCTTGATCCTCTTGTCATTTTGTTAACTCTAGTGCTTTTGCTTGGTCTATAGATATTGACGAGTGTGTTGCGCATCCTGGTGTCTGTGGTCCTGGGACCTGCTACAATACCTTGGGGAACTACACCTGCATTTGTCCGCCTGAATACATGCAGGTGAACGGTGGACATAACTGCATGGGTATGCAAAATGCCATATTTACTAGATACGTCTGCTTTGGAGATAGACTTTGGGTAGGCTGCTTTGGAGCCAAACTCCGTGCTTACGTTTCCTTTTTTGGCAAGGCTGTTTCCAAAGTCTTTAAAGTGAGTTGTCAGAACACTGGACTTCGCAGCATTGGACCTGCAGCCGTTCACATTCTTGATAAGTTGAAGTTCTTGTGTTGCGTTTTCCTACCTTTAACTCCCAGAGAGCTGTGCCACATAGTCGGGAAGGAGATCCCATTGGCTGACGTGCAGTGTTTAGTGCTCTTGCTCTGTAACAGAACTCAGAAATAGTTTTTCAGTTTCACCGACCATGGCCAAACGCTACAGTTTGCTGGACAGTTTGATCTAGTGAGCATGCACGTTTTGTCTCTGGTTCTTTGGGAATTTTTTTTTTTCCCCATCTGTGTCTTTGAATGAAGTACGAAAATACATAAATTTCAGACAAATATTTTAGGTAGGTCTAATACAAAGAGAGTAGGTGACTTCAATTGTTACATTATTTTTAAATGCATCCACGCACATGCTCAGGTTGCATTCAGCAGCAGAGTTAATGAACCAGTGTCTAGGTCAGCAGAGGGTTAATATTTACTTAGGTTAGCGTGCTGGTGGTTTTGTAAGTCATTCTTACCTCACATCTAGACATGAGAAAGAGCTTTTGCTACAGAAGCTATAATGGAACCTCCTGTGAGAATGAACTGCCCTTCAATGTGACCAAGAGGATGTGCTGCTGCACGTACAACGTTGGCAAAGCCTGGAACAAACCTTGTGAACCATGTCCGACTCCAGGAACAGGTAAAACCTACCGCAACCAACCCACTTTGTTACTTTCTTTGCTCATCTACTCCTTTGACACGTTAGCTGAAGTTGAAATTTCAGCCCCAGAACAATGCCTTTATTGTTGTCCCAGAGCAGAGTGACAGTACCCTATTGTCTGTCACTGGCTGGATTAATCCGGCTTGCTGTGCTATGTTCTGCTATTGTAGTGCTACGAATAGGTGTTTCTTCTAGTTAAAGAAATAGTCACTCCGTACTGAGCGGAAAGATACAGCTTCACCAGTGGCATGATTTTATAAAATCATTCTAGAAATGAGTGTGCTATAGTTGTTTGGGTCTTTCCTTTTAATAAATTCTGAGGCTTTCAGAGGCATATATGGACATAAAGTTACTTTCCGATATATAGATTTATGTTTGAAAAAAAAAACAAAAAAAAACCTACTTTTGTGTAAGTAGGAGCCACCAGGCTGGTAATAGTGGGCCATAAGCAAGTCTTCTGAAGAGGTGGCTGCAAAACTCCCACCTCTAAAGTTGGAGGTTTTTGGAAAAGCGGTCACCAGGTGGATAGTACTCGGGTTGAAGAGTCAGACTGACAGGAGATGCTTGCTGGCTGGTGTGTCTAACAGGGTAATTAATTTAGGAAAGTGTAATTTAGTAAGTACATAGCTGGGGATACCTTTCTAATGTCAGAGCAAACTAATTCTGTCAGAGCAAAAGATTATGTGTCATTACTGAGCGCGCTGCCTCTCTAGATCTTCACTCATGCCCCACATCTGACTGTGATCCGCTCAGTTGCTTTTGCGTTTCCTCTGGTGAAGATGGTGAACTTGGAAAAGCTCAGTAAGCAGAGAAGTGTAAAGGGAAGTAAGACTTCCCTTTTGTAAGGGAATACAAAAGCCAGTCCTTTATCACTTAGTCTTTGTGGAGTGTCTTGCCTGGAATGAAACACCCTGGAAAGAGTCAATAAACTCAACTCAGGGAAGATCACCAACTTTGAAACCCACCCGTATTTCTCTCACATTTGTAAAATAGCAAAGCTGTCCAAATGAAATAACTGTTTAGTGCAAATATGTTTTACTGTGCAACTGAGTGTGCCCTAAGCTAAGCGCGGGTAAACCCATAGCTCTGGTGCTGCATCATTGGTGGCGCTAGCCTAACTAGCGTGTTCCTTTCATTCCACCTGGTTTAGCCTGGTGACATAAGGGAAAATGGCAGATAATTTAGGAAACATTGTCCCCCACAAGTAATTAGGAAGAGGAAAATGGGACTGAAAAGGAAAATGTCCTTTTCCTTTTCTTTCCTTAAGCAGGAGTAGGGAAAATGAAGGAATGTTGCTGGCAGTCAGGAATGGAAGATGAAAATAAGCTTGAAGGAGGAAATACATGATTGCTATCACAGAGAGCTCATAAAATCTTTTCTCGCAGTCATTTAACTCTGTGCCATAAAATTGTCATCATGATGACAACGCAATGAGGAAACTATAGCAATGTAATAGCAGAGATTTGCGCGATTAATGTTCTTGGGTGGAATTCTCCTTTAAAGTTGGTAATACTGAAGTTCTCAGAAACTTGTGCAGCTTTTAAAAGTTTGTGAGAACAATTCCACTTGGGCAATCTGCAAGCAGTTACAGGGTTAAAATATTTCCCAACGGGTTTTGCCTTGTTAGCGCTTCTCTTTTAAAGGCCTTTACTGTATTTGGAAACATCGCTGAACCTCTTTCCCTATGAAAAGAGACTGTGCGAGGGATCAAACACAGATTCCAAGTGTAAATGGCTGAATAGCTGCAGTTATGTGGTATAATGGGTATGCTCTGAAATCTGGACGGGGGCTGCACATCACAGACAGGGGTTACGATACACTGACCTTAACCAGCTTGCCAGAGTGAGCCCCACAGCTCATTAAAAGCATTATTCTGCTCTGATGAGAAGTATATTGTTCCTCTATACTAACTTCACATGCCAGGGCATTTGCATTTTTTCTTTGTTAAGAGTGCTCTCTCTTCTTTTTATACATTTATGTTTAACAATTAAACACTGTGTGACTTCCGTAAAGATTATATCATTTGGTTTTACGCATTAGACAGATCATATTCATTATCAGATATGCCTTAAATACTCAGAAATAATAATTCTTGATTTTTTTCCCCACCCTAAGGAGTAGAAAAAGCCACTTTGCAGCTAAGAAGGGACCAGATATTTGTAGAACTCCTTCATGGTTTGATCATTTTGGGAGTGCTTGAACTTTCAGGGAGGTTTTTTTTTTTTTTTTTTTCCCCTGTTACAGGACCTGTTATACGATCCTGTTATGTGATCGTTTTGTGCTATAAAAATGATACAGTGATAAGTGCACGGTATTTGGAAATTTTTTTTAAAGTCATGGTTGCAAAGTCAGGCTTTCAGAAAGCAAATCTCTGAAGTGTTTGCATATAATTAGTTTGGCACTGTGTATAAGTGCATTATGATATTGTTATCTAATTATTTTTCTTTACGGTACAACTGAAAGAAAATGAAAGAACTCCATTAAATGGAATGCATGGACTATGTAGGTAGCCATGATATAGAAATAGAAACAGGTCAAAAGAAGGCCTGGACCCTTCAGACCTTATTCTCCGTCCTCCCAAACTTGACCTTAGGCGTAATTACAGGAGCAGATTGTCATCAACCATGGAGATAGGGGAGGGAACATGAGGCCCTCTTTTTGCCTAGTATCTGGTTTTTGTGGGTATTTACTGACAGTAGGAAATGTCATGATTCTGCCTGTAGAAAATAAGTTAGAAAGGAAAACCTCAGATTCTCCAGTGTTACACATTCTGGCATAAAAGAGCAGAAAGTTGCTGGATGATAAAACACTGTAGCAGGGACCTCTAAGACTCAGTATCCTGTAACAGAGGACTAACATCAGTGGGCAGAGACTGGCTTGCCTTACGGTCATTAGGCAGTGGAACAGAGAAAAGAAAATGTTGAGGTTCAGCTGTCTTGGATCCTGTTCTGCTTCAATAGAAAATAACAGTGAATTTTTGAACGTGAGAAAAAGAGATGAGATCAAAAATCTCATTCTGAGCAATGATCCATCCACATTTGCTGAAATCTTAATAAATAAGAACATTTGGTCTCAGAGAGACAAGAATTACTCAAGTTAGAACCCCAGTGGTTAAGCTGCACAAAATTACAAGCTACTGAAGAGCCGCTCTGAAAACGTAAAGCATCAAGAAACACTAACTATAGCCAGCAGCAAAAGGAACTATCACCGCTCTAGATTAAGATCCCTACTTGCAGGAAGACGGAAGGGACTCCTTCCTTTTTTCCTGGTGCTAGAAGAGATCCCAAATAATTTGGGCTGCATTTCAAGTTTAGAGGTGAGGGAAAGGTCGAGTCCATCCATTTCATCCCACTGGATAGCAGCTATCTATATAGAATATAGGCTTCCTGTAGGCTCTTTATCAGCACAGACAGTGGAACAAGCGCTCACTCTGGAAGTCTCCAGACACTGCACTTCCCTCAAGAACCCTTTTGGACTGTAACTCAGTGGGATGTTTCTGTAAGTTTTATCTGTATTCTTTAGATGGAGATTTTACCTTGGCTTAGTGCCCTGCAGGTGTAAGTATCTGCCACATACCTTGGAATTTTTCATTAATAACAGTATGGAAATTTGATATTGGAAGGTACTTACTGTTTTTCTGGAGGTTTTGAATGCTAATGTGATTTTTTAAAATGCTGAACAGCAGCTGGGTGTTTAGTGTTAGCAAGCACATATTCAAACCACCCATTCAGACGGGTGGTGCCTACCCAACTGGAATTATTTTGCCCCCTCAAGCAAGTGGATTTTCAGTACGCAATGCTATCAAAAGTCGTATTTTTGCAAATTCAGCATAGTGAAAAATAATTATAATTGTGTTATTTTCCAGATTTCTGCCTGGATCAGAATGTCTTAGTGTATTGTAAATGTATTTTACTTTTCTTGCAAGCACTGTTCTGCCAGTAAAATCTCATGCTGACACAGATGATTTGTAAGAAACATTTTAGCAATTTAGTTTAGTTAGTAGTTATTCGTTTCTCACAACCTGCAATAATTAACGGAGTCCGTAATAGCTACAAAAAGGTACCTGTGCACAGGTAGTTGATTTTTTTCTCCCTATGCTGCAAAGCCATTCAACAGAAATTGTACACCTTTTCTGGAAAAGAGAAAATAAGATGAGGATACTAAAACAGAATGTTCTTTTGAAGGCAGCTTGTTTAAAGCAGAGCTTCCCCTCTGCTCCCCACGTCAGAGGAACTAAGCTGCAGTACTCTTTGCAGAAAAGAACGGAGATGGTATTGTCAAAGAAGGCTAGGTACGGGTCAGTTACATTTACTTCTCCGTTCTGAAACTGCCAGTACAGATTCTCTCTGTAGATGCCTAGAAAGCAGTAATAAACATTAAAGGGGAAGTTATAGGGTCCTATTTAAAACAAAAACTTAAGTTCTGCCTTTTCAAGCAGAACATTTGCTCTCGTGCCAAAGTCTGTAGAGACTTGAGAAAGGAGAAGTATGAATTAGTGTTCCAATTTGCATTCGCTTATTGGCAATCTGAATTTTCAAAACAATTTGTACAAGAGGCAATGGCTTATCTCTTCTGAGTAGTTTTGACTTGTATCGGCTTTTGAAAAGCTGAGGAATCTTGCAAGTAATTCTTGAGAGATCATTAAAGATGCATTTTTCCCTGTTTTGCTCCAGCGGAATTCAAGAACATATGTGGGAATATTCCAGGCTTTACTTTCGACATTCATACTGGAAAGGCTGTTGGTAAGTTGAACTAAATATGTTCACCAAAAAAGTGTTGTGCTGCAGTATGCTGATACTAAAGTGATTATTCCATAAAATAAAATTCAAATTTCATTGCAGAGATGAGATGATGACAAATATTGTAAGAACGAAGTTAATGTAGTTTGTTAAGAACGTCTCTGATTTCTGTTTTTCGATTTCTGTATTTTGTTACGAACTTTTGCCTCCCCCTCCATTCCGGTTCAGGGGGTTGAGTTTTAACTGACAACATAAAGGGTTCTGTCTTCAACAACTGTGCGGAAGTTATCTGCATGTTTGACACAGTTCTGTATCTCGTCTCACATATAGTATCGCTTTGTTTTGATCGCTTCCTGAGCTTCATATTTTCTCTCATAATGGGCGTAGGTTTAGTTTTTTATCCTACAAGTAATTGAAGTAGGCTAAATAGAACTTCTCCAGCTCAGTTTTAAGCACTGTGAAATTGAGAATCCGTCCAGTACAAAAAGCCATGAAACGTTGTATTTTGACTAGCTCATCGCACTTTCAGATATCGACGAATGTAAGGAAATCCCAGGAATCTGTGCAAATGGTGTTTGCATCAATCAGATTGGCAGCTTCCGCTGTGAATGCCCCACTGGATTCAGCTACAATGACCTGCTCTTGGTCTGTGAAGGTGATTCGAAGTGACGTTATTTTCTGTTGAGTTTCCCATAAGCACGTTCATCTTAAAGGAAACAGGGACATTTAACTCGCATGTTTTTCAGACTCTTAAGATACAGGCTGTGGGCTTTCTTGTAAGTGCTCAAGTCTATAAATGAGTTTAGGATGCATTTATCTTTAATATGTATACACATGCACTTAGATTTTTTTATAGTTTTTGCATTGTTATCGCTTCTGCTTTCAGGTAACCTTAAATAGAACCTTTTTTTTTTCTTTTTTTTTTCTTTTTCATTTTATGCTCCAAATTTACTTTGGGGAGGAAATTTAATTCTTAGGAACAGATTTTCTTGATTTTTGCCTCTTGTGGCGTCTTCTGTGATTTTATAGGTAAAGAATTACCAGATATTCATAGATGGGCTGTGTTTCTCTTTTGATACTATAGGGGCATTGGAATTAGACTGATACAGCTTTCTGTTTACGCCCTAATCTTGCGTTTGTTTCAAGCTAGCAGTGAAATTCTGCCTGCTCTGAAACTAATCGGAGTTTTGTCACTGTTATTTGAAGGTCCTGTGCTGACGTTTGTGCCCTAGAATGCTAAAAAATTATGCCACTTACTATTGTAGTTCAAACATTATTTTATTTAAAATATATAAAGGCACAGGGGACCAGAATTTATTTTTTATTTTTAATTAATTTATTTAGGCAGACCTTTAAAGTTTCTTGGCCGCTTCAATGCATAGAAGGTTGGATTCACAGGCTTTGATTTCCTCCTTCACCTTCCCTTTCCTTTTGTTGAGGGCAGCCTACAAAGATTAGTCCTGCACGGGACTGAAAATCCAGTCTAAATTCTAGGCAGAAATAACAGTCTTTTGGTTTCTGATTCCTGCGTTGACTCTTGACGTTTCAGATATTGACGAGTGCAGTAATGGAGATAACCTCTGTCAGAGAAATGCAGACTGTATCAACAGTCCTGGTAGTTACCGCTGTGAATGTGCTGCTGGTTTCAAACTTTCACCCAATGGTGCCTGTGTTGGTAAGAAATCAGTTGATTTTTCTAGTCTGTTTGAACTGGTTTGTACATAAGCAACAGCACACGCTTCATTCTCTTAAAATGCAAAAGAATCATTTATTTTCCGTTACTTTGCCTATTTTGCCATGTGTTTTATGTTTTATAGCCGTGTTTCTCTGTTCATGGGAAGAAAAGACAGGGTAAAATTTTTAAAGAATGTTCTTGAGGTATCAACCAAATATTAACAGTAGTTTTGACCTCGAGGTGTGTAGGCAAGTTCCTATAAAATGAAGTTTTGTTATGATTCAGGTTTAGCTATGGATAATTTTGAGTCTGGCTTTAATAACAGATTGTAAAAACATGTTTGTGTAAAATGAATGAATAATAAAAGTCAATAACGTGTACCATCTGTTTTATATTTTTCTTATAGATCGCAATGAATGTCTGGAAATTCCTAATGTTTGCAGTCATGGTTTATGCGTGGACATGCAAGGAAGTTACCAGTGCATATGTCACAACGGTTTTAAGGCATCCCAAGACCAGACCATGTGCATGGGTATGGAAAGGAAATGCTTTTGTGCTGAAGAGGTGGAATGAATCTGGATTTATTAATTGTATGAGGAGATTATGGTGACGTTACAAGGCTCATTTTTACATTTTTGAATTTTTGTGAAGAAAGTTTATGAAGTTGTTCTTGGAGTAAAATATGTCAGTGGGGAGAAAAAACCGCAGTGGCCTGCAGGACAGCTCTGAATTACTGAAGAATATGTTAAACCCCAGTTTCACAAAAATAGATGATAATGACTCATTTGAAAGAGAAGTTTATAGGTGATATCATGGAGGGGTAGGCATTTGGAGAGGAAAGACAGATTTTCCAATTATTTAGAGCTTTATTGAGTTCATGTTTCATTTTAAAAAACAACCCCCGACATAACTTAAATCTATCCTCATTTTGCAGTCAAACGATGACATGAGAAATGAGCACAGAGACTGTTCTTTTCTTTCAGTGTTTCACATGTAATTCTAAAGGTTTTTTCAAACAAAGGAAAGGTGATGCATATGTGAATTCAGTTCCCTTAATGGCTCTGAATAGTGCTTGAGAAAACCAATCAAAAAATGTTTTTGCTTTTTGAAATAACAGTCGTACAAATGTCAGCTCTAAACTATAGAGAAGTTCGGTGTCCTCTAGCAATACAGGTGTGTTCCAATTTCCTTTTTAAACAGAGACTGAAAGTCTCTTCACATCCTGTTACATATTCATATACGCCTTCGTTGTTCTCATATTTGAACTAAATCACTTTCATCACACTGCCTGAGGAGGACGCTAGGTAAAGTGACTTGTGTGAACAGCACAAATTTCCAGACCGTGGTTAGTTAAAATAGTATCTCTAATAATTCTAAACTGAGTTTTTCTAGTCTGAAATACAAATCTTGACAAGGAAACAATCCCTGCAACAAAATATTTACCTTCTGTAAATAAAGCAAGATGTTTCAGGAAGTCCACAAGAGTTAGGAAAACAAGGATCTAAATACCTTTCAAATCCCCATGAAACTCCAGGAGGAACTCCTAAAGCGCACAGTAGGAAACAATACTGAATTCTAGCGCTTTTAAGAAAATGGATTAATCCAAGAGCTTGTAAGTGGTCTCTATATTTGTGGATACGCTACTGACCAAATATCGTATTTTTACATGCGTAAACTGACCTGTGAACAGGGACACGTTAACTCCTTGACAGATGCATTTCCAACAGGTTTTCATGTGCCTAATTGTAAAAGGTGTATAAAACTGAAGATAGTTCCAAGCTTGTCTGTGATGCTCAATCCGTTGTACTAACATCTGATCACAAACGAATGTTAAGAATCTTTACAGAACTTTCTTTAATTATTTAATTCATGGATATGTCTCACAGCTTTCAACTGCCTGGCAGTGCATTTGCAAGTCTTGTTTCTGGTAACTTACTCCTTGCATAGCACCCTTTAAAAGGGAAGGAGCGTTGGCAGGGAAAAGAAAAAAGAAAAGAAAGAATGCCTCAAGATATTGCACATTGCATTTATTTTGATCTTTGTATATAGCAGTATCTTTTATTTTAAAATACAGATAAAAAATAAATGTCATAGGTAATGTTTTCCTGCATTTACCTAGGAGCTTACACACAATGTTGTAAAAATCAGCATTAAAATGTGACAGATGAAAGGAGAGACTGAGGTTTACCGTACTGCCTCCATGTGCACAGGTAGCACATTAACACATACCTGGGAAAAACAGAGCCAGCATACAGTTTTGTTTCTCTTTGCAGATGTTGATGAATGTGAACGCCATCCATGTGGAAACGGAACTTGTAAAAACACAGTTGGATCATATAACTGTCTGTGTTACCCAGGATTTGAATTAACTCATAATAATGACTGCATGGGTAGGTGACGTAATCCAAACTTCACTTGCATTGCTGCTGGCTTGGTGTGCCAGGGAGGATGCATATAAAGTTAAAACTCACACAGAAAATAACTGAGGATGCTAAGATAGACAGCTGAGCCCAGTAACTGATACAGTTGCCTGCCCTAGAGGTTAATCATTTTATCATTTTTTAGACATTTCAAAGTACTTGGTACTGGGCAGCTTGCGAAGATGTCAACCCTAAATCTCTCGGTCGCTGGGGCAGCCTTGCTGTCCCCGATGGTTTAATGCAGCCCTCACTCCCATCAGATTTCCTAGGGAATTCTAGCACGCAGCAGTACAGCCCTCTGGCACTGCTGCTTCTCCTCGCTATTAGCTCTGTCAGTCCCTGACACCTGGCGCAGCCTATAGGGGCCGCTGACAATAAGCATAACCTGTATCATAAAGCCAGCGTCGCTATATGAATTCAAAATCATTTCTTTCGCCGTATCGAGACTTGCGCACAGCGTGACAGAGGAAGTAGACTGGCAACAAAAGAGCCGGCACAGCTGAACTCCTCAATCTCCTGCTCTCCTAAGACGGACTTTGCTTACAGAGAGGTACTGCTATTTCCTGTTCCTCTAAAGCAGAGAACAACAGAACTACTGATAGTTTTGGACAACTTAAATTCCGGGATACATGTAATAAACTCAAGTCTTCCTGGACTGAAGAACAGACTTGCAAGTCTCTGGAGATCCTCTCCCTTGTGTGAAGCAACAGCCAGAAGAAAAAAGGCTTTACGTTACTTTCTGCTACAGAAGGAGACACAAAATAAAGTCTTCTGATTCAGGAGAGAACTAAAACACCATCTTAAGTATTTTAAGTCCTTTCCGTGTCCAGGAAAGAGAAAATGCAAAACTTGCTTGAGAAGGAAAACAAGCTGCTGCCAACGAATGGCACTGTTTGCCAAGGAGGTTGTTTCCTCTGTGTGACAGTCTATCTGCCAGTCTACTCCCAGGAGCGTCTAGTACCTCAGTGCTCTAGGCTCTGCCTTCAAGGAGGCCACGGAGCCCAAGCTGACTCACAGACTTGGCCTTTTGTTAATACTCCTTTTGACGGTCTGGAGAGCTGCAGGGCTTTTTTCCAAACTATCCCAGTCATTCAAAGGCAGCACACCCCTTGCCAGTGTAATACTCTCTCGAGGTATTTGTAGTTGTGTAACTGTAGCACAGAAGAAATGTCCAGTGGAATCAGCTAGTAACACAGGAACTGCTGTATTGGCTCAGGCAGGAGGTACATCTTGTTCAGTAGCTGGTACTTAATGCTTCTGAGGAAGATTAAAAACTTCTGTAGTAAAAATGATGTTAACCTTCAAATTCAAATATTGCAAAACAGTAAAGTGTAAGTTGTCCTTACACTATGATACTCATCCCAGCCTCCTTGATTTTCATTTGTCCCGACACTTTCTCGTGGGTATTTTTCCTGATGCGGTCTTGCTTTCAGTTTGCCTTATTAAAGTAACTCTGTAAACTAAAAAGCATTTTCAAACATCATTTTCAGAACAGTTGCGAGTGAGAAAATCACCGTGGAAAGCAAATGACATATTCCAAAATGTGAAAAATGACAAGGCAAGTTTTAGGGGAAACTCGAGCACATATAAAATCCAGATAAAATCCAGAACACCCCATGCTGCATTTTCTTTTCTGCGTCTGGAGTTAGTATCACAGAGTTACTTGGCAGCAGTTTAATATCTCCAGATGCAGTAGCTGAGGTAATGCTGCAAGTTTAAAAATTATAATACCCTATAAAAAGTGTTGTTTAAATAAAACATATACCTTAATGCACTTGAGTGAGAGTTACTTTCCACGAGCTGTCAGCTGTTCCCTTGCTGCTTCAAGATTTACCTTTTCCATGGAAATATATATTGCAACTTGAGCGTGTTTATAACATACTGTATATACTGTATACACTGAGAATACATTCTAATGGTTAAACTCCTGGAGGGACTCAACTCTGACTTGTGGGGCTTTGTCTTTTGTTTTTTACAGATATTGATGAGTGCAGTTCCTTCTTTGGCCAGGTGTGCAGAAATGGACGGTGTTTCAATGAAATTGGTTCCTTCAAATGCTTATGTAATGAAGGATATGAACTTACTCTAGATGGCAAGAATTGCATTGGTATGTATGATACCACATGGAGATGCTAAAGAACCGCTGAGCTGAAATAATGTAACTGCTAGCCCCCATCTAGAAGGAGACATCACAGTCTGCACTTCTAAGTTTAAAAAATACTTGACAGTGACTTTAAGGAAAACACCGTAGAAGTATCTGGGTTTTAGAATGCTGTTACGGATCTCTCTGAAATTAAATGCCTTAGAGAAGGAAAGACAAGAAAACTCTTTCTATGAATAAGAGTTTTATTTTGCAAGAATAATGCTACGAGAATGATGTAATTCTAAACCTTTCCTGATTTCATGTACTCTTCTAAGACACTAACGAGTGTGTGGCACTACCCGGTTCGTGCTCTCCTGGCACCTGTCAAAATTTGGAAGGATCATTCAGATGCATCTGTCCACCAGGATATGAAGTGAAAAGTGAAAGTTGTATTGGTAAGGCGAGTTGCAATTGTTGCTTCTGGATGATTTATCAATGTGAGAAAAATATCTGGTGCTAACTTGGTGGAAAGTATATGTATATATTGTTGATGGTGAATTCTGCCCTATTTAGAAAATCATGAGGACAGGGAGTAAGTAAGTAGTAGAAGTCTTCAAGAAGAGGTTTTAAGAATGGAAGGCAAGATATTTTCACACTGTGTTGAGGGGAGAGCGTGCAAGGACTCTGAATTTCATTAACGCAAACTGAAAATACTTAAGTCTTACTGTTTGAAAAAAATCAGTGCTTTAATCTTTTTTCCAAATATCATTGATGGAACCAACCAACCTATGTACTGCATTTACGTAACGCTCACCAAAAAGGCAGTTTTTGACAATCAGTTTCTGGCTTCAGGGGACTAATGGCCTTTAGAAACGTTGATAACACTATTGAGCTTATGGAAAAAGTTGCTTAAATATGTTTCTTCTAACAGCTGGCTGTTGATTCAAAGTTTTGTATAATGTGCCTCAAGTGCTGACACTCATGGGAGGGAAGGTGACAGCAGCAGACCTTTTATCAGTTTGCATGTTCTTGTTTGTTCATGGAAGTATCTTTTAAAGCCTTGAATATTGGTCAGCAGCTTCATGTCACAGATCTTTCTGCTGTTTGCGTGAGGGGCAAAATAATGAATTAAGCTTCGGTGTGGCAGGGAATGAGGGAAAAAAAAATCCAAGTTACAACTCTTCAGCAGAGCAAAGCAGAGATCTACTGTGAACTTAGATATTTTATGTTGAAATCCACTATATGGGGGCACTTGGCAAGGAAGGTGCACACTAGTTTTAGGCGGCTGACCTAGCAGCCTTAGGTTCCTGTGTGGTCAATGGACAGACTAAGAACCCGTCTCTCCGCTGACTGTATAAAGAAAACTGGTTCTCAGCTTAAATGCTCAGCTTAAGTTAACTGGTGTGAATACACCCCTTCTCCCCCCACCCCCACCTCAAACTCATACTCAAAACTCCCAATAAAAGAGGAACAGGTTGTCCCTGTATGAGCTGCAGAAAACACTGGTGTGGATTTGGCCTATAGCCAAAAAAAATCTGTATCAATCCAGGACTGGATTGGATCCCAGGAATCCAGGGATCCAGGGACTGGATCCCGGGAATCATTTTGAATTTTTGTCTTGGACAATATTTTCAAAGCCTGAAAGTTCTCACATTCCCTTGTATCATACCACAGTATTCAGTTTGCTCGCCACCTTTAATGGTTTCTTTTGGCAGCTTCTGTTCCCATATTAGCAATTGTGTTTAATTCGAATCACCTACAGTTGTAAAATCATGAATTTGCAATGAAAGTTTTTCATTCCCCAGGAATGTCGTTGTTTATGGCCACTTTTAATATCCTGACAGTATCTCCTGAGGTTTATGACAGCACTTCGGTGACTGCCAAATAGATTTTTGCCAGAACTGAGTAAAGGGGACGGAATTACATTCTTACCTTGTCCATTCTGCCACGTGTCCAGAAAATTTGTAGATAGAATTCCCAGAAAATGCCTAGATAATCCTGTGGGGTTGTACTAGTACTTTGATTATGATTATTATTACAGTCCTTGCAACCTGTTTTCTCCCATACTTTCTACTGCTTTTATGTGCAAACACACAGATAAGAATTAGGTTTGTAGTGGGATGGCTGGAAATGGCTAGATTACTTTTTGAGCTCAGGATAGCTACATGCAGGGGAATCCAAAACAGATGAGAGCCAAGGAAGAATTCTTAGGTTTCAGCTACCCATTTAATGTATTACCTTTTGTTTTATGGGTTATGAAGAGGAGAGGACTCCTAGTCCTATTTCCTTCATCTGGTTAGTAGCCTGTCTGTCAAGGCCATGAAAATGGTTATTACCACTAGTCCCAAATCATTCATTACAGTAACAATCAGTACTTCAGCAGAGCAGTTTTTCCACTCTATTAATGCAAATGAATTGCTAAGCTTTGCATATTAGCAAATGCCACAATAACTAGGAAAGTAATTACCTTTCTTTTACTTCAGTAAGCTGACTTAAAATGCTTCACATTTACCACCTAGTAAGAGCTTGTCCATGGGAAGCTGTGGTTTATGTGCTATACCTATTAGTAGCTTCCAAAAATGGGACTGAAGATAACCTTTTTCAAGAGTAATGTCACAGAATTCTACTCCAACCTGACTCCTCGTTCTACTTAGCTTTTCCTAGTGAAAAGATTTTATTTCCATTGTTTCCTTATCCGCTAAATATAGGTCTGTAAAGTAGGATACTGAATCCTAGAAAACTGATGGGACATTAAATGGACAAATGCCAAGTCTAATAAATATCAGGAGAAGTGACACTACAGATTCGCAATTCAACAGCCATGAAGCTTACTTTCATGGAGAACGTCAGTTGCTGCCTCCAATTTCATTAATATCAATATAGATACTCTTGACAGACTATTTACAAAGCCACGCGGCTCCGTGGCGTCTCTTTTTAATATCCTTTACTGAAAGACTTGAGGGGGTTTTGTACTGCAGGTGTAGCGTTCCAAGATTTTAAGGTACGCTGTAGAATTTATTAAATTTTAAAGTAATTTTAAGAATTATTTAAGCAAAGCTGCTTATTTTTTGTCAGCATTTGCAGAATTAATAAACTAAAATATGGTTTACAATATTAGATGCAAAAAGCAAAGGTCTACGTAATGTATTACTTTTCTTACTCTGTCTATGTAGATAACAGGACATGTAGGCACAATTTTATAGTCATTTGTTATTTATATTAAGTAATCCTAATTTTTCCTTTAAAATTTTTTAATAATTATAAAAAAGAAAGCTCTTTAATGTTTTTAAAAACAAATCTCACATTTAGTCATAGCAGCATTTTCTAAATTATGTGATAGAACAGGAATTTTTTTAAAAATAACGTGTTAACAGTAGCTGTTGAAAACTTTGGCAAATGTAAGTCTGTCTCTCGTAGGCCTCCCTCTGCTATTATCTACCGTTACAGTTCACAGTCAGTCAATCAACATGAAAAATTATACTTTAAATTACTAAGAGCCACCAATGTACAGATTTTTTTAAATTATTCTTTGGATGTTTTATGTTTACAGAGAAATATTTTTCTTCTCATAAATGTGTCTCCTCCTCCTCTTTTAGTTTGAACACGTTTGTTTAACATTTATATTGTAAATAATGATGAAAAACAGATAATGGTATTTGGAGGGAAAAAGGGAAAGGGTCAGTGAAACACTAATTGCTATTTCAAAAAGGAGTCTTCAGGTATATGTCTTTGCTGCTTTATACTGGAGGAGCACCTGTGGTTTCTTAGCCAAGGAATTCACAGCAGATGGGATTATGATGAACTTGTTCTCCTTTATTGTACAGATATTAATGAGTGTAATGAGGACCCCAACATCTGCCTCTTTGGCTCCTGCACTAACACTCCAGGAGGTTTCCAGTGCATCTGTCCCACAGGTTTTGTGCTGTCTGATAACGGACGGCGATGTTTTGGTAAGTAAGCCTGCTGGTGAAGGAATGTCGTAACTGATGCTAACAGATACTCTGTGAGAAGAGGTTCATCATGGAATCACAACTGTACGAGTAGCGTAGTTCTGCAGACAAACTGAGTGTATGTATGTATGTGGGAGAAGATGCTGCTGGCATTCAAGGCCAGACTGGATAAAGCCCCAAAAGTAACTTGATCTGCCCCCATAGCTGCCCCTGCTCGCAGCACTAAATGATCTCTAGGGGCTTCCTTCCAGACTTACGTCCTTATGAGGGCTGGAAAATGCTTTCAAAATAATAATAAAAAAAAAAAAAAAAACCACAGGCCTATATCGTCATTCCTTTCAGGATTAGACACTCCTTGTCTAATCAGCTAGGAGGTGCTAGTTCTACATAACTGAATTTTCTTTTTCAGATACCCGCCAGAGCTTCTGTTTCACTAACTTTGAGAATGGGAAATGCTCAGTGCCAAAGGCTTTTAACACCACTAAGGCAAAATGCTGCTGCAGTAAGATGCCAGGAGAAGGATGGGGTGATCCTTGTGAGCTCTGTCCAAAGGAAGAAGAAGGTACAAATCAAGATTTAAAGTAAAACTATTTTTTAGGTGGGAGGGAAAAAGAGGAGGAGGAGGAGCACATTTATGCTGTATGGTTTTGATCATTAGAAGGCTAGATCTGCTTGGCCTTATCTCTTACAGCCATTTTTAGCATCTTGAGGTCACAATGTCGTATAATTTAACTAGAGGAACAAAAATGAATTAAATAGAAGAAACCACAGACCAATTGAAATCCTAAATTACTCTTTTGGCCCAGTATGGAAGCAAACTAGTAGCCTCCAGCTATAGAGCTACCCTGTTTTAGGCAAAGCAGAAGAACAGAAACATGGATCAGTGCCCAGAAGCACTGAAGTAATCAATAGTCTTCAGTCCTTGGTTATCTGTAACGTTCCAAGTAAACAAAGGGGAAAGCATCAAGCAAATACATAGCAGAACAGAAGCTCAATGCAGTCCAGAACTGTTACCTAGGCTTAGAATTAATGTTGCTTCTCGATGAGGCAAGACAGCAATAATGGCCCTGCTTTATTGTATTAACTAACTACTCTGAAATCGATAGAAATTTTGAAAAAAAAAAAAAAAAAGTGACACAGAGAGACTGTGTGACTTTGGATGGCTTTTAACCATTTATTGAAAGTGTGCTTTCTCTCTCTCTTTTTTTTTCCCAAAATGTACTTCTACAGTTGCTTTTCAGGACTTGTGTCCATATGGTCATGGAACTATTCCTGGAATCGATGATACCCGTGAAGGTATTCTTTTTCCTGATAATTAGAAAAACTTTCATGTATACTTTAAAAAAAAAAAAAAAAAAAAGGCCTGGAGGTTATAGTATGTGATGACTCAGTCCCTGCAGCCCAAAGGGGACAAGAGACTGACTTTCATTACGTGTGAGCGATTAAGAAGTGCTAGACTAGAGTATCTTTGAACTTGCATGGCTAGGGACAAAGATGCAGCTTTCCTTTGTTTTTAAGAAATGCTTTATTAAGACTTCATACACAAGTGCATAAGCTAAGACATGGTTGCCAATATTTTTCTACTTTTTAGATGTTAATGAATGCCTTGAAAGCCCAGGGATTTGTTCAAATGGTCACTGCATCAATACCGACGGCTCATTCCGCTGCGAGTGCCCCATGGGATACAACTTAGATTACACTGGAGTACACTGTGTTGGTGTGTCCATTTTTCATAAATGTTAAGAATTATAACACTTGACTTTAAAACACAATTTGGCACATGTCCCAGTTCTCTTCAGTTTTCATTTACTTACAGATACTGACGAATGTTCAATTGGCAACCCATGTGGAAATGGTACGTGCACTAATGTGATCGGCAGTTTTGAATGCAACTGCCATGACGGATTTGAGCCAGGCCCAATGATGAATTGCGAAGGTAACTTGTCTCCTCCTTTTTTTTGTAAGTTTCTTTCCATCTAGAGTGTTCAGATTACTTTACTAACCAGACCTCTGGTGGTATGATAGCTAGGAAGAGAAAGCGTTTCTCTGCCTCAAATGCGTCACTGAGAAACAATGTCTCGAATTGATTTAAGCAGCAGCAGTCCTTTTAAGTTTATCACACTGTTTCCCAAACTGCCTATATTGTGGTAAACCATGTTACATTATTCATCTGTTTGCTGGGGGGGGGGGGGGGAAGACAATGACAGTAAGTGTTGGGTCTCCAAACTATCCTTATAAATAATAGAGCTAACCAATGCAAAAACACCTGAATGTGCAGCAGGCTCTATAGACAGTAGCTCAGTTAAATAACAAGGAAGTTGCAATTAACATAAGAAACTGAAGTCAGCCCCCTGGTCGATCTAGTCTAGTATTACATCCCCTCCAGTCAAAATGCTATTTCAGGACCGCATACAATCATGACGCTTATTTTCTGCAGGTTCGCTCCTTTCCTACAAGGGTTGTGGATGTAAGAGAAATGAGGTGAACTGGAGGGTACAGCCCTGCAGAGTGGGTTTAGTATACGTTTATGGAGGTGTTGTCCAAGAATCTGTCCCATTCAGTCTTAAATCTGCTGGTACCATCTGCCTCCAGACTTCTGTAGTAGCTCAAAAAAAACCACATAGACAAGTTTCTGGTTTGAATTACTACATTTCCAAAACTTTCTAGCTGACAAGAGAAGAACAGGTATTAAAACATTTCCTGACAATTGTTTTAGAATTCAGCAGAGCATGATGTTTTTGTTCCTTCCTCTTCAGATATAAACGAGTGTGCTCAGAACCCCTTGCTGTGTGCCTTTCGCTGTATCAACACTTACGGTTTCTATGAATGCACGTGTCCAGTTGGCTATGAACTGAGAGAAGACCAAAAGATGTGCAAAGGTAATGACCAAAATGTAAACTTTCCCCCAGTTTGTGTCACCCTATACTGGTCAAAGCATAAGCTGAAGTTTTTCTGTGCAACTTGCATTCATCCTCGCAGTGAAACATAGCAAACAGGTGAGCAGATGAGGCTCTACTCTTTCAGAGCTGCCCTGAAAGTGACCAGGAACTAGTGCTCTGTGTAGCCCTCGCTGGGGAACGTAAGGACACGGTGGGCTGACATGCTGAAGTTCACCTTTGGCGTGAGGAGATGCTACAGCTCACAGAGATTAAGACAACTGCAATTAGGCATAGCTCTCAGATTCTTTGTTGGTGCTTATCAGGAGAGTCCAGATGTCTTTTTTTCTTGAGCAAGTGCTAGCTGTCTTCAGTAACTGAAGCTACCGAAATGCCTTTCAAACACAAAAAAGTATGTATGTTTCCCAGATCTAGATGAATGTGCTGAAGGCCTCCATGACTGCGAATCAAGAGGCATGATGTGCAAAAATTTGATTGGTACCTTCATGTGCATCTGTCCGCCTGGAATGACTCGTAGACCTGATGGAGAAGGCTGTACAGGTAAAGCTTAGAAAGGGAAGAAGAAATCTTTTTTTTTTTTTCTTTTTGCAGTGCAAAAGAGAATATATATATATAGTGTGTGTGTATATATACACACACACACACACACACACACACACACATATACAGATAGTCCCTATGTGTGGTTTTTGTACATATATATATATATGAATTGCTGTCTTCTAGTTGTACTAACGTCCACTATCAGGTGATAGTGTCCAACATCTTAAATTGTACTTCTTTGTTCCAAGGTTTGAGCCTTATCTTAATATATAAGTAGCCCTGAACTACTGCTAGGAAGCGTTTCAGGACAAAAACTCTGCTTCTTATGTATGCTGCACAACAAAATCAAAAAATTGTTCAAAAGCTTGTCTGGTTCCCTAATGCTTTAAATCTAACAGAAGAGCCCTCATTTGAGAAGAGTTAAGTAGGAAGCAAAATATTGTTAATTAAAAAAAGTTAAATTTCCTCTAGCATTAACTGTGTTTATAAATAATGCGGCAGCTCTTAAAACTGTAAGATTGTGAAACAACATATGATAGCCATCAAGAGCAAGTCATGCAGAAAACTGCCACAGTTCAAAATAATTCTCTTATCCCACAAGAAAGCAGATTACTGCATATATTGTTACTGTCATTAATTTGGGGGAGGTAGCTACATTTTGGCACACGAGGCGTTTCTCTGCAGAGTAAGAAACCCCAAGACCGTTCCAAAGTTACTGTGGACAGAAGTCACTGAGGCTATCATCAGCTTCAAAAAATGAATAAATAAAACATCCATTTTCCCAAATGTTTTAAACGTGAACATTTTAAAACAAACTGTTCCCTCAGCCAGGAGAATGACCTCTCCTTTTTACAAAGCCCGATTAATTTATTCGGCGGAAAAAGCTTGTATAACAAGAGTTTTGCCTTTTCCCATGTAGGGCTAACCTTTAAAGCAACTGATTTTTCTTCCAGTTTTATTTTAAGCATCTGTGGAGGTGTGTGATTGCTTACAGTTTCTACCCCATTAGCTGTGGAAGAAAATACCCTGGGACTGTAAACTGTTTCAGGGAAACAATGCATTGAATGAAACACAACCAAATGCAAACAGAGGTTAAACATGTTCAGAGACTCTTTCTTAAAGATGAGCAGAGTGGTTTTTTTTTTTTTTTTTAAATGCAAATCAAGCATATATTCCGGTTTTATTTAAGTGTCACGTAAAAGTTATAAATAGAACTTTGCTCTGCTGCAAATGTTTTTCTGCTGCTTATGATAACTTCCAGAAAAACGCATAAGGATTAAAGCTTTCTTCCTAGGATACAATATATAAGGCATTGATATCTTTATTAGGAATTATTTGTTCTTTTTTTTTTCCGCCGGTTGCGAGCATTACGTGAAATACTCAATATAGTCCAAGAGGTTTCAGACATTTTCTTGCAACAATAACCTGATACACATCTGCATTTGGTATTTTTGTAAAGATGAAAACGAATGCCGTACCAAGCCAGGTATCTGTGAAAACGGTCGTTGCATGAACATTATTGGGAGTTATCGATGCGAATGTAATGAAGGATTCCAGTCAAGCCCATCAGGCACCGAGTGTCTTGGTAAGTGCTTCTTTGGCATAGATTTCATGCTAAATGCAAGAGTATAAGCTCCATACAAGGAACCAGAGCATAAATTAGGCTTCGGAGTACCTAACAGCTCTCTTATTTACAGAAATCAAATAACGATCCTCTATAGGAATGAGGAGCATCTTGCTGGGTCTAGCAGTCAGGAGCCTCACCAAGGGGCATCTAAATCCCAAAGGAGTTTAGGCATTTAAGGCGTTAAACATGGTGCTGAGCAACATCATCTAAAGACAAAAATAGAGCTGGTTTTAGAGAAGAAGAAGAATTTAGCTACCCTAGGTAAACCAGAAACTGAGATGCATGACAAACTAAAGGGCCTCCACATTCAGATCATCATTTTAAGCATCACAGTACTGGAAGTGGGCATCTGAATTTTTTGGACCTTTAATGTAGGCAGCAAATAGAAATGTAAAATACTAGCATTTCATCACCACCCCCCAACATAAAACACCTGTAAGAGATCTCAAGACATTGAGGCAAGCCTGCCTAAAGACCTACTGACCAAGTATTCTATATTTTCTTTTCAGTACGTTCAGAATGCCATTTGTACTGCTAAATTGTTTATTCCCTTTTTAATCACACAGAATGCAGCTGCAGAATCTTAAATTTTCGTGATTATTGTTACTGTGTAGATACTTTGAAGTGCCAACATATGAAACTGTAGGAGCATTTGTGAGCATTCTTGCATTAAAAATATTTAGATAATATCTATCTATGTACTATACAATCAGCTCCCCATAAACTGTCATCAGTAGCATGCCGATTCCATGGCAAAGCAATAACATTCAAAGTTCAGGGCATTTCCTGAAGATTAATGACAGATGGGAAGAGGATGCCACAGGCCATTAACCGCAGCCAGTCATTAATGCCAAGGAAATACTCTGCTTGGAGGTCATTATTGCTTTCTTATATTTAGTAGATGGAAAAAAAACCAAAACAAAACAAACCCCCCCCCACACCACCATTTTTCAAAAAACTATGCTTTGGGGGAGCTTGCTCATTTCTCTTTTTCCTTTAGCCCCTTCAGGGTTAGAAATTACCCTTGAAATTGAGTGTGGTTGAAAGCAAGTATTTCTTCAGAACTAAAGCAAAAACATGAAGTCTTATCAGATCACTGTTTTAAATACATTGCTGTTCAGCTGAAAATATATTCCACATCGCAAATGGGGAGCCAAGCATTATATAGTCTTCAAGTCAAAAATATACATAAGGACTTGCACAGTAAACCAGTTTACGAGAACAGAAATTGGTCTCCATTCATTACTTTTCATGCAAAATGTGGGGAAAAAAAAATTCAAACCAAGTGTTAGCACGCAGGATAAGAATCAACAGCAAGATTTCCTGTGACAGTTATTTTGATGCTTAAAAGAGCTTGACAGAATTAAGAGTGCTTAGCTGTCCACAATAAACTCGGGCATTCAAGACTTAAGTTTTACTTAAAACAACTAAGTTTTGACTTAAAACAACTAAGTTTTATTCAACTATAAAGCCTCTTATACAACAGTTAATCCTCCGAAACAGAAAGACTCCAAAATAGTAAGAATTAAAGAAACTTCACTGTGAAAATAACAGTCAACACCTTGACTCTACATAGAAAACTGAATTAAACAAGTTCAGAAGCGCTTAAGTGATGTAGACCAACTCCTACTGCATTTCCTAAAACACTTTGAAAATTTAAGTCTGTACTTACAATTGTTAAAGCCAGATAATAAGGTTTGTGTTTTTTTTTTTTTAAGATCCCTTTAGCTAATCAGTGGATATAACTACTATTGAGAAAAATAAAAACAAACCAACCAGCAACACACATTCCAACTATATATACGCTGCAGAGTAAACCTGCCGCTTGCCTTTTTTTTTTTTTTTTTAAAAACCACAGCCTGCAGCGTAGTAGCTTCAAGGAGACTGTGACATTGTCTCATTCATTGTGGTAACTTCCAAATTCATTATAACTTTTTATGTAGGCTGTGAGATAAATGCAAATGTCCTATTACAGTGGATACAGTCAAACAAACATTGCTACAGTTAATGTTTAATTAAATTAGTTATGTAAGTTTTGATGGGAATTAGCTAGACTTCTAAAAATAAAATGTAAAAAGCTTGCATTACTCAGAAATATTTCCTCAGGAAGTAAACCCGTTTCCAAACAACTTAAACGGATTTCACCAACTCTTGCAAATCACCCCACACAGTCACAGATACGGTGTCTCACACAAGTGACGCCTTCAATGAAGACAGCCTTTTTGTTTCCTGGCTAGGCAAAGTAAGTTTTGCATAAAGGCAAAGACCTCATTTTTACCTGATTTATGTAAGAAATCTACTGATTCTACCCCACAGACTTGTAAAACACGAGGTGAGACAGCTGTTAAGGTATGTTCACGTTCTGAGGGATGCAAAACGGCTTCGACGTCATTTAACTTGAGACATCAAGGGCTTCTGAAAGCTTTTAACAGAAAAAGCATAAGATTTTCCATTTAAAAACACAAACCTCTGCAGTCCATAGTTGACAATGTGTCCACTAAAATTAACAAAGGCAACAGCTGACACAATCTATTTAGAGGACACTGTCTCTGCAAAAAGTTTCCATAAGCACTAAAGCTGGCATCTTCCCCTCTCTTCAGCTGCCTATTTGAAGGAAACGTGTAGGGCCTTAATGACTCTGAAGTTTCAGTCCCCTTTCATATTTGATGGGTATTAAGCAAGGTTCAAAAGTTAAGGAAAATTGAATGAGAAAGGGATAGATGTGTATTGCCACAATGTTATCTAGCTTCTTTTTAACAACCAAGCCGGGAGCGTGCCACTAGAAAGGCACTGAACTGCACAGAAACTTAAGTGCTAAGGATTTTGTCATTTACACCACACCAGTGTAATTATATTGCTGAACAGACATGCTCTTTTGGCCAGTAAAGCAAACGCGCACGCAAGAAGCCCAACCCCACTGTAAATAAATCTCTTAAATGCAAACCAACCATAGGCAGCTTAAGTGGGAGCTCAGTTTGGCTTGCAGCCTATTTTGCTATCAAGCAAGCTTGCCACGGATACTTCAGGGCACATCCTTCCTAGATGTAGCACTCCTATTGGACTCAGGCAGCTACTGAACTTTTGAGATGTCTGCAATAGACTTGGAAGGACAACACCTCATCAGAAAACGAAAATTTTTTTTTTGGCAGTCTCGGTCAAAATATACCTCACAGCCTGGTTGCTATAACCTTCTAGTGCTTGCACGTGTGCATGCAGAGCCGGATTAACAGATCAGATGCTTAATGGATCCGATGCTTAACTTTTCCTTTCTTGACCTCCCCACTTCTTCCTTGCAGATAATCGCCAAGGGTTCTGCTTTGCTGAGGTTTTACAGACCATGTGTCAGATGGCTTCAAGCAGCCGAAATCTCGTCACTAAATCCGAGTGCTGCTGTGACGGAGGCCGGGGCTGGGGTAACCAGTGCGAGCTCTGCCCACTTCCAGGAACTACGCAATATAAGAAACTCTGTCCACATGGACCAGGCTATGCTACAGATGGAAGAGGTATTTGCAGGGATGAAAGGAGGTAGAAAAGGGGAAAGGAATACTCTTACATATTTAAGAAAAGGCAGTTTTCTCTTTGAAGCGCCTTTGAAGAATTTCCTGCAAAACGACAGTTGGATTTTTTCAAATGCTGCTGAGTGACTAGAAATTAAAAGCACCTTTAAACAGTAGCTGCAACAGGAATACTCACAGCTGTGCAGAATTTTTAGGGTTATGATCTAAAACACGAGGCATCAACAAATGACCAAAAGCTAGAAACCATCCCAAAGCTTTTGCATGCTGAAGACTTACACATATGGCAAAAGGCAAAAATCAGTTGGTCTGACAACACTCTTACTGAATGCTTTGCAGTTATTATTTCCATAGAGGGAGCAGAAGCTGGCACATGTTTTTAATTGTGGTGAAAGCTTCTTAAACATCATCTAATCAAGTCATAAGAAAAAACTGACTTATACAGGTTTTGCATTTTGAGTGAGCAAAACTGGAACCAGATTACCCAATAAAGTAGCAGGAAACTTTTGGTGCAGAAAATAGAAAATTGGAAGGATGTTTGACTTTTGGTTCTGGCCCTTTTTTAAAAAAGGGGTACACATTTCTGTCAGACTCATGACAGCGATGACGTACTGGAAGAGAAGGACAATCCCCCCCCCCACCCCTTGCCAGTACGATTTCTGTAGTATTAAACTTGCTTTTTCATTCACTTTCTTATTCAGAAGGAAAATTTAACTGCACTGTCACATTCAAAACCCAGACCAATGAACTCTTGCCTGTCTTTTGAAAAATGATATATTTAATATTTCCTGTACAGATATTGATGAATGTAAGGTCATGCCAAACTTATGTAGAAACGGACAGTGTATCAACACCATGGGCTCCTTTCGATGCTTTTGCAAAGTTGGGTATACCACTGACATTAGCGGCACATCTTGTGTGGGTAAGATTCATCATCTTAATCCTCAGTTTTTTGTTTTGATTGGTGCATAACTATGCAGTGCAGCTCTCAGTCAACCTCTCTAAGCTCTCGTATCATAGCAAATGTTTTGTCTCTTTCACTTACTGTCCCTTCTTCTGCCAATACAGCTTTCTGGATTTTGCATAATTATATATAAGAACAGAAACAAGCTATACCAGCAATATTCCCGCAGCAGAATGAGCACGGATAATCATTATGACACGAAAATACATTTCGGATGTTGTAACCATTTTGAGGGACAAACTTGTTCATTGCTGCAGGGGCTGCATTTTTGCCACTTTCCTGCTGGTTAACACAAACATACCTGGTATGCCTGAAAAGAAAGGCTTGCTTCTTGGGAAAAAAAAAAATTTAGTATCACTGTCATTCTTTCTCATGCTTCAATGAAGAGACTCAGTTTGCCACTGTTGATGTACTACTCCACAGCGAAAGAAAGAGAAACCCTGGGGAAAAAGGAAAAAAACCACAGGGGACTTCCCTGCTAAAAAACTTTCTTGCCATTTAGGAGACCTCTTTTAAAGACGATCAGTACAGTAAATACTTGCCGGTTTCTCTCCTTAGATCTTGATGAGTGTTCCCAGTCGCCTAAACCATGCAATTTTATCTGCAAGAACTCAGAAGGGAGCTACCAGTGCTCATGTCCCCGGGGCTACATCCTTCAAGAAGATGGGAAGACATGTAAAGGTAAAGAAAATTACTGGTTGTGCTTTAACTTTACGGGAGATAAGTTCAAAGCGTGGCATTTTTTGCAAGTTAGACTAAAGGCAATCAAGTCGTTTTTTGTTGACTTTTCATAAGACAACAACATTTCTCACTTTCAGATCTTGATGAATGTCAAACCAAACAACACAATTGCCAGTTTCTCTGTGTCAATACCCTCGGAGGCTTCACGTGCAAATGTCCACCTGGTTTTACTCAACATCACACAGCTTGTATTGGTGAGAAAAACACGGCATTTCTTGCATCACTTTTTCTATAAGAACATTCTCCATTCTCATCCCTTTCTTTTGCGTTATATAAACGGTATTAATACAGAGCCATAAGGTCAGCAGTCCAAAAAAACCCCTAATTTTGGAAAGCAGCAATTATAGCTAAAGAAAAATCAAAATTTACCCATCTTTTGTATTTTCTTGCTTAGTAAACAGTTGTATATAGTTAATGCAGGTTACTGCATTCTAAGTATAACCATATGGAGATAAAAGGGTAAAGTACCAAAATCTGATTTAAAATGTAGTTAAACAAAAACAGACTGCTTTTTCTTCTGTAATAGATGCAGATGTCTTCAGCTCTTGAGCATATCTATAAAAAAAATCTTGGCAACTGAAACTATTCTAGTTCACCTAATACAGAAGTGCAGCCCTTTTCCACTGTCACCAGTTACACACCTGGGTCTTTTGCACTCGTAACTGAATTACAATTTGCACTTCCAATTTGTTAAGTACTTAAAGCGCTGCATGAGTCGTCAGGTCATCTGACATTTGAATAATTACATTTCCAAAATACACTTTTGCACCTCTGTGGTTTTCAACCTCTAAATAAACGTTATATGAAAATGCCTAATATCTTACCCCAAGGCCTACCAACTTTCTTCTCTGTCCTCTGCATTTTTAAGATAATAACGAATGTGGTTCTCAACCATCACTTTGTGGATCAAAAGGAATTTGTCAAAACACTCCTGGAAGTTTTACCTGCGAATGTCAGAGGGGATTTTCTCTGGATTCTACTGGATTAAACTGTGAAGGTAACTAGCAACGGTCAAATTCTTTTTCACTGTGCAAATCCTTACATCTGTCTCTAGTGAATCCTATGATATCAAAGACAAATCACAGCCATAAAACAGAGCGGCAGACAGAGTACAAGTGAGTATCAGAAATAGAGAGTAACGTACTTCAGAAATTTTAAGCATAAACGTATGTAAGAACAGACTGCCCAAGTCTTTTTTTTTTTTTTAATCAGTTTGTATACTAATCTGTAGGGTTTTTTTTTTAAATCTAACTGAACTCTCAAACAACAGTTTCCAGAGCGCTTTCAACTTCACATAGTTTTATGCGTCTAGAAGTCTAGCTGTTTTCTTTTTCATCCTCAGAGTCTAACACTAAATAGACTCCATCTACAATTTCTGTTTCAGCTAATTGTAATCATCCACTTGAAGCACCTAAAAATCAAATTCTGAATTTCCCTACTGCAGATCTTCTACTATAGAGCTACACATAGAGAAGGGCAGTTCACTACAGTTAAAAATACAAATTATATTCTCATGCTTAATCTCCCTTTACTGGCCAAAAAGGGAGCCCAAATCAGAAAATCTCCATGTCAGAGTTCCAGCATCTTCAGCAGGTCTCAGATTTTGAGCAAAGAGGAAATAAAAAAAAGACAGTATTAGGCCATCTGGCTGCTGAGATTTATAAACGCAAAGGTTTGCATGTGTACTAATCTACAGCATCTCAAAATGTCAACTACCTTGACAAACCATTTAAAACAGGAGTTGATATTTGGAGCCCCTTTCTGGACTAACAGTGCAGAATATTCCCAGACAGGTATTAGAAAACAACGTTTCTCATAAAGCACATGCATCCTCCCTGTATACTTCACCCAAAACCTGTGGAAGAAAACACTAAATCATACATGCCAAGGCGTTCACAAGTTACATATGCAAGTAGAACATCACAACTAACTGCTCTACCTGTTGTATGGCTTTCTGCACCTCAGGCTTTCACACCACCCAATCCCACAGAATTAGTTTCAAATTATAGCCAGCCAGAGTGTAACTTGGAATTTGCAAAGTCACGCATGATTTTTTTATTTTCTACTAGCACTACATACTGTACCTGATGCATTAGGCTGCTTACAGTAGCATGGTAGGTATTTATTTCCTATAGCAGATGCTGCTTCAGATGACCTTTATTTTTTTTTATTTTAAAAACACAATGGAAGATCTTTTGTGGCTTTCTCCTTCAGTTAGACATGCCTCTCAGGCTTTTTAGATAGCTTTTTATTTTTAATTGGCAAAGATGAACAAACGCACAGCCTCCAGCGTTGGTATGTGCTCCTCGCATTCAAACATGACTTAAGTGTTCCCGAAAACTGAAGACCTATTCCTACATAGTTGGTTTGAGAACAGAAATCCAGAAACGTTCAGATTCTAAGTATTACATCAAAGCACCATCCTGCAGAGTTACTAGAAAGAGCATTTCTTCTCCACATCTGACTAACATAGCTAAGGTTCAAAAGCTCCAATTTACTACTGACAGACGTAAAGAGGCACCGCATGAGTTTGGCTTTCCAAAAGACTAACCTGGGTGATACTTCCATCTTAGAACAGTACTTCTGTCCTAAGTATTGTTATTTAGATGATTATGATCAAAGTGGAGTAATATATTTGGCAACATGCATAATCATGTTTCCATTCGTGTTCTACTCTTCTCCCATTGCAAAGATGTGGATGAATGTGATGGAAACCACAGGTGCCAGCACGGCTGTCAAAACATTCTGGGAGGATACAGATGTGGATGCCCACAAGGATATATCCAGCATTACCAGTGGAATCAATGTGTTGGTAAGGAAACAAAACACAAAATACGTTAAAACAGCAAAGGCGTCATAGTCGTTGCAACGACAATTACCAACTGAGCACAAGAATGAGCAGGGGGTAAAACATTTACAGGTGTCAGGACACGGAAATTTTCTCTCCCCCTGCCCCCTACTACTCCCAACACCCATGAATGATACAAGATAAGGCCACACACTCATCCTGTTAATACTATGTGACAAGGTGTTTTTTCCTAGTCAGCCCTACCTTCCGAATCCCTTCTCGGAAAAAATCCCCTTCTTAGAAGGGTGAAAAGGTGTTTCAGTGAGTTCCTGAAAGCACGAATACAAACACCTCTGCTGGAAAACACACACAAAAATCCCACCTTCCTTCAGTAAGAATCATCCCTGTCACCATTAACATTTTTAGAATACTACAGAATAGCATCAATAGTGAACAGAGGGAAAGAAAACATCAACATTAAGGATTTCTTACTTTCAAAGTACAGTCTTAAGGCCAATATTAGTTTTCTCTAGGCAGACTACAGGGAAAGCAAAACAGTCAGCTCAGCAGTCAAGTCTTGTAGGTTTAGTTCAGTTGCTTTATCACTTCTTCTCTGTGTTTCAAAAACTTAGCTACCAAGTGGAACGCAGGAAATTAAACAAACAAAAAGCCACAAATAACCGTACCCTACTGTTCACTAACCACCAGAACAACATATTCATCTTTTCAAGTTTGTTGTTAGCAGTTCTTTCTTAGCGTTGTCATCATCAGAGGATGGCTGCGGGCACTGCCATAGATCCCTAATAGGAGGTATGGACAATCTAAGCTATCTAATTCAGTTTATAACTCCATTTTATATTAAACAGGCAGTTTTTCCTGAAGTCCCAACCATCACCACCACGCCCCCACCTCCTGCTGCCCTCCTACACAGGAAGCAAAAGAACTGAGCAGCAAGGAGCTGGGGAGGTCACACAACACCCAGCTCTCACACAGCTCCAAAACAGCTACAGTCTCTGAATGTATTAGTCCTCAACAGAACAGGTCTTCTAATAATTGCAGGCAAGAATGCTAAAACATGCTCTAGTGATTGATACCAGTGAGGAAAACAGCTACAGGGAAACACATCCTTGCTGAGGGAAATGAAACGTGTGCCAATTATCAAAGGCGTAATCTTTTCATACAAGAATCTCTCTTCCTCACTCATTTTTCACAGTATAATCTGGACCCAAATCAGTCACACTGCAACTGACACAGAAGGAATGTCAGCATAGGTACGAACCAGAAGGGAAGACAGAGGAAAGGCTATGAATGAGCAGCAGTAACTATATTAGAGCCAAACACTTGAAAAAAGTAAATTTTGTGTATTGTACTGTGATGATATGCAAAGCAAGCTCAGTATAGTATTAAGACTGAAGCAAACATTTGCAGTGATTATCACATAACAGCTGAAGGCAAACAGAAACATGAAAAGCTTTTATCAAAAGCTAAAGAAATGCAAGAATTCAAAGAAGAAACCCAAAAGTATGCTAGTCTGTCAGACTACGTTTGACAGAGCATTCAAGAGAGAAGCTAAACAACCTAATATCAAAGCAAGAACAATAGTTCCTGCAAAAAGGATAGCATCAGACATAAAATAAATATTATCTGGACTCACACTGGGATCTAGCATTAGATTAGAAATGATACAGTCCATTTAGAGAAGGAACAGCACCAGTTCAGACATCTGGAGTCTTTACAGCACGCATGATGAATACTGCGGGCATTTTGATGAAATCCCTTGATGGCAGACCGAGAAATAAAGTGCAGAAGAGCGCTAATAGGGGGTAAGCTATAAGAGGTCTACTGCATAGAAGTCCTCTGTAAGTTGCTGCATCCTTCCTGAGGTATCTCAAATTTCTAAGTAGCACTCCAACCCACTTCAAAATTAAAAACAAATCGCAGACTGACTACACTGAGCAAAGTTACAACAAGCTCCAGACGGGAACGCCTCCTGTCACCTGTGATCTTCCTAGCAGTAGGAGACCAACAATGGAAAAATACCACGTAGGAGTTAGAGGAGATTATGATGGATCTCACAAACAGGACAACCTGCTTTTACAAAGGATACCTAGCATCAGAAGCCTTCAGGCCAAAGCCCAGATTGATAAGGTACAAAGAATTACAGAAAGAATAGTATCAAGACACTCCCTCCCAAAATTCATAAAGTGCAGCAAGTTATTCAACTGACATAGAAGAGGCTCAGCATTGCAAGTATCTGTGAGCATTCTTTTAAAGAAAGAAGGGCTTTTCAAATTAACTTTTGTATATTTTTGTAAGAAACTCTGCACTTAGGATAATTTGATACTTAATTGTCCAAAGCTTCATAATCAGCTTTAGACAAATTGCTAACCTCAGAAAACACTTGAAAAGGATACCATAGAAAGTGTGCTGGCAACAACAGACATCTGTGCAGCTTCAGAGTAGCAGGACAAGAACATTATAAAGGTAGGACACGCATACAAACGGAGTGGAAAAAAAGTTGAGGAAGGCATTAGACTGGAATCACCAAGGACTGAAGCTTTGAGACAGACAAGAATCCTATGGTGGTATAGAAATGAAACGCGAGTCATTAAAATGCTGTGAGAAGCAGCAGAGATAGTTGAAAAACATGGCTAAAACGGGAGGGGGGGGGGGAAAGAATAATAATAAAGAAAAGTAATGAAGAAACCACACTTCAAACAGAAGAGAAACATAATAGAAATCCATAATGCCCACTTCAAATTTAGCAGGAGCCTCGGCAGCTACTGTTTCCACACTAAACAGAATAATCTTGCAGTTAATGCCGCAGAGTAGTGTTCAGGAGCTCTGGTTTCTTCTCCTGGCAAGATGCCTAGAGGGAGTCACCCTTTAACACCTGTAAGATGAAGATAATGCTTTTTTTTTTTTTTTTTTTCCTTCCATCCTGTCATTTGGGTTGGGCTGTTTAGATTGCCTTTCCCCTCACAGAGCCTGCAATTTTCTACTGCAAGTTTATATTAACTTCACCCCATCACGTTAAGTGCCCATAAACGCCGTCATGGTTGATACTTAACTGGGGTGCCAGCTTGCTTCTCCTCTGTGGATCTCATCTGGGAGCATACCTTGCCAGGGGAAAGAGTATTGACAAGGAGCCCCAAGCAATAGAACAAGAGACATGTCCTGGGGGGGGGGGGGGGGGGGGCAGAGGGGACATTGAGCATCTTCAAACACATCTTCATCCCAGCTATGTGTCTTTGGGACTTCCGGCAACGTAGTTTCCCTTCTGGGGATATGGATGTGAGGGCTGATGAGGTCAAAGATGAGGCAACACTTTCTATTTCCACTCCATCCTCACCTAAATTCCTGCAAACTCCATCCAGGGCTGGAGAGGGGACAGGAAGGCCATGCTGCAGAAACACAAGCAAAGGGTGCAGCTGCAAAGCAACAGAAGGTGAGGAACGGAGTTGCTACTCAGCAACTTGCTTCCTCAAGGGCGTACCTATATGATTCCTTCCCACTGAGAAAATTTACATAGCACAAAAAACAGGGAGGTTGGGGGGGGGGGCGGGGAGTGTAACTGGATCTAGAAGAACCTGTGTGCTGAAGCATTTTTTACAGGCCAGCATCCAAGAGTTAACACTGGAACACGCTTAGCGCTAATATACTCAAGCCTTGACAGCACTTCATTTAAATACTGAGGAAAGAGACATTACCATGTTAAGATGAGTCACATTTAACACGCACAGGCCAAGGCCTGCTCAAGACTTGCACTAGAGCCCTAGAACTTACAGATTACGCTTACGGATTAAGTTTACGCTTTGCGATGTTGAGCCTTTCTGATGTCTACCCAGATCAGAAGCTATCGTATACTTTTGTTTGCTTACTAGATGAAAATGAATGTTCCAATCCTAATGCCTGTGGCTCTGCTTCTTGCTACAACACGCTTGGAAGTTACAAGTGTGCCTGCCCATCTGGATTTTCTTATGACCAATTCTCAAGTGCATGCCACGACGTGAATGAGTGTTCTTCTGCCAAGAACCCCTGCAATTACGGTTGTTCCAACACTGAAGGTGGTTATCTTTGTGGCTGTCCACCCGGCTATTACAGAGTTGGACAAGGGTGAGTATTCTTCTGTAGCCCTCTGAAGAGGCACATTCCGAGGGCCACGAAAAGTTTGGGCAGTAGTTAGACTGAAGAGCAGAGGTGCCAATGAAGGACAGGCTACCAAGTCATCCTTTCCGTTCCTTTTGTGCACAACCTACCCACGCTGCGTGTAAATACCTGAAGTAGTATTAGAAACTTCAGTGTGTTTGTATAAGCAGCACAGCACCCCCTCATTTTACATCTAGCATACAAGCAAAATTAAACAATTAGTTCTGCTTCCCCCTCCAATATTAGCACAAGAACTCCTTCACACATCTGCTAAAGGAAGACTGTTACTACATAAGAAAACATAGTGTTCGCTCAGATAACTAAGGGTTTTAAACCATACTATCAACCTAGAAAGTTAAATCAAGATTCTTCTGATACACGACAGTGGCCAGCCCCTTTATTTCAACAGTCAGAGGAAGCTGGTTTTGCTCCATTCCTTCACAATATTTGTAAACCGAAAAACGAGAAAAGCCTACAGGCTTTCAGCCTAACAGCCATATTCCATTCAGTATGTCACACTACTGAGAACAAAATTCATTCACAGACCTCCTCAGGAGAGGAGGGAGGGGAGATCAACACTGTGGGACAGGTTGTGCACACTCACTTTCCATCTAACTGGAGAGTTCGTAAAACTGAAAGAAGTCATTAAAACAGTTGCTTTTAATCAACAGCCACTGTGTCTCAGGGATGGGATTTAACAAAGGCCAGTACCTACCACTGGATGGAGATGCTGATGAAGAGAATGCTTTGTCCCCTGAAGCATGTTACGAGTGCAAAATCAATGGCTACTCCAAAAAGGACAACAAGAAGAAGAGAAGCATTGACGACACTGTACGTACTGGGGTAAACAAACACTGTGACGTACTTGGAGGTGTACGTTCAGAGATATCATCTCAATACTGTCAGAAAGCGGAGGGAGTGTTATGATAGGCCACACCCAGTGTTCAAAATATTTTTCTCCCCTGTCCTCCCTCATATTTGCACACTTATGTCCTGTTGGCACAAATGCTGAGACAATCAGAAAGACATCAACAGTTATGAACAACTGCACTTTTTAAAGCTTGTAAAGAATCCTTTGTAGTGTGAGATGTGGTCTAGTTCCTGGAAATATCTCAAATTCAGGGAAATAAGTTTCCTATAATTACAGAGGCCTAGGACACTGGTGATGTCTGCAATCTGTTCCGCTGCTGACCTGTGGTACATCATATTTATGATACCTCAGATCTCAAGTTTTATCTTCTAGGAGGTTGGAAAGCATCTTATGGTTCAGGACAGCTACATAGATGATCTCGCCGCAGACTATTTTAGTCTAAACATCTGTTCCATGGTTACTCACAACTGAGGGGAACTGGAGTCCATGGTAACTGATATACTTAAGTCCTAGATTTGCAACGCTGCTGAAGGTATTTGAGATTTAGACTTCAGACTTGAACGTTTTCTTACTGCTTTTTGCAGGCTTATAAAAATAAGTAATGGACAGTCATGGAACGCCAGCAATAACATTTATGCCTTTTAGAGGCCTTAAGATAAAACAAGCAAACCTGTGTACCTACTGTCAGCATTATCTGTATGATAGGATGCAGTCTTGCAGCACTAGCCCAGGTCCTGAAAGCTGCAGTAATGGCAAACTGGCTTGGTTTTGCAGGAGGGAAGGAGAAAGAGGAGAGAGTTTTTTTTCCTTCAACAGGAACTGTGGCAACAGGAGCTGTGGCAACAGGAGCTGTGCCTAAAGAACACAGCAAGAGGAGTCCGTTTCTTACCAGATCCATTGACCAAGTGCCTTCAGGCAAACACACAAACCCTCAGCTAAAATAGCAAGATGTGCTGACCACAAAATTTACATTCAAGGAATGGAGAAACAGGTCCCCTTTCTGAAAGGATAGCACTTGCAACAAATCCAGAGTTACCACCTCAGTACATACTACTTTGCATGGCTGCTGCCAGCAAAGCCGGTTCTTGTCTTGGCAGAGTTTCTAAAGAGGCCAGCACTCATGTAATTCCTGCTCTAAAGGATGTAGTGTTGGCACTTAGAATCCAAATGTTTGATTTCCCCATACACATCCACAGTCCACACAAACATCCCTTTCCTTTCTCCTCCCCCACTCCTTCTGGACCTGTTCCACTCTGAATTTAAGTATTTCACACATCTTGCAGAACATGGTATTTACAGCCCTCACCTGAGCAGGGTAAGCGCTCAAATTCCACACAATATGTTAATAGAAGTGGTTGGAGGGTGGCAGGGAGGAAAGAAGTACCAATCAGAAACTATTATGTACTTTGAATTCTAGCATTTAGAGTACTAGAAATGGAACAGCTTTAAAAAAAAGTTTCACAACACCATCACGTCCGTAAAAACCAAATGAAGGTCTCACGACCATGATTTGTATGGGGTATGATTTTTAACATGCTTTGGTAACTGCTCCCATCCACAGATTTTCCTTGCTTTTACCACTTGTTTCTAATTATACTACCTAGCAGTACACATATGTACTCACATGTGACTAGAATGCCCTCAGAGAGGAATCCTTTCCCATCTTTACTGCAAAAGGATCCTGGCAATACCCCACATAGCATCCAACTTCTTTAAGAAGGCCACAGCCTATGGATTTCTGTAGAAGCACTTCCAAAAGCAGTTCCTTGTTAGGGCTTTCATAGGAACGCACTCATTCTCTCCCCTGGCCCCCAAGCGTGCTCAGAGCCAACACGTCAGGACAAATTCACACCTGCAGCATAACCACACTGAAGTGCTCATTAAGAGCACATTACCGATCTGCCAGCAAAACAAGTGCAGGAACTTTTTCTGCACTTCTCGCAGTGGTCAAAATAGGATGCAAGTGGACAACATGACATACCAGCCATTTCTGTAGGAAGCATTTCTGTAGAATACAGCAGTTCTCTCCTTACTCCCCATGACCAAATGCAGAGCCTAATTGTTTGCAGAAGCCATGATTCATGAAGACTGTTTTACCAGAAGTTTCTGGGAATTCCAATACAGCATTGTGGTGAGGGTCCTATTCTATAATTTTTCACAGTGAAGCACATAATTTGCTCATTAAAACAAGATAGTGCAGTAAAGACTATAGAGAGGCCCAACTAAACGTTCGCCTCTTCTGTACAGGGACTTTTTGAAAGCACAAAGTTAAAAAGATTCTGAGAAGAAACTGAAATCTGAGCCCTCTCCATGGGCTTGATGCTGTAACTTTAATTATCCTGTTAAACCTGTGTGAGAAACCTTTAAGATTTACAGGGTGTGTTATATGGAATCAAGCAGTTCTCCCAGCTGGAAGGGATTTACAATGGTTTCTTTCACAGCTAGAGTTTGAGAAATGCAGAAACTGTTAACAGTCATTTATTATTCCTCTCTCAGTGCAAGTGAGTATGTGTTTCTCTCTTGCTCTAAACATCCTTTCTTCTTTACTTCAGATCGAGCAAATTAGCTTGGAAAGCCTAGACATGGATAGTCCTTTGAGGATGAGTGTCAACATCTCCAGGCTTGATAACAAAGAGCATATCCTAGAACTCATGCCAGCCATAGAGCCCCTTACCAACCACGTGCGCTACATCATCTCAAACGGCAACGATGATGGCATCTTTCGAATCCATCAGAGGGAGGGACTCAGTTATTTGCACACAGCCAAGAAAAAGTCAGTGCCTGGAACTTACACACTGGAAATCACTAGCATTCCTCTATATAAGAAAAAGGAGCTAAAGAAACTGGAAGACAGCAACGAGGACAACTACCTCCTAGGAGAGCTCGGAGAAGCTCTCAGAATGAGGCTGTGGATAGAACTCTACTAGCCCTCTTCCAGCCTTAGCCCAGTTCTTCAGTCCCTTTCATACACCTATTTATCCATTTGAGCATGTTTGCTTTCCAAAAGCTTTGAGCAAGTCACTGACTTTTGGGGGAGGGGGAAAGAGGGGAAGACCTCTTTCTTTCCATCCTGCCGAGACTGCAGAACCACCCTTGCAGGAGGGGTAACTTAGACTTTGCCATGGCCAAAAGTTTGATTACAATGGCGACCATGGTTACTGTATCTTTTATATAACCTCAATTTAAAAGTATATTAAAAAGCTAAAGTTCAAGGGGTCATCATATGGCACTAAATGGCACAAAAAAAAATGTGAGCTATTTTTTCCTGTTAGCAGTCTGTAACACTTCGGGTATTTTGCTATAGTTCCTAATTAAAAAAAATATAGATGTTTATTTATTTTTAATGCAGTAATATATGGAGAAAGTAACAAATTATGTAAACAAAAGGGAAAACTTGGTTGTTTTTCTTTAGATTTATAAATTTGAACTATAACATTTTAGAGGTGCTTTCTTAAAAAAAAAAATTCCAGTAGATTTGAAAGATGTTTCCTTTCGTATTTGTGCCAGTCATCCAAATAGTATATAAGTAATTTTTAAAGGTATCAGAACTGAAAGAGCACTTGTAATTCATCCTCTAGATATGCTAAAGTGCTCTTGCAAAACTCTTGAGTATTCAAAAAAAAAAAAGGAAAGAAAAAGTCTTAAAGGACAAAAATTACAATATTAGTCTCTGCAAAGATCATATTTCACAGCAGGTCACTAGGACTGTATTCTGAATCAACCACGTCAAATACTGGAAGCTGAGGCACAACCACTGTAGCAAAATACCTTGACTGCTTTTAATACCATTAGAATTGCAGAACCAAACTGTACTGTACTTCCTCCCAATAACCTCAAGGAACCACACATACCACCACAACACCTCATTCTCAACAAAGGTGCTCTACATACTTGCATTACTGTAGGCAGCTGAAGAAAACAAGTCTCTCTTTGAAGGGAACACCTGATGTTTCATACTGTTTGGTGCTGGCTTGAATTAATGGTGCATTTACTAAAAATTGAGAGCTGTATCAGGACTGCCATATGTGCAAACTAATTATGCAGCAAAGACAAAGAAAACGTGTATTTGAAATCCATTTGTTAGAAGTTTCATTAATACTGTAGTTATACACCGTACGCCTCATTTTATCATAGCTTATTTTGTAAGAAAGATGTTTGTACAATGAGTTGACATTTAGTTTACTTTAGTAATTTTTTTAAAAGATGTTGTACCATTATGTGTTAAGTGTATGTCTCAATGGTGCTTTTTTTTTGACAGCTGGTGCCTGTAACTAGTCATGTAACAGAATCTCATATGTGAAAATAGCCAAAGCACATGCTGACTCCAGGTTTGTTTCAGTCGCATATCAGTGCTGACCAAAGATTAGTATCAAGCTATACTCACTGGTTCTTCTTTTATTTTATTGTGTTCTTTTTTTTTTTTTTTTTTTGGAAAAAGAAACATTGTAAATTTTTTAATCAAATGTTTGTAAGAAAAAAAAAGTTTTGTTTGTAGGGCAACAAAACTTTGTAGGTACAACAACACTTTTCTTGCAATAAAGCTTATTTTGGGGTAGGTTTTTTTTGAAACGTCCGTGTTCTTTGCAGAAAGATCAGCATCTAACTGTAGACTCGGAGGGTTTCAGACACAGAAAAAGGAGCTGTATAGCGCAAACTTTTCTTCAGCTACTTTCAAGTAAGGTTATTCAGCACTTACTGACCTAGTTCCTCCATCAGCGCAGAGCTGAAACACAGGCATTAAACTGTCCTTACGCAGTTAGATCTCTGCCTCAATTCTATCAAAACCGGTCATACCTTAGATTCAAGTGCACTGACGTTACAGAAAGCTTTTGCTTATCCACATAACAAAAGCAGTAGCACCATCACAATTCAAGTTTGATCTTTCAGCTCTAGAAACCCCCCCCGCCCATACTTTTAAGGGGTAAGTAGAGTAGAAGACCTTCTTCCTAACTAAGCACTGAATAAACCATTAAGACTTAACATTATTTAAAACTTAAAGATTTAATAGAAATACTTTTGTTAGCTGGCAGTCCCCTGTTTGAGGGCCCTTCATCAGATACACAGTCAAGCCTGGTAACGCAGAAATGCTTCAAGAACGCTTCTTAAAGCGTTCAAGGTTGCCACAAAGACTTTTACTAGAGAAAGTTACACAGCCTTTTTATTCCATCCTGGGTTAAGCTGTGTTTGTTTGTTTGCTTAACAGCCACTACTGAACATGTATTTTTGTCACAGCAATAATAGCCAGATAAAGGGAAATCAGAACCATCAGAGCATTGAACTAAAATGCAAAATATTTGAATTGTCTCATTTCAAATGTACACCTTAATTTCTAATTTTACAGGTGAATATAATAAAAAGATAAACACATTTTGCACTAGCAGAATTAGCCCTACGCGTTACTGCTCTTTTGAAGAAGTGGCACTTTAAAACTTAATTGCATTAAAAAGTCAAGCTGCAAGTCTAAGGATCTAATAACTGGGTGGGGTATGTCTGCATTAACAACAGGTCTCCCTAGAGCACCAGCCTTAAAAATAAATAAATAAATAAATAAAGTCTGTATTCATAATGCATGTGTTCATATGACAGTGAAATAACTACCTTCTCCAACTAAACTGGTATCAGCATAAAACTATTCTTCCCCATGTTTTCAAAGAACTCGACTTACACAATTTGCCTGCCACCCTCCCCGCTCCCCTAAAATAGTTATAAAGAAATAAGATAATCACAAGTTTTTAAGGAATCGTACACTGAAATTTTACTCCAGAAAGAAAATAGTAAGTCAGGAATTATGGCATTATAATGATTCTCCTAACTACTGACTGCCAATTAGACATTGTATGTTCAGAAGGATGGACTTATTTGCCTGGGGTATTCCTTGAAGCCTACACGCGTATTCAGATGCGGTTGGCATTTAATAATGCATCAACTTAAGTAACACCATCTGAAATTACCTGGAACCAAAGTTACCTGACACTACCTTCAGATATCGTCTTACAAGTTTCATTAAGGTTCAAACCTGCTTCTGGGTAAAAGCATTGAAGTCCACAGAAATAAGTCGTCCTTTAGAGGCCTGATATATATCTCCAGTATGGCACTGACTTAACCGCTCTTAACAGCTATTTTCCAAGAAGGCTACGCTTTGTCCAAGATGGGAGCTTTCCAGGAAACGCTTAGTGCGAGAAAAGCCAGCAGAGTGAACCTAACAGAGCATTATGCTCTGCTGCCAGCTCTCAAGAAATAGAAAACAGTAGCACCACTCTTGTAGCAACTCTTCCAAGGCTACAAGTTTCAGAGGATTTCACCAATATTGGGAGATTCTTCGCAGGTTCTATGAACACTAAATAGGTTTAAGGGGCCAAGAACAAATCAGGGTTGCGCTCTTTTTTCTAAAGAAGGAACTACCATCTACACCTGCGTTAACTAATGATACAGTAAGTACAATTAAAATGTATCCCTTCACTAGAAAAACAGTATTATCCTCTCCCACCTTATAACGCACAAGGCAACTACGCGCAATATTGACAGAAAAGCCTCATCCTCCACCCCCAGTTTCACATCCAGGCAAAAAACCTCAGACAAAGAAAACAAATCCCAGCTACTCCTCCAAAAAACAACTATCACTGTAAACATTTGGATATCCGTTTCTCCATACTACTGTACCTCTAGTCTTTTCATTTTTGAGTATTTAATGAGAAAAATGACTACACACGCACAGAAAGATGATCAGCGTTCCAGCAAGCTACAGAAAACCAAAACCTGCTGTTAACAGTAAACTGAAAATTGTCTCGCTATTTAAGAGGCTGCAGTGTAAGAGGTCTCTTGGTAATCTGAAGCTATGCTTGCAGTAAGTATAGGTAACATCTAAGGCCAGCTCTAGCCAAGGGGGGCACAGCACTACAGGCTACCCATGCTACTAAGTTTCCAGTGCTGGTGCAGATGTAGACCTTGCTCAAGGTATCCAAGATAACTAGATTACAGGAACCCGCAACCATTCTAATGCGACTCAGATGTAACCTTATGACAAAACTTCCTTAATGCAGAAAAAGAATCATTTCTCAAGTCCTGGCTCCACCTTCACGCTTTCTTCTTCCAACACAGACTTTTTCCTGTGATATACAGGCTCTTTCATTTTCCTCCTTCCCTGTTTAGGCAAGAAACAGGTGAGTGGATACATTTCAGTGCCACTGCTCCATTTCGTCTCTATTTTTAACAACAATCTGACAGTGTCTATTCCCCACCAAGAAACACACCTCTTACTATCATACTTCCTCATCATCGTTGTTTATATATAAATTAATAACCTAAAATTTCTTTTCAGAAAAAGCATCTGGGTTTTTTCCCCACTTTCCTGCAAGGACTCAGTCACTCAGCTCTAGTTCTGAACTTCAGCTATCCTACCATGCCATTCCTAAAGTTCATCATCATTTACTATCATCCCACAACATTGCCACAATCAGTCAAAAACACACACCCCTCCTTTTCTATCCCCAGACACTCCAAAGTGTTTGACCTCCATATACGCATTAATGCATGCGACGTGCAGCCTGCCTCAGGGCTGCTCCTCCTCCTTCTTTGAGCATGGCTCCAATTCAGTAAACAAGAGAGCAGAACTCATGAGCTTAAGCGTCCCGTAATTATTTCCGAGCGCTCCGTGTCCTTCCTTGGTAGCCAAACCCTTTAAAATCTATCCAGCAGCAACACCGCAACAATTCTAATACCTGGTATTTCATGTTTCTTCTCTGAAAGGAAGGACCTATGCTGTCTTTCATACCTCTAGGCTCTTCACCACACGTCCTAAAATGGAGTATTTTTCAAAGGGGGCTTATCTGACCAACTTGGGATGATCAGTTAAATTTTGGTGTAATGGATGTGGCTAGCAGACCAACAGCCAAAGAACCTGCCTTTGCGCTAAAACTAGAAAAGAATGCAGGAGTGGCAATGTGCTGCAAAACTAAATATAGCGAAAACCTCACTGCCCTGAGCGTGTCTCTTAATTCTTCCTGTATGTTATACATGAAGCCTAAGCACCTAGACTAACCGACACTGCAAGACAGACATGTTTCAAATCCTGCCCTTTTTCTTGGCCTTAAGAGATTTACTCAGAAGGGGATGAAGATTCACAACGCTAGAGTTGCACTGCTTAAAGCAGGAGAGAAGGAAAACTTGAGAAGGTAAGAGGACATTTTATACCTAAAACTAAGTTTTAGTCCCTCCTGCAGCTGTTCACATATTTGACACCAAATCACTACGGTAGAGGTAGGAAGTAGATCCTTAGTTCCTATAGCCTTACAGAAGGGTATAGCCACACTGATGAAGGAGGATGTTTCACACCTCACCTACGAGGTTTATTTCGAAAACGCCAACCACTATGTCAGTACGGGTGACCAGAGAAACGTTTAACCTGTGAATTCAGACAGGACCTCAGTACGAGCAATGACTCACTGCTTTGGCTTGTCAAGAATGAGGTGCTTCTACCCGTGGCTGAAAACAGATCTTGAGACTCCAGCAGAAACAGCTGGTGTCATGCAGCTACTTCAAAGCCTCCAAAAGTACTTGCTACCCAAACAGGGATTTTGTGGATTAGAACTGTGAACTCCAAGGCCAAAGCAGGATGTCAGCAGCACTCTCACACATGGAAAAGCCATCCATGTCATACTGTGGCATACCCTAAACAGAAGAACCAGAGCCAACTAACTCTGCACTTCAACTTGATAAGCAACTCCTACAAATGACCTGGGGAAGAAATTATGAAAGAGTGACAGGGTGAGAGTTACCCATAATGAAGGGGAAGCACGGGCCTCTTCCTCAAGAGATCTGAACTCCAGTCATATGACTAGTAATCGACTATGCCAAGACATCAAAACTGCAAAGTACACAGAGCTCTATAGCAACTTTCAGCAAGCAATACTCGCATACTTAAAACTGTGATTATCCTCACCATTTTAACAGTAAGAGTATTCAAGCATACGAGAAGTTAAGACTGTCAAAGTCCACGCAGGGAAACTGCCAGGAGGTGCACTAAGCTCCTTGTGTATTTGAACTACAGAAAAGAAAAGAGCAGGCTGTCAGGTTTTTTGGTGCACAATACATTTTAAAACCTTATGTCTAGGGGAGATTCTTACATAAAGTAAATATGAAGAACTTCTATTAAGTTCCCATTAATGGCAAAATGTCTTCCATCTTTTCCCATTATTGGCATTTTAGCGGACATTCTATACTTCATCCCACAGTATTTCTTGCCCAATACAGACATAACAAAATCCTGCCAGCTGTTCAACAGGTTGGCCCAGGGTAAGTCTACTAAGAAGTTGCCAAAAAACAAAAACCACGCCAAAAAAAAAAACAACCAAAAACAAAAAAACACCCCCCCCCACAACCCAACCAAAAAAAAACATGCATGCACACATATAGCCACACACACACACACACACACTTTCATGCTGTCCACTAAATTAACTGCAATAAAGAACTGAAGAGTTGCTACTGGTAAACCAAGACTTTTGAATTTCAGGCCAGACTACTAAACTGACATCCAAATATCTGACACATGTTCTTAAGGCTTGGCTTCTAATCAGAAGTCTATACACTCTGAAGATGACAAGACACTCAACATGAGGATATTTATTACATTTACCTCACTTGGTCAACATAAGGGCCTAAGCCTGGATCTCCAAATTCTGTAAAACCTCTGCCACAGCTCTAGGTTTTACTGTATCCTATGCTTTTAAAGCTACATTCATCACTGAGAAAGGAGACACACACACCAAAAAAGGGGGGGTATCAAATAACTACTTTCAATATGAGATACTACTAGGCCACTGTCTTCAAGTCTACGTCCATTTTGCTGCCAACCTTCATTTATGCTAGTGGGGAAGATTACTATTTTAACCATTACTCAAAAGACAAAACAAAACACCATAACATTAGTTCTAAGATAAAAATCAAAACAGATATCAATCATATCACCTAAGGGCACCAGTTTTGTTGCTGTTCTATCCATTTCAGAAAAGTTATCTGGCAGGAAAATAGGCAAGAACTAACTTATTAATAAGTCACCAATTCAAAAGTAAGCCTGCAAAGTACTTCACCTCTACACTTAAAGGGGTCTTACTTTAAAAATAACCACACAATTTTCTTCCCACACTCAAAGCTGCTGAAAGCCATACAGTCATAAAAACTTTAACTAGAAAGAAAGTTATAAGCATCTGAGGAAACTTAAAAATAAAAACATTTGGGCAGCATGCCTCCTACATGACATCCCTAATACCTCAGTCAGGGTACCTTGGCAGGCACGCCTGAACTACAGCTGGTCACCTATAAACATTTCAGCTTAAGGTCAATAAGAAAAGAGTTATTTAGCATAAATACAACATATTTAGTATTCTATAAGGAGACAGAAAGTTTACATCAACATTTTGTGCACGTATTTTCACTCAGGTGTGTGCACAACTAACCTGCAATTGCTTTTTTTGCAAGGACGCTGTGGGTTAAAACCCCACAAACAGTAACGCACAGCAAATGATCATCCAAATACCTGGGAGAGACATCAGCCCAGAGACTGCACTGACAAGACTGATCTGTCTTATTTTCTGGAACGTAAGTAGCGCAGGAAACAACCTTCACAACTTTGGTTATAAACTTTTGCTTAAGGAAAGCAGATATCAATCTTTCATGGGCCATTTCTCTTCCCTCACCCCCAAACCTCAGGAACAGATATAAAAGGACCTGAATCCTTTCCTAATTACCGCTTCTCTACCTAGCCTCTCTAGTGTATTCTCCAAGATAACTCATTTGCGCACTTACATTGCGTGATGTAAAAGCAGTTTTGCAGTCTTAGAACTAAGTTCTTAAGTAAATTATGGAATGAATGCATGATGCAGGCATTGAATATTACCATCCCCTTCCCTACAGTATCCCCAACATCCTCAAAAAAAAACCCCTCTGGTTTCTCCTACATGCCTTGTGCCCTTCCACAGCAATACACCTCTAGCCCCTAAACAATCTGCACCTCAGAAGTCTGTAAGAACACGTATAGCATGCAGAAGGGTGAACAGAGATTCATCAACTGTTCATTGCCTTTTCCAATATAAGAGCTAAAGGACATCAAAGAAATCTAGCAGGTTCAAAATAAGAGGTATTATCTGCTGAGTGAAGGACTAAGTCACAGAATTCCACGTGACAGCGTGCTTGCTACAAGTCTTAGGTGTTTCCAAGGAAAAATGCTTAAATTCATGGAAGACAAATCAGCTGGAACACATTAAATCCTAATACATAGCTATCTCAGGAAACACCCAAGCTGAGAAATTTTGAAGATTGGGAGAGCGTGCTGGAGAAGTTCCATTGCATGACTGCCCTCTAAAATTTTTTTTCAAGGCAACCATAGACGAAACAATGGTTTGACAACACAGCTGTCTTCACCACTCTGCACCGCCCCCCCCCCAAGCACCCTGAGCTGCCCCTGCATCAGCTACACCATAAATACTATACATATTTTTATCTTTTCCCAGAGGCACGTGCGAGCAAATTTATTAATCAGAAAACTAAGAGCTCAGAAGCTGGCCAGCCATGGCCTTGTGGCTGCTGCTGGCCAAACAAACGGTCACAGGCAGCATCTTGATCTGATCCTGAACGAAACTTTATATTGACCTAAAGAGGGGACCAACCGACAGCTAGCCAAGTCAAACTACAAGCTTTTGCAAATACCATAGCAACATGAAGCTACTCCAACAGGAAAGTGCGTCAAGAACGTGGTGTTTCTACCCAAAAAAGAGCTCACAGCTTAGCCATTCTAGTAATAACAGAGCAAATCACATTTCAGAAAGTAAACAAGAACTACCCACTATGTGCGTGGTTTGCTCAGACCTGATAGCACAGCACAGTCATCAACCAAAGTTGTGGCATGCCTCAAATGCAACACAATCAGCGTATTAATACAGGCACAGAAAGCACAGACCAAAACCAAAAAAAAATTAACATTAGAACAATTACTTTAGTACACACAATTTACTTGATGAGCTGAACGCAACAAGCAGAAGAACATGCATCCTGCAAAAGTCAACTGAGATACCAACGTGCAGGAGCAATAGAACTCACACGCCTAGGCAATGTGTTTGATCGCAAATACAGAGAATTGTGATATTCTGACAGAGAACATTTGAGTAGCAATTGCAGTTCCTAGGATTTGTGTTTAATCCAAGAGGTAAACAACAGATTTTGGAAAGAAGTGTCACAAACCCCATACTCAAAACTCAGCAGACCCAAGCATTTATCAAGTTTGGCAATTAATGAGGACAACAGAAAAGCAGACCCAGATTAAGACGACAGAAATATTCATATAAAAGCATTTCTCTCACATAGCACTGATTAGCAAAGTTCAGGATCCCTGCCTTTTTCAAATATGCTCTAGATGGAGAAAGAAAAAAAAAACACACCAGAAAAAGGAAAAAAGTGTGCAGAACTGACAAGTTCTAGTCAGATATGCCTCCTTCCCTAAATCCTCAAAAGCAATATTACTATACACAGAGGAGGAGAATCCCTGATGTTCTCCTCAATATCCACAACACAGACTCCTGCATGCAACTGAAAAACAGAAGACTACTGCTGTATGAACAGAGAGCTGATCGATTATTTCCATTGGTCAACCTTTCTTTTTGTAAAAATCATTATTTCATGCATCTGTTTCAAATTGATTCTATGATTTCCATACATGTCCCTGTCTCAGTATTTTCTTTAGAATGAAAGCAATAACTACGGTTTACGTCATCTATGCCTACTTAAACCTATACAGTCATGCCCACATTGCAAGAGAGGGTTAATAAAGGTATTATTTTAAAGTTTATCAGCTCATATGCATCATTCCTGGCATCAGCTTTTATTGCCTCCATATCTTTATATAAGCAGTGATGAGAACAGAGCATAAGCATACAGTGGCACCATTCCTACCACCATAATCAAGCCCCTGTCAGCATTTCCTAAATAAAATCCTACACTCAGTCTTCTTACATAGCTGCAATAATGCCTCACAATGAGCGCAAAAGGCTGATGTGAAGTGTGTGTTCCTTCCCTTTTCTACTCCCAGTGGTGCATTAGTTCATCAAATGCCTAATGATTACAAAGAAAAGTAAATTAGCCTACTGAAGAACCATGCATTCAGACACAGATCAATTGAAAAATAAAACAAATTGGCTGATAATACCATTAATAGTCCCCTCCACACACACGCTTTTAAAAACAAGTTTTAGAAAAAGTACTTTTAAAATGGTCAAGAGGAATCTATTTCTGGATCAGTGAAGGTTTTCCCAACTAATCTTTGAAAATAATTTTCAATGCTGACCTAACGTAGATGCACCTCCATCTACCAAGTCAATGACACATGATCCTGATAAGAGATTTAGTTAGAGGAATTTAACTCAATTTAGCAGCAAAACTCCTGTACGAGAAAATAATTGTTTTAAGTCACAAAATCAAAATGAAATATAAAAACCTCAAAAGATCTGATGTTACCTGTGAGACTGAAGGTTAACGGTTAGGGATCAAGATTAGCTCGAAATACCATTAGGTTTCTAGATTATAGCATAATACATGCAGCGTAGGCAAGACAGAAATTAAAAAGCAAATTAAACTGATCAAGTACACAAAGATATTAACCCAGAGCTAGCCTCAAATCAGAGCCGAGCTTCATTAGGATAGTTTCTAATATAGCACATCTATTAGCATTACTCCATGGCAGATCCTAAGTATACCAGACATCCTGTTAACTAAATGAATCAAAATTCCTTTGCCTTACCATATGATGCAAAGAAACACTATTTCCAAGTATCTCACAGAATAATAAGATCCATTCGATCTTAATACAGCTGTTTTTTGGCCAAACAGTAGCTGTCCTGGAATCCAGTTTTATTGCCAGGATGAAAGCAGAAGAGGAGAGTTTGAAAAGAAATTTGATGGTTATAGTCATTTTTCAACTGGTGAGAACCCAGATGTACATTTTATAAATGTGCCCACTCCAAAGACACACGAGTCTGTGGAATGTGGAATTAACCACAGATGAGTCTCGTTTCCTCCTGAATGGGGCAAGTTACATCCACCACTTCCTCAGTCTAGCCTCCTCACCCGAGGGAGGCAACACTTGCCTCATGAAGCACTGAACAGAATACGATAGCATTACTCACAATCACATTATTGACACAACTACAACATGCCATAAAGCATGTCTTCCCTTCCTTTCCTCTTCTTTTTTAATGGCCTGAACTGGCTTGTGCGTATGTGTGTCGAACATCCTATCCATACCTAGATGTTCTCCAGCTTCTTTCAGTGAGAGGAAAGCCAAGCTACCCTTGATCAGGACATACGCTCTTAAGGAAGGCACAGTCCAGAGGAAGCGTCCAAGAAAAACAAACCACAGTAACCAACGCTTGAACTGAGCGCAACCAAACCAAACAACTGAAAAGGTCTCATTCCTATAAAGTTACATTTAAAAACCACCAAAATATTGCTGCTTGTGAGACCAAAAGCCAGTAAGAAGCAACATAAAATGGACCTCAAATACATACACAACCTGGTATGGTCAACAACAACAACAAAGTCTTTTGGTGGAAAACAGTTTTTTTAATAACGTTCTTGAAGTTAAGACCTATGTCCACAGAAAACTAGGTCATAGCTATTTGTCCACAATGTGGAAAAATGTCTGTCAGTGCCAGTTTTGCCCTCTATACCGCTCAGACAACACTCCCCAAAACTGATCCAAAAACATCATCTTCCAGACAGGAACTACTCTTAGTTTTTTCAGTCCTTGATCTCTCTTCAGACTAATAAAAGTATTAATAAGATAAATTTTCCCTGAAACAGCCATCAGCCTTTTAGGAAAGCGACTACTTAGTTTTGCTACCTAGCAACCTCGTTAACCACTCCAATGTTCTTAGCATTTCTTTTCCGTTTTCAAACATCAAGTTAAAACAATTGTCTCTGGATTTCCTAGTGTTGGGATTTTTCCTTCATACTTCCTCATAATGTCCAGAAGTCTCACCTACAAAAGCAGCACACCCATCCCCAAATCTCATAGGCACAGAAAGACCCCACTACATGCTACTACGGTAGCATAGCAAAGAACTACGCGTTCAGATGTGGAACGTGCTCCACATCAAACAAGCGTACATGGAGGAAAGCTGGTAGTGTACGCCATCAAGAATATTCTCAAGTGACCAAGAGTCTCATTGCAAATAATGTACATAATTTTTTTTAAAAAGGACACGTGTTCTAGAACATGATCCACATTCGCCATCAAAACCCACAACAGCACTTTCAGCGATGCAAGGAATGTCAAGTATTCCACAAGTAAATAGCTTATTATGAAAAAAAGATGTTAAGAAAACAAAATGTATAAAATGCTATCTATATGCAGCTCGCTAATGTACTGTGCATTCTTTTTAAATACTTTAGCATGCACAAAACATGTTTGTACTCTCTGCACACTAGTTCTGATGGAAAAGGGAAAGGAAAATCATTCAAAAACGTCAGACTCATTAGCTCTGCTACAAAGTTTGTGCCTCTTGATACACCCTCATTTTAGTAAGAGTCCACATCCACGCTTCCAGGTATTGTTTCCTTTAACACATTTCTCAAGTGACTTTTAACATTCACTTATCTTTCCACAAAAGATCTTAATCTCTCTCCAAAAGAGAGGAAAAAAACCTGACAAAATAAGCGACAAAGGCATGGCCTTCCTCTTCACAGGGGCAAGAGTTTCTCATTCAGTCTGTGCTCCTCAGTCATTTACCCCAATCCCATTCCATGTTCCACATACCTTTTCAGCATCAACCTCGTTTCCTCCCCACAACCCCACTTAGCCCCTGACTTTCCAGTTTTCTTCTCGCAACCACAACACATGCACTCCACTGATCTTTCTAAGCCCTGATCTATCGTCCTGTCATCCTTAAGTGAATTACATGTGCCATTTAATGCTTTCCCTCTAGATTCCCATCCTCTTAACATTCCCCTTCATCTTCGCAGTCACCTCAAACTATTCTAGACACAGCTTATGATGACCTCTCCAACACAGAGCTCAGAACCATCCGATCTCGATCAGAGGCATCCACCTCTCACCAGTCACCTTCAACACATTACCTCACAGCTACTCAAGCAGCAGACTGATCTAAATTTGCCCTTCTCCAAAGTCCAGACACTGAATGCCGCTAACATTTTTGCAGGTGACCCTTCTACTCTCCTAGGAGAATATACGCAAGCGTTTCTCAGAAACGTATCTGAAAATGAGATAGACAACTGAAGGAAGCCACACAGTCACAGGCCCCGGTGCTTATAGGGTATTTTAAACTCAGCAATCTGTTAGAAAGACAATATAGCGGGGCAAAAGCAATCCAAGAGATTTCTCAAGTGTATTGATCATTATTTCTTGATGCAGGGAATAAACAAGCCAACTAGGACAGACTCCCTGCTGGCCTTGTTCCTCACAAGAAAGAGTAGCCTGGGGATGCAACGGTGAAGAGTAGTCTTGGCTGCAGTGACTATGACACAGAACAGAGTTTAAAAACCCGAGAGAAGCAAGCAATATAAATGGTAGAACTACAGCCCTGGACTTCAGGAGCTGTAATGAGACTTTGGCTTGTTCAAACATCTGTTTGGCAGGTTCCCATGAGAGACTGCTCTGCAGGGCAAAGGGGGCCAAGAACACCACTTGAACTTCAACAACTACCTCCTAACAACACAAGAACACTCCATTCAGATGTGCAGAAAACAGAGCAAGCGCAGCAGAAAGCCAGCGTGGATGAAGAAGGAAGCTCCTTCCTAGCTGAAGTCAAACACAGGAACACAGAAAGCGGTAGGACAGGCTACCCCAGGGGAATACTAATACACTGACCAAGTGTGCAGGGCTGAAGTTAGCTAAGAAAGATGAAGGTCAGCGGGAGCTGAAACTTGTGAGGGATGTGAAGAACAGTAAGGTGGGCTTTAGTACACTTGCAGCAAAAGACGAAGGAAATAAGCAAGTCCAGAAGAGAACCACCAAGATGATTACAGAGGGCTAGAGCATACAAGAAATTCAGAGCACCAGGTTTGTTCAACCTTAAGAAAATGCAATGGGAGATCTTTCTCCTGTCTTCAATAACCTCATGGGAGGTTACCGTTCTTGGAGGTGCACAGCCACAGGGTGAGAGACAACAGACAAGTTGCAACATAGGAAGTTCTGACTACAAGGTTTCATCATAGAAGTAGTCCAACACTAGAACGGAGGCCCAGAGAGGTTGTGGAATATACATTCTTGCAGATGTTCAAAAACTCAACGAGGCCCTGAGCAATTTGATCCATCTGAACCTGCTATGAGCAGACAGTTGGACTAGATGACCTCCACAGGTCTCTTCCAAACTGATTCATTCTACAAGCCCGAGAACTCACTCGGAAGAAGTGAGTTTGCATTCGGAATGACAACACATGGAACAGATACATTTGCAAAGACAGAAACTAAAAGATAAATTAATACTAGAATGCTTTATGTCTGGGACAGAATAGGTTCTCTGTAATGACCTAATGATTTCAGGGTCAGCTAAGAGTAAACACAGCAAAAGGTAGATCCGTTTTCTGGCTAGAGAGGAAGCTCAACTCCCAGAGTTGTCAAGTGCTCATAACTTTTTTTTTTTTTCCGGTTTGTTTTAATCCTTTGGAATTACTTGCATCATGGTGACTCCCAGACTCCAGCCAAGAATCAAGTGGCATTTTGCTAGGTACTACACACACAGCAAGGAAGTAGCTGCCAAAAGACTCTGCAATCCAATTAAAACAAAGTTATCACAAACAAAGAGTGCTTAGCAGGGTTTGGCAGGTACCTGCCAAAACTTGAATTCCCCCCCCCCCCAATAAACCCTATCGTATCTGAGATACTACTATTGCTAGTTGAAGGATATACAATCATTTTAATGAGAATAAAGACTCTTAAAATTAACAACACTCAATTGTGCAATCAAAAGTAGAATGAAATTCTATATGAGGTTAGCCAAAAACCCATGGGAAAGCCCACACTTTATTCTGTGGTTAGCCTTGATTTCATATGTTAATACTGTGAACGGCTGTTGTTGGTTGACTCCATAAAATGTCATTTCCTTTGAGGTACAGGCTTCTGTTGGCAGGAACTGTGTTTTGACCTGCTATGATTTCTAGGTTACTGGTGCTTGAATTACTACGTTATACTACAAGCAACGATGCTTTCCTTTTGTGCTTATATTTTTGCAGCTTGCAGCTAATATTTTGATCTTTTCTTTACAGCTATTAATCATCAGAAATGAATTACATTGAACAGACCAACATATTGACAAAATATGCAGGCAAAGACTAGATTATCAGGCATATTCTTTTGTATATACTCCCCTTCCTCTGCTTCAAGTATATATTTTTTAAGCACAGTTCTACAGGTTAATCTACGTAATCAGTATCAGCAGTACAAAGGAACCGTTCAAGAGACCATATAGTTCACAAAACTGTGCTTAAAGCATCAGTCCAGGCAGCTTGGTCTGACAGAATGCCCATACAGGGTTAGAAGCAAGGATGCTTCAAGGCTAAACCCAGCTCTCCGATTTCGATCAAAAGCGTGTGCAAATCCTTCATTTTTGACTCCATTTTACCATCTGTTTAGCAGAGACAAATTTTACTGCAGATAGATGTTCCAGTATTTAGTTATATCGTTGTAAAACACTTTTCAACAGAGTGATAAAGTTGTTCTCAAGCTTAATAAGCTTCAGAATGCCAAATGCTACAGTACTCAGTCTCCTGCAGTGCTTTAAATAGCCAGAACCTAAGCCAGAGTCTATTCCATTCAAAAAAATACTTTGGGATGACAGGATACAAAATGTTTACCTTCTCGCTCCTACCTCTGTATTGGACAGGGGTGGTTGGACATTTGTCTTCCTTGCTTCTTACGAAGCAAGGATACTTTGCTGGAATGTTACAGATCACTCTGGAACTAGATGGGACACACTAGTCAAACTATTTTGTGTTTACAAGGTCTCCTCTCCTCTCTGCCTAGAGCTTTCAGCCTTTGGCTCTCCCAGGTTATCATAGCTAGAAACAGCCACCAACAGAAGCAGGCCCCACCCAGTGTTTTATGCAAGGCAGCTGCATCCAAGACGCTGCTTGACCTCAACAGGCAGCACGTGCACGGAAATTTCTATACCCTTTAGAACAAAAATACAGTATTCCCCCCACCCCCAACAAATAAGAGAAAATTGGATATTAAGAATTAAACAGCATTTATTTACTCCTTTTCTCCAAGCCATAGTCAAAGCTATAAAAAAAATTAATAACAGAGTACTATTGTGCCAACATGCATTACATTTATTCAAAGCACTAAGCATCATTTAGCCCATGAAACAGAAGAAACGGCGCAGGAAACAGTGGATTTGTCTGATGGTGCAGTTTAATTTACCACCGAAATACCGAAAGACAACAGCGCCACCTGGTGTTGGTATTATAGTCCGAATTCCTCGAACGCTAATCCAGAGAACGCTTTCCCCATTTCTTTCATCCCTAAAAATCAATTTTTATTAGCAGGCTTTAAAAAAAGTCATTATTACATACAGGAACAGAGAGAGTAGTTAGAGAGGACCCCCCCTGTTTCCACGAACTTGCACACCAGAACCAGATGTGACTGCACTTCACCAGGTTCTGTTTCCCCATTGCCACCTCCTGCCCTGGGGCGGGGCAGGAAGAGATTTACACCACCTTTCTTCTCTTAACTCCAGACACTACTACTATTAGATCCCCGTTAACATCATATTTTCCAAGATTTCACTAAAGCGCAACAAAAACGTATTCTCAACGCACACCACACACCAGTGCACATCAGAGCACCCTACAAAAGGTCAGGTGAATGGAGTCAGTACTTTCCTAGACAATTACAAGTACAAGCAGGTGAGTGAAGTTAATACTTTTCCAGATAATTACAGGTGTTAAACTGGCAAGCTGCACAACGGTTGCAAAGCAAACAAGCAGGGCTACAGCCCTTTCCGTAAACACTTAGGACTACTAATATCAAAGTTCATCCAACCACAGAGAATTTAATATATTAAAAAAAAGATTTTAGATGTTTTCTTCCTAACGAGTGGTTAAGTAAATGAGACGTTTTCCCTTTCCTCCACGGCACGCTCCCACCCCACCCCGGCCTCTCCGGGGGAAGAGCCTCGGGCCACCCATCGGCGTCACCCCCGGAGAAACGGCAGGCCTAAAAGCGTAACCCCCGCTCACCTTGCTCCCCGGGCGAGGCACCGCCTTTGCCGCTGCGGGAAGCCGCCGGCCGCCAGCGTCCTCCTGCCTGCACCAGCCGTGCCTGGCCCAGGCCAACGGTTTAACGGCCACAGCGCGCGACGGGGCAAGCACCTCGCTCCCCACAGCGGCCAATAACAGGGCGAGGGGAGACGCTGGCAGCCACTAGGAGCGCGCGGCTGCCAACGAGGGGCGGTGCCCGGGGGAAGGGTGTTAATGAGCTGCACGTGGCCCGGCTGCGGGAGCGGCGAGAGCTGGGGCGCCCCGGGGGGGAGGGGGGGGCGCGGCGGTGAAAAGAGCAAAGTCACCAAACGCTTGCCAGTTCAACACGACACCCCCCCACCCCCCGATGGGGCCTGACTGCAGTTAGGCCTGCTGTAACCCTTACCCTCCTCAGCCCTGCATGAGTAGCGAGAAAGATCTGGTCAAGGATGAGATCAGTGAAGAAACTGTTTCTAGGCCCCTTTTCCAGCTGTCAGTTAGGTATTTACCAACACCAGTGAGCAGTCAGAGAGTGAAGGCACAGAGCAGGCGGAGGCAGAAACTATGTACTGCCCTGAGGATAACACAATTTTCTTGGCAACCACGAGCACAGAACATGCAAAGCTCAGTTTGGTTCAAGGGAAGGGCTGTTCCTGCTCTTGTTTTTAGGAGGTGCATGCTGGTGCCTGAGCCTCAGAAGTGTTCTGGTCCAAAAGCTAAAGCGATGACTTCCGTCAGTCTGTTTTCTCCCTCCCCAAATTCAGAGCCAGCAGAGGTTACAGAAGGAGCCTTTCTAGACGGATGGCAAAAAGGACATCACGAAGGTGAACGGAGTCCTGCTGTCCTGTTTAAAAACAAAACACGCAAATGAAACAGAATAGATAGCCATAGAAGATGAAGTGCTCCCAGACGTTGGATCCTTCATGGTGTTTGATGGGGTAGCCAAGTGATGAGATCAATCTTCATTCAGTTTTTGTGTTTAGCTTGGAAAGGTGTAGGTGAAGAGTCGTCACTCACTTGTGAATACATCTGCTGTGATACTGTATGATTATTTAGATCAAGAGGTTTTCCGGCAAATAAGAGAGTCTAGAAAAACCATTACATATGTCCTCGTATGCCTTTACGCAGAGAAACGTGCAGTGCTCTTTTAAACAAGCGTTCCTTTTCAATTGGCTTCCAAACCTCACTTTCTCAAGGCTTAAGGTTAAATACATGGACACACTTATTCAAGAAGTATTTAATAAGTTGAGGACATAGATTTATCAGGAATTAGTTTTCAAACAAAAATTCTCTCTCACCCTCCCATATTAGGAAACACCAAAATTGATGAGGTTAGGAAGTTCTCCTGTGATTCCAAGTATGATTTGATATTGAGGAAGGGGGGAAAAAAAACAGCCTTTTTTAAAACTTTTGTTCGTCAACTATTTTTTTTTTTTTTTGAATCAAAGTTTAATGCATGATAATGAAATAAAGGTCACATTCGCCTTACTAGTGGCTTTGGTGCCACATAAGAACACATGGAAGCATGTGTATTCTCTAATAAGTCATGAGAAATTCTGGGGAGACAGCAAAACAAGCATTCCTTTTCTTACGCAACCAACTCTATTCCTAACCCAGTAACAGCAGGCATTCCTCTCGCAGATAAAACGCTCGTCTCATACCAGTCACCTGAATGGCTTTAAGTTTTAGTAGTGGTCATCAGTAAATTCCACAATAACATTAAACAACGTCAGATGCATGCAATATACAGATTCACATATTGGGAACTATTTTCAGCATTAATCAGATAAATTGTGAATGTGACTCCCTCTCTCCCACCAATAAAAAAGGCTTTGTTAGACAAGACAGTTGTATTGAATTCACTTCCTTTTATTGCAGTGACCCCCGGTACAAAGTAGTAACTGCAATAGTTACGTTAAAACATTAGAAAAGCATCTGTGTGTGACAGTTACAGTACAGTATCAAATATTACATCTTCAAACCCAGTGGATCGTTACCCACTAACGCTCAAATCTTTAAATTATTTTCAGTTATTTTTAAATATGTCAGAAAAGCATATAAAAAGAACGTATGTAAAAGGAAACCTAAGTACAAACATAAGTGAACAAACAAATAAATAATTGATTTCTTCAGCTATTGCTGTTTTTCTAAGCCCATACAAAGAAACCTAATCTAAAGAAGGTATGAATTGCCATGTGTCAGTGATATTTCATTTTTCAAGTCATTAACAATGATTGGAACGTAACTATATTTGGCGTCAAAAATCAAAGCAGAAGTTGGAGCGACTGCCACTAACTGACATTTGTTGCTAACAATTGCTATTAACCATTGAAGTTTTAGTGTAACAAATAATCTTGAAACTTGACTTTGTGTCTAGTGTTAGTGGACTTCTCAGAGTGCATATGTGAAAAGCATCCTACATTATTTCACAGACATTACCCTCCCCATCCCCGTATGCATATTTAGATATATTTCATATAATTTTATACACATATATGCATGTACACACACACTTCATTTGGTTTCTGTGTTACAGATCACAAGCAATAGTTTCCTGAATGGGCAAAAAAAACCTTTTAAATAAGTGTACCTGTGCACATTTTTAAGATAGCAGCACTAAGTCCATGCCTTACTGTCCATCTGTTAAGAAAAAAAAAAAAAAAAAAAGTAACCCACAAAAGAGGAAGAAAAATGGCAATGATTTCATATTCACAATGTGACATCCTTACTCCCCCCAACAGCCACTGCAAAACCTGTAACAGACACAACAGTAAGTTCAATTCCCATCTCCTCACCCAGAAAGAAACAGCGCTTTTACAGCAAACTGTCGTATCACAATGTTTATCATAACAAAGCGGGTCCATGTTGGCATCAGTTACCTCACACTTAGCAGCAAAAGCTGATGGTCTGTTTCACTTTTTTAATAGTGAAATGACTCAATAAATTCAAATTGAATTGATAGAAACCAGCAGCAAAAATAAAAAAGATTATTTTGCAGTTTACCAATAACCTGACCACAGTGTTTACTGTGCTATGTAAAACATTTTTATCTTGTATCATAACAACTTACAGCTCTATCTTGTGACACAATAACTAATTGGTTTGCCCTTCAAAAAGGATTTGTTGCATTTCGCATTGATCTTGTATTCAGCATGAAAATACACCTTTTCTGTGCATCCTTAAATGAAAGTCACTGAAGCATTGGTAAACTGAGCCAGTAACAGGTCCAATACTAATATCAAAAGGTTGTGAAATGTTTTTAGGCAATCCTTTCTATCCAAAATATAAAGGAATTTTAAAAATAGTTCACATTATTAACCTTTGTATATAGGCTCAAGTGGAACGTCTTGTGTAGGTGTCCATAGCAGAACAAATTATGTATTAGTCAAAACATACAATGAAAGGGCACATAAAATTGGCAGTTTCTTTATTAAACATAGAAAACGTATATAGTAGGATGTATGGAATAAAGTTAAATTGCAAGATGATCAAACCTGAGTATTATTTAATAAGACTAAGTGTATTTGCTGACAACTGAATGAATTGTCCTAAAAACATCTCCTCTAGTAACTAGTGGTCCTTTTAACTATCCATTGAAAAACACAAGAGAACTTCAGCTTTTGTATTTAATATTGGATGGCCTAGCAAGATTCCACATAGTGTTTACTGTTTTCTGTTAGATGGCATCACATTGCTCATCATTTTCCTCATTCAAGCCTTAAGTTGAGTTTTGTTTCAAAATAAATTGAAAGTGACACCAAAACATAAAAGGCCAAGAGCTAGGACAGGTCTTTTTGTTTTCTTCCCATTTTAAAGTGAGAAAAATGGCCTCAACCTATAACATTAATTCAGTTTCCTGCTAGAGCTACAGAGCAAAGACTGACACACCTTCACCAAGGTAACTAATGTTAGCTGTGTATCTCACACTAATGCCAAAGAAATACACAATGTCAAATTTCAGAAAAGGATCCTCTCAACTAGTACAATTACTTTTATTTTAACTATTACAAAATTTAGTAGTACACAGTCTTGACAATAACATCAGGAATTTGTCTTACTCCAGCTGACCTGCCCCAGTCCTCACCTTTATTTTAAATCTAACAGATATAAAAACAAAAACAAAAAAAAATTCTGAACAATAGAAAACATACAGTACTAAGAACTAATAGCTCAATGGAAGACTGAAAAGCAGCATTCATTTTTATTGTAACATGGAAGAGACTAGAAACTAAAGGAAGTCTGATCTAAACTCTTAGTTGAAGGCAGATTTTGACATTCTATATAAATTTACAAAACAGGATGTATGGATGAGATTTGGTTAATTTCAGAAGGCACCTCAAGGCTAAAAGGCTTTTATAAATCTATAATCCTTTCATTGATCAAAAATAAAACACTTTTATTGCTGCTATTCAAATAGCAAAGAAAAAGCTTGTCTTGTTCTTCAGTCTAACAAGGAATCCTCCCCCATTAAGCAAGATCAAATTACAGAAGATTTAGAATAAAACTGAAGATGTCACAACTTTATAAATACAGTGACTTTCCTTGTGTGCTTTCAAGTCAGTGAAATAGTGAAAGAAGAGTCACTTTTTGCCTTTGTGATGTTAATAATCTATAGAACATCGCAGTCACTCTCCTCTGGGCACTGAAGTACCATTTCATCATAGCTGTCCCATTTGCAGTACTCTTAGGAATAGAAGGTAAGAACACTCTGATGGTTCCCACGAACAAGGAGAATTGGCGGCAGATCTTTAGACAGAGCTTCTAACCAGGCCATGTATAGCGCACTAGAAACTGCACCTTTTCGTGCAACCGGCAAACTCCTATAATTCACAAGGAGGAAAAAAAATTTAAGAAAAACTTAGTAGAGGTTATAACATACAGAGATGAAAATATGTTTCTGCAAAGAGGTGGGTATTAAGTCCAACCTCTTGTCCTTTTTAGTTTTTACTTTTTTCCCCTCAGAATTCAATTAATGGGTTAAGGAGCTCATATCTCAAGCACCACAGGCCTTGCATCTACTCCCATCTGACTTTTGGTCTCTTACCACTATTTTATATTCAGAAAGCTTCATAGAGAATTCTCCTCAGTTGGAGCAAGTTTCTCGTAAGACTCTTCAGGTCTTTAAAATACAACTGTTACTTATGGTGCTAGGTTGTTGCAGTCTAATTACCCTTCCCACAGTCCTTCCAAAACTTGCGGTATTGCTGTCGTTTGAAAAACTACCCTAAGTTTACTTGCATTGCTCATTTGCTGTACTACTTCATGGAGCTCTGAAACAGGCTCCTGAAGAAAAGCAGTGAAGAACGTGCAATCTGCCTTCTGCTTCTTTACAGAAAAAGTAATTCCATGGGAGTACATCAGCAGATAACAACGTTGATCAAAATTATCTAGAGACTTTTCCTAGAAAAAGCAGAGTTGAAAGAGAAGGGAATAGTTGGCACGCAAGAGTGGAACAAATGAGAGAATCCCAAGCTGCACTACAGATTTAATCATCTGAAGTAATCTATCAAAAGCACGCAACCAAACAGGCCATTGCACATACACTGGTGTAGTTGCCCTGCATTTCTAATAAATGACTTCCAGAAAATACACTTGCTTCAGTATTCCTACGTTTTATTGCTAAAGTAGTGTCTTTCTGCTAACCTGTATTTACATATATTTACAGTTCAAATTACAGTACTGCATCAATTAGGATAACCATAAAAATCATTTACTTACATAACAATTATGTTTGCTGTACTTGAATGTTCTTTAAGCAACTCATTGAGCCTAATCTGGCGATAAGTCTGCAATTAAAATAAAATTTGTTAGGAAGGTTTTTTATTTCTATAAACTCTAAAAAAGTTCTTTTATTCAAGAAACGTAACAAACAGTTACAATTGTTATGTGTCATTAATAGAAAGCATGCATCTCCCTCTCCGTTCGATAATTTGTTCATTTTTCTGAGATATCTAAGGTTCCAAGGCCTTGAGAGAAAAAAGTGGTAAGCTTAAATAAACCTAGTGCTACAAAAGCTAAACTAAAATTTAAGGCAGTCTCTCTATTAATGATACCATCCTCCACAGCTGCTGGAAGCAAGCGCTCCCTAAACGCTCTCCAAGATTAACTATTGCCTGTAAGCTAGTATTGAGCAAGTGTCACAAAAGTGAAGCCCCACCTTCATTTGCCAAGCCTCTCTATGATGGACCTCCTTTTTATACTACTCTATCCTTTCTTAGCATCTGAAGCCACTCTCCGCATCCTACTGCGGACAGCTTCTTAGGATTGCGTTCATACAGTCATTTTCAGTTTTTGCTTTCAGGTCAACTACAGTGCTTGTTTCAGCAACCATTTCGAATTAACCATTTCCTATAGTACTGTTCTCAGATCAGCTGAGGTGTTTCTGCATACATTAGCCAGCAGAGCTGAAAGAAATAAGCTATCAGCAGACCAAAAAAAGACTCACTGTAGTTATCTCACTGAAAAGAGGTTTGGGGGTGTTTATGGACATCAGGAATAGCAAGACTTAACTAGTTCATTAACTATAAAGTCTTCCCTCCCATGTACAGAGTATGTAGGTATCTTGTCATAAGCTTCCAGTCAATCTGTGCCTACATCTTAATTAGATTCTTGCTTTTTTACACTTCTTATAATGCAGACCCACCAGCCATTCCAATTTCTTCTCTACTGCAAGTCTTCACACAAGATGTACAAATCCAGACAGGAAGAAAGAGATAAGGCTGGAATATACTCAGGAACATCGCTTCTTGAAGAACCTCAGATAACTGAAGTATGAACTCGCCTTTCTGTAGGCACCTGTCTATATCTGCATCCTGCTGCAGGATGCTGCTTGAGTCTCCTTCTGCGTTGCTTCTATGGAGGAATGACTGATGTCTCTACAGCATACGACTGCTTGGGAAAAACGTCAAACCTTTAACTGCTCCTTAACACCACAACTGAAGTTGCTGGGTTTTTTTGCTTGTTTGTTTTTTTAAACAATGAAGTGCAAACAGGTAGTTTGGACTCAGGTTAAAGATCTTACATGCGCAAAAGTCGATGAACAACTGACTAAAACTGTACAAAAGCAGTTTAGGCCCACGTTCATAGAACTCATGCTGTAGATAGCAGAAACTTATTTCTATAGCTGTCCCCCACTGAACTATCTAAATGGTTTCAGATGGGGCTTACCATAAGCTATTCATAAAAGCAGCTACAGAAGAGAGAGAAACAAGAATCAGCTCATTGAGACCATATATCCATAAATGCCGGGGGGGGGGGTGACAGTATAAAACATAGCAATTTAAGAAAATGCAACCTTTGTTTTATAAAGCTCAAGTTCATTATCTGTTATCCTCCAAGGTTCATCCTCCTTCATTTTATCTGCAGCTTCTTGTTCTTTATCTTCTTCATGAAGTCTGAATGGTTCTATCATTTCTTCAAAAGCTGCAATACTGGAAGGATTAAGTGAACAGCCATGTTAGAACACATTTGATACAAGCCTGTACATCAACAATGACTTTCATGCTATGAGAAAGTAAGTTTTACTACTATGTAAAAATAAGACGAACTGAAAATTTTTCACCACTCCTTTTTGCACGTAGAATATCAAATCAACCATTTACATAGGCACATACAAAAGTTAAAGGTAGATGTTATAATCACTTAGGGACAACTATACGGAGCTTTCACTGTTCATTATAGAACTAAACATAAAGTTTTAGCCTGCTTTAAAAATTAAGCATAAAACCCTTGCAAAAGTTTAGTTGCTTGAAAATTGAGCAGTACTATCTTACAAAGCATGTAATAACATAACAATGACTTCTTTTGAGTTAAGTTCAAAGGAGGAGTTTAGTACGTCACAACAAAAAACCACACACAACTAGCTGAGGTCTCATACTGGTGCCATTAGGATTTTGGCTTTGGTATTTGTGTTTTCCTTTTAATCTTTCAAGTACAGTCTAAGAACTGTGTTCAAATCTGGATAAACAGAGCCATGTTGTCTACAGTCTTCCTGTTGCATTCTTTAGGATGTCAAATGTTTTCTTGAAGTTACTTGGATACTATAGCAAGGACTACAAGAGAAAACCTTATAACGCTAAAGATTCATCCATTTGTATTAGAAGAAACAATCACTCTTACTCTACTTTCTCTGTCCACATTATGATTTCTGAACAGCAAAAAAAGGCTGCCATAGATTAGAAAAGACAACTTGTCTTTGAAGGTTAAAAGAAAAAGGTGAGAAGAAAAAAAAAAAAGCCTGAAATGTATGCATTATGTCCAATGAAATAATTGATTTTGGTGTTATCTGAATGGCTTTTATAAAGAACAAAAGTATTGCCAGTCTTTTGTGGTTTCCCCAATTACACTCTGTGAAATGTTTAAAAAAAAAAAAAACAATTAAGTAACACATCTCAAGATATATTGTAGTATCAGTACGTGCAACATGTTACTTCCACACAGTTAAACACTTCCGCTACCCATTTTCAAACTCAGATATTCCTCTTTCTTTTGGAAACCCCCGCGCAATATAAAGAATATGCATTTTTTCTACCCATAACCTTAACAGTGGTCTTTACTGCAGTTAGTTGGTAGATTGACTTCACCTTCATCAAGAGGAAAAAAATTAAATGATCTGCTGCTGCTTTCTGGCAGAACAAAAAGAAGTATCAACAATATTCTATTATACAGCACAGCAACTGTTAAAAAATAAAAAATAAAAATAATTCCATGTAATTCTACAATCTCAACTTTCTATGCACAGAGAAGTGCTACAAATAAATTTATGCATTTTACAACAGCGGGCCCCTCTCTCAGGAGCAAAAGATATCCGAAAAGCATCAGAGTGCCAAAAGTACTCTACCATTTTAGTTATTTGATGTATTCTATAAATTTAAGAACGGGTATAAAAATCAGGGTATAAAAGAATGCATATTAGCATTTAGATAGCAAGTTGTGAACAGTTATTTCCCAATCTGCATGACTCAATTGAAATTTAAGTCAGACTATTCAGATATAAAAAAATATCGGTGTGGAAATATATGCAACTTCAACATACTAAAGAAAACTTGAAGGGAAGAGATAGTCCTTAGCCATCCCTTGATATTTTTGTGTTTTATAGACACATTCTACAGTTAAAGTATTCGTACCAGAAGCTGTCTATAGTTCCTAGTCTGTTGAAAATGAGAATATCACATGTACGATCATGCCCATGCAGGTTAATAGTCATAACTTAAAGCCAAACCTATGCGTGTACGTGTGTCTGTGTGTGGCGTGTGTGTGTGTGTGTGTGTGTGTGTGTGTACATACACACACACCTAGTTGCGGAGGGGAAAGGCTATTTAAAGACAAGCTTCATTACCTTTAAAAAAATACAAAAGAAAAAAGAAAGATTAAAACCATTTAGAGTTTTGTGAGCAATCCTCCTTTGTTCAGAGGATATTGTGCCACACAAATTAGATTTTTCTAGATCTAATACTAGAGTCTAACGGCCAGACATTTAAAAAAAATACAAGGTTCTAGATTATTGGAAATAGGAGTTATTGCTTAGTTCGTTTCCTGCATTTTTCTGAAACACTTCATGTTATGAGGTCTACTCTATCAAAATTTTTATGCAGGAAAGAATGAAATATTCTAAATTTATGACAGACAGCTAGAATTCAGCTAACAAATAATGTTTTATGAGACTTACTTTTCTTTCTTTGGTTTAGTATTAATATCTCCAAGGACCATAATGTCTGAGAAGTCTATCCGAAATTTACTGAGCAAAGTAGCCATCCTGCATCAGAAAAAACAAGCCTTTATACAGTGACTGTATTTCTAATTATCTCACAGGATAAATAGACAGGAACTTGGTACTAAAAACATTAGTTTGAAAGAAAGAAAAGAAAAAAGCAACATAAGTGCGATGGAAGTAGAGAGAAGGCCAGGGGGAACCCGTCTGCGTATACAAACCTGGCATACTGCTATGAATCAACAAGCTGCTTTGGGGAAAACATTTTTAAAAGCTTAAAATAAGAGAAGAACCCTCCCTTAAAGCCAACCTCATAACATATTTGAGGAGCACAGAAAATGCTTGCGTTAGACGATGCTACAGAAGAATTAGTGTTAACTTGAGGAATCATCTCATCCCACACGATCTGGGGGCAATGAAACTATTGTAGAGGAAGGAGGAACAGGTATGGTCAAGCCCCTGCTAAACAACAATTGAAAGCGAGCTAGTAGTAAGAGAAAGTTATCTACTGTGCACTAAGTTTCATTTCAATTGCATTTAAATGAAGCTTTTATAGGTGAACTTACGCTCTTCTGTCATGATCAATCCTGTTTATTTTTCCACCAATGAACACTCTGATCTTACAATCTTTCCACTTTTTCTTGGTTGTAAGAAGATAGGGAATCAATAGCGTCAAACCTGCATTTTGACGAGAGTTTAGGAATGCATCAAAAACCATAGCAACTTATGAAAAGAGAATTTTATATTACAAGTTTGCAATATATATAAGAAACACATATAACACATAAAACATATCTATTAACAACTAATCATTCTTCAAAACTTGTTGTTTAAGTATAAAATGCATTACCTCCATCATCAAAGAGCCACCAGACATCAATATTGCTTTTGCCTTGTTTCTTCTGAAACTGAGTACTGGCATCAAGAAGTCTTTGGTCAGCCAAGTTTAAAGGTGAAGATGTGCTCTTCAAGTCTAGGCAGAAAAAAGTTCATTTTTAAAATGCTTTGCTCAATAACCCCAAAATTCAAATGCAGCATCTTAATATCAATGTTTTTTGTGATATTTGTGAGTTTAAGTTAAAACAAACAAACAAACAAAACAAAGCAAAACCCACACACACTAACTTCTTTTTTTTCCCCAGACTCCAATTTTTGATTGAATAAATATACACTGAGCAGTATTTCGGGACTTTGCAAACTCACATGTTCAGCACTTAAAGATTTAGAACTCCAAGTGATCTAGCAGAGATTTGTTAAATAAATGATTTGCAAGATCTTTATACAGTCATTTGCCTGGACTAACATCACTTGCATACGTCAGAGCATTAGATCATGCGCTTTTGCTACCTCTTGCATTTGACAAAGATCTTACTTCTCTTGCAACACATGTAGACTCTAATATTCTGTTGTCTAATCTTCTGTTACTTTAACTAAGCAAGATGACATTTATAAATAAGAATCCCCTGTGAAGCACTGTTCTTCATTTCTTAAATCCATTTTCTCTTTAAGCTGTGACACATTTCAAGTGTCACTTATAAAGAACAAAGTTCAAAAAAATTCCAGCATTCCTATTTTAGACACATGTGCAATTCTTTTTGAGCAACAGCTTGCTCTGGGAGCTTGCATAAACTTTCATTTTACCACAGCCTAATCCCTGAAAATGAACTGTATTTCAGCTCGAGTACAAAGAAACCAACTAACGTTGTACAGTTGATATTTTCTCTCAATCTTTCTCATATGTATATATATTTATATATGCAGTTGGGGGGGGGGGGAGAGAGAAAGGAGGGAGGGAGCAGCATGAAAGGAAAACCAAAATTAACAATGTGAATGATTTAACACAAAAAGGTGGAAAATGCCTGCCTTTTTTCAACAGTGGTTGTGTTGGAGTCTTTCCGTCCTCATCCTCCTCTGAAAGATGTGTAAAGATACAAAATAAAAAGGTTACTTTCTTTTGTGATGTTAATGAAAACACAACTCGTGTATATTAAAAAAAAAAAACAAATAATAATAAGAAAAACTTGGAAAACAAATATGTAGAATGAAATGTTACTTCATAGGAAAAAAAGCACACAAATACAGTTTACCATGTCCTGAGAATGATTTGAACTTCAGGGATTCAGGTAGAGGGAGCAGGGAGAGGGAGGAAACCACATTTCTCACTTAACTATAAAGTCACTGTAGGCTTGTTCTTTAAAAAGAGCAGTAAAGTCAGTTACTGTAATGTCAAAATATCCTGAATTATTTTTGTCTTTTTAATATGTATATAATGAAATAAACTAATCTGAGACCAAAAAAAATTCCTTCCTACACTTTGCAGCCTTAAAATGAGACTTTTTATATATAGTTTTGTGGCCTGATTCTCAAGCAATTTTTAGTGCCACCCAATGCTATTAACTATTCAAAACAAACTTGAAAACAAAAACAAACATGTGGTTTGTAGTTTACAAACTGTTTTATTTAGGGGCCTGGATCTTAAAGTTTTATTTTATATACTGGTGTGTTCTAAAATAAAATATTTAAGTGATCAGACATCAATGGCTAGGAAAGCATGAGAGGTTTCTGTGTTCCCCAGACACAAACACACACATACAAAGAAAACCTTAAGTAATACTCCCATGAAAAGGGAAGCAGAGAGAGAAATAATGAGAATTCAAATTTCATTGCTAACTAGAAAGTTACCTTTATGCAGCACATGAGTTTTTTCACTGGATGACGGAGCAAAAGCTATAGAAGTGTCTGTCTCAGACTTTTTGCTATAATCCACTTTTACTATGACATCCTTGGAACATGGAGATTTTTCTTGGGATGACAGTAACTCTTCTTCAAGGAAGAAAAAAGAAAAAGCTTAAACCACTTACTTGTCTCAAGTTGTATCACACGAAAGTATGTGATTATACTTCAGAGTTGGCTGAACTCTTATTACAACTGCCATGCTATGGAAAGGACAGAAAACTTAAAAAGGAACAAGGAAAGCACAAAAAATTTGCTTTGAAGTACCAAGAGGTGCCTGCTCTAAAGTAATTCAGTTTCCCACTATTTCCTTCCCAGGTTTTGGGGAGTCCCAGCTGTCTGGGTTGAAGTAAACTCAACATCACCCCCAGCAGATAATAAGTCTCTGACACCTCCGAGTCATGATTTCCTGCTCTTCTGAGCGTTCTCCTGCTCACACTGCAGGGTCACTCCTTGCTGTTTCTCATATACCTCTGTCTTCTTGCACACACTGACAAGTTCTGTGCCTCCCTCCAAATCCTAATACCTTCATACATTTCCAGAAAAGGAAAAAATCCTCCCCTCTTTCTGGCAGGTACCACCTGCACAGCATGTGTTACATGTCACGAGCGCTCTTCCTCTTGGTAGCCACATTGCATGGAGCGGGCTATGAACAAATTAGACACTATCAGTTTCAGGACACAGCTGCGAACAAAGCTCATGGGCTTCCCTCGTTATTCTGCTTGATTATCAACTGAAGTTATACTAGTCAGCTTAAGATCACTGTCTACAAAGTGTAACCATGTCTTCTACACTGAAACTACAAAACCTTTCCAAACGTAAGGCAGATCGCCTTAGTGAATGTAATCTTTAAGTGGTGGCAGTCTGGAGAAAGGACTGAAAACAAACAAACAAGAGAACAACAAAAAAGATCCATGGTATTCTTGGACCATGCGTCCAAGTTTAATAAATAAATAAATGAGTTCTAATAAATGAGTTTTCTTAGTTTCTAGACTGGGCTCCTGAGTACCTGATATCAATTTGCTAGCCTCTTATATTTGTGGCAGTAAACAGTAAATCATTGTGAAGCAACTACATACAACTTACAATATATACAACTGTCTTTATTTGTATCTACATAAAACCAAGTTCTGTTGCTGAATATGGTTTATTCTCATTATAGATGTCAGGCTTATTCATTTCAATGATTTATATTCTGTAATAAGAGTTTTTTCTTTTTTTATTAATAATTTACCTTCATTTAACATCTTCAGAAAGTGGAATTAAAAGGAAGTTAGGAAACAAAATAAATCTTACCTTGTCCCTGAAGGTGAGAAATATCCAAGCCCTCCTTTAGGCGGATGACCACCACACCATACTGAATGTCAAAGGCATCACTGCAGAAAAGGAACAAAAATACAAGTTTTATAGTCTTTTATAATCTTTTCTTTCCCTAAAGACCTAATTTATGCACCCTCTTTGAACAAATTTTAGAGATTAAACATTCCTATTCAAACTTCCAAATCATAAATTAATATTACAAATTCAGTTACAATTCCAAATCATCAATTGCATCAGTGAACTGAACACCATATCCTGAAAAGCAACATATAGAAAGGATATCCGTTCCATTTCCTCTCTTTGACGCTAACATATAAAACAGTGATTAAATAAAAGCCACATGAAAAAGCCAGTCAAGTTCTGCATCATGCGGTGATGACAGGACACACTGGGAAATCTAAATTTTGATTTTTTTTTCCCCTACCTCCTTCAAAAAAGGAATTTATTTTGGGCAACTTTCCTTGTTCTGAAAATTATAAATTCCAGAAATGTTTCCAAAACATTTGGAGATTTAAAAAAAGCTATGAGGTTGTAATTTAGAATCAAATTAGATACAAGTACAATCATAAGTGCTTTAAATGTAAATATTTCACTACAAACAGCTGTAATTCACAGAGCTCCCTTATCATTTCCATGGGCAGAACAAGTTTTTACTCAAACACTTTTTTTGAAGTAGTAAGATCTCATGTGAAGGGTTCAAAGTATCCACATATGCTATAATAAGTGCCAGAAAAACTGAGGTTCATGTAGAAGCAAAGGTTTTTGGATATTTTTAATTCATTACTTACTTTGTCAAATCCCTACAGATCAGATGTATTTCCATCACACACTTTAAAAATTTTCCATCCAAAAAAATACACTTGACCTACAGCTACTACCTGCTGCGGTTTCTCTCTAACATATGTAAAGAACCCAGTGACTTTCTTGGCCATAGGAGTTCTTCTAGTACAAGCCATTCCGAATAAAAATAGGAGGAAAAAAAACAAAACACAAAAAACACAGACCTTCCCCCCGCCAACATTCCTCCCTTTTTTTTCCCCCACTGCATTTGGTATTTCTGCTTTTCTCTTAAGGCACAGGGGAAATTGGTTTTTTCCCTCCAGTTTAATCTCTATCTGTAATCCCTCCCCAAGGCACAGTAAATGAGAAGTGTAAAGTACAATTAAAACTAGTTAAGCAGCATATAAAAAACCAAAACAGAGTATGTGCAAGCGTGACAAGCAAGTTTTGCTTTTCTCAAACGTGTTTGTAGCACAAGTTACTCCATTAATGTTTTCAGCCAGAACTGAACTGCCTTTCAGGACTGGTATATTACACTGGGATTTCCTTTCCCATCTGCTTGTTGGTTGCTGCATTACTTTGTGTCCAGTGCTGTGCATCATCTTCAAGAAATACTTTACTTATAAGAACACTAACTGGAAGATACAACTTTGGCATAAGAATGGATTCATTCTTTACACTTAATCTGTACAAAAATGTAGGAAAAACCCTGCTTTCAATAGAACACATGGTTTAATGCATTCAGCAGACTGACACGTAAAACATTAGTTCTAAGGCTAATCTCATACCAATGCCCCAGATCTCTCTAAGATGCAGAAGGGGTTATTATCTAGAAACCCAAGTCGTCTAAACTATAAAGCAGTTGCTTATTAATTTCCATATCAGAAAAAAAAAGTTATACTGAAGATTGCTGGATCAGCAATGTGGAAAATTTGAGAGTCTTTCTGAAAACTCTTAGAACACTTGCGTAATTCAAATCATCTTTAGACAAAAATTCTTTGACTTATTATCAAATGTACTGAAATGGAACATAAGACAGTTATCCACACTTCTGCATTTTCTACTTACTGGAATAAATTGATATAGGTTTCAACATCTCTCATGTCAGCTTGTCTCCAGTTTTTCTTAAATCCAACAACAAGTGTATTGGGTCTCATTCTCCCCAGACCAGCAGCCTAAGGAGAAGACAAAATATTTTTAAAGCCTAAAGTTACTTAAACAACTAAAGGTTCTATTTTTTTTTAAAGCAGAAAATTCCAAGACAAAGTTTTAAGATAAAATTTCATACTGAAAATACTTTAACACTTCAAAAAAAAAACATCACGGAGAGACAAATGTACCTGCATTAAGTACTGCCCTCCATCCCTCAAGTCCTCTGCATGCACTGGTGCATAGAATGCCTTCATCTTGTTTTTAATAAGCCATCTCTGATATTTGGCCAAATCAGTTGACAGTTCCTTCACAGCTTGTCTCCGAGGACCCTTTCAAAAAGAAGCAAATAAAATGGAAAGTGAACAAGAAGTACGAGTATCAGTAGTAGTAATGCTCAATTTCTTATTTTACTGCTAAAATCCAAATCAAACTTCAAGAGCCTCCAAACATGCTTCGCCACTATCCAAAAAGCTCCCCCAAAACTAAACACACTACCAACAACAGTAAAAAATAAAGAGCGGACCAGATCCTCATTTTTAAGGAAAGGATTACAAAGGTTTACACATTCTTGTCCCAGCAGAGCACAACCACTTTCAACCAGCAGGTGGCAGAAGCTTGTCCTCCAAAGCATAACAGTCTTAACAGGATTTTGTAATTAGATACACGGATAGATGATGACTTGATATTAGGTTTTATGGGACTATTTGTTTCAAGTTGTACTACAATCATGTTTGCCTCCCTTCCTACATAATCCTACTACTGCTGCTCCCTCCTACTGCTATTTCAGAAAACCCTCGTCATAGTAGCATCTCTACTGGAGTTCTAGGAAAACTATTTCCTCCTGAGATTCAATGCAACACATAGAAGCACAATGTGGAATCTGCATTGCTAATCCAAGATCATTGGACTGTGAAAGCAAGGTTAGAGGAGCCAAAGGCATCAACTGTCAGACAACAAGACTACCACCATGTCCTATTTACCATCAAGGAAGTGTCAGAACTGCCTTGGGGGCTCTTATGTTTCTTTTAAAACCAGTAATTTGACTGCATTTCCTCCCAGGGCTCCTAGTTTGCACACACCTATCAAATCCCTTCAGGTTACCAACTGTTATTTTTTCCCCCACATCATTTTACCCTTTTATGATCTGCAACAGAGATTTCATCTACAGCAAAATGAAAAAGGTGTTCCGGTCTACCTCATCTCCTCTTTACATATTTTCTTTTCATTACCTCCATCAGGAGGAATCAATCAATGTGCTCCTCCTAGATGGCAAAACGCAGAATATAGGATGAAGTATGATCAAGAACACAGTAGCCCCTCTCTTGCCAATGGAAACAGCTGTGGTGCAACTTTCAAAGAAGACAGTATTAACTTAGATCCAGACCATTTTTAGGATAAGCTCCCAGAAAATTCTTGATTCAAAACTGATTTCCTATAAAAACGATTATACAACATTACTCATTTCAGCACAGACCTATTTGTGAAGGACAGCAATTAAATTTATGAAATCTTACATCTCAGATATTACTCAGTTTGCCCTTTGCACTCACTGTGAGATTATAAGTTTATATAGATGGATTTATAATATATTAGCTGGCCGCAGGAGAAGACCTTAAAAGAACCGACAAAAGACTTCATATGTAGTATGAACAACCTAACTATTTAACAACCTAACTAGTTTAAGTTTTTGAAGCTAAAACTAGACAGTATTTGCTTCATTAAAAATACAAGTTCTGTGTTGCACAGTTTGCTGTGATCTGTTAGTTAGTTGCATCAAAAGCAAGCCCTATTTAATGTGGTAAATTTAAGCACATATGAGAGCATTCAAACTTCATACTTGAAATTTAGAGTCCCTTAAATGTTTTATTGATGTGATACAAAGGGTTTCTCTTTAAAACATGAAGCAAAACAAAAAATTTACACAACTCTAATATGCCAGAGCATACTCAGCAGTATTTACCAGAGAGGCAATAGCCTCTCTTGTAGCCAATTTAAGTTTTGGAACAGATCACAGAATGACACCCACCTTAAAACACAGTTAAGACTGAACTCATGACAGTGCGATTTTGAAGAATAATTACTTCAAGCCTGCTTCCTTCCCTCTACCCTCAAAAACATACCAGGGTGGCCTACAAGTTTACAGATCTGTTCTTGTGCTTAAAGAGACTTTTTTTTTTTCTTTTTTCCCAAAAAGAACTGCTGAAGTTGCATCGATATAGAACAAAAACAACAAGAAATCCTGTATCCTGACAGAAACCAGGGAAGAGAGCTAGTAAAGTGTTAGGGACTGGGCTGGGCTGAAAGGGAGATCAACCTATCAGAAAACTAAAAGGATAAATACTAGTTCAAAGGTAAGAGCCATTTTTAACCATTGCCTAAAATGATATTGAATTTACCGCTCAAGATGACTTACTTTACATCAGGATTTAAAGAAAATATCTATATAGGAATCAATCTCCCCAAAACAGTAACACTGGGAAGGAAACCTAGCATTTTTCCCAGCTTCCATTATCTACTTCTGTAGAGCCAGCTGCATCAGCTTTATTTGTGTGGGAAAAGAATGACAAGGGTTATGTAAATACATTTGAGTTAACTTCAACCAAACTCCAAAAAATTCAGTGTGCCTAGAAGTAGTGGCAAGTTAAGTCGAAAATGTTGAGGCAAGCCACGCTGCTTCAGCAACCGTCTCAGGGCACGAAGGATGGGTTAGCTGCACAATGCTAGACATTCCGACTGACTACTCTGTCCAAAGTAGAAGCAAGTACATGAGATTGAAGGACACAAGGACAGAAGAGGCCCAGACTGTAATCCAACTTTACTCCTATAGAACTTCCTAAGCATTTAAGTGCCAAATGATCAAAGATACTAATTTTGCCGAGTTTCTCCCTCTGCTGTACGTAGCAGGCATATGCTACAGCACAGCTCCTACTTGCAAGACTTTCATCTGTCTACAAGCGGATGAAAAAGACGCAAAGCACACGTTGACATTTATGTTAACTGTCACATTAACTTTCAAAGCTTCCTTAAAGATGCAGTACAGCTAACTGGAAAGTCGGGGACCCCTACATGAGAGGATGACACAGTAAATATCAATGTCTGCACTTCTCTCATGTAAAAATGACAGCTCTGTAAAAAACCCAAGGTAACTTTAAAATAAAAAGAGAGAATATACTCACCATATGCACATGGCCACAGATCATCAAGCCCACATTTTTGGTGAAAGCATGGACAAGGTGAAGCAAAGCTGGACGTGCGTTTGGAGCACCTGTCATAATTAAGCACTGAGGTCTGGAATAGTGAATTGAGGGGGGGGGAAGTTAAATTTTATTTCCTGTGGAGTTTTGTTTACTTATTTTCACCAAAAGAAAAATCTCTTCAAAACATTGGGCATGAGAACATAATCGTCACAGGAGAGGTAGTATTCTCATGCACTCTTAGATTCTGTTAAATTCTGAAAAGATCAATCTTTCACAGTTGTCATTTTACCAATGATTAAATAATTGTTTCAAACTTCATAATCCAAGTCTCACAATTTACACATTTAAAAAGATAAGAAACATAATTTAGACAAGACCAAGCCAGAGGGTTGAGTTTCTTTACCCCTTTCAGGTTGCATCCTTTTTCAGGTTTTAGCTTAGATTCTTCTCTACCAAACAGAAAAAAATGGAATAATGTGCTTTTGTATCACTATCATTCAGAAGCCAAACAATTGCATATTATTCTAGACAACTTTCTAATAAATTTTGAAAGCATCCAGTCTCATTCAGTTCAAAAGACTAAAAAAAATAAAATCACCAAAACTACTTTGCCAATCTGTCTCAATCCATTTAACAGCTCCAGTTCATTTTCCATGCTAGAACTAGTTACTTTTAGGAAACACTTTTTGCCATACATTAGAAACCACTGTCACACTAAAAGGAGTGACAAAGGAGTACTCCTATTGCCAGTATACTTAGAACTAGCTTACATGGAGATCTATACCTCTTCTGGAAAACAATTAAAATAGCTTACAAGTCACAATACTAGCTTCATAAATGAAAGAATTAAAGTACTTTCAATGCAACCCCAAATGCATGCTTATCAGCCGAGCATTCACATACTGTATCAGCACAAGCAGAAAGTCACAGTTAGAAAGTATTTTCCTATAATATTTGTTTGTATGTGAAAGTTTGCAACCCAAAACAGACTCCCAGTAGACAGAAGTGAGGTTACAACACTGATAAGAGTTAGGTATTATCAGATATTTATGCCAGCCTTTACTGCATTTGGAAAAGTTTGAAAATTTCTGCTCTTGATAGCTGGGCAACAACAAACAAGTTTCTGAAGTCAGACTGTGTTTTCCTATTAACAATAGGACAGGATGCAATAGATAGTAAAGTGTTTGTAAATAACGAGGGATTTTAATGTCACATAGCCTTAGAACTTCAGAAAGAACAGCCATTTAGTAATTAGTCTTCCATTCTTGCATTTTACGCCTACAGCAACGGCCAACCATTTGAAGTTTGAAAAAGGTAAGTTACATTAATACTCATATTAATACATCTGTAATTTACAGTTTTACTGTAATAATCATTGAGTTTGTGCTGGTACCTATCACAACTGGCCAATGCTGCTTATTTCAACTGTCTGGAACACAAGACATTGGAAATACCTATCCCTATACCTGCTTAAGAAAATTTTAGACACTTTCAAGAGAGGCTGGGGTCAGAACTGGAGCATTTCCCAGCTGACAGAATTTCTATTATCAATCTCTTCTTCAGAAGTAACTCTATCTCGGCCAGGTTCTGAGTTGTGGAATTAAACTCAGCAGTAATCAAGAATCTCTCCCTGATCTCTTACTCCTTACTGAATTCTGCCATAAGTAGGCAAAGTCTCCCTCTGTACACAACAGAAGATTTTTAGTAGCTAGCTTCCCTTGCTAACACACTGACCGTATTCCAGCTATAACAAAATAGGACATTCCTTGAAGCTGCAGCTGCAAGGGTTTATCGACAGAGATTCACTGGACTAAGCATCAGTTACATATACCACTATGCTGGGTGTGGGCAGCACACAGGAGGTAACTGTCCAAGCTGAAAAGAGACAGGTCAACAGTAAAGAGTCACCAAGATTATTAGGAGGCTGGAACACACGATGTACAAAGAAAGGCTGAGTTAGTTTACTCTTAAGAAAAGGTGGCTAAGGAGGGAATCTTATTGTTGTCTCTGATTACCTAGTCGGAGGCCAAATTAAAAAAAAATGGAGTCAGATTCTTTCTGGAGGTACACAGCAAAAGAACAAGGGGCAACTGACAAGATATGACATAGGACATTGCAGTATTAAGAAAAAAAAATTAATGAGCGTGGTCAAACATTGGAAGAGACAGCCCAAAGAATCCATCCTTGGATATACTGAAAGTTTGGCTGTACATGGCCCTCAGCAACCTGATTTAACATCAAGGTTAGATCTAACTTTGCACTTGGCTCTGTGCTGAGCCAAACGAGTGCGGGGTTGTAAAAGTTCACCCGGTAAAGTCCAGTCCAATCTATGGTTCTATTTGGAGGGAACAATTTAAGAAGTCAATGACTTATTAATATTTTTGAAGCACTTTTCTTCTAGAACGGCTTACTCCAAAAAGACAGCATATATACTATAGAATAGGCAATTACCTATGTCAGTAGGACACTTTCTGGTCAGCCATGCTGGCTAATGAAAAACCAGTTCTCTCTTTCAGTTGTGTGAAGAATGCTAGTGTAGGCTGTTTGCCATTAGCACAGTGCGGTAGAAGAGTGCCTCTAATGTGAAACAGCTTTGTGTTGACGAACCAACACCCCCATTATACATTCTCAAGGATTTTACTTTAGACCAGTTTTAGCCTGATCACATGGACTGAATGCCCATTAGCAGTTTAAAGCATATCTTTCCGTTCAGATTTCTCAAAAAGGAAACCCATTCACATGCCCTAAGACTAGTCCATGATGCAAACTAAAGTGCCATAAACTGGCATCATTAAGAAAACTGCTGCTAAAGTGCAGTCGTGATCAGAAATAAAACGTTAATGTAGATATTCCAGAGTCTGTCCAGGATAGTGAAAATCGAAGTTGTTACAACCCATAGGAGGTGAATGGGCAATTTAATGGAAACTATCTTTAGTATTAGCATTAACTGTCACCTGAAGTTTTTCACATGATCTTCCACTCCCGAGAGACGAATAGAATGCTGTAGTGCATTCAAGTAAGTCAGAGCTTGTGTTGAGGATCCCCAATTCACATCTGTGGGAAGATTTGAAGTTTCAATATCTTATTAAAAGCAGTTCAACATAAAACTACATGATCACAAAATGTGTGTTTCCACTTGGTATTAAACATTCAAGATTTAAGGTACATCTTAGTACATTCTGCACAATATTGGCTAACAAACTCTACTGCTAAATAGGTAATTCTATCTAAAGATAACATTTCTGTAAAAGTCTTCTAATACTAGTTGCAGTTTGCTATTTTACAGGTTAAAAAAAAAAAAAAAAAAAAGGAGCTGGATGGTTTCATATATTTCCAAGAATGTGACAACTTTAGAGTTAAACTTAACATTTAGAAGGAAAAAAAAGAAAGAGGCGTTTAGTCATTCTACGTCACAGCAAAGGAAAAGTAGTTTAGAAAATGCTGTATGAGATTAAGTCAAATACTTTAATGAACAACTTCTAATGGGGGGGGGGGGAAGGACAAGGACTAAGTTTAGCAGTTCCTTTAACATTATTATTTTTATGAGGAAATGAAAATTCCTGATATCCTCTCTAGTTGTTCTACTACAGGTTCTACTTTTGCTAGCTAGAATGAAATTACTATCCAATTATTTCTTAATCTTCATAGCTGAGTATATTGCGTTTTCTCTATTGTCAGCTTTTGACTCAGTTCCGCTCTATCTTGCATTTATAACCATATAGTGTTCTAGAAGAGAAGAAAGAAAGTGTATAGACTGTTGTTCATAGCTACAAGAATGATTTCTTGGGGGAAAAAAAAAAAAAAAAAATAGACCACCACCAAAAACTCTTTCCAACTTGAAAAAGTAAGGGAACATCCTAATTCACCTGCTGACAAAACATGTTTTTCTGGTGCCTTCAGCACTGCAACCCAAGCTCTTTTCACATGCACCTTTCCCTCTGCCTTTCCTTCAAATGGGGGAGGGGCTGGGAACAGCAGCAGTGAACATACAGGCATTTGCAATGACATTTCATTACAAGTGGAAAGCTAGAAAAAGAAGTTTGAACTAGCCATCTCAACAGAATCAAATTCTCAGTTTCCTTAAAAGGCCACGACTTTCTCCTTCCTCTACCTTCCTCCTACCCCCACCAAAACCAAAAGCTCTCCTATACATACCTGGTTTCTTGTAAGTGACATAGATGTAGAGTCCAAGGACTATGACATATGTTAGAAGTGCTGCCCACCAATTAATGACAAACATCACAATGCAGCACAAAATTGCTCCAACAAGAGAAATCCACATATTGTAGTATTTGAAAGCAGGGCGCCAACCTAAATCAAAATACAATTTGAAGGATGGGGAGGGAAGAGGGAGGGAAAAAGCATTTAATCACTACTCCAGGAGAAGGCAGTAGCTCTTCCTTTTCTCCTTCCTCAGTGCTCTGCACTGCATTACATGGCAATTCACGACAAGGTCAGTAATATACGAAACAAAGAGACTTTGACACGTTTACGTTGTGATTTTCCAACACATTTCAAATTAATTTGCATCTTTCTCACATGGAGGGCAGGATGAGTGCCTAAAAAGCATGTTTCAAAATGGGAGAGTTTGATACTTGTGCTAGTATGTCTATTAAAACAAGCTATTAAAACATTTGGCAATAGCTTGCATTACAGTATTACAGTTGATTTTTTTTTTTTCCCCGACAGGTTTCGAACATGGATTACCAGTGAGCATGTCTCACACACACATACAACTTGAACCAGTGAGTAGTATTTTCAGTATTTTCACATGACTAGAAATTTTCACCACATTAAAAGAAAAAGGATAGACATATCCACAGAGAACGTAAATATGCCAAAGTACTGAACTATCACTATTTTGTGCCCTTATTTCTCACAAGATAAATATTTTTCCAAGATCAGGTAAATATATCAAACGCCCACCAACATACACAAGATTAACAAGTGTATCAAATATATACAGGTGGCTGTGGTGTAGATACTGAGCTAGGCACGTACTCTGAAAAAAAAAAAAATAATGATGTCTACTATCAGTTCACTAACTAAGAACCTTTTAGGTGTGTTATTTCACCATGAACCCACAGAGGAATGGCCAAGAGATCCATTCGTTCAAGATTATGAGTTCTGCAGTTGTCTTTACTTGGCTCATTCCTTTATTCCTTTATCCCACAAAGGCTATAAAAATATGGCAATACCACCTGCAATTCCAGTTTCTTCTACATTGGGAGACTACACATACTAAGAGATAAATCCAAAGAAGAGAAAAGGGTGGGTCTTAAACTCCTGATACTGAATTAGCAAGAAAGCTTCCTTCAAGTTACAGCCCTTAAAGGCACTTCATCATAGGAAACAGCAATGGCAAATACCAACACAGATCTATTTGAGAACTTCTGAATAAAAACTGAATTATCTTGTGTTCTATCACAGATGACAAAAACAGTAGCTCCCAAACTTTACTAGTCGTGGATGGCTTAGTCCCCAAAATTTCAAAAAACCCAAGCACAGACTCCGTTAGGCTTGTAATTGAGATGCACCATGAAAATCAAAGACATTTAATAACTAAATTAAACAGAAAAATTTATTTAAATTAATACCTTTTAAAAAGTATTTCTACATCTAGAAATTGCAGGTGAAACTCTCACCCCAAAAACGCGGTTCCTACCTGGAGATTTTGCAAGAGAAGCATGGAATACAGAGAAGTTAATCAAGGCATATGAAGCCAAGAAGAAATTAGAGATAATTGGAGCAATGACGTTCAGTTCAGCTGTAAAACCAAAAATAAAACAAGCTGTTATGAAACATACCATCAAATGGCTTTGTAGATTCCAGATTTCCAAAAATCTGCTACAAAACAACCTTATTTTATGATGCTCTCTAGGGAGAAGTAGTTTGCCCTGTGTACAACAAATGGAGCAATTAAGTTTATAATTCAGAGTCAGTAAGTGACTATCTTCTAATAATCAGGAAGTGTAACTTTCAGTTTAAAAAAATAAATTTTTCCATACTATTACGTTTCCACATCTGTTTTTAAGCACTACATACTTTCTCAAAATAATTCAATCTAATATTCAAAATAATCCAAAATAACGTTTTTCCCCTGTGCCTTGACCAAAGGGCACAGCAGCGTATGGGATTCTGAAGAACCTCAGAACCAGTGGACAGAACACTAATACATATGCAGTACGTCTCTAACTAGCTGAAGTCTCTACTCTCAAACAACATAGAATGAGACACTAATAAGATTAAGAGACAGTCAAGTCAAGCACAGCAAATGCTATGCTGGAACAGCAGACAAGGTTACTGGGGGCAATTTGACAAACATCTTCATCCAACTTTTTTTTAAATGAAGAGTTGAATCAACAGTACTGATGTTAGTGCAGTATTCTAAACCACTACCTATGGCGATAGCAATGAGTGCTCCCCTTTTGAGGGAAAGATGGTAGAACCTGATGCGCTCTTTTCCTTGAGGCAGCACAGTACGAAACATTCGTATTTGTACTCCCACAGAGAACTGTTACTAGAGCGCAGAACGTCCTGTGTTAAGTCTGCAAATTTTTGCTCATTACAATCAAGCTTTCAAGTAGCACGCCACAACAGAGGCAGCATGGCTATACCCACCTTAAGCAGAGACGGGGGAAAGGATGAACAAGCAAACGGGGAACCAAAGTTTAATAGCACCAGCATAGAGCATGTTCGTGGACACAGTACAATTAGCTTGTCATCTACCTTGAAGACATATCACTACCTAGACTAGCCTTTACACCTTTGGCAACAGCAGCAATCATCTTCACTGTTTGTAGCTTAACAGAACACCGCACTTTAAAAAGTTCTGTTCATGCAAGTTTGCCATTCACTGAAGTTATTGTTTGTAATTATTTCTCTAATTATTCTGTAATTATGTCTGTCTCTAATTATTAAGTATAAAAATTTATTTCAGATATTTATATCACATAACCTCTCTCTGCTTCAGGCTAAGGATATATTTTCATTGATTGGCAGTATCTAAAAATAGAGCTCTGAGATGATTAGGCAAAGTACAGTATAGCTACAACTCAACTCAGATTTATTCTCATTCTAGACAGAGATCTAGAAGACAGGAGAAAATAATCCTCAGACTAAACAGATAATAGAATGCAGACTTAAAAACAAACTGTGCATTAGACCTCAAGGACACTGTCATCAAGTCATGAATAAAATACTTCATAAAGAACAAAAGGATACTGAGATTTATTATAATTTGAAACTAACCAATTAATATGAATCCAAGAGCAATTAAGAACGTTAGAAGATATCCTCTCAGTGGTTCGTTGTTCTTCCCATAGCCTTTAGCAAACATAAGAAAACCTGGATAAATGTTGTCCTTGCACAAAGCCTAAGAAAGAAAATTCACAGGTTAGCATGCACTTTGTTCAAAACGTATCCTTACTAACACTTACTAATGCTGTCTTTCACTGCATATATTATCTTCCTAAAAGAAGGTCTGTAGCCAAGATGTACGAATTCTATTTGCAAGTGCCTTTGTATTTTGCATTTCCGACATTCTATCCTTCAGTAACTTCTATCAATAATGACAAGCTTGGCTTTTCTGTATCTGGTCGACTGTTGTACTCTACTGGCATCTTACAATCATCATCCTTTTTTTAAAGGGACAAAACAATGTTTCCTCAGAAAGTGGAAAGTCTGCCTAATGCTACATCAATTCTCTGCTTCAACACTTGCCTTTGAATTCTGCAATAGAACTCTTATGTTTGGCTCCCTACAGTACTTTTAGGGAAGAGAGTTTGTTCTGATGTTCATTAGAGGATATACAGTTGAATGAAAAGCAATATACTTTCAGGAACACCCACAAAAATCAGTGTAAACTGGCTTACACAAGAATTAGTATATAGTTATATTGAGCTTCCAATTTCAACAAGTATATATTAAAATCAGTCTACTGACCTCAATTGGTACAAATCAGGATGGCAGTATGCCAGAGGCCCCTTCCAAAATTCTGATTCAAAACTGAATTAAAATTATTCTTTAAAAGATTACAGTTTTGCTGCCCTACTTACCTGGAAGATCTTAGGTGCACTCACAAGAGATGCTAATGCAGAAGAAAGGGTGGCTGAAAAAATACCTGCAGAAATCAATGGTGCAAATCCTGATACCATGCTCATCACCTGAAAGCAAGACACAAATCTCTTCTTAAAGGAGTATGACAAGTATACTCTACAGGTGGATAACAACATTAACTACACAGTAAACAGAAAAATAGCATATCACGTGCCCTCCACTTACAAGCTGTTTGAACATCATTCGTTCATATCGATGCCTGTTTCAATGTAAGAACTAAGGAACAGATCAGGCAGGATAAGCAGATCCTACTTTCAGAACAAGAGAAGGTGGCTCTTCATGCAGCACATAGTCAAACCATGTAACTCTATGGTCACAATGATCTATGGCAGAAGTCTCCAAGGGCTCTTAGGAGTATTGGGAAAAAAAATCACATATTAAAAAAGCAATGGAAGTTGTTACATATTGTGGCTAACCTACCATTGAATAACATAACCTCGGGAAGCTCAAGTAACAAAACCACTTAGTCAGAGAACATCCTGGGAAAGTTTATTGCCTTTCTACAGATCTGTTTCTCATCATCTCTATCACTGGAAGTTAGGGTTGTTTCCTATTCAAAACCACAAGGACAGGACAAGTTTTCTTCCTAGTCTCCCTCCCCTCTCCCCCATGCCAAGGTCACATCCTAGGATGACTTTGTAAGCCCAACGAATGATATACAATATGCAACTTTTAGTAGACTAGAAGTGACACATGCTCAGCAGGCTGAGAATACAGGGCCAACACTGATAACGCCAAACAAACAAACAAACCCACCAACCGAGCAGCTTCCATCTAAAGACCATATAGCCTACAGATCCTCTTCCACTACTGTTCCACTTCCTTACATCGTTACATCAAGCTCTGCGTGTGTCAAGTGAACTAAGATACAAAACTGTATTTAACAACAGCCACAGTTTAATACTTAGACTACTGTTCTTTATGAAACAAAAGCCTCAGCTGCCTGAAGGCAGTCAGTGTTTAATAATTTGGTAACATCCTGAAAAGCTGACATTTTTAGTCACTGGACCAAACCCAGCATGATGCCTTTCAGGCAGAATACCAATGTTACAATGAGGTCCTGCATCATTTGCACTAGGAACGCATACCTCTTTCATCCTGGCAACCTCAACTAGAATAGCAGGATGAGGATTGAAAGGGAAAAAGATCATGCAGAAGCATCTAGTTTTTAAATCACTGAGGCTGTAAAATCCAGCTGTCCCAAACAACCTCACTAAGTAGGACATGCTCCCAGAAACAATATACAGGTGGCTCATGAAGTTTCATTCACATTCCTAGGGCTAAGCTACTGGCAAAATTTGGCATTTTTCTCCAGGTCAGACAGCGAAAGACTGCTGGATCTCTCAAACACGCAACCGAATCTCTAGGCTACATTAGCTTTCATCAGTCAGCTTAAGACATGCCTCGGCTAAAAAAAGTGAAAGAATTACATATGCATAAGATGAAAGTGATGAAGCAGCTGTTAGTCGTTCAAGCAACGATGGACAGGATTTCCTGGAGAATTTTTGAAGTTCACAAGAAAGTTAAGGTAGGGCATGCATTTATTCATACAACTCAGATAGACAGATATGTCTACATATATGCTATACTACCATATATAATGCATACATATATGGTAGTTAAAGGTATCATGATATGTTTTCATAGTACAAAAACTTATCTCCTAACGCATTTTTAACCTTTCCCCTTGCCTAACTCATTGCTTTGATTATTTTCATGCTTGGTTACATAAGATTAAGCTATTCCTCCTATGCCCAGTATGAAGTTAGTTTTATACTAAACAGAAAGTTACAGCTGTACATGCCAAAATGTAACAATCCTATACTACATTTCCAGAAGAGAAATTAAGAGGGTAAATGCTCTACTCACAAATGTTTCAGAAAAAAAAATATATATATATATAAAAAAAAATATATATATATATATATGCATGTATGTTTTGGGAATATAATACACAATAACCTTGGTTGAACCCCTGCAAGGACACTTGATCAATCTTCCATTGAAGGACTTCTTGTGGGTGGTACCTATTTACAAGATCTACTCTCCCCATTTTATTTCCCATTCAGTTTAAAACATTTGGTTACTTCAAGGCCTTCATTCTACTACATTCGTATCAACTCCCTGCAATTTATTTCTTCCTTTTTGAATGTTAAATCTGTTTTATAAACTTGAGAGAAGTCTGAGCAAGATGTATGCAGATAGCATTTGCTTAATTTAAAAGCTACTAAGTTACAACCTAGGTTACTAATGTTAACATAAATAAATAAAGGAAGCTTCTTCTAAAGCTAAAAGAAAAGTAGAATCAGTTCCAGGAGATCCACAGTGTTAAAACCCACCCATGACCACAACACCAAGAGGCCCATAAATGCACATGGCCATAGCAGTGAAACGTGATATCCTTGAAAGAATACACACAATTGGAAGAGCAGATACTCAGCAAGAGCGGTCCTATTACTTCTGGTGTAGCAAGAAATATAGAGTCACTGCTGATAAGGGACTTATGTTTTTTTGGCCCTTCCTGTTTAGACAGTTCCCTAAACAAAATTTCAAACATTTGAGATAACGAAATGTCATATTTTGACTAGTTCAGTTATTTGGTTCAGCCATTGTAGAGCACAGAAAAAAAGCCACACACAAACAAACACCAGTTTCATTATAAAATTTTAAAAGATTATAAAGAACATGGACAAAGTGTTCCTCCGCACACCTCCTGCCCATCCCCAGACTATTTTTAAATGTTTTACAGTTTTCATCCTTTGCAGTGTTCTAGCAGAACTTTTACACTGCTTCTGGAATGTAGTTTTGTGCTACTTCTGACTTTCAGCCGAAGTTAGACACTTTCGTAAAAATGATTTGTATATACTCCAAAATAGGAACGTGACCAAATTCTGCATTTAAGCTACCCACAGTTATAACTAATAATAGGCAAGTTCTAGGCTTAGGCTACAGAGCCCAAACAAGTTCCTCAAGTTACTCTACTACCAGCTGACAGCCCTTATGACACTAAGCAGAGGAATGTCCAAGGCCTGCCAGAAACTATTCTTCACTTGTAGTGACTGAGACAGGAATTGAAGATGGTCGCCTTCTGCAAGCCTGCTACCATCCCACTGAGTCTGATTCTAAGCCTCTCTCACACGTGGCTCTTAGTTTAAGTTTCTTAGCCTCACCTAAGCTTTCCATAGGTAAATCTTACTACAGGTCATCTATTTTCTGTTCAGCAAAAACACTCAAAACCAGATCTGTCTAAGCACGAAACACAAATCAATTATTTGCTGAAAGGACTTAACGCAGGACAAAGTGTAAAGAAGTGATAAAATGCCACTCATTTTTCAACCAAATTGGGCACACAAGTTGGTTGGCACTTTCAGCCTTAGAATCTATTATGCTTACAAGTTGTAAGACAAACAACACAAACATCTCCACTCACTTCAGAGATTAGTTCATGATTGTGAAGTATTATTCCTCAGTTATTTATCCCACAGAAAGAAGTTACATTTGTATGAAGGACTTGAGAGGTGCTCAAGCCTGAGGCCCACACACGCTGACTGTGACTTGCGTGTAAAAAAACCCTCTCCTAACAGCTATTATTTAGGGAGACTGCCTAAGTCGGGGGAAGCTCAGTCAGAAAATGAACAAAAGTTCATAATTTCTCTGTAGGCAGATAGCTTCTCATACAGACAATTTCATTGTCATGTCTTCTGAGAAGTCGGAATCAGATTCATCTCCCAGGTGTACAGGAAAGGATGAGAGGCAATGGGCAAAAGCTGCAGCAAAGGAAAGTCCAATGAGATACCAGGAAAAACAATACTTCATGGTGAGGGTGGCTAAGCGCTGGAAGAGGTTGCCCAGAAAGGCTGCGCAGTCTCCATGCCGAGATTTTCAAAATTCAACAGAAAGGGGAGCACTACAGGGAATGCACTCTCTGTGCAGGCCTTGGCTTGGAAACTTCCGTTTCCCATTCAGACCCTACTAATTTTTCTACAGAGAGAGAGAAGACAGACTAGTTTGGGAGGCAGCAGTACTCTTTTAGACCAAAGAGCAAGAAACTAGAGCATTAGTGACTAACTTATTAGAAATACAAGCTACGCTTATGATGAGTAACTTCACTGGCGTTACACCTTAAAGAAAAAGGACACAGTCAGAGGAAGCTAGTTTTGGCTTCCTCTAGTTTAGCACTTCTTCTCAGGTGTGCACTGGATATACTGGGCTCTTTCAAGCTTTAACAAATGAGAAAAGTGATCAGATATTGCAGAATAATTACTCCCACAATAGCAGTTTTGAAACATTTCCAGTATAGACTTTTTCTAAACCAAAAGTGACACCACATACATATGCCAACTATTCCACCCATGACAACATATTTTACTGTAATAGAAGGTCTGCACTAGAACATTATTTTGGCATGTACAAACCGTAATTAAGTTTTCCGGCCAGCCTTGCAGGCAGGTTGACAGCCTTACCTACATGTAGGTTTCTAACCAAAACACAGAAGCTGTTAAAAATGACATTTTTCTCATTAGTGGATTTCAGCTTCAGTGGATTTCAGCAGAGATGGACTACTACAAAGCAAATTTAAGCCAACTGGCAGTATCTTTTCCTTGGTTTCTTTCACAAACCCTTATTAATAGTCCATGGACATCCCAGTTATTTGCGAAGTATAGGTTGAAAATCATGAAATGCCCCACATCTAAAAGTGTTTTTTTTTTCCTTAAATACAGCAATATCAGTTTTCATGAAAACTCACAAAATTCTTACCATGAAAGATGATATTATGGGAAACGTGTACAACTTTGTTAAAAGTCAACACACTTGCTAAGAAACTTTAAAGGCTAGGAAACAAACAAGCTATTGGCAGAGGCCACCTACGATTACTATACCTCACTCTTTAACAATGAAAGCATCTATACCCATCAGTGAATGATGACATTCAGATATCTAAACAGAGCAAGCTGCAGTCTACCACCTAACCTAAGCAGTATACTCAGCAGAAGAGTAAATAATTGTAACACCTGTGTATAGATACCCAGAAGTTTTTAACGAAGTTAGCCAGCTGTTCTTCTATGTACTAGGAGTGTACCACTTCACTATTCCACATTAACCTTGTATTTATGGAGACAGGCATTTTTAGCCAACGATTTTTTTTTTGCAGTTCCAACCCCCTTTTACCCCCCAGCACGTTAAACTCATTTAAGATAAAGTTTCATACCTGGAAATTGTTCATCAGCCCATAGTGACATCCTGTCTGACAGGATGAGAAATCATAGTTTAATTTGCAAGCTGCAGTAGTGCAATTTGTCAGCTCAGTGATAATGGTGTTATTAATGTTCCCTGTGGCATCTCGAACAACACAAGAACCTAGAATGGATCCAACCACAAAAAGCATTAAAGACATGTGTCAAGCTCAATTCCCTGTTTAGGTAAGCATATTTTCACAGACCATCATCACAATAAAGCACTTATATTTTCAATAAATTTCAGTTTTAAGCACTTCCTCACCACAAAGAATAAATACGAACAAGGAAACTATCTGCTTTCTTGTTTGAAAATAGCTTAAGTTTTAGAAAAACTTGAATCTAGTAAATAAGAACTGGAAAATTCTAGTACAGAGGAAAGCTGTAAGTCACTAGAACTGCAAGAGCTTAACAGCACAATTTTAGCTCAGTATTTCATTTCTTTGAACCATGAATTTCCTGTAGCACTTTATTTGAAGATAGTATTATGAACTATCACTTGATTTTATGGTTTCTCTTTTTTTCAGATTTCTTAGGGGAGTGCAGGTTTGTTGTGGTACGTATGTATGCATATACATAAATATGCACAGTTTTGAAGCTATTTCTTTTCCCAGATGTTCAAGTGTGATGATTCCACAGTTAAATATTTTTGGCTACAGTGACCAAAGAGGCTGGCTTGGCAGAGGTAAATCAAACACGGAAGTTAACCTTCCTAGATTATTTCATGAATAGTTTTCCTGGAATTTTCCCCTTCGCCTCTACCTAGAACGAGGTAGTAAGATGTACGTAAGATGGCCTACGTTACAAAGCTTCACACATATACTTCAGTTTACAGAGTCTACTATTACGTATTTCCTATGGAAGTATGCCTATAGAAAACATCTTCATAACTTTTAATCTCATTCCAATACATTAATTTCTAGTTGTGCATAAGTGTACAAACAGCTTCTACATCTCAACAGTCAATATGGGTCAGCCATTAAACAAAAAAAAAAAGTGTGTTTTGTTGTGAAACACTTGCAAGCCAATTTATTACGCTTAAACAACATACCTCCATCATAGCATTCTCTATTGTATTCTAAACATTGATTTCTTAGTGAAAAACAAAACCCCACAGTCCCATACCTCATATTTTGAGGTTTTTTTTTTTTTTATTCAAGTTCTACCACTTCAAAACTGCTATTGTCAATTCATTTATGATTATTTATCATCTTTACAATTCTACTGTTCAGTAAAACTGAAGACAGCATTTCAGCCTCTAAGAACATCTCATCTCATTAAAAAGCCTGAAAGTCTTTTTCTTCAACAGGTTTTGTTTTGTTTTTTTTAAGACAAACTACAGGAGACTGAGTGCCAGGTTTAATGACTGAGGTAGTTAATCTGAGTTTGGACACCAGCCAAAGTTTCACAGAACGGGAATTAAATAAATAGCGGGGAAGAGAACAGGGACGTCTACAGATGAGTAAAAGCCAAGAGAATTCCCTTAACTTGGTCTTTTCAAAACTTAAGCGACAAGGAGGTCCTGGGAACAGAAGCATGCTCCTGTTGATGACTTAAATGACTTATTTGCAAAACAAAAATAAAAAGGAGGGCACAGATGCATACTACAAGCATATTAGAATAGGTTTAAGTTTCTCAAATGACAGTGCCTGTTACTTATACAAAATAATTTCCTTTTCTTTCACACAAAAAAAGTCCCTAAATACATATACCATACCTGGATTGTTTCCTGTCTTTTAAAACCTAAGTAATAGCTAAGAATAACACCTTAACAGGAAGTAAGCACCCTCACATATGAGGTGAGCACATACCATTTGTTCTTGTCCCCTTCAGACATTACTACTCAGTAACATTTGTAGCTCCGTCAAAGTTTTAGTGACTTGCTCACCACTACACTGGAAGCATACAGTGGGGAATAATATTAGTCTTGGATGATGCATCTGTCCATTTCTTGATCCAATGCCACAAAAAAGCTAACTTCTCAGTCCCTATCTTTCATTTCATAACCTCTAACTTCTGATAACAGAACTGGTATTTTTTTAATTAAGGTAAGTAGGACAGGACATTGTTATGCACTAAACAATTTCATGTTTGGCTGATTGTGCAAAGTGTCCCTTCTGCAATATGTAAACATAAGAAACTTCATTTTTCAAGACAACTACTGTATTCTGCTAAGAAATGAGTATTAATTAGCATTTTGCTTTCATGTGGGTTCAAGTTCTAAAACATTCAGACTTCGTGCAGAGGTCTATGTGGTCAGCCTAATTAGGAGATAAACGCAGCAAGTCATTATCCCGCATAGGGCACGATCACTGGAGAGCAACTATTTGGCACAGCTACAACGCAGTGCTAGCCAACAGAGGCAGACTAGCAAGATTGGTATCTTTAGAAAGGAAGTATCATTAGTGGTAAGATCAATGGTACTCTTACAAACATGAAATTCATTCAAAAGGCAGCACAGCTAAGATAAGGCAAGGTCTTTCCTATAAGAAAACTTTACTACTACTGCCAGGAACTCATCTATGCAGTACGTATAAAACCTTTTAAGATCAAGGACCAGAAATAGGCAAGACGTGATTTTATGTTCTTGAGATTACTAGAGCAGAATTCTTTTAGGGAGGGGGGAAAAACCTGAGTGCTCACTGGAGCTCTGGAGTGAAAGAGACTTAAATAGCATCAAACCCTAAGGCAAATTCTACTGAGATTATTCAGACCACTGTAGGGTGGGGAAGAGAGACAGGGAAGAGAGGTTATTCAAAGCCCAGATCAGTCTATGATTTTTTCTCCTCCTTCCCCACAGAAGTAAAGCTATAGTTATTTCTGAGTATGAAAACACTTCTGGAAGTGGGTTAGCCAGATAAAGATACCACTCCCTCTCCTCCCTTTGCTGGGAGTTACTGCTTATGCATCCTTACTAGAGAGTTGTGTGATCATCCCATAATTTGCTTTAGGTAAAATAGCTGGCTTCCATTGTCTTCAATCCGCACAGCTGTTTGCTAAGTGAGTATGTTCTGCAAATGCACTTTTCTAATCCAAGGATTAGCTCATCAAAAAACTCTAAATACAAATTCTAACACAAATATCTGCAACAGTTTAGGAAATATTAGTGTAAAGACTGGGCCACTTAATTGTCATCTTTAGTGTGAAGCAATTACTCATTTTGGAAAAGCATCCCTTATTTTAGAGAGGATAAAAACATTTGAAATACTTTGAAATCTAACAATAAAGGGCAGAAAGCCTTGGCTCTGGATTGCTTTCTTACCGTGAAAGACAAACTGAATTACATAATTATGTAATTGACATAATTATGTCAAAGCACACCCTCAGAATGAATACGAAAGGACAAAGGTTAAAAAAAGTTAAAAAAAAGTTAAAAAAAAAAAAAACCCATTTACCTACAGATACTGCAATTCCTATGTAAACCAATGTAGTAATTAAGATGGCCAACAGCGTTCCTTTAGGTATGGCTGACTGAGGATCCTGAAAAAAAAACGTTAATGGACAGTCATGATATAGGTAAATACACACTCAGTGTTTGTGATCAGAATTTGCTAACTCACTACTCACCGCAAGATCACCTGAGATATTTGCACCAGCAAGTATGCCAGTCGCAGCAGGGAAGAAAATAGCAAATACAGAAAAGAAAGTTTCCTCATTTCGGAAATCTGGTCCAAAATTCTCCGCAAATATTTCAGCTGTAGAGAAAGATTTGTTAATCTAGATCTGTGCCAACATTCATATGAAACCTACAGTATTAGCCAATTCCACTTGATCTAGCTCTATGAAAAAGCTCAAAATCACATCAGCATGCCCTACTCATAAAAGTACGCAAAGACCATTTCAAGACGGGTAAGCCCTAATTCATCACTTCAGCTCAAAATAAAAGTCAATACAGCAACCTTCAATAGCCTTTAAAAATAGCACTAGAACATACTTTAAAAAGACTGGATAATATTGTTAGTATCATTGATACTAAGTAGGCAGGACCAATTTTCAGCCTCGTAACTTTAAAGAATAGAAACCAGAAGTTTGAAAGAATCAGCAAGAACAATCTTTACAGTTGAAAAGGACATACTATAAACTATCTTAGATGTTTCATTCAATTATGACAGCATGTCTCTTCTTTGCAATATATTAGTGATTATATTAGTGAAGATATTAACCATTCCAACATACCTTTATAACCAAAGAAACCTTTGGGCTTCTTACTGTCCAAAGGAATAAATGTTCCTATGACAAAGTCCCCAATAGCAACTATGAGGATCACCAGTAAGACTATCTGCGCCTGAAATATAAAGATTACAATCAGACAGAAGAACCTACCATTTTCCACAGCTATAAGTTGCAACACTAAGAATATATTCTAAAATATTTATATTTACTTGATTCAAAATTCAGCTGTGTCTTCTAATATTTGTTTTCCACAAATAAATAAGGAATGCTGGAGAAACGTAGCATGGTTTTCAAGAGAGAAGTACCAGCTATTTTAAAATTTAATATTTTTTTCAAAATGGAATTTGTTGTTACTATATCCCCCCAAAAGTGAGTCCTCTAAAGACGAAGTAGTTTAAAGGATTATTTATTTCATACGCTTACTAAGAAATAAAGTCTATGAGTAGATTGAGCAAACTTACGGCGAAAAGAAATAGAATGCACACCAACACTAGCAGCATAGTCTCTGCAATTGTGATCCTACTACTTTGCTTTATACTTTAGTATGTATTCACTAGAAGTTCTATTACATCAGGACTCAAAGAGCATTAGTTTGCTCTTTTATACAGTAGACTAGTTTATTTGTTCAGTCTTCATGATCTTGAGCCTTGTCTATGAAATTAAATTGCAAAGATTACCACACATTGCTTTTCATTTCCACTTTTGTTGTGAGTTTTCTTTTTTATTACTACCTAGGTTTTTAGCTAAAATGGGTTAAAACCACCACAAATCCTACCACACAAATAAAACAAAGTATTTTAAACTATCCAAGACCTCAAAAGAGCAAGCAATTATAAAACCAGATATTGAGAAGATTTTAGGTTATACATTTGAACAAGCAACCACCCTGCCCTATTATCCTCCGAGTTATTTAATTCCCCATAAGGGCGTATGCCAGTGTCTCTGGGAAAACTATTTTTAGTTTGATTTTTTTCAGGCCTAGGATCAGAACATACAACAGCATTGTAGCATTGCTGATGGCTAAACAGAAAAAAAAAAAAAAAAGTTGCCATTCCACACAATCTGAACAAGTAAAACAGGGTAGTACAGAGCTAAGTAGAGCAGGCAGGACAGCCAACAGCAGAGTTAGAAGACCACCTGAAGAAACCAGTTTGTGCATGATATTTAGATCTCTCCATTGCCAAACCTACAGCAGAGGATTCAGCTGGGTGCTCAAACAAGTCTTCGATAAGCCCAAAGATATTCAACATGCAGTTACCACAGCACCTCAACTGGCACAGTGCATTTAGGCTTCTCCATGAGGTAAGAGTATTTTCTAAATCTCTTCCTTACCTTGAAAAGTCTCGGATTTTAGAAAAAGAACAAGCTCCTAAGACTTCAACACAGTTGATTTGTAAGAAAACAGGAACTCTGCAAAGTCATTTTTGAAGTGTGCTTTCCTGGAATCCCAATCTTTCTTTATAAGCTTTTAGATCTACTTCAAAGGTATTACTATAGATTCCCCATGTCCCATTTTCCAAGGCATTTTGTAAGTCATGAGGAAGGCACAGGAGAAAATTGGAGATAACTATTATCAAGTGGAAAGTATTAGTGTTTTTCTAGGCTAAGCTGCATGTTAACCCACATGAAGCGCTTGTTGGACAGGTTCAGCTGTTTACTGTAGCTCTCACCTGCCTTCTTCCATGTTGCAGAAACCAAACCAACAAGCCTTGATGTTTGCATTGGGCAGGATTTTAAAAGTTACTGATTTCCTAATGAGGAGGAGGTGACAAGGAGGCAGCGATACCACAGCTCAGGTTTGATACAGAGACATTAGAATAGCGGGGATATTTCTATGCAAGCTATTACTATGGAACTGTTCATGCTGCAAAGCAAAAGCAAGATACTTCTAGAGACTTTAAATTGCAGGGGCCAGATTATAAGTGGACCTAATAAATAATTCTTTCAAAGCAAAAACCTAAGTGGTTGAGATTAAGGAGCACAGCGCTGTCTGAAGTTAGGTGCATACAAATACCATTGAAAATGGAAATTACAGACAGTGAAGGATTACCTGAGAAAGCCAATTAATTTTTACAAAAGTGTGCTATTTAATTTAACAGTACATGCCAAAGTTAATTCTGTAGATTAATTTCTGTAAACTCTTTCCTCTTTTGTGGTAGAGCCAAGTAATGTGTTTTTTTTCCCCCCCTAGAATTCCTGCTCCCGAGGGCACTAAACGCAAATATATTAAAAATACATCAACGAACTGAGGTGGTGTATATAGACAAAAGCATGAGCCCAAGAATAAAAAAAAAAAGAGGTAACAGTTCCTTACTTTTGCTTCCCATTCCATTCCCGCAACGGAAATACCCAGCAGTATAACTACCGTGATAGCTCCTATGATTCTGATGTCATTCATTTCATCAATCATCATGGTTCCATTTTCCTAGGAAAAAGAATACACAGTCATATTAGCAAGTGCTTATCTCCCCTAATACAGAACAGAATTCTGTTATTACCACCTAAAATTTATTAAAAGAGTTAACCTCTATACCACACATTTGCTTATTTTGTATTCCCTATATGGGCACAAAACAATACTGGTTTTTCGCCTTGTTTTACAAGTCACTGAATCATCTCAAATGCAAATAATCTTTTTTCTTCATAACCCAACCCCAAAGAGAATGTCCCGTCTTCAGCTGCCAGAGAGTTCAATCAGCCAGCAAGGCAACAGCTACCACCTTGCATTTATGAAGAGATTTTACTCAATGTTCACTATTACTAGTAGTTCTTTTAATGCATTCCAGAATTCTTCCCATCTGGGACGAGTACGATTGGGTTCTTCTCAACGCCACTTTTAGTAATACATAATTAAAAGACCCAATCGGCAAATACCACTTTATTGTGTTTTATCTTAATGAATTATTTCTGATAAGCACAACTCCCTTAAAAGGGAGCTTAATGTAAGCTGCTATCACTTAGAAAAAAACACTCACTGATAAGAATTCAAGCATTAACAACTCATGATTCCACATCATGTATCTATCCTTCCACTCTCCATCCCAACGTGCCAGCTTGCACGTTACCACGGATTTTGCATTTTATCCTTTTAGGGAGATACATAGAGTGGGAAGCTTCTGTCTGACACCAATGACAACCTGTTCTATATCAAAAAGCCAGCAAATTGCAGTAATAGTTTACTGATATTGTAATCTTGTACCTCATTCCATGTCTTTAAACTGTAATACGCTCTGTTCTTAAACGACAGCTCAAACTGGCATAAAGGACAGGGTAATCAGCTCTCAGTAATCTCAGTTCTCAATAACTCATTCTCAATTCTCAATAATGTCAAGTCTTACACTCAATCAATAATCAATAAAGGTAATCAATAATCAACCCGCTTACCTTGAGCAGCTCCACAACTGTCTCTGCAAAACCAACAACATACATTGCTACTGCAACAGCATTGGCAAATGCAAAAATCAGACCTATGGCACCACCAAATTCTGGTCCCAAACTTCTGGAAATTAAATAATACGCTCCTCCTAAAAGACGGGGAAAAAAAAGCAGAAGTTGGGGGAGACACTATTTAAGCCTAAGCAGAAGAGATTACGAGGACTGGACAGGCATCAACAGAACTGAAGTTTACACAAATGGGACACACTTATTCTTGCATCTTTCGAGACGCATGAAAAAAGACCTTAACCTCAGTATTTTTGAATACTGCAGCATTGAAGTTTCAGGAACATATTTCAGATTTCTGAGAAAAGACACAAGTTGGAAGTAATCACCTGACTCACACACCACATCATATTATTCAGCTACATAACCACTTCCAAGATTAAAAAACAAGATATAAAATACAGAGAACGGTATTATTGTTCCCCCCCTCCAACCTATTCAAAGTGATTGTTCATAATTTTACTATTACACATTTTAATTAGCTATAATTCAAGAAACTAGCAAAAAGATACTGACACAAACCCCCTCAAGTTCTAAACCCATATGACTTCTTTCTTTAAGCTCTTCTGTCAAGGGAATGTTCTGTACTGAAATAAGACTGTCATAACGATCACATAACAACTTTGTTTTTCAGAACCAATTTTTCATATTTTTGAGCTTGAAAAATGCACATACGCGGCATATCACAAACAGAAAACAAAGTATCTAGAGCTTCAGGGAAGGGTAAATTCCGAGAGAGTTAGCAAAAGCACATTCCAATGTAAGGCTAAGAGTTGTGCAAGCAAGGAAATCCTCCAGTTCCAGATTTTGAGATATTGATTGACAGGTTAAAAGAAAAAACAGGAAATCCTTAACTCCGCTGCATTACCATTATTGCAGAAAGCTTGTAGGTACCCAAGCTTGACATACTTTGAGAATGCAACATTAAAAACATAAACTTTAAACAAGCACCAATATTAAAAAAAACATAGCACATAACAGGGAAGTTTCACAGGAACAATTGTGAACTCGTTCCCTAATTCTTGTTCTGAAGCACTTCAAAGCTTTCAATAAAACACTATTTTGCAAAAGTGATTCAAAAATATGTATCCTATAAGAATAATGCATAAAGCAATTCTTAAAAAGTGCTATTTAGAAACAGACACTGATTTTTTTTTCTACAAATAGATATATCACTTAAGATCTACTTAACATAAAACTAAGATTGATAGCTGATCTTTCCTGTTGGGTTTGTTTACTTCGTGATCGTGAGGTTTTTGTCTTCTTAATCAACAGACTTGAATATGCACAGAGAGAACTTAAACGCTTCTATTCTAATTCTTCTATTTGAATCCTGCCACACACAGATTCCACTAGTTACCATTTTGCAAGATCATGAAGCAGCCTGTTAGGCACTGGTTATTTACAGAACTATTTTGTAGGTACAGAATTGCTAAAAACAGTGAGAAAATCACGAAAGCGAACAAAAACCATTATCCTCAGGAAACAGAGATAATAGAAATAGACTGAAGAATCTCTTTTCAGATCAGATTTCTTTTGTTTTATTTATTTATATATATATATTTTCATATTCATGATAGAACTAGAATGTGTCTCTTTGTATGTTCTCACATAAAGTCCAGTTCATCCTATTATAGAATATATTTCTTAATTAGTAAATTCTATTTCAGGATATGTATGCATACAAGTGCACACACACGCTTACCTAACCAGTGAAGATGCTGGAGAATATTAAGCCCCTATTCATTCCTGCATAGGTCTTTCTGAGAGTGCTTATACTCCAAAAACTAAAAATAGAGAACGCTTCTCCCACAGGGGAAAAGCAAGCTACTAATCAAATTAAATTGCTAGACTAACTGTTGGCTTTCCATTCATATTATGATTACTTAAAGAAAATTAGGAAAACTCTGCTCCTCAGAAAACTAACTCTTCCCCACTCTTTACCTACACTGTCACTCATTTTTCCCATGCTAAAAGACACAGAAGAAATCAGAGGCTCTATCCTTGAAGTGTGCGCTTCAGAGCGATGACAAAATACTTTGAAAGACTTATGAAAGTAGCTTTACCTCCTCTTACAAACCCATTTGTAGCTATTGCTGAAGTAGATAGTCCTGTAATAGTTGTCACAACAGTGGCCATTGCAATAACCAGGACAGACAGACCTTTTGAAAAAGAGGAGAAAAGTGTAAGCCCAGCAGTATTAAAATGTACAAATCTTCAAGTTAATGGTGTTTAAAGAATTAGTCTGGCATATTTGACACACTTTTACTATATGCGGTCCTGCACGCTCAAGCGAAAGAGGAGTAAAGCAAAGTTCCTGGATACAAACAAAACTTATCAGACTGGGTAAGTGTGTCCTTAGTCAGTAGGGTAAAAAGCTGTATGCTAGATGAGAGACTTCTTGCAGTCCAATGCTAAGTTAAGCCTTTGAAAAAAATTATGTATATACTGCATAGTCTATAGGCAAATTTTAGTAAAGAGAGATCAAAAGGAATTTCTCTCTGCAGCTTACTGAAGGCCTAAACACGTCAGTTTTTAACAATACATACTTTGTAGCTAAACAAAAAAGTGAAAGTAACTTCATACTGGTTCAAGTTTTGATAAGGGTGAAACACTGGCAACATTAAGGTAATTATCTGCCCCTGTCTAACAACAAGTTCAGGATCAACATCTCTTTTGAACTGCATATTTAAAAGTCACCAAAGTAAAAAAATTACAGTACTAGTACACATACCTATCCCAGCTTGTCCTACAATCCATGATAGTCTGATGAAAAGCATCACACCCCAAATATTCAGCATACATCGTACCTAAGATAATAAAACACGCATATTAGATAGTCTAACATCTGCAGCTGTTTCCACTAATTATTCATTTCAGTTTTCAATATTGTCTGAATTATCATAGTCTTCCCTCACCGCTTCCCAAATTGCTTCACAAGAACAGATTTTTTAATTAAACAAGTTTAGGTCTTACATTAAAAAGAATAAAAGGGAACCTACATATCATTAAAAAGTTACTACCTTGAACAATAAAGTTACAGTACTTCAACATCTGATACAACCAGCATTTCTTGACAAAGCAATAAAATAAATCATTTGGGCCTCCACCTTTAGGATCCAAAATTCATACTGAATAGTCTTCAGAGCCCCATTTCAGATCCCCCACTACCTCTCTTTCAAGCACAAAAGCAATACCATAATAAATATTATCTTCATTTAAGAAGCAAACAAATATCCGAGCAGGAAATACTCACCTGGGCAGCTTATGCCTACTAGAAAATATTAGTTGCAAGTTTCAAAACCACTGAAAAGGAAGAGATTGTCTTCCAGAAAACTTTCAAGTGAGAAGACTTACAAGCTAGTTGCTAAATGCAGTTGGAGACTGCTGAACTAAAATTAGGTAATCTGAGTTCAGCATGTGATAACCCAGCGTTGTATTTGCAGCCTCCACCATAAAGTCTTACAGTTTTGGACAGTATGTATTAATCATGGTTTCTCTTTGCCAAATTACTAAAAATACATTAATACATACTTGTAAACAAATCCCTCATATCACCCTTACAAATTTTCATTCTTCTAAATGGTCACAGAGTCCCAGAGTTTTTAACCACCATGACTATGCCGGTGTTTAGTGTTAGACTTCCACAGTTTATGAGAAGATGACTTTTTGTAATAGCTTCATCAAGACTTCAGTAACATATGGCCTAACTTAGCTTGGATCAGCCAGTCACAGTAATTTTTGCTTCTCCAAAAACAAGCTTTCTATCACTTCTGTCCAAAAATTTACAGATCCAAAGTGAACACACAAAAGTATATTCTCTCAATGTGCATCTGCTTGTGTGACTTAAGATTCATGTGTACTAAAAAATTACAATTTTTTTGGCTTCTAAGAAATTATGCACCTGTGCTAAGACACCGCGATCCCTTTAGAACTTGAAGCCTTTAAGTATTTTTTTCCTTATATTTCCATATGAGGATAAAAGTAACCTTTACTAAGGCTATGACATTTTTCACAAGTTTCATACATGTGATTTTTTTTTTTTTTTAAATACAGAACTAATACAGCCCTCCTCCAAAAATAAGGCTACTAGAAAGATCACATCTCTGAGACATCAGAGCAAAATGCATCAACTTACCAAAACACCTTTTATCCAGCCAAACTTGACTACCCCTTTGCTGTCTGGTGTGTAAGTGGCAGCTGCTTCCCCAGCTGGTGTTCCTTCCTCCCCATTTGCATAGCCATCTTCAAAGGGCTCCTAGGAAAAAGGGAGATTGTTTATGTGCTTAATCAAGTCCTGAAGAAATTTTATACTGCAGTTGTAAGGAACACAGTCTGCTTGTGCAAACAGAGAAAACACATTAAAGGATAGCAAGGCAGAAGTTACCAAGGCTTTCCTTTATGTTCCCTGCATGAGACACAGCCTACAGACTTAAAGAAGTGTAAACCAAACGTACAAGGACAATTTAGGCATTCTGCTTCAGTTAATTCAAACAGATAGTAGTCAGAGTAATAAGTATTTCTAAAAATCAGTCCTGAAGCCCTGAGAAACAAACATCTGGTCTTTTTCTAAACGAGTTACAAAATCTCACTTTCAGTGACTTCTACTGCACAAAGTTTAATTTCTTAATCTGAAAGCGTACACTGTTCTGCCACAAATTATTGGTCTCAGCTACAGCATTTCCTGTAGTCCAGACTTGGCTGTCATTTGATCAGTTTTTAAGGAAATAAATTATTCACTTCCCTGTGGACTGTTCTACTATTTATTGTAAGATGATGATGCTGGAAAGGAACGTGGGAGAGCAGCATTTCAGGCAGAAGGAGGGAAGAAGTCTCTTTCCAAACGCTCCTCCCTGTTTAGAAGGGGAGGATGACAGACAGAAAACATCAGCAGTCCCATGCGCAGACACCAACTTGTGGCATTCCTTTACTATTCAACTGTTAGCTGTTCAACACAGACGTCTTAACTGTCTGACATGCATTAAAAAGAAAAAAGAAAGTGAAAAAAAGAAGCTGCATTCTTCTTTTTCAAGAGGCAGTTTTGTTTTGCCAAACTAAACAAGTGTTAAGTGTAAGCATTTAAACGTTTAAGTATTTCTTACACTTACTATAGGAAGTCTTCAGGAAGCACTCTGGCCGTAGCATAGTAGTTATCCAAGGCAACAAGCATAAAGAATGAATACACTATAAGAGACCCTGAATAACATTCACAGAATACTACTCAGCAAACAAGTTCAAGCCATATTTGTGAAGCAGCTTGCATCCTCACGGATGCTTAAGAAATGCTTAAGCAATTGGAGGCTGAATCCCAACACGGTAAAGGGCAAAACTCCTGTTCACTAAATAAGTCAAAATATATTGGACCCAATTCACACTTGAGAAACATGTTTTGTGCTGAAAGCACGTACAAAGTCAGGAAGCTTACTGTGAGACATTTAATTAACTTCCCCCTCCTCCTTCTCCTGGTACACTAATACCACATACACACCAACAGCACATAATCCAGAAGAAATGCTTACAAAACTGGCACTTCTGGAGAGTGTCATCCATATTCCCTCACAACTAGAAGTAAACCTCCCATCAGATAAAAATCAGATCATGCCAACATAATCCAAAGTTACTCAGCACAGATTCATGTCAGCCTTTCTCATCCGTATTCTTTGACATACAATTCTCAAAAACAGATACACCTGCCAGACTTCTAGAGACCCTGCGTGGCATAAGCTTTCCGCCACGAGGTAGGATTAACACTAGTTTACAGATCGTTACCTTTACCAGAGAGCTTTCTTAAATGGTTGGTCTTCTCGTCTCCAGGAGGGAGACAAGGAACAGAGAGATGCCCAGTTTGCTGAACTGTAACTTTTCTGGATAGGAGAGAACTAATGGCCGTAACTTCTTCCGCATAGCCTTTGACCAAACGAACCTGTTTATTTGCTGATTGCTCGTATCCAAACACCCAAACTTGAAACCAATCAAGAAAGAAATTGCACATGATCTATGCAGAGTACAAAAATTCTCAGGACCAAGAGAATTGAGGAGCAACTACATTTTTCATGGAATTAACCCTTGCATCTACATGTGAAGGAGGATACTATTAATTAGCTAACTTTTCTTTAATACATACAGCTACAGGTCACTCACCCGCTGAGCCTATGCTGACCTGTCTGAACCAGAAGAGATGGAAATTCTAGTCAGTTTCTTGCCCAACTCAGGCACTCATAATAGGAAAGAATAAATCCACATGTTGCTCTGATATGCTGGATTACCCTTCCTTCAGATGGCTTTCCTCCAAATGCAGGAAGATGGGTTTATTAATCAGAGCTCTCTTCGGTTTTAATGCCTTGATTATTACTTTGTCTGGCAGTTTTCCTCACCAGGTACTGCTGTCTCTAGCGACATTTAACAGAAGTTTCTCTCCCCTTCTGCCCCCCAAAAATGGAGGGGGGGATTTGTTAATGCATAGGACAGATCAGGGACATTATCAAAAATCTATAACCCAGGCTGTTCTAAAATGAAAAATGTTATTTTGATATTTGACTTTTCACATATACAAAAACTTTTGAAGGCAATTCAAGGTAGCAAGATACTCCCCCACAGCTGTGGGAACGGAAAAGTTTAACATTCTCATTGCCACCAGCTCATCTGTTTGCTTCGCTAACTGAAGGACCCTCTTTGAGTTCCCCCTAGTACCAGTAAACAGAGCTGTTGCGCTAAAAGATCTCATGGATCACAACAAGGACCTTTCCAACGCCTTGAAGAAAGTAAAATTTATTTGCAGATTTAAAAAAAAAAAAAACTAGAAGAACAAACTTCTCTGACTACAAAAGCCTGGCTCTGGTATTTCTGAACTCTACATAGAGAAAGCTTTCATACTTTTATCAAGGCTCTAACAAATCTCAGTTAATGAGGCAGAACCAATTGCAAAAATAAGAGCAGGGAACTCCCGATTTGACGCAATGTACTTCTATTTCTATACTATGCTGCTTTATCATGGGAAAATTCAACACAAGGCATGGAAATTTGTTGGTGTCCGCAATTCAAGCTCTCTGTAGGCTTCTACACTGAAGTTTACTTTCCTGTTGTACTCTACATTGCTAAATTAAGCAGCCACAGCAGCCTGAAAACAAAGAATCCCAAGATCACCTTGAATATTCTCAAACGCAGCCCAGGACACAAATGAAATCCTAAAACACGTTCTCAAAAACAACAAAATCTCCAAGCAAGCATACAATCGTAACTGCACATTATTATTCCTTCATGCAAAAAACACATTTAGCACATTTAGAAAAGCAGCACACTATGCTTGCAACCAATTTAATTTCAAAATCTGGCATAAAGGCAGCCATGTTTATATTATCTAAGCAGTTTTTAATACTCTGGCCAAGACAGGAGCCAACATTTGATAACATCTTTTGGTATTACAAAAGACAATGTCATGTTCCTAATAAGAAACAATAAAACCGTTCTTTGAAAAGGCTGGTTAGGGCAGGAAGGGGAAAGGCTGGAAGAAGGCTGTATCTTAATGTGTTGCAGTGATAAAACGTACATTACTGAAGTGGTTAAATGCTGCAATACTGAGTCACAACACTTTCTTATGAAAAGCGAAAAAAAATCTTAATTTGCTGCACATTCAGGTTTTAGAGAAGGTTTAGAATACCTTCGGATGCAGTGTAACAGTTATAAACCTCAGGGTTTATACTGCTGGCTGAATATTGACAGAATCTACACATTAAAGAAAGCTAAGGCTTTTAGCAGAACCCTCAACCAAGTCCACAGCTCAGCCTGTCTAATTTTTTGACGTAGATAACAGATCATTACTGATCTTTTGAGTTATCAGTTACCACATCAGCTCCAAGTTATGCACACTACGAATACAAGAAAGAGTTTTGTTCTGTAGGTCTTGTCTCTCTACACTATGCAATATTTTTTAGGAAAATACTTTCAAGTACATGCAAAAACTTAATAACTGAAAGGTTATGGCTGGTTATCAGTGCTAGTGGGTGCCCGATAAAGAACCAGTGAGAACAAAGATATTACAAAGTGTGGGCACGAAAGAATTCCACTGCACAAGGCTCCAAGTTTAGCCCTTTAATGCCAGATTAATAAAAGCACCACTGTGGTCTCCGCTGTAAATAAATCAGAAGTAGTATTTTTCATGTGCTCATAAGAAAACACAATGCTTTTACTCAAGTCACATACTGAATGGAAAAAAAAAAACTCACTAGCACTATTTTAAAATGGCAATACATGTACAGTAAGATCTTCATAAACAGCCAAATAACACTAATATACCCCAGAGTTGAGGGGGGGAGGAACATGAGGGGAGGGGAAAGAAGAGAGAAGCCTTTACTACTTTAGATCAGAAACACTCTTACTGGCACAAGCATTTGCTACAAAAACATTTTATTCTTCTATTATCTAATGAGTCTAAAGAACACAAAGTTTCAGTGTTCACTTGTACTATTTAAGAAAAGATAAGATACATTCACACGCCGATGATTCAATTGTTCACTGAATGGGAATTTAGGCCAGAAACAGTTAAATTTTACTGCTACACAGAAATTTCCATTGCTGTACCACAGTGCACTCAGAAGTATAGATAATCTACTATACTACTGGATAATAATCTACTATACTAATATCTACTGGATATTTCATCTCCAGTATGGGTTCATAAGTACAACAGTAAGTTATTTGTGCCAATTATGAATAGCCTCTCCATTTATTAGAAGTGGATTAGAAAAGATTTATTAGCCAGAAGAGATTTTTCATACGCAGTTTGCAAGATATTAGCGACTGCAAAAGTTTGTCATCAAGTAAGAACCGCTATTTAGCTTTACTGAGAGTTCTGAAACACTTAATAGTTGTGTAAATTATGCAGCCTGCTTATTTGTGGTGAATTTATCCAGCTTCCATTTTAGAGGCAACATACTGAGATTTTGTTGAACTATATGAGGTGGCACCAAAACGAATACATATGAATTCATTTTATCTCGCTTCTATTCAAATATAGTAACACAGAAGGTTCAAGGAAAGGACAAGACATCCACTAAAGTTGTATTTAAGACTACATTGTGTTGAACAAGAATATCAGGCACCTTCTTACTGAAAGTTATCTAACTGATCCCTTCTCTAAATTTTTATTGTATTTCTTTCAAATTAATTGGATTTATTTGTACTTTGGAAAAAAACCCAGAAACAAACTCAGAAAACACTAGCCTGTTTAACTCGTTAAAGTCAATGAAAGAAAGATCAGGAAACGTTCAGACAGCAATCTAGGCTCAGGAGCCATGCTTTTGTAAGCCTACACATTACTGAGTTAATTTTTTAAATTTTATGGGTGAGTTTTGTGTGGGGGAAGGGGGAGAGGGAATTGTTATTAATAAAAGTATACCATTCAACATTAACGGCCAGGAAATACTAAACTTTTCAATGTGTTGCATAGTAATGGTAAGGAAATTCCAAACACTGAAGAGAGGTCTTCATGGATTCTTCATTTCCTACCACAGTTGGGTTGACTCGAATTTATGTTACTGCAGAATAAAACATCCGACACAATGTTAGGTTTAGACATCGTACTGCATGTTTCTTCAGATGTGGCAAACATTCTGCCAAAATATCAGGGTAGGGATTGCTATTAAATGCTCTTACAGTACTTGGGTTTTAAGTTTTTTCACTTTTTGACAGAATAGTTTAAATTTACACATTTTCTTTTATCTAGGTATAACCTCTGTGGATCCATGCTTTAAGTGGAAGGCTATACCTGAATACTCTGCACTTTTCTCACAGTCTGTCTGACCTGGAACGTCCTGTGTAGTTAATAACATCTTCAGCTAATCTTTCCTGGCTCCCATTACTCTCTTGCAAGAGATGGAAGTCCAAGAACCACCTGGACTAGAGCATTTAACTTTTCTCTTTCCACCACTCAAGTTTGACCAGTTACTGATTACAAATACCATACAGTAAGGTCTCTCCCTCATACACAGATTCCTTAGAAAGGCTTCACAGCTTCTTCTCCTTAGGATAAGGTACTGAAGCTGTGTAAATAACTAGCACTGTCAAGAAGGCTAAACAAAAAGCCTTCTCTTTTCCAGCTCCAGTTTCTGCAGCAAAGTATGTAGATGAGGTTCAGTTAAGCGTAAACACATTAATCAAGAGAACAGCCATTCACATTCAAAATTGTTTTTTACCTACCGATTCTGCTACTGAGCATGGTACTCTTGTCATTGAGCTCACTTCCAGAGGACAGGAAGCACCTTCTTTCATCAATTGAGCTATATGGATCTCTGTCCTCACCAATTATAGAAGCAGCCTAGACAACTTGCTTATGCTTTTACCTAGGATTTTTGTGTTTAGAGTTGTTTAGAGCAATCATCACTGACAGTGGAATTCATTTTCAAGAGAATGAGCAACTTGAATACATCTTCTACAGTCCTCACTGCAGCTTCCATAGTTAGTGCTAAGCTGTTCACCACATCTTCCCCCAACAATTTCTTGCTATCTTCTTGAAGGAGGTCAACTTTACAGGCATCCGCCATTTTTAAAAAATTTCAGTTTGTGGGAGGAAGAATTGGCAAAAATTTATTGATCCAGATGTAGTATGCTAGCTGTCTCAACAGTCAAATAATCTTTACTTGCAAAGATTACACTCCTAAGTAACTACACTTCACAGTTACACACAGTTAAGACTATAGCTGCTAAAATACAAACTACACAAAGACAGTATAGAAACTTTTCAAAGAGTTAACATAAGTCAAAACAAGGGTGGAGAGAAGCTTTAGTTAGTTTCAGACATATTCCTCTAGTGCTAGTTATTAAACCAATTCTCCTAGGAATTAGGATTTTATTCAAGTCTCAAAAAAAGGCATTATTAGTCAGTCTTTAGACTCTATATAGTAGAAAGGACATATTTTCCATTCATCATATTTTTCCATTTCCTGTAACTGAGAGAGTCTGAAGAAGTATGTCTTGTGTTTGGGTCTGGACAGTTCTTCAAGAAAGAAGAACAAAAGAGTAAAGGATCCTGGTCTCCTCCCTCCAAAAAGCCGGGGGGGAGGCTCTTTGAGCGATAATTTCTTGATTATCCAGATATAATCTCTATTTGCATTGAAGCAAAAGGCCATTACTAGAGCAAAGCTGTCCCCAACAGTCATCATCCTTTCAAAGAGGAACTAGCAAAAAAAATAGACAGTCATATAGAGCCATGTACTTACATCACAGTCTAGGTCTCATTTGCATGAACTTTTTAATCAAGCAAAGTCTCAAATCTGATTGTCTGACTGAAAATACAAAGTATTTCAGTATTTAACTATAGGAAAGGAAAAACAGTTTGCACCAGTTTTTCACTTGATTTGGTGACACCAACTTATTTTTATTCACTTCTTCAACTTATTACTGTTCTAAATGGCTCAGATTATGTTCAGTTAACTTTCCTTCCGAGACTAACAACAAGTCACAGAGAGTTTTTAAACACTAACTTTGAAAGACACCTCGGCCAGCTCTGAAAACTTTCACATGTTTTCTGTAAGGGAACTAAACAGGTCTAGAAGAAAAGAACTGTTACAGGTAGCTAGTCTAACAATATTTTGCACCACTTAGCCAACACCCTCTTAAGCAGTGATCAGTATTGGCATAAACAATTTCTTTTGTAAGCTAGTAACACTAGCAATACTGTTGTTGACAAACAGCTACCTTCTCTACACCGACCTACCCGTTTTAGAAGTACTATCCATAAAACTGTTAGATGTTCATTGCTTTCATTTATGCCAAAATACAATTCAAGTGGACCTTCCATTGGAGAGACCTGAAAGCTTTCCCAAGCCTCCCTACCATTAAGATCCAAAAACTACACAGTCTGTACCAATATCCAAGCCTGCTTGAAGGAGTTATTTCTTTAAAAAGAGCATCAATTTACTATTTAGAACTATAAAGTGATGGCTATACAACACAAACTACTTCGCACATGAGGAATAACAAAAATCCTAGCAAAGAGCTCTAAAAAACAACCAAGTCCAAGCATCCAAAAAAATTACTTACTATTTTCACCCGATATAGCACCAGACGTAAAGGTTCTAAACGTTTAGCAACTCTGAAAGAAGACAAGCAGGAGAAAGAACAGGCAATCTGCTTTACAGTCCTTCCTGACCAGCAAGACAGAAGATGGCAAGAACGTAAGTAGCCAACAAGTTACCCCCACTAAGCAGTAATCAAAAGGACCACTCATGATGGCTAAAAACAACAACAACAACAACAACTCAAAACATAAAAACAACATAATACAGTTTTTTTGCCTAGCTGGAAACCATTCACAATTCTCTTAAAACACGCATCAGCAAAAAGATGCATTATAAGCACTGCCAGACAAAGCTCATTTTACCTGGAGCCTGAGCTCCTCATATAAACAAACAAAAGAAACAGGCCCAAGTGTGTAAAGAAGATGCTGAAGAATCTCATAAGATACAGCAACTGGAAATTAACAGCAGAAGCTGACTGCCTACAAAAGCAGAGTAACACAGTGAAAAACTCTACCCTGTCTACATCTCTCGCTACTCATGCAAGAGGTCTCTTCTGAACTACCATAAATAATTTCAAACAACTGTCATCTTACTACTTAACAACAGTTGAAGTAGAACACTGGCTATAGCTCTTTAGTAGGAAAGGAGCAGAAAATAAAACCAGAAAATCATTCCAGAACAAATAAACCATGGGAAAATTGGCAGTATGTCTGCACTTTGAATACGGCATGCAGTTCTGGTTCTTCCTCACCATTCCTCTTCCGAGATGAGGATGGGAGAGAGTTATCATGAGTTCGCCCAGACTTACTTATTTAAGGTTTAAATACACAAGCTTGGAATCATTAAGTAAAGTTTTCAGGCAGCAGTTTCAGCACAAGAGAAGAAACTTTACCACATAGCTTTGGGGTAAGCTGTGCAACTACTTGCCACAAACTGTGTGGATGCTAAGAGATTGCATATGTTCAACAAAAAATTAGAACTGAGAATTAAAAACAAAAAAAACCCACAGAAACTATTAAATACAAGAATACTATTTAAATTGGAGCTCGGTGGAAGAATCAATCACCATATGTTTGCCTTGTTACTTATACTCTTCCCTGAGCAGCCAGTGTTGGAGAGACGATACTGTGCTAGACAGACTTTAGGTTTGCCTTAATACAGCAATTCTTATGTTCCCAAGAAGTTTTAAATTTATGTCCATCAAAGCTAGAAACTTGAATTATAAAGCAAAAGGGCTGGATTTTAAAAAGGGTTTTGAAAGCATTAGAAGGACTTACATGATATAGAAGGGGCTGATCTACTCCAGGATTTCATGGATACAAAATAATGCAAAGGGAGAGTTTTGCCAGTTACGAAGGTGAGCAAATACTCAAAAGCTGGTAATCCTAGATCAGATACACAGACTGCAGTGTCTTAAAATGGAAGTATCAACACATGACTTAAATTCTGTAGTCTGAGAGCCACGTGCACGTTACAAAAGATTTGTTTATGGGGCATGATTGCTAGAAGTCTCATCCTGCCACAGTTCTCCCGAATTAAAAAAAAAAAAAAAATTAAAAACTAGTGAGCCCAATCATAGACTCATTCTTCATTATGGCCCTCATTCTGATGAAAGAAAAATGGTGAAAGAACAGATCCTAAAACTGGAAGTAGGTTATCGTTTTTTACATCTTAATTACATTCTTAGTTACATCTCTAATTACTTCTTATCTACTGATATAACACAATCTGGCAAGTACATTTAATACTTCAAGCAGGGTAATATCCAAATGAACACAGTTATCTTTCACTTAAAGATTGCTACTCAAAAAGAGAACAGCTTTCACAGATGCCTAAATCAGTTTACAAATTCCTGATAATTCTTTGGTTAAAAATAAAGTTGCCAAGTTCGAGAAACAGATTTAGATACTCTGCAGAGGTTTTTGCAGGAATTAGACTGAGCATGAGTGATCAGTATTGCTATCAGTGAAAAAAAACACCAGTCAAGTAGAGAAGCAAAATGGCAGAAAAGATATATCAAGACATCTCTGTCTAACTAAACACCTCTTCAGCATTTTCATTAAAAAAAAAAAAAGAAAGAAAACAAAAATACACATTTTCAAGGAATTTGGGAACAGAAATCCTACCAACCAGCCATTCAAAAGCCATTTACACTAAATAATACATTCATAACCAGTGGAGCTCAGTATCAGACTATTCTTTCAAAGGAAGTTTTGTTTCATAGAATTCCAGAATCAACATGAATAACGCAGATAACGTCTTGAGCGTTAGTTCTCAAACAGCACAAATAAATACAAACACGTGGCCACACACAGCATTAAATCAATGATATCAACTGCAGATCCAAAAAATTCATCCGTCAACGCCTCACACGTTATGTACTTTATTGCTTAGTCTTAAGCCAGGAATGAGTTATAGCAAACTTGCTACTGGAATTTATAATTCCCATTGTCTCCCCATTGCACTGTTTGTCTCCTTGTTTTAAGCGCATATGAAACACTGCTACTATGCATGGTGGTTCCTATACCTTTACAGCCATAATCCAAAATAAATCTACTAACCTATTATATGGCAGCAAGAAGTTACTTACAGCAACAGGAAATACATTATCCAGATAAAAGCATAACTTGTTCTTAAAACCTGGATTCCTTGAATCAAACATGAAGAGCTTGAAAAGGGTTTTCTTTGACTGAAGCTAGCAACCAGCGGTTCAAGTTTACAGCCAAGGGAGCAAAACTTAAGCGCTTTGGCTGTATTACCTTCTCTACAATTACATATCTAAAATATGGCCGCAAATGCCTTTGGCATCTACTTCCAGAGATTTTTTAAAGAGATTCAAAGAAGCACAGAACACTAACGTTATCTTAAGCCAAAACTGAAGTCAGTACTTCGATTACAGTGGACCAATTTTAAATACAGAAGAGAAATTTACAGTTACAATTAACACGTCAACCAAAGAATTAGTCAACTACAAGTCTCTGTCATCAGCTCGTATTTTCGTGTCTTGCAACTCAATCCCTTTTTTTTTTTTTAAACAGAGAAACATTAATCAGTATTTGTATAGATGCATATTAAACGTTACTCAATTTTAAAATTCATTTCTACTTTAATTCTTTCAGGATAGAGAATTATTCATTCTTCCTCCCAACTTTTAGCAGCAGAATTAAGTGCTAGCCAGACTAGCAAAACTTAATCAAGAAACTTACTCAAGCTGCTGATTTCAGCTTATGAATATACCACCCTCATTGAATGACAGTATACTTACAGAGGCCAGATAGGAGCCTTCTTTATTAATCTCACCATCACTTAGGTCTTAACACGCATACAATTTTATTGACTGATCTCTAAGATAGCTTACTAGCAACACCAAAGCAATGGATTTTTCTTGCTAGTACACATTTGTTTGTAGAAAAAGGACTGGAAGCAACTTGCAAATGAAGCAACAAGAACTGCCCATATGTAAGGGCACTTTAATTGCTGAAACTAAAGAGAATCTTGTCTTTGGCTGATCTTGATGAACTTGGACTGACCACCTCAAAAAACAGACGAGCAACAACCACCACCACCACCAAAAAAAAAGAAGCTGAGAGAGACAGAAATGAATTTACCCCGAGTTACACAATTCGGTTAAAGTTTGTGATAATCCTTCCCCGTCCCTTTTTCTTTTTGTTATTTCCCTGGATATTTTAGGAAAAATTCCTTCTGAGGGAAAAATTCAGGGCAGTAGATGGCAGCCACAGCAACATTCCTCAATCATTAACTTGTCACCTCACATTAAGTAATCCAGGCATTTGAACACTGCACAATATTCCAAGTTTGATCTCATCCCTTTCTTTACATTTTTCCTCTAATGTACCATTGTGAATTTTGCTTCTTCATCTCTTCATGATCAAAAAAGTAGTGATGCTTATCTAAGCATCTGATCCAAATAAAGTCTCTCTAAAGGTAGCTTGCTTGCTAACTCATCTCAAAACTGAGACAGCGTCAACATTATTTCATAACATATTTCAACAATAGCATAGGAAGTTCAGACTGAAATCTTTGCATTTCTTTAAAACAAGTCAAAGTTTAGGAGCTTTGTGATCTGGGCTTCAACAGAGGAAGACTAGCTACATTTAGGGAGGGAAAGTACCAAGGGACAGCATTCAAGTCTAGATAGCAAGATCTGAAAGCTTGCACCCAGCATACAATGACCAAGTCTGAACCCTTTCACATACAGCTTTTAAAAAAAAAAACTCACACATACACACACGCATATAACATGGCAGCAAAAGTCTGTCAACATCTGCAGGCACACAAGAGTCGGGTCTCCTCTCTACAACGCATATAGTGTTCCTCCCCCCCTCGCACCAAAAAAGATTACTTACAAGATAAGAGTATTTTGCAACAAGATTAAAAAAAAAAAAAAAAAAAAACTCTCTACATCCTCACATCTCAATTCGTATGCCTCTCCGTTAAGTATAGGAGGGTATGAATACTCTAGGCAGGTTGATCATGTGAAAATGAAAGCCAAAGGGAAAAGACTTTCATTCAGCAGCTATTCAATGTGGCTAGCCTACGACAGATTTACAGCGTTCATGTTCCTCACTCCCAGAAATATTCTAGGAAAAGCCAGGCCTTCCTGGCAAGAAATAATCAATGTAATCTGCCACTAGTTAAAAAAAAAAAAAAATTTTTTTAATTCTTCCTCTGCCAGGAAATACCTGGAAAAGTCTCTACTTATTCTAGCTATCAGGAAATTGCATCATTAACATCTAGTCACAGAAGAGGAGGCATGGCTCACTGCACAAACTGCAAGGGGGATCCGTTTGTCCAATGTAAGAGGAAGAAATACACATATGGTACTTCACATGTGGAGAAGGCATCCCAGCCAAGAAGAGCATATGCATTAATATTTAGAAAATTCACATCTCAGTTCTGGTTCTGATGGATCACTGTTTAATGAATGTTCCTGCTTTTGTATATATCTGCAGTAAGTCCTTTCCAGCCTAAGTCAAATCTTACCCTGCAGATGTTACAGATCTTTATGCAGGAGAATTGGGACCATCTGGTAAGGAACATGAGCTCAAAGCTTTAACTCATTCCCTGCTCTGCCCAGAACCAAACTACTAATTCCCTTACTACATCAAAGCATTTGATTCTTTCCACAAGAATCACTGTACTGTGAATGACAACCAAAGCAATTACTCACCACTGAATATTGATTGTCTTACTCCTTTGGCTATCCATTGAGATGAAAAAAGAAATCACACTTCTCCGAACAACAGATCCAGTTCTGAACACAGGTAGGTTTCACTTGATTATCTGCAAAACATGAGGCTAATACATCTCTAACAGCTAGAGAGCTTTTAAGTGTTTCAGCAATTGTCTTGGTCTCCAGAATGAAGTAGATGGAGCATTTAATTGCTTAAGAGCTGAATCAAATTCTATTAGCCAGACAGTTGCATAGCGGTTTTGCTAAGTATGGATCAAGAAATAGGATGTTCTGTAAATATACCTAAAAGAGAATCCCTGTTTGTCTTGCTGAAAAAGTTCAGTACAGAGAATTCCCAAGTCTTCTACACTACCCCTCAAAAATTAGGTTAATTTGAAGCGTTCTTGCTCTTAGCACCTTACAATTTTCACCTGTTCCTGCAAAACAGAATATTATCCGTTTCCCACTCAGGAGTTGAGGGGGAAGGATAATCATACCACAGTACAGCATGAGTAACTTTATCAACACTTCATTTTCTAATTATAATTCTATTTCTAAATGTAATGAAAACCACATTTAAAGCATAGCTTTGTAACAGATAAACAGTCTACAGAAGTAATTTAAAAAAAAAGAAATCAATTAAGCATTGGCTGAACTTCTGCTAAATTATACCATCAAGTGGTAGATGTAGCTAAAGGCATGGTACTCTAAGCTAGCGCCACGCTGGTAGATTTACACAGCACAGCACTTGCTCGTACTGGTGCAACATCACATCCAAGCTAAAGCTGCCCAACTGCTTCCAGCTCAAAAGTACCCTACTAGGAATAGTCTTAGGGCTTTCTGTACCATACAAACCTTCAGAGTAAGAGTAAGTTGAAACACTAACCTGGCACTGCATTCTCTCTACAGCTGCAACAGGTGTTGCTGTTTTCTTTGAATTCAGAAACCTGAATAATCTGATACAGTAAGTTTTCAGAACAAAAGTTAACTCGGGAAATGAAGATGTAAGAGACAAGCTTCCTTATTAAAAGGGCTTCAGGAGATTGGATAAGAATTATTTTGTTACTTGCCAGAATCCTAAGTCAGCTAAATTTGTCAGCCACAGAAAATACATTTTAGTTAGTTTAGATATTAAAAAAAAAAAAAATTTAGTAAGTTTATGAAGGTTAATCAGCATGTTGGAGTGGAGAAATAAATCAAAGACGTTCCATGTGCTCAAGCTGCAAGAACTGGACAACTCCCAAAGTACTGAAAGAAAGGTATAACAATTTTAAGTCCAGTAGTAAATTGTTGTTGTTTTTTTTTTTTAAATAGTCAACAAATGAGCATGTTGTAATTGCTATTTCCTATATCAAAAAAGGCGAGAAAAGGTTGATTTCTGTTTGCCCATGTTATTTGAATATTGCATGAGGCTTTAGAAAAAGTTCTGAAGGATGCAGAGGAAGATGGTATACCAGTTCAAATTACTTCAAGACAGCGATCTTGCCAGTCTCCTCCTCTGTGAGAATGTTTTTCTTCAGGAAAGGAAATCAGAGGAGGTCTAATCAAATACACTACCCAAGAGGGAAAAAACTAATCTGAAGATGAAGATTAATACTTATTCTGCAGCTCCTTCCTCTTTAACCAATTCTGAAATAGTTTATGCTGAAAGAAACATTTGTCAAGCTAGAGAGAAATTATTGCTGTTCTTTCAGGTTCTGGTCTTGAACTAGTCTTATTGATAGTGACAGCATAGCAGGTACGATTAGTTTATTAAAGGGCAGGCTCCTCAAAACAGGCACTCCCACCTTCTCTGGTTGTGCTCTTCTGTGCCTGCAAATTATCAGGCCCTCTCTTCTGGTGACATTAGTGCTTACGGGGCACAGCGAAGCGGGTCAGGAAACCGACCCAGTTTACCCAGTGGGAGTTTTCTGCAGGTTTGGTTTTTCTATTTGCTTTCTCCAAGTCGGACCAGCTCCTACATCCAACTCAAAGCTGTGTAAATACAAATGTTAGCCCAAGAGAGAGCGCAAGAGTTTACCCTTTTCAGCAGCAGCCCACCCTTAGGTTGCACAACTATAACTTGTTAACATCCTTCAGTTATCTCCAGCTTCTCTGCAACAAAACAAAAACAAAGTAGTATGAACAATGTCAGTGGTTTGCTGAAGACAGTTCAAGGATTGCATAGTTCCACAAGTGTTTTGGACTACGGAATATCGTCACAAAGGACGGATCAGGAGATTCATTATGCAGTTTAAAACTACAAAGTGCGCGTGGTCCTTATAAAACACAAACCCTAGAGGACTAATATGAATTGCTGCTGAGACAGAGCAGTATATTAACTATCACCATCATCAACAAAAAAAAAAAAGAAGAGAAAGGAAAAAAAGGCAAGTGTGATATCAGGACAAGTAAAGTGAGGATTTTCTACAGAGAGATTAAAAAATTTAAAAAAAGCATTAAAATGCCATTTCATGTGATGCTGGTAAAACCTCTTCTGGGTACAGGTGCAGGCAGCTCAGTCTTTTTAAGAATGATGAACAACAACAGTTTTAGGCTTCTAGGAAGTCCAGAAGTACAGAAAACAAGACTAAAAGAGATTGCCTTGTTTTATTTTAGTAAGATGAAGTTCAGAAAGAAAAGTCAAATATTTTTTAAAAATATAAAGAACAGCAAGAAAGGAGTTAAAGGAGTTTGAGCTAAATTATGTTGACTCAAAAAACTAAGAAGCCTACCGTTGATAAGTAACATTTAGTAAGGTATTAAGAGACTGCAATCTGCTAGAGGGCCTCTGTCTTCATTTAATAGGGGGCAATAGGAGGAACTAGTTTTTAAAAATACAGACTTTACATGATATGGTCAGCTATCCTGACAGCTGAGAAACAATCTAGAATCATCTTCTAGTCTTGTGATCCTAGCAGAGACAATTTCTAAAGTTTCTTCCGTGCATCTTTAGGTGCCCTCTGCTTTCTTTACAAATACTGTTAGACACAAACCAAGAATTAAGACAAGGTTAGATGTGCAGCAGTCATTTACCATTTTCAAGAGCCTATACATTCTTTGTTAACAAGCAGTGCTGAATAAAGCCTTTTCACTAAGCTTAAGTAAACATTTGAACAGTTACCATATAAGAAGATCACAATGTTCTTTCAAGAAAGTACAAAACCAAAGCCAGAAAGATAGTTTAAAAAAAACTATAATTATCCAACCTGAGTCAAAGTCAATCCATCCTGCCTCAAAACTATCTGTAGCATTGCCTTTTTTCTTACTTCTGTCTCCAAACTCAGAGGACAGATGCATGGATTTCTGTGTGAGAGAAAGCAGAGTGCACAGTTGCATTTTTAAATGTTTTTTGTTTTGGGGGGATGGAGGAGAGGAAAGTGAAGATCTTTCTCTGAAATCACTGCCTTCTAGTCTGTCAAGGGAACTAACTAGTACATTTATTAAGCATTTAGCAAACAAGAGAACAAAACTACCAGTAGAGGGCTTGGTTCACATGCTATCTACTTACTGCAGCTGTAAGTGACTGAACAAAAGACATGTGTTAAGTCAAAATGCTTCCCATACTGCAAAGTTTTTTCTTCTTCCAAGAAATATCCCCCCGCCCCCAATCAAGGTGATGCTAGACTAAAAACGTTATACACTAACTCATGGTAGCGAATAACTAAAATATTGTCCAATTTTGAATGTTTAAAAAGCATTCACCTTCTAGAGGGCAGAACAATAAGGTCTATAATATTAGGGTATTGTTCCATTTAGGAAGATAAAAAGGCAGATTTCAAAGTAAAGAAGAAAATTCTTTTACATACTATAGCCTTACTTATAGATGTAGCTGACCTAGGCAGAACAGATATTCCTATACTGCAAGATGTTTGTTTTATTAGGCTATGTTAATGATGTTCCTGATGTTTTCTAAAGGCAGTACCCCCCCCCAGCTGCACTGAGGATACTGCTGCAACCACAACAAAATTTTATAGGGTTGCCGCTCAACTTCTTTGCCAATAACCATTATTCTCAACCCTAAATCTCTGGAGACCAACGCTGCTGCAAAGCAGCAATTTATCTATGACATTAGTGACTGTAACAGTATCTCCAAGTTCCCTCTACCATCCCTCTAAACAGAATGAAGATTAATTCATACTAACTGGGTAAGCAACACACTGATCACCTTGGCCATCTACAACCAGTGATAACTGAAGACAAGCCCCCTTGCTTGAAATGGAACATGGTAGATCAAGTTCAATAGTACGCAACTCATGCGGATTAGAGCATCAGAGCAGCCCCCAGGTGTGTTTCCACAACCAGTTTCAAGAACAATCCCTTAACTTCTGTGCTGTAAAAGTTACTGTTGCAATGACTAAATGACACTTGAGGTGATTAAACACCTCTCCTACCATGACACCAGGACAAACTCTTGTCATAAGGGACGCCTTGTGTACGTGTATGTGTATCTTCCTCAAACAGTGCTTTTCTGTAAGAACAAAACCCAAAGAGTAGTTAAACACACGAATCTTGTAAACAAAACTAAGAAAAACATTTTTCTGCCCTTTAATTGGTGCTAGCATCAATATTACTGGAATAAGTCTCAAGACATATTTACTTTTTTAAAAGAAGAAAAAAGAGTGCAAAATCCAACTGTAAGATGAAATAGTGAAATACAGAGCAGTGAACCACTTTATTAGGAAACAGAGTTTTGGATCAATCCTGCCACAAAGTAACTGCCAATTTTGATGCACCACATCAAGAAGCTAACCAAATCAAAACCAATTATATTTCCCACAGCAAATCAGGCATTTTGTAGGCATAATAGTACATTTCCATTTAGTGCAAGTTTTATTCAATGGTACTAGGACATATGAGGCTACCATGCTAAGTCTTTGACACACATACTGCACAAGTTAAGTTAGTGCAAAAGTCACAGCTGAAGAAAGGAGTTTAATTTTTCAAGTTTGTAAGCGCCAGGATCCTATCCTAAATGCAAGGTATTATTCAACACTAGACACCATGACCAGTAATTAGCAGGAGCTGAAGTCACTTTGGGAATGAAGATAAGAGATCCTCTGAAAGTCTGGCTAAAAAAACAAACAAAACCAGAAACACACAATGCAGTTTTATGAGCTTTTTTTTTTTTATAATACCAAATGTAACAAAAAAATTGCAGATTGCACCCCCTTTTCTTTTTTTGAAACACTTAAAAACAAAAAAAAAGTCTTCTTCATGTAAATACCTATCCACAGCACAGAACAAATACATGACATTTTAGAAAATAGTAATTTGAGTTAAACAGTGCTTATAATGCAGCTGTTCTGAGAGTGATCCAGTAATTAGGTCCACCCGCAGATCCTATATACCATAACATATCAAGAAAACTCCTTCCTATGCTTTCTAATATAATATGAAGAAATCATGGTGGTTTTTTTTTTTTTTTTTTTTTAGAAACTATACTTTCAGAATATGTTAAATTCTTTATGACACTATTGAGACGTTTCAGCACAGCACTTCCTTGACTTCTACAATATAAACACACTCAAATCCTGTCTGCCAAGGTTAAAAATTCAGGTAATTTTCTGCTTACAGGAAAGAATATCTAAGGACTTGCTCCCTTCTCCTCCTCCTCATCCTAATGTGGACCAGAAGTCAGAAATTAGGTGAAAATAGGCTGAATTTTTTCCAATGTTGTGTGGTTTTATTTACAGTTTATCTAACTCTATACACAAAACAGTAATTGGCCACTCCCATTCAATACTAACTTATAATCAGACTAAAGAAGAAAGTCAGTTAACTCTGTGGGTAGGGGAAAAGCAACAGTAATTTATTGTTACAGTTAGTAAGGATTTTGATATCTAATCCGAGATGTGCTATAGAGATACTTCCTTGCAACACCAAAAAATGACTTACATCTAAACAAATGAAGAGTCATGCTTTCAAGAAACATACTTAAGGAGTGGGGAAAAAAAAAAAAAAATATATCAGTTCAGCTGCCCTGAACTGCCTTATAGACTGGGGGGAGAGGGGGAGGATTGGAAAGGGAGGAACATGGGACACAGGACAAAATGTGCTCAGGACGGCTCCATTCAAACCAGTATCAGTTTATCTCATTGACTTTAAAGGGCATGAACTTCACCCTTAAAAAAAAAAAACATGCAGATTAAGTACATCTTTCTTCTTGCCTCTTTCCAGTAGTATGTGGGCTACTATATAATCTTAGGAATTAGGTAACTACAGCATACATTATCTATAAAGAATAAAAAAGGAATCTTATCAGTGACACATATTATATAAACTAATGTCAAACACAGCAAGATACTAAAAGAAACAGGAGAGCCTTAAAAGAAAATAGGTGGAATTCCATGAGAAAACACATAAGGAGTGAAAGATAAGATGAAAAGAGTTCTGGAAGAAGAATATTCTTCATTTCATTCAGATGTAACCCACATGTTCCCTTTTTTCACTAAACCAGCAGAAAACCCACTAAAATATGTGCTTATTAGAGCATAGCCAAATACCAAGAGGCAATATTCCGACTGCAAGAAAACAGCATTGTGATAGTCTAATCTGGTTTCCCTTTTAATATGATCTAAAAATGACATCAAATTCCAGGTTCAGCAAAAGCTTGTCTTTTAATAAAGACAGTCTACAACACAAATAAGCTTTCATTGTAACTCATCTCATAACATACTGACTCTCCAAAAAAAAAAAAAAAAAAAACTTGACATGCACAGCTTGAAAATTTTGGAAGCCTTGATCACAAAGCCCTCATCACATGCAGGGCTATTTAATGCGACTGAAGAGATTGCTTAATATGAAGGAGCTTCAACTATATCCATGCAATCTGCACCATTATGCAAGATGACCGTTTGGTTCAGCATTAGAGTGCAGAGGGAGAAGAGAGATGGCATGCCTTTCAGCTGATTACCAGATAAACATCTTGTCACCACTAATAGCTAGTGCATCCCTCTATACCTCTAGTATCTCTTCCAGTTATTTGCATTCCACTCCCCAACCTAATATTCCTTGCAGACCTGGAGCTTCCCATTTGCTGAAGGCAATACAGACTAGAAACAGAAAACTGATCATCTCCACATGAGAGCCTCTATCAGCTCTGGAGAAAACATCTGCCCTGCTAACATATAGTTATAGCTACCTCTTATGTTGGGGGTCTATCTCCCAGAAATATAGAGGAGAAAAGACCCACTGCACCACTGAAAGAGAACAAAAAGACATAAATGACTCCATTCAATCGCACTGCTCGTCTCTTTGGGAGCGCGGCAGGCTTTCACCTCCTATAAAAACCCACCTATATTTCAGCCCAATGCACAAGCCGCCAGAGCGAAAACAAACCCTGAACAGTAAATTTGTCGCCGAGATGTCACCGCACCGGCCGGGGGCGGCCCTAGCAGGCGGCAAGGGGGCGCCGGCCCGGGGGCTGCTGCCGCCGCTCCCCCTGACAGGCCGGGCCGCCGGGTAACGGCCGGCGCGCGCGGCGGGCAACGGCCGCCGGGTAACGGCCGGCGCGCGCGGCGGGCAACGGCCGCCGGGTAACGGCCGGCGCGCGCGGCGGGCAACGGCCGCCGGGTAACGGCCGGCGCGCGCGGCGGGCAACGGCCGCCGGGTAACGGCCGGCGCGCGCGGCGGGCAACGGCCGCCGGGTAACGGCCGGCGCGCGCGGCGGGCAACGGCCGCCGGGTAACGGCCGGCGCGCGCGGCGGGCAACGGCCGCCGGGTAACGGCCGCTCACCTTGTCCAGCTCATCGTGCAGCTCGGCCAGGCTAGGCCGGATGAGCTTCTCGCCCAGGTCGGCAGCCGTGTGGCGATAGTGGTCTATCCGAGGCACAGCGTCCATGGTGTTGTGGCCGAAGGTGCGCAGGTAGTAGGTGTTGGTGTGGGTATCGTAGTAGTAGTGGTGGTGCCCGCCGGAGTGAAGGCTGCCCTCGCTCAGCACCGTGTCGCCACCGTTTTGGAAGCTGACATTGCCGCCCTCCGAGCTGCCGCCGCCGGGCTCGCCGGGGCTCTCATCTCCGGCCGACGGGTCCACGAAATTCACCCGAAACCGGCCCTTGGCTTCCTCGCTGCCCTTCCCTGCCACGCCGCCTTCCTCGCCCGCCTTCGGAGGCGCCTCCGGCGGGCGGCCGGAGCCCTCGGCGACCAGGTCCACCTGGAAGCGGCTCTGGCTCGGCGTGGGACCCAGCGGTCTGCCCAGCGCATCGCCCACCGCTGCCGCCAACCCCGCGCCGGGCTCCGCGCCGCCCGCTGCCGCGGCATCCTTGCCCTCCAAGCGCGGCTCCTCACCCACGGCCCCCGGCACGGAAACCGCCTTCTGCTCTGCGGAGCCGGACGGCGGCAGCGCCGTCAGCTCCTGCTGCTGTTGCTTCCCTTCCATGTCTCCTCCTCGGGCGGCCGAGCGCAACCGGCGGCGGCCCCAGCTGCTCTGAACCCCCCTCGCGGCGGCGGAGGCTCCGCTGCTTTAAACCGCCAACCAGCGCCCGGGGCTGCACCGCACCGGAGACAACGCAAGGCGCCGCGCGCGCCCCGCCCCGCCGCAGCGCCAGGTGATGATGCTGCCGGTGCCGCCGCCGGCCCTCCCCCGCCCACCGCGGCAGCCCCCCGCCTCCTTCCCCCCTCTTCCCCCCGCCGCCGCTTTCCGCTCGCCCCGGCTTCCTCTCAGCAGGAGCCGGCCGCACCACCTTCCTCTTGCCCCACGCCAACCGCCCTCTTCCTCGCCGGCTTCCCCCCTTTCGCTCTCTCTCGCCTTCCTCTCGCGGCACCGCGGCCCCCCGCCGCCTCAGCCCGCCCGTTAGCCGAGGACGCCTCCCCGCGGCGGCTCCCCCCGCGCCCGCGGCTCTGACAGCGCCACGCGGGGAGGAGCGGCCGGGCCGGGCGAGCCAACCGCGGCTTCGAAAGCGAGCGGCGGGGGGCCGGCGGAGCCGGGAAGGAAGCGGCTGCTGATGCCCTCCCTGCCGCCCTCCCTCCCTCCCTCACTGCGGCCGCTCCACCTGATCCCGGCTCCGCAGAGGCAGGAACTTGGCGGCGGAGGCGGCCAGCCCAGCGCAGCCTCGCTTCCCTTCCCCGCTCGGGAGGAGGCGAGATGCGGGGAGGCGGCGAGCGCCGCCTGCTCCCCAGGCTCCGCCCGCCCCTCGCTGCGGCGGCAAGAGCAGCGCCCCAGCCCGCCGGCGGCGCTCGCGGCGGCTCCTCCCGCCCGCAAGTATGGCCGCCGGCGCATCCGCCGCGCGGGGCGGCGGCGGCAGGGGGAGGGGCGGGGAGCGCCGCGCCGCGCCGCGGCCGCAGCTGCGGTGGGGCCGCGGCGGTCGACCCCGCTCGCAGAGCTCCCAGCCCGCCGGCCGCGGCGGCGGCGGCGCAGCCCAGCTCTCGCGAGAGCGGCGGAGCCCAGGGGGGCTGCTGGGGGCTGCCGGCAGGCTGCCCCGGAGCCCTGCCCGCCGCCGGGGCCTCCGGGAGGTGTCGCTGCAGGAGGGGTAGCGCGGGCACATGGCGGGCAGGGCTAACGCTTGGTTCGCTCTCGTCGGCAGCTGATGGCCCCATGGTGCGCCCCAGGCAGAAGGTCCTCGCCCCGCTCGGAGATGATGCAGCCGCAGGGCTCGCAGGCCCGAGGGTCCGGCAGCAGCTTGCGAAGCCCGGGCAGGGCCGCACACGGCTCGGGGAGCCGCCTCGGACAAGAGGGCTTCGCCACCGCCGTCCGTGCTCAGTCTGCCAGGCCTGCTCTCCTGCTCCGTTCCCCTCCAAACGCTGCACAGAAATCTCCACTCCCGCTTGTCCCTCGCTTCTAGGCACCTGACCCTTGCTATACACCACCCAGCTGCGCCTAACTGTCTCCAGATGTAGAAGGAGTAAGTACAGCTCAGCTGAATGAGTGCAAAGATGGGTGTGTGCCTATGGATAAGCAGTAAATGCTGGCAGATGCATAGGAATGTTTGCACAAGAATATCTTGAAGGAGGAATGAGTGAGGACGGCAAAAGTAGCTGGTTATTGGTAGAGAACTGTTTTCCCCTTCCTCGCCTCCACATCCCTTCCCTGTGCGTGCTAAAATTCTCTTTCTCTGTGCATAACAGATCTAATGTAACAGGTCTTTTTCATGTGTCCTACATTGCAAGTCATTTTCCCTATTCTCTTAAAAGGTATTGTTTCCCCAACAGTATAGGTGGACAGTTATTTAATTTAAAAAATGCTTAGTGGAAGATAGATGTCTGGCTAATTCATTAAAGTATGGGTAGTTACTACTGAGACTGTGGAAGAGGAAGCTGAGAGCTGAATAAAATCCTTCTGCTCCCATCTTAAGAAATTAAAAGTGGATAGGCCAACAAAACCTTTCATCATTTATTTTTATTTTGATAATATAATAGCCTTTCTGGACTTTCCAAAAACAAGAAGATGGATGAGGAAAATACAGACCCCACAGAACGCAAAGCATGGAGGAGATGGAGAAATCCTACTATATGGCAAACAGAAAAGAAAGGAAAATGGAACAAGGCATAAGGTCCTAGGACTGCACATGGCCTGTGAGAAGGTTGAGAGAGTCTGCAGTAGTGATCTGTAACAGAACTGCCTGATGGGACTGCCAAATAAAATGTGGCTGCTACTAAAAAATACACTGCAATGAAAAAAAAAATATGAAGACTATTCAGTGTAAGCACTTGACTAAATGTTTCCTGATACAGTGCTACTCAAACATTAATACAATAGAGTTGGGGGGTCATTGGCAAACAAAACGTAACTATAACAACCTAACACCAACAGTAAATAAAGGTGAGTAATGAATTATTCTAGTACTGGATAAGATTATTTTACCACAGACTATTACATGCAAAGTATTTTTTTTTTAACTGCAAAATAGAATTCCGGATTCGTGGAAGGTTTCAGTGTCCTGTCCAAGACGAAAAATAACTATTGAAAAAATGCCAATTAAACTAATTACAATTAAACTAATGTTTGATTATACATAATATATGTATTTATATGCATATGAACTTAAAAAGACATCAGATTCAATTGGCTGAATGGCTTACTGTTATCAGAAATACCTTTCACCATTAGACATACCTTTTTCACACTGGAGGGAATCAGAGGGGTCTGTTAGAATGGCTGTCATTATTAACAAAAGGCGTTTCACATCCATGTAAACCTAACTGTAAGAACATCAGAACAGAACAGCCGTACTGGGTCAGACCAAGGTCCGTTTAGTCCAGCATCCAGTCTGCAGCAGTGGCCACAAAGAAAGTGCCAAGGGAAGAGTCTAAGAACAGGGAAAGCTAGGTCTTCCAGGTACTTTCCCAGCCTCCAAGCCTTTGCAGCCAACGGGCTAAGCAAGCCAGAGATGTTTTCTCTTTCTTGAACTTGTCTAGTCTCCTCTTGAAGCTGTGTAAATGCTGAGACTCTGCAACATCCTGCAGCAGGGAGTTCCACACATGAAAAACAAGGGATGAAGAACTGCGTCCTTTTGTTTGTTCTGAGCTTGCCATTTGCTAGCTTCACTTCATTTGATACACCTGTGAACTACTGGAAAACACAACCTCTTTATGGCCGTTCGGACTTGGCCTAAATTTCTTTCTCTCTCTCTCTCTCTCTCATTTGCCGCTTTTCCAAGCAGAAGAATCCTAGTTAAGTCATTTCTCCTACGGACGTTTTTCCACGCTTCTGGTCACCCTTGTTCGTCCTCTTTGGTTCTACCAGATCCTTTTTGAGATAGGGCACAGCGTTCAACATGTGAGTGCGCTGTGGATTACGTGACATTATAATGATGTTCTCTGTTTTGTTCTCTATTGCTTTTTTCTGCTGTGGAGTGCTGACCTGACGTTTTCCTAGAACTAGCATAATCCCAAGATCCCTTTCCTTAGTAATAATGATCAGCTCAGAGACCATCATTTTGTGAGTGAAGTTAAGATTGTTTTTACGTGCATCACTTTTGCTTCATCCACATAACATTTCACCTGCCATTTTATTACCTACTCATTCCATCTTGTAAGGTCCTACTGCAGTTCCCCATAGTCAGTCCTCAGTCTTACTACCTTGCATAACTTAATATCATCATCAGCCTTTATCAGTACTATGAATAGGTCATCTATGAATAGGTTGAACATCAGCGGTTTCCGAATCCCCGTGGAACACCCCTGTTGATCTCCCTTCATTGTGTGAAATGATTTCTTAGTCCTGTTCTCTTTCCTATCTTAATATCAATTATTTATCAAAGCCAGGACCTTCTCTCTTATTTCATGATTGCTTAGTTGCCTTAAAAGCCTTTGGCAGGAGATCTTGTCAAAAGTATTTGGAAAACCACATAAATCATTTCAGCCTTCTTATCTACATGCTTATGAATGCCTTCAGAAATCTCCAGTGTGCTCCCAATACAGAAAAGCTGTGCTGACACCCCCCAAAAATCCTATTTATCCTTGTGGCCGCCAAGTCTATGCTTTATTATAGTTTCTGCTAATTTGTCCAGCATGGACACCAGACTAGCCAGCCTGTAGATCCCCAGCTCTCCTCTCATACCATTAAAAATTGATGTCATATTTATGAACTCCATGTCCTCAGGAACAAAGGTGGCTTTAAGATGTTGCACATCAGAGTTAGTAATTCAGCTGTTTCCTCTGTGAGTTCCTCTGGATCTCAGAGTGAGTGTCATTTGTGCCTGATGCCTTGTTACTGTTCAGGCAGATCCCTCCTATTCATACTCTGCAAAGAAGTATGAAGAGGAAGAGGAACCTCTCCTGCCTCTGCCACAATGCAGACAGATGCCAAGAACTCATTTAGCCTCCCTGATATGGCCTTATCTTCTCTGAGTGTTCTTTTTCTACCCTTATCAACCGTTGGCCTTTCAGACTCTGAGAGGCTTGCAGCTTCTGATATGCATGAGAGATGATTTCGTAGTCTTTTACGTAGACTCTCTTTGGACAGCCATTCCATGCCTGTGAACTGTTTTTCTTTTTCTTTTTTTTTTTTTTGACTCAACTTCAGTTTTTCAAAGGATGACTTATTTCTGCTAATAATTTGTCTTATCCCTGTGGTCTAGTTGTGCCAGCTTCCTTTCACCGTTTCTCAAGCTGTTCTTGATTGGTGGTATAAATTTGCTGCATCTTCCACATGGTATTTTTCAGTAATTCCCATGCCACCTGCAAGAACCTAACTCTTTTTAGCATTCTTATCCAGCTTTGTGTTTAACAAGCTATGTCATTTTGTACTGTTTCTGTTGAGCACAACTCTGGTGGATTTGGGGGGCTTTGTAGAAACCTTTTGTCGTTTCTGCAAAGATACGAACTCAAAGCAAGTTACGATCGCTGTTCCAGTGCAGCTTTTCAACGCTAACATTTTGAAACACCTCCTGTGTGCTGCTCAGAATCATAAGGAGGGTTATTTCTCCACTCATATACTCCCTAAGTAGTTGCTCCTCGATATAGTTATTGGTAGCATCTAAAAAATTTGTTTCTGTGTCACACTCCCATGTCACGTTTTCCAAGTGAACATGGGGCATAATTCATCTTTCCTTCTTCTTCCTTTCCTTTCTTCTTCTTTCTGTCTTCCTTCCTTCCTTCCTTTTTTCTTTCCTCTTCCATAACAAATAGAGGCATGCTTAATGTTGGTATTCTACTACTGCGTTATTTATTTTGTCCTTTATAGTAGTTATAGGTGTCCATCCAAATGAGCGTATTAAATAATACTGTCTTTCCAGAAACCTGGATGAAATCCTAAACAAATACTGTGTAGTCATGTGGCAACTTACCTGCATTTGTATTAAACTAATCCGAGCTTACAAGAAAAAAAGGTAATTGCAGCAACACTTCTGAAAGGCTGCCAGACAAATCCCATGATTAAGGCACTCAGAACTGAAACCCTTTAAAAGAGTTTTACTGCCAGCCGGATGTGGCAGAGGAACAATTGTTTCAGGGGCCTTGCTTGTTCTCTCCATGCTTTTGATGTGTCCTTGTGTGTATTCAGTATGCCACTGCCCTAACACACGCTTCCTTGCGCTGCTTTGTTTTTATTAGCCAGTTGCTAAGAAGACTACCTCTGAAAGGAATCTAGTTAGTAGCAGAATATTTCTAATATATTTGAAGACTAACTTGCAAGAGAGATGTGGGGTAGCTACTTCTAAAGACGTCAGTTTTTAATAGCATATTAGCAATGTATTACTTGGTTGGGGGCAGGGGTGGAGGCTATACCTCATGTCCATCCAGAAATGGAAATTGTTGCAAGATGCTGTGCTGCTTTTTTGGTAACTGGAGGAAGAAATTTTAGCACCTGCTCCCTGCCCTGAGTTTGCAGGTATCCACATCAAGTTTTAAGGTGCTGATTTATCTTTAGTGTCTTAGCACCCAAGAAACTGCCCGTGTTCCCGTACCCATATCTATCCAGTTGAGACCAGCAAAGAAAGCCCCACAGGCGCTAGAAACCATTGCCAAGGTCTACATGTGACTAAATGAGATTAAACATGAAGACCTTTTAATTTTGGACTTAAATTATCACTTATCATCCAGACTGGCTTATTCCTTTTTCAGTCCAGCATTTGAAAACTGGGGTGTGTTTACATGCATTAGGAAGAAATTGTTATTCAAAGAGGAGAGAGAGTGGGTTGTCTTAAACTGCTATAGTAAGTTGCATCAATGATACCTTGAGAATATAGATGAGCATATTGTAAACATATCAGCTATGTAAATAAATCGGCAAACAAGCAGGCTTTGTGTGGTCTGGCATCTTTGAGGCAAAATGATGCTCTTCATGATTTTTTTTGTTATGTTTTTAGTCATTTCCACATGTCCCAGTCTCTAAGGAATTTTGTAATAAATAAAGTTTTAGGAAGCCACAGCTCTGCCTAAACGTAAAGTGGACAACCTGAATGCTCAGTCAGGCCACACCGGACTACTAATTTTGCTTCCAAATCCTGCATGCATACTGCAGCCAAGTAGCTCAGGATAGACTGTACAGGCTGTCTCATCAGAAATCACATTTCTTTTTCATTTCTCCCTGAGCTAGGAAATATCCTTTGTTACTTTCTGTCTGACACCACTGCATGAACTAAGTCCATTTATTCTAGTTGTCTTCTTTTTTACCTCCTCTTCCAAATGATCCAGCTCCCTCTTCAGTTCACCTCTGCTCTCTAGGACTAAGTCCAATAAGTTGTCTGAGGCAATAATCTTCTGGAGAGGCAATAATCTTCTGGAGAGGGAACTTATAGAGAGAATAGCGAGAGAGGTAGCCGGAGAGGTAGCCAGAATTCAGGGATGAGGAACTGCTTTATCCTTCAGGAGTACAAGTGATTTCTGTTTCTCGCTTTTCATTTTCAAAGTGATATTTTGTTGTTTGTTTATTTAATCATGTCTCTTAAAGATAACATAACTCTTCAGTCTTTGCATCCCATTCATTAGCCACTGAAATGGATGTCCTTTGTAGTAGGCATCCACTGCATAAAGGGGCCTAAGGCAGTGGGTTGGCCAGCTGCCCACCAGTGCCCACACACAAGACATCTATATTTTCAGAAGCTCAGGCCAGCTTACCACATTCTACTCATGTAATTAATTTTCAGCCTTTTTCTTTTAACTCTCGCCATATTATGATAGTCAGTCCACTAACTTTTTTTTGGGGGGTGGGGGGGTTCCTTCACATTCACTAAACCCTCATTATCAAAAATGAATGGAAGTTACCCATCATTTATGCCACAGTCATCCTTTTATTTTGTCTTTTTTTCACCTTACTTACTTTGTTCAGTGTTTGGAAAACTCTTAGTTTTTATCATGCCTTACACTTGTAGAAATGTATTTTTTTCTTAGCTTTTCTTATGGAAAGCCATCTTAACATTTTCAAGAAATATCATGGCACAGTTTGTACTTATTGTTTAGCAACTGGTAGGTGAAGTGGTAGAGGTAATAAAACACAATAGAATAAGTAGGTAGTAATGTTTTATTACTTTCCAATATTATAATTTTTGTTATGATTACAAATATTTCAAAAGGTCCAGTAAGTGTTTGGGAGCTGCTAACTCTGGGAAAAGGCTATGATTGTGTGTTTAAAAAATGCAAAAAATGCCATTATTTCACAGAATATCTTTGGATTTCTAATGGTTCATCCATAGCCACAGAACTAGAGGTCGAGTAACTCTTCACTACAGTTGCACAGAACATGAAGCCCTCGATACAGATAAGCATCCTGGCTGCCCAGCTCTCTTCTGTACTTTCTAAAACCCACAAGAGACACTGATGGGTGCCAAGTTTCAATGGAGCAGCAGGGTACATACACTAGCCACTGGGGCCCGTCCACTTAGACTGAAATACAGAAGTGCATCCTCAGTCACTGCAATACTTCTGAGGTGGCTTTGTCATTTGTCAGTCTTTCTGCTTTTTTGTCCAGTGTTTTCATCACACCTGTTCCTTCACAGCCTTGTGCTAATGCTGTTTCCTGCCTCAACAGGTAGGCAAACCATCTGTCCATGTCACATCTTTCTATATTTGCATTTCCTTTCTTGAGAAAATTATCAGACCAAAATAAGGTAAAAGAATGGTTTAGGTATTGATCAACCATTTTGGTGGAAAATACTTGGATTACAATACATTTTTCTCAAAAACAGGAGAACAAGAAAATCCTAATATTCAAAAATAAGGGTATACTTGAAAACACAACAAAATCCACCACTATTGGAAAGTAAGGGTACAAACTCCTTATACGTAGCACTCCAACAGCTTAAATCAGTCTATTTTTAAAGTAACTTGCTAAAAGTCTTCTACGCCAGCCTTACAGAAGTTGAGTCAAATTCTATTTGATTTAAGATCTTCAACAGAAATTCTAACATACAGGTTAGAAGAGTGGGACCTGAGTGTAGGTACTGCCAAAGAGATTGATGTGTGGTACATGTTCCTGCACTTTTCCTTCCTTTCTGCTACCCATTATGGCTAAAGAACAAGAAAAGTCAGCTCTTTCGCCGTTCAGACTAATCTTTTCTTTCTTGTGTAACATTATCAGCTAAAGGGGCACTTAGAGATTACAAACTCTCTTTTGGAGCAGTGCAGGAGTTTGTGAACTTCAGACCCAAATTCTGAATGCAGCAGTGGTGAGGACCTCAATGGAACATAGAGAAAAACTTAGATGAGAGGTATTTTGAATGGCCAATTAGTTTTTCTGGAGCTGTCCATGTCCTCAAATATCCAAATCAAGTCAAATGACTAGCTCTAACCAAATGTGCTGAACCAGGAATTTCTGGGTAGTCTGATTCTTCAGTGGAAATGGAAAGTGAATCAGAAGACGACTGCAAATCTGACCTCGCCAGGGCAGGCCGAGCCCTGATTGTCCTTTCAGCCAATCCCTGTCATGGTTAGTAGCTATGGGACTCTTAGGAAGCCACTGCCATCTCCTAGCGTAGTCCCAAAGCCATGCCCCCTCCTAGCACCAGAAGGAATATGGTATGTATTTTGTGCCTCTTGGCCATATGATCGTTTTCATATGTGATTCACGAGATCAGGAAGGTTGACTTATCATAATAAGATACTATAACATAAAGAATATCGTGTCATTTTCAAATTCATTGATGAGTTTCCTTGAATTTTTCACTAGTATTATCTTTAGCTAATGAAAGCAATCTGGAAGGAATGAAAGCAACCAGAGACCCTTGATGACTTTACTGGTTAAAACCATCTACAATGTTTATTAAGTCTAGAATTTAATGACATTTATGACATCTTTTACTGATGACATGCTCTTCTTTCTAATTCACTTTTAAAGTTTAAACCTAGACAAGGGGAAGTGCTAGATTAAAATTCTTTTAGTTCCCAAAAGGACTCAGGATCAAAGGATTGATTACAATAAACAATTTAACTATGTTAATTATTGTGTTCAGTGATTTAACAACAATTTAACGGAAAGTTTAAGGCAGGCTATTCAGAAGGCTGAAGTGGGACTTTATGCCAAGAAGATGGATACTAATTAATTCTAGGATGCTATTGAAGGTGGTTAGAAATCTAAGCAGAACAGTGCTCCAAAGGTTCTCACTTGTAAATGCCATAAAGGTGTTTAACAAAGAGGAGTAAAATAATCTTTGCTGCTTGAAACTGAGTAGTTCAGTCTTGAGGGAGAGATGTTATTGTTCAAATGTAAATCTTTGTACTGTTCTCTAATGTGGCAAACTAAAAGTCTGCCATATGCCAGCAGCATAAGACACTCTTTATCTACTCATTACACATTTTTTCACATCGGTTCATGAGTTCCAGTTTAAAGAGTTTACAATTAACTGTTCACAAAATTAAAGGATCTGGGAAAGGAAGTTTACTTCCGTCATATATCAGCAATAGTCTCTTTTACTCATTTAACACTAATTCATAATGTTTGAATAACTGAGGAGATACAGCATATAATTTCAGATATATGAAAAGATGAAAGATGCATGATGAAGTGATCTTACTATTGTGAGGCTTATGAAGTTTGGCAGACATCGAGGGATAAAACTCTGTGACCAGTAGAGGAACATAGACGTTTAGCCCATCACTGACACCAGGTGTATAGATGTGCTGTGTCCCAGTGCACAGAGAGCCTTTGGAGCGATAGTATGTAGGGGTGGGACCCTTGGGAGAGAATCAAGTTAACTTGATAAGCAGTTTCACTAATGCTGTCTCTCATCTTCAAAAGAGGAAATAAATGAGGGAAGGGAGGGGGACAGAGAAGTGGGAGAGGCAGTTGAGTAGTGGTGAAAAAGCATAATATATATAACCTATAGTGGACTATAACCACTTTACAAGCAGGAAGACTGAGGCATAGCACAGCTTGAATCAAAAATTATTGTAAGTGGAGGTGGATATTTTAAACATACAATACCCTCTCAGTTTTCATTTCCACATTTTTGTTCCACCCACAGATTCATCTGGGAAATTACTAATACCAAAGGCAGTCAAATCCATTATAATCTTATAAGCAGTGGGCACTGAAAACATAGATTTGTAATAAGGTACTTGTTTTCCCCTTGCTTTCAATCTTTATCTTAGAACTACAGATTGCATTACAGATATTGGTTCTAGGTCCTTTGTGTAGCTTTTTAAGATATGTTGGCAGGATAAGTTGCTGCATAATTTATTGTATTCCTGAACAATGCTAAATATTGTGGTCAAGCGCTCTTTTTTTTTGGCTGGGGTATTTTTGTATGCACTTTTGAAGGCTTTAAATGCTTAGGTAGTGACTCACCTGCATCTGTTCAAAGAATTGATCACTAACCTATGAAAATCATTATAAAAAGGCGTAGCCCCATATCCTTAGATGTGGAATCCAACCAATTTTCTCTTTATTCTTGAAAATATTTTTGAACGTTTCTTCCCAGGATAAGTTCAGGGTGACCTGAATAAATGGCCACTGGGATGAAATTTAATGTCAATGAAAGTTCATTGGAAGAAATAAAACGTTCTGTACATATATGTGATACTTCTATGTCAATATGAACCGTTCAAAGAAAAAAAATCTTAACATGGCTAGCACATCTTAATGAAAACCCCTGTCATTGTGCAGCAGTGATTACAAAAAGGAGGACACGCAGAGTAATAAAGAAAATGTAATAATATTCAATAGGTCAGTCATCTTCATTTGAAATAGTACAGACAGTTCTGATTACTCTTAAAAAAAAAAAAAAAAGAAGGGTTTCAAACTGTAAAGGACTAAAAATATTTAGAGACTGAAAACCCTGAGGTTCTGTAGGAGAGGTCAAATAGGAGGGGTCCTCCTAGCAGACCCGTGCAAAATGATGAAAGGCCATGGAGGAGAGAAAATAGAGAGCTGCTATCTACCTGCTAATAAAATAGGACAGTCACTGAAGTCAAAAGGTAATGTTTTTGGCACAAGGCATAATTAACTTGTTAATGTAAGTGCCATTTACTTAGGTAGGTGGGAAGAAAGGACTGGCCATATAAGTGACCAATGAAAACATCAGTTTTCAGGCAGAATAAAATTTTAAAGATCTAAATTTGTTTGCGTAAAAGTATGAGCCAATTTCTGACAAGGATTAGAAAGAATTTCTCCCCAAATCAGTTCATTAGTCGCTCCTCTGGGTTTCCTCAGGCTCGCTGCTGATTTATCTGGCACTGCCACTGTTAGAAACTAGGTTTCCAGATGGTATTTGCAGTATGTAGGCTTTTCCTCCTTTTCCCCATTCAAAGGCAGCTAGTGGCTGCGTGAAAAAAAAAAAAAGAAAAAGAAAAAGTAAAAAAGTATTAGCAAAGGAAGCGTAGCCTCTGCTGATCCAGTTGCTCATATGGGCCACTGGGACCATGAGCCAGTCATGGTCCTGCACAGTTGTATATTGACTGCGTTTGACTCAGCACTTGGAAGGCAGTGCAAAAGTGATCAATGAGGTACCTTTATAAAGTGTGGAAAACCAACTCCAGCAGCCCAAAATCTGATTCAAATCCCAGTAGAAATGTTCAAAAGAGAATCTACTCTATTTTCTTCCCCTTTGATGAAAATTACATAAAACTCCAGCAAAACAGATACCATTTTACTCTTGCTTTAATCAGCTAACCAGTTCATATTTTTAACACATCCTATAAACAGTTCATTTAGACCAGCAGGGAGAACTACTACCATAACTATAGCTCATTTCCATCCCGTATGTCACACTGTAAAACTGCTGTTTTATCCAGTTTCAAAAATAGAT